>NC_046230.1:1303333-1955000 GCF_009819885.2 Catharus ustulatus | reverse complement strand
AGGGATTTTTGTAATGGGAATTGCCACAGCAGGCATGGCACAGTCAGTGCACAGGGATTGCTCAGGCAGCTCTGGCCAGTGCTGTGCAAAGCCTTTCTGGACAGCTACAGCATGAGGAAGGCTTTAGAAACTGCTTCCTTCTTTGAGTGAAACTAGTGTTTTGATGCTAGAACAGCATCTTGTGATAGAATCAGAAGAGCTACTTGCACAGCAATGCTGGCAAAGCCCATCTCTGCTGGTTAATGCCACCATCAGCACTGTCAGGACTGTCTGGGGCATCATTTCTGTGACAAAGAGCACAGAACAGACACTGGGAACACCCAGCAGGCCTGGCTGTGCTGGGTCACCTGGCACAGGCACAGAGAGCCTCCAGCCTGGCTGCAGCACCCCTGACCTCAGCAGATTTTGGCTACAGGGACCACAGAGACTCAGGCACAGACAGGGGAAAACCAAATCAGTTCTGCTACCATTGCAGCCAGCAAAATCCCACGTTCAGCACTGGTGTTCACACATCAGGGGACAGTGTGATAAATTCTGGATGGCTCTGAGTCCTGAGACTGATTAAAGGATGGGAACACACATCTTACAGTGACAGTCTCAAGGAGTTCAATTTATTTAGTTTATCAAAGATTAGGTTAAGGCATGTCTGATCACCAAGTAAATACTTGGGGAAAGGGAAACTGATAAGAAGAAGTTTTTCATCCCAGCAGAAGTGCAACAGTCCCAGAGGCAGAACATGAAACCAGATGAATTTAGGCAGGCAAAAGCCACACACTTTTAATAATAGAGGTATAAACCACTGGAAAAATTCCTGATAATTTTAGAATTATAAATGGGTATTTCTTTAAAAGATATGCTATACCACAGAGCAAATTTTTGGCTAGCTCCCAAAGTTGAAAAAAGACTAGAATAAAAGGTAGGTTTTTTTATTAGTTTTTTGATTTATTTCCTCTCTCTGTAGCAGTCAACAAATGTTTGATTCAGTAAAAAAGCCTCAATGTCATATATGTTGTTTCTAGCTCTTTTTACCTCTCCAAAACCTACTCCTTTCTACTTTTGAGTACAAAACTACTCCAAAGCTTCCTTCTTTGAGTAAAACTGAAGTCTTTTTATGCCAGACACAATCTTTTTAGCTCCATTTGTTTCTTCAGCTTCATTTGGAAGAATTTACATTGGTGTCCTTAATGGCACAGAATAGATGTATGCATACACACTTTACATGATAGGGCAGAGGGACTGCAAGTCAGGCCCCTTTACAGCACCTGCCTTTCAAAGCTTTGCTGGCCCTCATCCACATGTCCAGTTTCCCAGAAAGCTGTCTCTGTTTTTGATGATTTCCTGTCCTTCCCAGTGAGCAGAGGTGCAGGTTTGCCCGTGGCTTGCTCTTGCTGGGCTGGGGCAGAGGAACCCTGCACTCCCTTCAGCTTCACCCCAGGTTTTATGGAGTGCATGGACCCCAGGGGGGGCTGCAGGGGTCCTGCCATCTCCTGGGGGTTTCTGGAAAGTTCTGACACCCTGACTCAGTAATTTCCCCCTTCCACTTGCCAAAAAACTGTGTCTTTTCTGCATGTTTGCATTCAGACAGAAGCACTTCCCTCTGATCCTGGGCTTCTCCTGCTGTCTCCTTTCCTCCTCCCCTCCCACTGCTCCATCCCACACACAGGGCAGCTCCCGCTGGTCAAGACTGAACCTCCAGCATCTGCCACAGAAAGAGGAACCTTCAAAGAACAAACCTTCCAGATCAGCCTCTGAACACACAGATCCCAAATCCCTGTCCCTTGGAAAAGCCGCTCTCCCTGTGACAAGCCACTCTGTGCAGCAGCCAGGAGCAGGGAGAGAAGGGCTTGTCCAACACCTTTGACCAAAGGGGATTTTAAGGAAAAAAGGCCAGGCTGGAGGGACTGTCACCATGTCCTGCCTTGGCTCACATCTGTGGGACTCTCAGCAGCTCTGTGTTTGCTCATGTGAGATGCAGCACACTCACTCAATCTGATTATTTTTGACAGTGACCAGTGTTTGCCAAAGGAGCTCCCTGGGAACAAAGCCAGTGCCCAGGGCACAGAGGAGTGCCAGGAAGGTGGGGTCAGATCAATGCCAAGAGCTGCTGCCTGGACAAGTCTCACCCTCTGCCTCTCCTGCTGCCAGCTCTGTTTGCTGGGATGGGAGCTGCTGCACTTGAGTAAAAGCTTCTGGTTTTTGGGGGAGGGAACAGCTCCTGCATTCTGCAGTGACAGGGATACATGAGAGCCACTTGTCCAAATGGTTTTGCCCTCAACACTCTTGACACCAGAGATGTGAGAAACAACTGCAGGAACTGGAGCTTTTATATTCACTGATTTGAGAAAATGTAACCAAGTCTCATTGTTAAGAAAATCCAAACTTGCTTTCTGCAGCCTTAGCCCAGCTGAAGTCTCTGGAAATTCTGGGTTGAACGTAATTTTTTAAAAATGTTCTTTATTGCCAGCCTCATATCTGAGCAGCAAGATCAGCTTACACAGTGATGTACACATCAGCCTTTGCAGCCTTTGGATCAGGACCATAAACGAGGATTTTTAAGAAATCTTGACAAATACTGAACAGTTAAAACAAACACAATGACTAATAGGTTACATACATTACTTAGTACAATAAACCTCTGCTGATTTATTATGTTTTTAATTCTTGCAATATGCAAAAACCTTAAATTAATAATTTCTGTAGAGGAATAATAATATTGGGCTCCAATGTCATATCTCTGCAGTGCAGTTTGCCTGGAGGACTAATAAAAACTGATCATTCAAACAACTGGATTTGGCTTTGATTAGAATCACCATAGAATAAAGGGAATAAAAGGAATTACAAAGAAGAATGGGGAAAGTAAATGAAACAGACAGATACTAGTGAATACTGTACATTAATATTTACTAAGGAATTAGGATAAAAACTTTTAATATGGCCAGCAATGAGGTGTGAAATACACCATATTAACAGGTTACCCACTGCTGCACCAGAATATGAACCAACAGGAGAAGGTGCAATCAGAGGTCATTTCCATCCTTCTACACTAAATTACCCTCTACCCCACTTGGAAACACAAACAAAGCTTTGAAACAGAACCACAAAAACCCCTGCATGCACACGTATGAAAAATAAATTACTTTGTTAATCATGTTAGACTGAAGATCAGATTTCACCCAGCTCCCACCACGACTGCTCCTGTCACCATTTCTGCATTTCGCAGCCAAATGTGTTTTTCCTCTGCAGAGTGGCAACTTTCTCCTTGAAAAACTACCAACTGTTTCTTTAGCACAAGTGGCAAAATATTTAATAGAAGATCAAGCACTGATTGCTCTTTTTAAAATGTCACTTAAATTAGCAGTTTCCACATCTCCCTTTCAAATTAGTCCCACTAATATGGAGAGGTAGAGCACACTGAGATTTACACTTAATAGTTTTTCAGCAAGGACATGTTTCTGGTGTGCACATTCCATCCTGTCTCCATTGAGGATGAGGAAGAGAGGGTGGGAAAGCACCTGCTTTGCTGAGGTACCTGTGCTGCTCCCACCTGCACTGAACTGGCTGCAGCTACTCACTCCAGTGTGGGACCCCATTCTGCAATCTCCAGCAGTCACCACTGCCAGGCACCAGTTTTGATGATTTCAGTGTAACTAAACCTCAGAGGAGGGGATACCTTGCACCATGGAATATTTCCAGCACTGGGGGACAGGTTCTCTCTGTCAGTTTGAAAATGGGCAGCCAGGAAAGTCTTTCATGTGTCAATGTGGAACATAAGGGACTTCAGGTGTGACTGTATGCTGGTACCTCTCTGGGCAATGCCTTGGGGACCTTCCTTGGGAAAATCTGGCTCTGAAGACAGAGGCACTTCTCTTTTGTCTTCCTTAGTCTCGAGGCTGTACAGTAAGTTTCTGAAACACAAATGTAACTTAGCTTCACTCTGGATCTAGGGCAGAAAAAAAGGATAAATGCCTTTTCCCTCAGGCAGATGATTTTCATCAGCCACTGGCCAAAAGCCTCAGGTCTGGTGCTGGTAGCTGGGATGGAGCTGAAGTGGGAACAGTATTGGCAGCATCAACATCCCTGCCAGTGCCCCAGGTAATAAAAGAAGTCATGACTTGTTTGTCACACTCTTCTCCTGTAAAGGCACCTTAAAGAGCTCATCAAGGCAGGTCAAAACTAGCAGTGGTATATGTTTTAGGAAATAAAACCCATGCAGAATCAATGTAGTAAGCATAACTCCTATTGTCAGTGCTACCACAGCCCCACATACCACAGGTCCCAGCGTTTGCAGCCCCTTGGGCACACGGCTGAGCTGCACAGTGTGACCCAGGGTCAGTGATCTGGGACCACCCAGGGGGAGCACTGGAATAACTGCAAGCCAAAGAAGCATCTATTGATTAGTAAACAAAGGAAAATGCACTCAGGACCCTGTTTTCAGAAGGTCCCTTAAGAAATATTGAAACTGGAACCCATATCCCTATTTTATACACATCCCTATTTTATACTGTTCCTCAAGGTACAGCCTTGGAACCCTTCCCCAAACCTGCCACAACAAAAGGCCTCACCACAGCTGAAGTGGTGGCTTCCCAGAAGGTCTCTGTTGGATAAAAGTGGCAGATTTGAAAGCTCCTGGGGCAGAGACAGACTGAGTGTCCCCTGTGCCCTAAGCTTGGACAAGCCCTGCCCATCCCAGTGCACTCCTGTGGCCATTATAAGCAGGATGGGAGAACTGACAAGTTTTCAACCCTGATCAGTTCTTCAGATTTCATCATGTGTGCACAGGCACAGTTATGTGCAAACAATGGACAGGGAGGAATGGGACAGGAGCAAACAGGGAGGCAGTAATGCAAACTGCCTGTTCAGAACCCTTTCACTCTTCATGCCTTGCTGCTGTTAGGAAAACCAACACAGAAACGTGCCTAGGTCTCTATGTGCTTTGTTGGAGTGTGGATTCCCAAAACTCAGCTGCATGTCCAGGGTGGCAGAGCTGAGACAAAGAACTGTAAGCAAAGGCAGGGGCCAGGAAGGCCAGAACAATGCAACACATCCAGCCCATGCAAAGCAGCACAGGGAGCCTGAAAGATGCAGAGGAGAGCTGCTCCTGAGCCATGGACACGAGTGAAACCACAGGGAAAATGTATCTGACAATATTTAATTGCTTAAGGTACAAGCTGATTGATTGATTTTTGCTGTTCTTGTATTTTGTTACCCGTTCAGGAAAAAAGAGAAGGCAGAGCAGGAGATGCACACAGCAACCAAAGCAGAAATTAGAGACTGTGAGAGAAAACAGAGAGGGGGAAGTGTCACTGAGGGATCTCTTGCTTCCTGAGATACCTGCAGATAAGATGAAACATTCATATTTTCCACAGTAAATAAAGACTTGCCTCAACATCAATAATCTACAAAGCACATCCTTCTAGTGGCACAGCTCTTAGACATGGATTAGATCATGAGGACAAGTGTTCCTTTTACACTGCAAACAACCTGCAAGACTGCAAGTAATGAAGCTGTGGAGCAGGTAAGCACAATTAAAGTCAGCTAATATTTTTATGGAAAATAGGTGTTGTCAATAACAAAACAAAAAGAAAGAAAATTCCTGGGTTACACTCCATAACAAGACCATGTTTCATTAGTAATGACCATTTCATCGTGGTGAAAAGGTTTTCATATGGGGTTTGATTTAGTGCTGCACAATATTCTGGTTAAAAACACATTATAACAAGTCAGCTGAAAAAAATTAAAAGTGCTAGTTTGCCAAAGGATCATCATTAAAAGAGATTTCTAATGGGGCTTCCAAATGAATTGTTACTGGTGTCCCTGTATTTCCCAACACTTTTACCCATGCTCCAGATATTATAAATGCTACAAAACCCATAAATGCTATGTTACCTGGGGGTAACATAGATAAATAAAGAAAAAAGGATGTCTATACTAAGGAATACAGATCACCCATCTCAATTACAGAAATTAGACCTGAACAGAATCAATGTGTCCTGGTAAACATGCCTGAACACATTAATCCTCCTGATCTGCATTTTACACTGCCTGCAGTTCACTTCTTCCTCCAGCCTTCAAAGGACTTCAGACATGGCAGATTCTGGGAGGAGAGGCCCAGTAAAGCCAAGTTTATGTCTGGCTTTTGAAGTTTATAGTTTACTATTCCAACATTATGCACACTGAGCCACTGAGATGTAATTCCCAATACCAAAGGGACTGTCAGGCAAAGCAATCTGAGCTATGAAAACATGACTGCACATTTGGTACTGTACTCTGCTGTGCTCTCAGGGCAAATGGCTGCAGCCAGCCTGACAAAGGAAATCCTCCTGCCTCTCATCATTTGGTTCTGCTTTCTCACGTGCCTTCTGCTCTTTTCTGCTGTGCCAGCAGCCAGCCTTTGTCACCTGTGCTACCCCTGGGGAGTCTCCTGTGCCCCTCTCCAGTTCAGTGTGCAACCTGGAGATCCCTTTCCCACTCTTTAATTGTTCTAACCCTCCAACTACATGAGTTGTCACTGTTAAAAAGAGCTCATCACTGGCTCTCCGTTGCCTGAAAGCTGTATAATTAGGAGCAGCATGTGGCCTGACTTGTTGGGGGATATGACTGCTATGGAAATTAATTGTTAAACCACCAGATTTTGATTCTGTTGCCTGCCTTTCCTCCCTTAACCCATATCTCAAATCTCTCCCAATCCATCTTCCTTATCCCTTATCCTGTACTCCCCCATGCTGTACCCTCAGAACAGCTTCCCTGAGTTATGTGCTGTACATTTTACCTCTGAAGAAGGCCAAGCACACATAACAATATTTGAACAATAAACTACACACAGGACTCGGTCATGTGAGCTGGGGGTAGCCCAGGTCCTCAGGGGGAATTCAAACAAGCACATTTCCCTGATTCCACAGTCTCATTTGCTCTGCTGGAAAACACTAAGCATGAGGAATGGAATTATGCAGAGCACAAAATGCTGTGTGAATGGAGGTCTGAGCTTGGGTGTTCCTAACGAGCACCTGCTGCAAGAGATGCTGCCAATATCCTGTGCAGATGACACCAGCCAGAGCAAGGCAGGTATTGATTGGTGCCTCCAGGGTGCAGGAGGAATTGTTAAGGGTCTCCTAAAAGCACAAGCCACAGCAGTTCCTGGGAGATGTGTGAGTTGAGGGTAATAACATTATCCCTGGCACCCCAGCTCCCGGATCAGCAACGCGCCGCGGAGCAGAACCAGCAAGAGACTTTCCAGAAATAGAGATGCAAACGAGCATCCCATTTACCAACCCTGTCACTTTAAAGGAGCTAGAGATTAAATAAAGTCCAACTTGCTGTTTCTGAGTAGGCAGATTGTTGTGGGTAAGACACTTCCTACTGTGTTGACTTCTTAAATCTACCAGTGCCTGCTCGAAGAGGGCTGGAACCGATTATACCCAATGTGCTAAATGTCACTTAGTCATGATATGTGAGCTTTCTTCCTCCTCCTGTGGACTGGGAGAAAACAGGCTGAGCTATAATTTCGTACCAGTGAGAGAAAGTTCGGTCACCAAAGGGCCAAGGAAACATTGCCAAGCTGGGGAGGGTGGCAGGAGGTGGAAAGAATGGGGAAAGAAGAAATAATAAATACGTGAACTGTCGTGAAAGCTTTAAGGAGCTACAATTAAAAAAACTGGGGAGATATTTTAGGGAGATGAAACACTTGCTAATGTGATGCTTATATTAAAATTGTAACCAGATTGGATAGTGGTATAAAACATGTCACTGGAACCAGCATTTCCATATTGTATGTTATGAATTTTGCCTTAAGGGCAGAAAAAGCAGCAAATGAAACAGGAGATTTCCACCCCACCACCCCAGCTGAGTTTCATGTAGTTATTTCAGCAGGCTTACTTAGCAGGAGGCATACTGGAAAGAAGTATTTTTAACTGAAACAATCAGAATCAGACAATTCAGCCCTTTTTTCTGACTCTTCAGTGATCAGATCTTAACCTGAGGAAGGTGGTTTTAATTCCTTTTGAGTACTTTTTTATCTCAGTAAAATGCTGCAATATTGGGCACTTCAAGTAGCTCACTTCCAAAATTACAGCAGTAAAGAAGCAGCTGTGAGGGACACAGAATGGAAAGGAAAGTCGATTCCTTTGGGCTGAACCCAAGTCACTCCCACTCAGTGGGGACAGGATGCAAGGCTGGCATTCCTCCTATTGCCAAGCACCTGTAGAATCCCTCCTGAAGGGAAGGAAATTCCCTTTCTGGGAGTTCTCAATGCAGAGCACCTCCCAGCAGGGTGGGGACTCACTGATGAAGAAGTTTCCTTTGTCTAAAGGTTTATGATTGAGAGGAAATGAAGAATCACCCAGACAAAATGATGTTGTCAGCACAAATCAAAGGCTCAGCAGAAGAGAGCTCTGGGAACCTTCAAAGTAAGAGAAGTTGCCAGTGCCTTGTGCAGCTCAAGAGCAAGAACAGCAAAGCTGAAGCACCTTTCACCTCTGGCTGTGTCCACCCAGATAACTCCAAAGGGGGCCCATTCTGGCAAATACTGGACTTCTCTTATCCTCAGCATAAAAAATACATTGCAACTGAAAAAAAAAAAGGACTATAAACAAACTTCTATGGATTAAGTTGACAGAATTTGCAAATAGCTAGCAATAAAATATCTAGGAACTCCAACTCATTTTCCATACAATTTATTGCATTTGGAGAGAAAGAACAAACATCAGGCAGATTCTTCATGGGTGGGGAAGGAGGGTATTTAGGATGACAGGAATTTACAGTAAAATTGTACTGAACACTAATGGATATGGCACCTCCCTGTGTGGAAAGCCCCAAAGCTGAGCAGTGACTAGTAGAATAGCTTATTTAAACCTTATTTAAACCTCAGACCCTCTATAAATTTATAGAAATGTGGATAGCAGTGATAAGGCAGTCAGTGTGGAACTGAGGAGAAGTTCTGGCAGCCCTTGATTTCTCTCTGAAAACTGAATTCTGGCTGCTTCTTAAGTGATTCAGTGTCTGTTACATGTTTGACTCCCCCTCCAACTTACAAAATAAGTTTGGCAGAACATTGCTTCTTTCTATGCTAGCCTTGGGTTAAATACCTCTGAATCTCCCAAAAACCAGGCCCAGACCCAAGACCCAACCCACACACTCCAAGTCAGGGCTCCTGTGCTGCCAACACTTTATCTGGCGGCTGAACTTGCCCCAAAGTTCACCCCAACACTGCAGGGCCCAGCAGGCAGGGGAAGGATGGGTTATCTCCCTGGGAAGCTTCTGCTCAGTGCACTCAGATCTCTGCATCCCTTCACCTGTGGCACAGGTTCTGCTTTCTTCTTTTCTGCTCAGAAATGGCCAGGATTCTGAATTGGACAGGAGAAGCTTGGCCACACTGGGGGCAGTTTCCCCATTTACTCAGGTATCACCTTTAAAATCTCATCTTTGAATGATCAAAACCCACTCACAGTGGGTTTTTTTTCCAAGACAGAATAAGAGTCCTTCTGGGTTTTTTGAGATGTGAATTTTCAAGGCAGTGCTTCCCACAGGCCTTGCTGTGGAATGGTGTGTTCTGACTGTCTGCAGCCTGAGCCCCTTTGTTCACTGCTCACTGATTTAGAGCCCCTGGTACAGGCAGCACTGACACCCTTGTCATCACCCCAACCATCTCAAAACAAGCTTCAAGAGGGATTATGTGGATGCAGGTTTACAGATCTCAGCAGCCCATCTGAAGCAAGGCTGCCTGGGTGGTTATCACTGAATTATTAAACTGGAGGCACAGTGTGACCCCTCTGGGACAAGGCTGGCTGCACTATGGGGGCAGTTTCCACAGCAGTTTCCTTGGACTGAGCTGTCCCCTGCTGCCCTCCTTCCCCAGAGCTCTTACAGGCTCACCTTGGGGTGACAACACTACTTGGGATACTCGGGAGCCCTCGGAATTCCATCAAAACACACCAAGATTTGGCATTTTTGCTCATGTCAGGAGAAATGCTGCTCCTGAACAAACATGTGCTCGAGATCAGAATTTCCCATTTAGCCCAGGTCCACTCCTAAGAACTCATTAAGCAAAGCACACACTTATCTCTAATAACCATTTGCCTTGCTCTATCCTAAATTCAGATCCTTATCACTTTCCTTCAAAAGATATTTATCACAGTACATTTCTCCATTTTACATCTTATCCTTTTAAAGGTCAGGGTATAATGCTGTATTTATAGAAAAATCATAGTTATCAACAGCTAACATATGGGCTGCACTGAATAGCAGAAGTCACGGTATTTATATCATATTTACTGAAAATGTGTTTGCAGCCTCATCCCTCCTGCACTGCTGGGTGATGCACTAACTTACAAATTAAACATTAACAGTGATGACAACCGATTTACTAAATAGAAATCATAATGATTCACTAAATCACAGCAGCACCTGCTGTTGCATATTGGCATTTATGAGTATTGATGAATTTTAACACTACAAAGTGTTAGAGATACCAGCTAATGCACTCTACACTCGAATCAATGGGGCTCATGAAAATCGGTAACAATTACTGTGTTTCCACTGGTTCCAGCGTTTGCCTTCATGTCTGAGGCTGTACAATTACATCTCCTGAATTCCAATCATGAGAGGCAACAGGACAATCCAAATAAATTCTGCTGTGAAAGCAAAGCTCAGCAGTGAAGTGTGTTCTGCCCTGACTTACACCTTCTGTGACATCCCCAGCTCATCCCCAGCTTCCCCTTGCACAGGAGAGCAACTGCAAACCCCAAACCACTCTGATGCTGGATTTATGGCAGTGGAGCTGCCTCTGCTGCAACCCATCCTGCCTCAGCGAGAAACAAAGGTCTTTGAGAGCTGAACTGCTCTTTAGAAAGTGATTTATGTCCTGAGATGCTGCAGGCACAGCTCCTGTGCCAGCTCTGGTGCCAGCAGTGACCTCCTAGAGCTCCCATGCTGCTGCCTGGGTGAGCCACAACTGCAGAAACACAAAGACAGGAAATATGTGGGACTCCAAAACAAACTCAGTTTGGGGGTTTATTGTTTGTTTGGGTTTTTCAAAGCTTGGCTTTTCCCCAAGAAAACACTTAGTGTGGGATAAGTGTTGCATTGTAAGAGTCAGTTTTCCCATTTCACCCTGTGCCCTGTGCCCCATCTTTGGAGAACCAGGGAACACTTGAATGAGTGTCAAGAGCAGAGTGACATCAAGGCACAACATTGTACCTCTAATGTGACCACAGGCACTGGCCTGGGTTACCAAGCATTGAATGTGCACTGCTGGCTGGTGGCTCTGCAGTGCCCCCAGCAAATGGACTGGGGGGCTCTGAGCCCCTGAAACAGAAACACTTCTGCCAGCCTGAAGGACAGCAACTCCTTTTTCCTCTTGCATGCAAGCTCACCCAGCTCAGAGGAGAGGTTTGCTGGCTCGTGAGAACTCAGTACTGCTAAGAGCACAGCAGTGCCTCACTTCGTCGGATTTAATGGGAATTCTTTTGTCAGCTGGTGTTACTCTGTCAGTCTCCACAGATGCTCAGTAGTTACAGGACTGGTTCTTAATTGTTATGCACCGGCCTCTTAATCTATTAGAGAGATAAACCTGTTGTTTTATAGCCCTTGAAAAGAAACATGTGAACCCACTAAGGGTATATAATGTGAAGAAGCTGCTTAACACGTCCACAGAGATAGCATTATGGGAAGCAAAGGATGCAGTTCTCCCTGCAAACCTGACAGTCATCACAAGGAAATTTCACTGCAAATCCTCTGTGCTGCCACCCTCCAAACGTGCCAGCCAGTGCTGCTGAAGAGCTCAGGATGGCAGGCCCACCACCAAGTCCCAAAACCATCACCTTATTAAACTATCATCTGTCATCGCAATTTAATTACTTAGTGCCTGGACCATTCCTGCTTGGGATTGTTTTTCAGCACCTGTGGCAGTAGATCATTTACCTAGATGACATTTTATTTCATTTTTACAGTTCTAATCTAATCTGTGAGCTAAGAGAATTGTTTTAGCTGTCGTGAATTTGGAGGCACACAAAGAGCTTCATTAGACATTTATTTTGCTGATGCTTTAAGAAAAATTAACCAAAACTAAGCAAACCCTCCAATTCTCCTCAGGTTAGACTGAAAAGTAGAGCACTCCACCTAATCTTGTTTAATGCCAACATGAAACCAGATCTGCATCAACTTGAAATGTTAGATGGTCTCTCAAATTACTCAGTGTTTGAATTAAAAAAAAAACTATTTTTTTCATATGAACTACCTGATCATGCAAACAACACATGCCAAGCCCTCCTCACACGGGTCAGGAGGGGTGGGGACCTTGTCTCTGCCCCTCAAACTCCTGATTTCTGTCTGCTGTGCCCTGCACAGGGAATCCAGGAGCTCCAAGCCTTTCCAAAGCAGACTTCACAGCCTGTCAGAATCTGTGGGGAACTGGCACAGCCCTTTTGGAAGAACACTTTTATTAACCAAGCAGACCACAATGAGCTGAAGTCTTTGGGTAGCAAGGGAAGATGTGCTCACTGATGTGGGGATGTTGGCAGTCATGTCAAAATCAAAACTCTGCCCTAAACTGCCTGGCACCCAGCACTGTCCCTCTTGGGATCTGGCATTTAGTTCCTTGGGTGAAATTTTCAGACAATTGAGTGACTGTGCTTCTCTTTCCAAGCTCTGGCCACGCTTCTCTCAGCAGCTCAAGGTTATAAATTCTATAATAATTCAGTAATTCTCCCTGCCCCACACAGGACCTGCCATACCAGGCTCCCAGCCAGACAAATGCCCCTCCCAAGCTCCACAGGCTCCTCTCTAAAAAAGCCAGGGGCCACACATCTATTGCCCTCCAGGATTCCTGTGCTATCAGCACTTTCCTACACACTGTGCAATGCACACCTCTGATCTTCCAGAAGAGAAACTGATGCCTTGGCATTTCAGCTTTCATATTTTTAATATATTTATAATCCTCTAACTCTTTAGTGCATAACTTTAAACTCCATATACAGTGCGAGCTGTATATGTATATTTATTTGTTCAAAGCAATAAATAAATGTGGGCATGGCAAGGGGACTTCCTGAAGTGAGGAGGGAGGAGATGCTCCCTGTCAGGGAACCCTTCTAGCAGAGCAGCACACCTTTGACACCTTAGGATGTTAGCTTTTCTATTTTTCATATATCTGTAATCCTGCAATTCTTTAGTGTATAACTCTAAACTCCATATACAGTGTGAGCTGCTGCTTTCCCATTTTGGTCAGACACAACAATTCCTCTCCAGGCCTGGCAATCAAGGACAACTCACTGCCTCAGGCCCTGAGAAATGGAAACAAAAGAGGGAGCAAACTTGGGGTAAATAATTTCATTACCTGAAGGTGTAACTGGAAGATTAACCCCGAATATGCAAATGGACCAAACTTATAAAAGTGTGAAAACCTGGGACCTGTCATCCAATTTTGGGTATAGCCCCTGGGGAGCTTTGTCTGCCCTAAATGTACCTGAAGGCCCTCCAATAAACATAACTGCTTTTGATTTCCTTGATTTTGTCTGGCCTCTCATTTTAGGTAGCCCCGAAAAAGGCATCAAAACACTTCAGCAGAACCACCAAAGTAGGACTTGTGCTCCTCTCCCAGGGCTTTCCCAGCTGCAGGGGCTCAGGAGCCTTTGGACACCACAGATATTTCCCCATGGATGTGCTGGGGAGTCAGAGCAGTCACTAAAATTCTTAAATTGAAAAAAATCTAGTTTATGGATCTGCTGTATCAAATAAAAAATAGGGTCTCTTAATCTTAAGTAGCAATAATCCACATTAAGGTAAAAAAAAAAAAGCCAAACTGTGTAGGACAGACAGCACAGCCCCTTGTTAGCTGTCTGTGGGGTATCCTGACAAACCCTCTTGGGCAGCGTTAAGTAATTTGTGATCCCTCCCCAGGGCTGGTTCCTGCAGCCAGCATTAATCACTGATGCCAGCCCAGCTCCCACAGGCCTGCAAGGCTCTGGCAGCTTTATGAATTAATTGTTACAGCAGGGATCTCACTTCCAGGGAATGATTAAACCTACCTGCACCTACTTATTTATTTATTTTAACGGAGTGCAGGATCCAGCTTCTGTCTCAGGTGATAAAACTCCTTCTTTGCACACATTTACCTCTCTGGCAGATTTGTCCTTACTACCCTCTCTTTTTTTTAGGCAAAGCTCAAAGATTTTTCCTAAGATATGGTTATTCACAACTTTTCTATCATCTCAGTAGAGCAGTTTGATACTCCACAGGAGCCCTCTAATCACCTCTGGTTATAGAGAAGGGATGTAGCACACAGCCTTTTTTTTTTAGAAAAAAAAGAACCCACAAAAAACCCCCACAAACCCCAACACAAAAACACAGAGAAAACCCCCAAGTTCACAAAAGCCTCGTTGATCTTTCAAGATCCCTGAGTTACTGTTCTCCCAGAAGAGACTTCATATTTGAAATTATGAAGGGTTTGTGCCCACTCTTGAATTTCCTTTTTGAGTGATGATCTCTTTTACTTCCCTTTAATGATATTCTTCAGAGCTCAGGGTACCCAGAGGTGCTTTTGTCTGCAGAGCATTTGAAGCTGCACAGAAACTCACAGGTTCTATCCCATTTCTGAGGGGTTTTGTTTTGCAATCTCTTCCCACTGGTTTAAGATAATCTTAATCTTCTTTTGATGAGATGTATTTTCTTCACTGAAACACCAAGGTGTTGAGTTGGGAAGTGAAGATTCCTGTCCTGCCAACACACAGGTGGGATTCTGCCTCTCTTCCCAGGGAAACCTGTCCCAACCTCCTCCTCCTCCTTTTTACATTAGTGTAGTGAATGGGATGGAGCCAACAGGGAACAGGGGTTACAAATAAACTTCACAGCTGGCATGAGTCTTAGCACTTTTCCATTCCCTCCCTACCACCCCCAAACCATTACTGAAATATTTTTTCTCATTTGTTTCTTGTGCAATCAGGAGTCAGCGAACAGCAAACGCCCCGGGATGGCATCTTCCAAAAAGATGCAAATGGACATGCTTAGGCACATGGAAAGATCTGGCATCCAGATCCCAAAATAATTCCCCTGCAACAACCAACCAGGACAACCATGTACCTTTTCCCACAAAACCTTGGCTTTTGCTTCTTCCTCAGGAACAATGCAAGAGATTTACACTTCCCAGCAAAGTTTGGGGACCCCAGACTGATTTTTCTTTCTGAAAACCTACTCACACTGTTAAAGCTGTATCACATGAAAATGAGAAGGCACTTCAGAGAAGCCCATTCTTTTGTTCTAAACCAAGAACCAAGCACTGTAGTGATTTATATCACCTGCTCCCTTCCAGCATCAATGTCACTTATATGTGACTGAGAAAAATATTCCTCCATTTTGGTGGATCAGGGAAGATAATTAACAGATGCACAGGCTAGTCTGTATCTATGCATAATAATCTCTCACTGTTAAAGCTACTAAGTCAGCTTTAAGTGTCCAAAAATAAGAGACTACCCATGGTTTCTAGAAAACTCCCTCTTGTGTTGCAGAACTGGACCTGCTCCAGTTCAGAGGTGAAAAGATTCAAAGGAGAGCTCAGCACAAACAGCAGCCCAGTGGCTACAGATCCTCAGAGAGCTGAGCCAGAAAATCTCCCCCCAAAGGTTGCCCTATTGGCAAACACAGCTATTCAGGAGAAATTCCCTTCTGTGCATGCACAGGGTATCAGCACGGCTCAGGAGCCAGCTCATTTCTGAGCACAGAAAACCCTGAAGCTACCCTGAACCTTAGGACACTTGGGTCCTTCCCTCTGGAAGCATTCAGGAAACTTCAGCATGAGCAGAGTAGAAACAGACTGAAAGTGCTCCATGTTGTAAAATAACAAACTTCACTGATTGATGACATCCTCATTTTCTCTAACCATCATCAAAGGTACATGTGAAGAGAAGAAATCCATTTGGCTTAAAGAACCAAGGTGACTTCTTGAGAACCCATGAGGGAACACAGGTGGAATAGAGCAGCAGGAAAAGGACAAGCAGATCTGATCTGTGACTTTCCCACACTTTTCACTTCCAGCCTCACTGGCAGCAGCTGCAGCCTGGAGCCACTGCCCTCCCTGCCCTGGGCCCTTCCAGCTTCCCCCACACCCATGCAGCCTGGCACCAGCTTGACTTGATGCACCTGCCTTTCCAAATATCCTCTGATGGGGGATAAATATGATATGACAGATAACTTACACAACTGTTTGCAGACACTTTATTTGTTCAAAACAATAAATAAATGTGGGCATGGCAAGGGGACTTCCTGAAGTGAGGAGGGAGGAGATGCTCCTTGTCAGGGAACTCTTCTATCAGAGCAGCACACCTTTGATGCCTTAGGATTTCAGCTTTTATATTTTTCATATATCTGTAATCCTGCAATTCTTTAGTGTATAACTCTAAACTCCACACACAGTGTGAGCTGCTGCTTTCCCATTTTGGTCAGACAAAGCAATTCCTCTCCAGGCCTGGCAATCAAGGACACCTCACTGTCTCAGGCCCTGAGAAATGGAAACAAAAGTGGGTTGGGGGAGCAAATTTAGGGTACATTACTTCATTACCTGAAGGTGTAATTGGAAGATTAACCCCGAATATGCAAATGGACCAAACTTATAAAAGTGTGAAAACCTGGGACCTGTCATCCATTTTTGGGTGTAGCCCCTGGGGGGCTGCCCAAATGTACCTGAAGCCCCTTTAATAAACAGAGCTGCTTTTTATTCCCTTAATTTTGTCTGGCCTCTCATTTTAGGTAGCCCCAAAAGGGATCCCCTTGCTCCTGCTGTTATTCACACACAGAATCTTCCTGCCCCACCATTCATCCCCAGCCTCATCAGCTCATCTGTCCTTGCCTCTGTAACCACCTGGGCATTTACTCAGTGGGAAAAGGTCTGCTTAATTATACAGACCAGGGGGGACTGCAGTCACACAGAATCCACCCTGGCACAGCTCTGTCAGCTTGGGAAGGTCTGAGGGGAGCCCTGGCAGGACAAGCCATTGCCTCAGGGAGTGGTGCTGTGCAATGTGTGCACCAAGATGAACTGTGTTCATTATTTTCAAAATTAGCACCAGAAAACAAAGTTGCGAGTTTCAATCCTGATTTATTTCCCCATTTAAATATCACCTACTTTTCCTGAATGAAGCCTGCAATATTTTGATTTAAATTATAGTCATCAGTTAAATCACTCATTTCAGGTATGACAGTAAAAGTGATGTGTTGTAAAATTCATTCCTCAGCTAACTTGATTTTCATGTGTGTGACTAAGACAGCTGCTGCTTTCTGTACATTTGCCTTTGAAAACACCTCCAAAAATAGTGAGGCTGGAGAAAGCTGTGGTAAATAAAAATTGCTTTCTCTGGACTGGTTTCTGGCAAACTTGGATGTATAAAGAGAAAGACACTGGCTTTAGGATCTATCCATGTTTGTGAGAAGGCTAAATATATTCATGAAAAGGCATGCTGTTCATGGACAAGGAAAGCAAGCTGTTTTCAGGAACAATTTGCATGAGATCTTACCCACTAACCTAGAAAAATAAATGGTGCATTCTAACACACTGTGGAAAAAGAACACAAAACCAAAACCAACAATTCCTCCAAAACAGCAACATACCCTTGTCAAAGAGAGAAACCCAACACATCAGCAGAAACACTGGCATCCTCTCCTGCTTTGATCTCTCCAGCATTTTTAACAAAACATTCAGTAAAGTCCTGACTCACCAATGGGGCAGCACACACAGGGGTAGGATGTCCAACATTTCCATCTGTGGGTACCCCGTGCTTGAAGGAGTGGGGAAAGGCATGTCCAGGTTTGATGGGGGCAGCCCAGCCCCAGGAGCAGCCAGGAGCCAGTGCAGAGCTGTGGCAGTGCCACCACAGCCAGCCTGAGCTGGGTACATGCTAGCCCAGAGGGATTAATGCTCAATAAATCCTTCCCTAACAATCAAGAAACATTCAGGAGCCAGTTTAAAAAGCAGCAGTACAGAAAGAAGTCTGTGGAGGTGACTGATGACAGCATAAACAGGATGCACAGCAGCTGCAGACAGCTCAGTTCAGGCCCAGGATAACTGCAGGGAAAATGCAGCTTCTCATGAGAGGTAATGAGCTATTTAGAGAAATCAAACTAAGCTCTTGTTCCCTGGACAAGCCCAGTGCTGAAGGAGGGAGCAGCTCTCACACAAGCTTCCTTCCACAGCCCCAAATGGGTACCCTGGGCAGGCTGCACAGCCCCAGCCCCCAGCTGCCCCAGGGACACAGGCACAGAGCCTGGCTGGGCTGCCAGGACTGTGATCCCAGCACCAGCTCCTGGGCAATGAGCCCCAGACTGCCAGGACTGTGATCCCAGCACCAGCAATGAGCCCTCAGACACAGGACATGGCCAGGCACTGATGGACAACCACAGCACTGGGATGTCCTGCAGGGACAGCTTGTGCAGAGCACCAAGCACAGCCACCCCTGTAAGCTGGAAGTGTTTGCACAGCCTTCAGCACATCCCTGTTCCCCTAAAGAGAGCCCAGCCCTCCCACAGACACAGCAGCTCAGCCTGGGGAACAATCTGACTGCTCCTCCTGCTCCTGTCTGCTGTAAGAGGCTGGCACAGGTGTGATCAGAGCTCCTCTCCCCACAGGTCCCAAAGCTGTCCCAGGCAGAGTCACTGAGAACAAACCACAGCCCAGGGTGCTCAGTGCCAACACCACCTTTTGTCTTCTGAACCTGCATGCTTGACACAAGATTGTTTTGCAGATGTGATGTGCCTGCACTAAACACATCACAGGTTACTTTGCACATGTTCCTACCCTGCTGCAGACAATTCATTGGCAAGTCGAGGTGAGTGGAGATTATTGTAAAACTCACATTTTCACTGAGTGTAGAGACCACCACAGACCTCAAAGCAGCAAACACTGTCACCTGATGTTTCCCCACAGCCATACACACAGAGCCCACCCTCCCCTTGCTCAGACATGTCATAGGAGGTGGCAGAACCCTTGGGATAGAAACCACAGCCCTTGCCCCTTCTCTGATGCTGATTCTCTCCAGGTTCTGCACAACACCTATATTCTTCAGCCACCTTTTTCTCCTGCTCTGCATTTTGCCATCCTCCCTCCTCCTGCCCACCCGGTGCTCCCCTGCAGCCCTTCCCTCCCCAGGACAGCTGAGGAAGGTGTCAGCAGCGGGACCTGCATCCACAAGGACCACAGCTGGTGTCCTGGGTTACAATACAGGATGTGATCAAAAGTATCTATTCTATCACCATCTGTTGAAACCAGGTGGGGCACTGATCTTATCTCTGAGGGCCA
Source organism: Catharus ustulatus (assembly GCF_009819885.2). Classification (NCBI taxonomy): domain Eukaryota; kingdom Metazoa; phylum Chordata; class Aves; order Passeriformes; family Turdidae; genus Catharus; species Catharus ustulatus. The sequence goes on along the minus strand of NC_046230.1, from coordinate 1,935,730 downwards.
TCCATTGAAACCAGGCAAGGCATTGTTCTTTATCTTTGTGGGGATATCTCCTGTTAATGGCCCATCCCTTAAAACCAGGCAGGGCATTGTTCTTTATCTTTTCACAACCCATCCTTCCTCCAGCCAGTCATTTTCTGCTAATGGCCATTGAGTCCCACTGTGGGACTGATAAAATTACTGCATCCCATTGGGAGTTGCTCCAGCCAGGGGGAAGAGCCCAACATTTCTTACCAAGATAAAAACAGAGGTTTTGGGACACTAAGGGAGCCCCTTTCTCCACTGGACTCCAGAGGAAAACCGGATTTCTCCACATCACCACTGGAGCTCCGGAGGGAAACTGCACCTTGTACAGGAGCACTGCTCCAACTGAGCCACATCTGTCACTGCAGGAGGATGCAGCCACCATGGAATGGGACTGCTGCCAACACCCTGCCTGACGGGTGTCAGGCTGTACTCTGACTTTGTCAGGGTTTGGGGTTTGTTTCTTTGTAGTACTGTATTTCTATTTTAATTTCCCTAGAAAAGAACTGTTATTCCTATTCCCATATCTTTGCCTGAAAGCCCCTTGATTTCAAAATTGCAATAATTTGGAGGGAGGGGGTTTACATTCTTTATTCTAAAGAGAGGCTCCGGCCTTTCTTAGCAGACACCTGTCCTCCAAACCAGGACAGCTGGGCACTAGCAGGGTTTACAGCTCAGAGGGTGCTGGGGGTGCTGCAGGGTGAGGGGTGCTCCCCTGTCACCCCCCAAAGGGACCAGGAGCTGTGCAGGAAAGGGTTAATGCTACCCTGCCATGTCACACAGACACAATCTCAGCTCTGAAGAGCAGGTGAAATGCACTTTGGAAAGCTCTAATAGTTTCAAGTTCATCTTCCCACGCACCCAGTCACTTATTTGAGAATTTAAAGGCACTTTGCACAGCTTGTCCTCACTCAGAGCCCCTCCTGCCATGCAGATATTTCCTTTGCCCCACCTTGCTTTCATTCTTACACTGCCATCACCACTGTCAAAAGTAATTTTATTTCAATTTCATGGCTTGATTGGGCTGAATGTAATGGAACCAGATGCTGTGAATGAATGAAAGTTCCTTCTGTAAAGACCCATCCCATTTTTGAGCTAAGTGGGCCGTGTTCAGCTGCATATAGGTACTTCATATTCTTTCAGAGTATTAATCTGTCTGCACCAGGTATGAAGCCAGTCCAATGAGCTGAAACTAAAGTAAAAGCATTAAACTGGTCTTTGTTGTTCCATAAAGAAAAATATTATAAAGCTTTAATTGCTAGCTAATCAACATACTCCAAAATAAATGAATCATACTATTTTTCTTGGTGCTTACATGGTTTAAAATAGCTGGAAAATTACACGCTCGTTTTCCCCCAAGGGCTTTCAGTTGTGAGCTGTTTCAAAGATGAAACAATTTATCCATAACATTTTATTTTAGTATAATCATGAAGCCACTGCTGAATAAGGCTGCATAAAACTCAGTATTGGAGAGTGCTAGTGGCTGGTGTGCTGAGTATTTCCTTCAGAAACACGATTTTCCTGAAATCTTCTTTTATGCTCCCATCCAGGGCAATAAGGGCTGTCATTGTGCCAGAGAGGGAAGCCAGCTTGCATGGGCAATTATTTGAAGGGGTTTCAAGCAGCATTTTTTCTGACTTTTCCTAGTGGCTGTCCAGACATTAGCTGTCCAGTGGCAGAGTTCAGCGACCTTGGTCCAAAGATATTCGTAGGACTCACTTTCAGGTAACTTCAGCAGCAATAAAACATGGAATTCAACAAATGAATGAAACATAATGGAACAAACCCACTGCATTATAGAGGTATTTAGTATAATACTTCAAAATCAATCAAAGGACAGGAGTATTAATCTGAACATGTATAAATATTTAAAGAAGTCTCAGGTAGTGAGATTCTAGCCTACTGGAGGCAGATCTTGCCCAAGCTTCAAAATTATATTGGTGGGAAAAAAAATGAGACTGCTTGGATGTGTGACTGAGCAGGAACAGGACTGAGGTGTCAGAGGACCATCAGAGCTGAGCCCTTCCTTTCCTAATGGCTACTCAGGACTATCCATCAATATCCAGTGGCAGTCCTAAATGCCTATAAAGCATCTTAATGCACACTAAAAAGCTCTTCTGAAGTCTGCTAGCCTTATTACAGTCCCTCTGCCTTCTGGGTATGCACTTTAGGTGCTTTGTAGGGCAGGAAAAGCTTCCTGCTCTGTGCCCAGCACTCAGAGCAGACTCCTGAGCTCTCCAAGGCCTCCAGACTCCTGCCCTTTGTATGGTTTGGCTACTAAACTTTCCAGGAGCTTTGGTAGATTACAGCTGGCTTAGGAATAAACACCCAAATTTAGGTGCAGTTTCACAGAGGTGGGAATTTGGACATGAGGAAGCCCCAGATGTGCAGCAGTGTCACTGACAGCAGCTCTGGAACATGGTTTAAAGCAGAAACAGGTGTGGGGCATCCAAGTGCATTTTCTATTGCTGATCCTGTCTTTGTCCAGAGTGACAAACAGGACAGAGCACCACCAAGAAAGTTGTTTTGTCCTGAGGGCCTCCTTTCCTCAGGTTCCCCACACAGGCAGCTGAGCATGACCCTGTTCCCAGGGCACAGGTGACATTTTGGGTGTCTGACCCTGTTCCCAGGGCACAGGTGAGATTTTTGTGTGCTGACTCTGTTCACAGGGGTACAGGTGAGATTTTGGGTGTCTCTGACCCTGTTCCCAGGCACACAGGTGACATTTTGGGTGTCTCTGACTCTGTTCCCAGGGCACAGGTGACATTTTGGGTGTCTCTGATCCTGTTCCCAGGCATACAGGTGACATTTTGGGTTTGCTGACTCTGTTCACAGGGGTACAGGTGAGATTTTGGGTGTCTCTGACCGTTCTCAGGGGTTCAGGTGACATTTTGGGTGTGCTGACTCTGTTCCCAGGGCACAGGTAAAGTTTTGGGTCTCCCAGTGTGTGTGAGTCACAGCACACACTGTAACTGGGACAGGTGACCCTTTGGATGAGGGACTGTGTCCTTTGGATGGTGATCCACCACCTGTGATGCCTTAGGATTTTATCTTTTACATTTTCCAGATTCTGTGCTCCTTTGGGGTATAACTCTAAAATTCCACAGCCTGTCAGCTGCTGTTCTCCCATTTTATTCAGAAAAAACAATTCCCCTCTAGGTCTGAAACTCAAGGACACCCTACAGCCTCAGGCCACAAAAAGTGCAAACAAAAGTGAGTAGCGGGGAGCAAACTTGGGGTAAATGACTTCATTACCCGAGGCTGTCATTGGAGGATTAACCCCTGATATGCAAATAGAACAAACTTCGATCTGTCTGTAAAACTCATGACCATTGTCCATTTTGGGTGTAGCCCCTTGGGGGGCTCCATCTGCCCTAAATGTACCTGAAGCCCTTAATTAAATACATCCACTTTTATCCTTTTAATTTTTCCTGGCCTCTATTTCCAGGTAAGCCCAAAAGAGGCATCACCTGGACAGGGTTCCCTCACCTGGACACTGCATCCATAAACACACAGGGGCTGAACATCAGCTATCAATGAACCCAACCAATGAACACTAAAATGACATTTTAATTCAAATAACACTTATTATGGGGGGAGGCAGGGGCTGGGAAGTATCTGAGCTTCTAATGTAAAGCTTGAAATTCAGAGAGCTGCCTATATTAACTCATCCACTCTTAATTTCCACATTGTATTGCAATACCAGCTCATTTATCTAAATTTTTAAAAAATCTTTCTGAGGTTAAGTTCCTTATTTCAACAGCACCAAACTGTGTTTCAAAAAATTCTTTAGATGGCCAACAGACAATTTTCCCCTCAATATTTTTGGTGGATGGCTCATTATGAAAAATCAATTATGTTGTTTCTCATTAAATGGTCCAACAGTATCATGAATGTTAAACATAATAAATTTCACATTGCAAGACAATTTCCATAGTTGAAATCATGAGGTTAGTGACATTATTAGCCTTTTCCCTAGATAAAGCTCTTCTATTACTTCTGATTTTCTCTTCCCCCTAGGAAGATAAAATTTATGAGGGTAACCTAGACTAAGCTGGGTTACTACTTGAATTCCTGCTATTGAGAAGCAGTCTTATCTCTTAAAATAACAGAATTAAATGACATAAATATTTTTAGAATATGGATGAATTTTCCTTTTGAAAAGAGATGAATTTGATACTACAGGAATAGGCACAAATTTGACTGAATTAATACACTAGGCAAACAGAGAGAAAACTGTTTCCCATGCAAAAGAACTGACATTCATGGTTCTTGTGTTGGGCATGGAAACCTCAGCAAGGAGCTAAAATTATAAACAGAATGTTCTCAACACTGAACACAACCTTTCCTTCCTCCCCCATGAGCACATCCACCCCGAACAGTGAATCCCCAGATAACCCCCATGGTGTGCATGAATGGATTCCACAGCTCCCAGCATGCAGAGCCCCTGACCATGGGGGTGTCTATGCCTGGGGGCTCAAGCTGCCCCTCCTCTGACAGAAGCTGCTTGGTGGGGTCACAGCCAGGCTCCCTGTCCAGCAAGGTCCCACAGACAAGGTCCCTACCCCGTGGGAAGCCACACCACCAGTGCCATTCATGTTCTCTAAAACAAACAACATAAACCAAAGTTATTCTACTCAATATGGAAAGCATTCCACGGTCTGTGAAGGATCCAGAACAGTCTCTGGAGCTTGTCATCTCCCAGCAGGCAGAACCAGCAAACACACAGGCCTGAGAGGGTGCTCTGCTCTGGAAGGCAGCACAGCCAGGACCAAATCCTGCACTCCCCAGCACAGCCAGGGTAGCTGAGGAATCCCTCTGCAGAAAGCACACATCACAGGAATTAGGAATCCTGGACCACAAATATCCCAGGGCAGGACTGGCACTGCTGGGCTTTGCCAGAGGGTTGGCAGTGCCCACTCTGGAGAGGAGCTGAGTAAATCTGTCAGGCTGGAGCATGGTTTTTCTGCCACCTCAGGGCAGCTTTTGCAAGAAGGATTTGTGTGAAATTTGAATAATTAACACTCCATGTGTTCCTGGTGCTTCAAACCTGTGAAATTAAACTGTGGAATTAAAATTGGCCAACCTGGGATTAGGATTGGTGGTGAGTTCTGATCCCAGCAGGACTCCCCAGCACATCCCTGCAGCTGCTACTCAGAAAATATTCTTCTGCCCTCTGCAGAACCTTGTTTGGCTGGAGGAAAGGAAATACTGAGTTTGCTTTAGCCCTCAATGACTTGACATGAGCATTGGGGTTTTTTTCCCCCTCTCTCCTTTTTCCTTCCTTGGGTGTTTTTCAGGTGTGGATGAGTGGATGAAAACATGCTGTAGCTGAAACCATGCTTCAGGCTGAGGAAGGTGTCTGTGGCTTGCAAAAGCACAAAGGCATCAACCTAAACCTTTCTATTAATAACTGGAGGAAAGAAATGTCTTTGCACATTATATCCTTGTAATAGCTTTTATGATTCTATTTTTATAGCACCATGGATTGCCTACCAATCTCTGTTGTCTCATAAACTTTCAAAACGCCTCACAAAGACAAACAAGCATTTTCTAAAGTATTCCTGACTGTAAATATACTACTACAGATCACAAAATTAACTAAAATTGCAAGCAAGACCAGGTATGGAAAGCAAACCAGCTTTGACACTTCCCCCAGAAGAGAAAACAACGTCTGCTGCTCTTCATCACAGCCAGCCCACATCAGCTACCCGAGAGAAGAGCAGTGCCTCACTTCCAGGTTAAATCCTGCTTCTCTGGGGCATTACAACCCAAACTGTCACTTGCACAGAATGAAATTCTGGGGCTAGAACACAGTGCAGCCTGTAGCTAACCCAGGTGCCTAACAAAGGATTTCAGCACAAGCATCTGCCTGCCTGTTTCCTTAGGGTTACCCTCTGAACTGCAACAACACACACACACACACACACACACACACACACACAAAATGAAAACAACAAAAACCCAAACCAAACAAACAAAAAAAAACCAACCAAAAACCAAAACAAAACAAAAACCAAAAAAAACCCCAAGAAACCCCCAAATAATGTTTTATCAAAATAAGGAATTCAAACTGCATGTTTTCTCATCCACATGAAGTGAGAGGAAGTTTACAAAAAGGCAGTGAACAAGCCCCATGTGACATTTGCTCAGGCAGTTTGGAGCACCTGAAGGTCCCAAGGCAGGAACCTGGCACACGTCCGCCACAGCAGTGGAGCTGTGATCTCTGCCAGGGAGAGGGAGGTTTCAGAGAAAGTCAAGTGAGAGCCCTGAAAGGTGTGAGGACAAGCATTCCAAGCAGAGGAATACACAGGCATCCTTCTGGGTCAAGAGCTGGGGCATTGAATGCTGCTGGAGGCTCTGCTGTCTGGCTGCTGTGGCTGAGAAGAATAAACAAGAAGCTCTCATCAGCTGCACCAAAAACCTGGAGTTTACATGGGGGGCCAAACTGAGCTATGGCTCAGCCATGGTAACTCCCACATTCCTCATAGGACAGGCTGAACCAGCTGGGAGACAGCTTTGGGGGGCTCAGCTGCACACCAGGTCCTGAAGGGAAGGAATGGTTTTGGAATCCTGGTTAGTGCAAGGCAGTGAAAACAACAGGCTTGGGGAAGGATCCTGAGCAATGGTGTTTCAGAAGACTGTGAAAATTACTGAAGAAAACTGAACTTCTCAGATAGCACAATCTGGTTAAATCCATTGCTGTGGAGGACTTGCCTCTGACAGTTAGGATGATTTTATAGTGACCCATTCCCTACACAAGTGTTTCCACTGCGACAGTGATGCACAAAAATGAAATATTACATGGGTTCAGAAGCTGTTTATTGTGCCATCTGAAGCCATGCCACTGTCCCCAGTTTTCTTTCTGTCACACTGCATTATGGATGCAAATGTGGTGTCACATCCCAGCAAACTGTTGATGCTGCAGAGGCAGCATCACTTCCACCAGCCAGGAGTTTGGCCCAGCTCCTTGTCCCTACACTGCCTCTGTGCTCAGGAACAGCCACAGTAAGATCTGGGAGTGTAAGGCAGAAAAGAACCCCAGTCTGTTCTCAGCTCAGCACAGCTAGCATCCAAATAAAATATTCACCATGTGGGCTCTGCCCCTCCCTCTCTCAAGGCAGGGATCTGATCTCTCAATTCAGCCCATCACCTACAGCCTGCACAGCACTGGGAGATGCAAACAGGCATTGTCAGACCTGGCTCACCTGAGAAACTCTGAGCTGCTCTCACCCCCTTGGCCAAATGCTAAGGAGTGTGGGGAAAATTGCAAGGGGATTACATTAGATTCCCTGAAAGTTTATCAGGGAACCCCAGCTTCTTTATAAGGAATATTACACAAATTCATAATCAAAGGCTCTCTCCCTAACAAGCAGCAAAAGCTGATGGAAAACAGTGTAGAATGCAGTATGCCCTGAGGCTCAATAAGCTTGGAGAATTCTCCTTCCTGCTTGTGTGAACTGCCCATGATACTGCTTCTCAACTGGTGGGCCAGGAACATCAGGCAAGAGAGCAGAGCAGGCACCAGAAAAGGTCATGAGATGCTGAGCATCACACTGCAGCCCCAAAGAACTCCTCTGCCCAGCTTAACACCTCCCTGGCAGAGCATCCTCTGTGACTTACCAGTGTGACAGTAAATTGTAGGGGTTTAACTCTGCACTCATTAAGGAAATAAGACTTTGAGAGTGAGAATAAAAAATGTAGAGTCATTAAAAAACACAGAGTTTGAATAAATGACTGGTAATCTGAAAATGCTGCAAGACAGTTGTTTGGAAGAATCTGCACACACTTCCCTTTTTAGGGCTGCAGAGAAGGGACTGCTCATGGTGGGAAAGTGCAAGATGATCCAGACAATCTGCTGCAGCAGGTAATCAGCTGGATAATTTAATATGACTTAAGGAAGAACAATTATACATCTAATGGCTAACAGAAAAGCAAAATACATCATGATTAAGGTTTTGCTGGAGGAAATTGGAAAGGCTAGGATACTCTAGGAATTACACTATAGAGAAGAATGATTAGCACATCAGCTCAGTACAGATGACTTCTTGCAAGGGGAGATACGAGAGAAAAAAGCCTGCTGCTGCTGCTATAACCCTCCTTCCTGACAGAGAATAGTGTAGTTCTAGGCTCAACCCTGGTCAGTACGTGCAGTGCTAATTTCACAGTTTTAAAATACTCTTTGGTATTAAGAAAAGTGTAAAAAACCTCAAGTCACAACACCAAATCAGGGACCTATAAAAATATTTTCAGTAATTAAACACATTTGGATGAACAGGCAAATAGATGATACTTCTTGAAAGATCATCACTGTAGATTCACCATCCACATCGTCCACCAAAAATTATCATTTTGTGTAAGATGCTGAATGTACTCAAAGCCTTTTTTGATGAATTTTTTCAAAAATTCTTTACAGAAAAGAAATGGCATCTTGAATGTGGGAGAATCTAGACCAGGTGCCACTTGACAGAAGGTGAGTGCACACAACACCACCCCAGAGGCATCATGGAACATTTGATACAGAAAGTTTTTGATTTTGACTTCCAGGGTTTTGCTTACTCACTGATTTTATGGGGGTCAGTTAAAGCCTAGAAGCAATGCATCTGCCAACCTGTCAGAGGGATGGAGCACACTCTGCATCTAAAAAGAAGAACATGAAGTTTTAAGGAAGTACCTGCAGGAAAGACCAGTGAATGTCTTTAATTATATTAAAAAAACCAAAAAACCAGCACTTGCCCAAAGCTCAGGCTGTAAGTTTTGGGAATAACTGCACTGTGCAGAAGGCACTGCATGCTTGAGTCAGAAGGGCCAGAGCCTCTTGCCACAACCCCTGTGCCCTTAGGGGGCAACCAAAAACCTGCAGGACAGGCAGAGGAAGCCCAGTAACGAAGAAGGCAGATGGAGGGACCTGGGATCTCTGCACAATTAATTTTGTGAGAACTGAAAGGCGCTGTGCCTCACTCTCCTTATCTATAGAAGGGAGATTATCACCCTTATCTCTGCTGAAGTACTCTGGATTTATGAATATAGAGGAAGTTGAGCAGTCTGTGAGTATCAATCTTTCCTTTTTTTGAGCAATTAAAAAAAAATAATGTGCTGCTATTTTAGCACCTCTTCTGTTTTTCCACATGCAAAGAACATCCTGGAGCTTTCTGCTCCTCCACTGCACTATTTCCCTGACTTTAGTTTCTTAAATACACCAAAACAGGAGAGCAGAAGCAGAAAGCAAAAATAATACTCATTTCACAAAAAGTAGAAAACTAACTCTGGGTGTTAAAATAGTCCACAAAATTGGTATATTTTCAGTAGATGGTTTTACATGAACAGTTTAATTTTCTTAACCATAAGATTTATATAACAGCGGTTTTTTTAACACATTCAAAGCCTCTCAATGTTTACTGGTCCATTGTAGGATATTTAAAACCAGGGTCTGCAAAGGAAAAATATTCTGCAGAGAACAGAACAGGATTTCTAGTGCCATACTTGTGTCCAAATAACAAGGCAGATATCATTTCTGAACACTCTACCACATACACTCCATCTCCTTTCATTTTTTAAAAGCTCTAGGGCTGTTAAACCTGTAAATGGCAGCTCCAGGGCCAGGCAATAAAAATGCACTTAGAGCTATTTTAGCCCCTCATGTAAGTAATTCAACCCTTGAAGTTATTAGAAAAGACAACGATTGTGACAAAACTGAGAGGCTTTTCCCACCATTAATACAACAGAGAAAGAGAGATGCTGTTTCTCAAATCTGCTCCATCCCCACCTTTGTGCTGGTGACTCTGCTGGCCAGGGGTGTCCATCTGTAATAAATCAGCCTGCACAGATACCAGAGTGAGCACAGGGCACTGCCCTGCCCTGGAATGCACAGAGCCCTTGGCAATGGCAGGGGTGTTCATGAGAGGTGTCTGTGCCTGGGCACCAGGGCAGCCTCCAGCACAGGATGGGCTCTCCCTGCTGGGATTTTGTCCCTGTGTGCCCACAGGCTGGGCTGGTGTCACTGCAGCCTTCTGTATTGTTGCCAATTTTCAGGTCACATCCTGGAGAAAAGGAGGCTCAGGGGTGACCTGATCACTCTCTACACCTCCCTGGAAGGAGGCTGTGGTCAGGTGGGGTTGGTTTCTTCTCCCAAGCAACAACTGACACAAGGAGAGGACACAGCCTTAAGCTGCACCAAGGGAGTTCAGGTTAGATGTTGGAAAAAATTCTTCCCTGAAAGAGTGATTGTGCACTGAATTGTCTGCCCAGGGAGGGGGTGGAGTCGCCACCCTGGAGGTGTTTAAGAAGAGCCTGGATGGCACTCAGTGCCATGGTTTGGTTGATCAGGAGGTGTTAGGTTATAGGTTGGACTCGATGATATCAAGGTTCTTTCCAGCCTAGTCCATTCTGTGGTTCTGTGATCCTCAACTGTGAGATGCACAGAATCCCCCAGCCCTTCCCCTGAGCTGGGCACCACTCACCCAGTGACAAACCATGACATGGTTTGCAGACTGAAACCCACCCTGAGGAAAGCCTGACTCCACAGGCAGCACTACAGCAACTGCTCTTCCCTACCAGGTAAAAATACACATCAAGCATCCTTGGTGGAACAACCCTGATACTGAATTTGCCTGGTAACATCTGCTGGATACTTGAATGTATTTAAAGAGTTAAATTACAGGAAGCAACTTAATGCCTTACAAACAGAACTTGGACTAAGACACATCATAATATGTAATTTCAGCTAGCAGAGCTAAGCTAGTAAAACCAAATGCTTTCTTAGGCAATAATTGATTTTCTTTGGTACAAAGGGCTAAACAAGGCAAGTATCACTGTCACCATGAAGGTATAACTTGTTTCTGTCAAACCCCTTTCCAGCACTCACAATTTCAGCACTGGGGGAATGAGACATGGTTTTGCCTCTGGTCAATGCACTGGAATAATCTCCTTCCACCAGTAACCTGTGCTGGCCTCAAAATCATTCCTGCACAGCAGAGCTTTTCCTCTCTCCTCTGGGCACATCTTGGAAAAATAAAAGTATTGTTTGTTTATCTGGCTTTGTTCAGAACACAGCCAAGTGAAGGATGGATTTCACTCCTCTCCCAACAATCAGCAAATGCAATCAACAGGATCCCTGTTTCCCACTTGGAGAGAGGCATTCCAGGCTAAGCTCTGCTCTGCACTGCTCCCTAGCCAAAGGGCAGGAGACTTCTCCTCAGGTAATTCCTCCTATGGATTGAGGAATAAATTGCACAAATTGCCCCTCAAGGCGGGGCACAGATGGCCACCTGCAAGTAGAAGCACTCCCAGCTCACATTCAGTGAGCCCAACCAACACCTCCTGCTCCCCTTCCCACCCACCCCAGGCACAGCCTCAGCTCCTGGCACCAGAGCCCTGCCAGGCTCTCACACCACTTCCAGCCCTGCAAACAAGGATGCCCAGCCCTGCTCAAAATGCCTTTGGTAGTTTCATTTCAATTGGCATAAGGATGCAGTCAGAAACATTCACTGTCCCTAATTAAAAGGAGATGCATCATAAAAATGAAGTGCAACTCTTTGTTCTTCATTCACAGGACTGAAAAGGGTTCTGGCACTGGAAGGTCAACCCAACCTGGCTACTCAGCAGAGCTCTCTGAGCCAACACCTTTTAGTTTCTTGACCATTACAAAGGGGATTTTTTGTTTTGGTGGTGGTTTTTTTTGTTTGTTTGTTTTGCTCTTTTGTTTGGGTACTGGAATAGTTTAGTCCAAAAAGGGTGACATGCATTTAACAGAGAACCTGGCTGGAGATTCAGAATCCTTTTATTTCCAGGTTCCTTAACCTCCACCTCCACAGTGGAGAGCACAAGTCTGCTTCCACCTGCAGGGTCTCAGACACCAGGGAAGTTCCTTGCTCCCCTCACACTTCTGAGAGGGCAAATTCAGCACTCAATCTGCAGCCAGCTCTCCCTGGGCTGGTGGCAGGGGGACTGAGGGCCAGGCACCACATTCTGGACATTCTGGCTTAGAGTACACAGGATGTCACTGGAGCTTCTCATCCATACTGTTACTGTGGTATCATTACATCCCAATGGCAATGAAAAACATCCCAGCTTCTAACCAGGCTGGAACTATAACCACCCCACCCCTAAGGGTGTCCTGAAGGCTCTTGCATTTAGGAATTCAAAACAGCAAGACTAGTAGTATTGGCTTCCACTCCTGATTTGTGCTTTGAGTCTTTTTCCTTTGGGCTTTCTCACTTTCAGTGTGTTTCTCCTGAACCAGCACACCTCCCTGTCTGGTTTGGGCAGAGAGGAGCCTGGGACACACCAGCAACCCCTGGCTGCTCCCAGCACCTGGACTGGCTGCAGGGAGGGCAGGAGCAGCTCATGAGCCAGTGATGGGGAACAGCCCTGATGAGCTGTGCTCAAGCCTTGGCCACAGCATCCATCACAGAGTCACTTCCACTCCACACTGATGGAGTACCCAGGGAAAACCCTGCACTGTAAACCAAGCAAGAGCACAAATGTACTTTAGAAAGAAGCTAAAGAACTCCTAACACATCCACAGATGCCTAAAAAAACCTGATGAAGGTCCAAAATAGTAACCAGTGAAAGCAGTTTTAGAAGCCCCTAGCTTTGCATATACAGTATCTTCCCCATACAATAATGTTTACTCATTTCTGATGAAATCATTATTTCTTAACTGAATCTCCATGGAGAGCTTTTACTGATAGCTGAAATGCATGGATGTTTAGGAACTGGCTCCACAGAGTTGGTTTGAGTACAAAAAGATCTGCAACAACAACAAAAGACAGGCTTATACAACACTCACATTATCTCTGCATCTCTCTGAGATCAACTCATTATCATGATAAGAAAGTAAGAACCTTCCTTCAGATGCCAGAACTTATCCAAAACTAGAAGAAATAATATTTATTGCAGTTTAGCCCTGCTCCCTTAGGGCAGCTGAGTCCTGGAAGCAATGCTCTGAACCAGCCCCCATGCTAAGAGATGCATTGCCCAGGCTGTTTTCATAAACTATCCTCAAAACCAAAGACCACATTTCTTCACTTTGGCAATCGGTAAACCTAATTAAGGAAGGGAAACATTGCAAATGAATGCACTTAATTTTGAAGAAAATGTGCAGCCTATGCAAACTAGTAGCACACTGAAAAAATGCCTGGGCATCCTTTTTCCTCTCCTCAGGTCTCAGGAGCTCTGCAAGAAAAACAGCTACCGAAATGCACAAATTCTTGCCACCCAGATGTTACAAATCACCCCAGATTCCTCTACACCTTCCCTTGCAAAGTCATGGAATCACAGACTGGTTTGGCTTGGAAGGAACCTTTAAAGGTTCCGACCCCCCAGAGTAAATCATTAATCCACAGAGGGCTGCACACAAAAATTCTGCTCTGGATAAAGAACCCTCAACAAGCAAGACCCAGTGCCAGGGGCTGATTCAGTGAGGTGCAGGGTACCCATGCACAGACAGGCTCAGGGATCATGAATTACCTGAAGGTAACTCCTCTGGTATTCACAGACACAGAGTTTCCTTGGTGAGGGCAATCAGTGCCCTGGTGTCTGAGCAGGGCAGGGCTCAGCTCCAAAAGCTCACTGAGCACATGCACTGTCACACCTGGGGCTCGTGTCCATGCCAAAACTTTTGACCACAACCTGTTTAACATGTACTTTTAAAGACTTCCTCCTAAACAACAACAAAGCAGTGACTGGTAATGATATAACTGGAGGTTGTATATAAAGGAAATGGGGAATTGTTTAGGCTAATCTTTGAAGGACCCTTAAATAATGTAACATTGCTTACAACACACAGGACCAAAGATAAGATTATTTTAGATTTATTTGGTACTGTGGTTTTAGGGTTTTTTTAAACCACTGCAGGAAAGGAACAAACTGCTGTTTATTAATGTTAGCTTGACTTAGAGAAAAAAAAAAAACCAGAATAACTTGGCAATATAAAACTCAAGGGGGACAGGGATGGGCCCAAAACCCAAAATGATGTGGATTTCAGCATTTGCAATTACCTACAGGGTAGGTAAGGATTCAGATGCATCCTTAAGCATGCACTACCATACATTTCTGTTGAGATGGTTTCCAGTCCCTTCAGGCACAATGAAGGATGTCTGCTAATCAGCCCCTAGTTCTAATAAAATGAGGGTTATGGTATTTTCTCACTGAATTATGACCTGCAAAACCTTGGAAGGTTTAATTTTCCATACCTGATTTCAGCAGCACAACGATCTCTGAACATGAGAGTGCTCTGCTTTCAGCTGGGCTGTCTGGAACTCCCTGGCACGGCCTGGCAGCCACAGAAAGGTCTCAAATGATGATGCACAGTAAAGACTGCTAACCCTGCAGCTACCAGAGGGGCATGGCTGCTCTGCTAATTGGCAACAATCAAATTATACTTTCTAATATTACATGCAGTGCAAAACCCTGCTCCAGATGCAGCAGCAGATCACTTCTTCCCTTACTCTGTTACCTAACACAGTGGGAAGGGAGAAGGAGTACAAGGAGTGGAGTGCTTGATGTAGTGTCAGAGAGCCACAGGATTGCTGGGACGTGCTTCATACCTTGGAACCCCAGAAGTGACACAGCCACACCATGGAAGACACCTGGAAGGGACACTGCTAGTTTTGTCCCATTTGTTTTGCCTGGCAACCTCAGATTTCCCATCGGTTCCAGACAGGTTATTTAAAATATGATGGAGCCTGTGAAGGGCATCAGTATTTGCAGCAGCCCCATAGTTCAGACTTTCCAGACATTTTTTCTATGCCCAGATCCAAACAGAAAATTGTGACAGATTCTGTTTTGAAGCTCAGAGCAAAAGGTCTATGGAGAAAGGAAAAAAAAAATAAAATTCTACAGCAGTGAAGTTGCTGCTTGTTTTTCCCTTCCCTTTTCCAGGGGGAAACTCTCCTTCACCCAGAACAAACGAGGCTCCAACTCCTGACGTGCAGCTGGCACACAGAACACTGAACAAGATTATGTAAGCCACAGAATGCAACACAAAGTAGTTGTTTCCCCAAAAGCTTCAGAAGCATGGAGTCATACATCTGATATATACCTTGAACTCCAAGGTCTGGCTCAGATTTGTATCTGGCTGTGTGAGCGCTGCCAACGAACATCACTCAAAAACTTGGCTTAACTGTGTATTTCTGTGGAAGTTTGTTGTGCAGAATTCAAACCAAAGCACATGGATTCACACAGCAATGCAAACACGACACAGTCCTGCTTCTGCTTTGGATTTCTACAGCCTGTAACTCCAGGAATACCACGCAGAGGTGGGCACAGCAGGCTAGCTCACACCCTGTGCTACTTCCACAGAGGTACCTCCCCACCTAGAGCTCCCCAGGACTAAAACACACGCTTAAATCCCTGGGTCACCTTCCCAGCTTGTTTCAGTCTTCATCATCCATCAGACCCTGGAGTGGGGGCAGCTGTTCATTCATCACCTATCAGACTCTGGAGTGGGTGCAGCTGGTCATTCTGCCCCCTTTATCACCTTCCCTCCTGTGCCCTCCCCCCACAGAAACCTTTCAGTGACAGCAGCACAGTGGGGTGGCAGCCTGGGATCAGGGGAGCCTGGCTCTGTTGCCAGTCCTGGTGCTGGGAGATGGCAGCACAAATCTAAACCCAGCTCTGACCCCCTTCCTGCTCCCCATCCCTTCAGCCTGGCACCCCAGGGGCAAGTGCATCTCCTCATGTCACAATACCCTGGCATGGATGCATCTTCTGGACAGAAATGCAATGCAGCTTTTAAAAAGTTGGAAAGATTTCATAGAGTCAACATCTGGCAGCAGTTGCCAAAATAAACACAGCATAGAAATATTTGTAAAATAGCTGAGGAGCACTATGGATAATGTGGCATTATACTGGAAACAGAGCAGCATATTAATCAAGGAACAATAAAGCTTTTAATTATATTTTAAAGAGTCTCACTTAAAACCAATGCAAAACATAACTCATGTGGAATGACTGGCCTGTTTCCCATTGGCTCCCTCTGCCAGTTCTCCAGCTGTAAAATTAAGAAAACAAGTCTTGGGGGCATAATGAGCAAAAAAAGATGAAAGACTAAGGAGCTCCAGTAGAGCTGTAATTGATACCATGTAAGTAGGTGGGCTAAAGATCACTATCCAAGTACTACAAAATTGTGTTTGTTTGGAAGGAAATACCACGAATATTAGAAGAGGACTTGTGGCCATCCAGTACACAAGTGCAGATTCACTGGGGAAGTTGAACACCCTTCAGCTCACTTTGACCTTCTGTGACACACTCAGAGCTGCAGAGCTCTGCCCTGCTCACCAAAGCCTCTGTGGAACACTGACACTGCCTTACCCAGAGCCACAAGGCCACTGTCACCCAGTGACTGCAGCCTGTGAGAGCTGGCTGCCAAAATGCTCCTTCTCCTTGAGCTTTGAGCAGGCATAAAGAGATAAGGCTGTGACATGCTCCTAAGCTGCACCAGACAGGGTATTTTACAGCAAGTATCTGGAGCACACATGGATCAAAGGAACTTTCAGACAGAAGGGAGAAAAGATTGACAATATCTGCTGGTTTGAGGGGCTGAGAAGAGAGGCTGTCATTGTTTACTGTCAGCTACACAAGGTCTATATGGCTCTCTGCAGCACTCACCTCATCTTCAGCTTCCACCAGGGAAGTGTTAGATTGATGGGAAGCCCTGCAAGAGCAAGGTACATCTCCACAGAAATCCCCTGTGATAAAGAATCTGCCACAGGAGATGGAGAGCAGAGCAGCTGGGGCTCAGTGACACTGGGTGACACTCAAATGATGAAATGGCAGCACTGGCCACAAGCACTTTGTGAGCTTTTTGCCTTAAAACCCACCCCACCCAAACCCACTGTTCAAAATGACCTTCCATCTTAACACTTCAGGACAACTGTAGTTAGAAAACATCAGTTACAACTCATTTAGATATTACCAAAATGAGTGCTCTGTGTGAACCCTTCCCCAGGCCCCACATTCCCTCTGGTTTTTCCTATTCCAATTAGAGGGACCTAAGCTTCCTCTCCTCCACAAAGCTCTAGATACTGTATTTCCTCTTCAGTGCACAATTCCAAAGAAGCAGGACTGCACTTTGCAGAGGGTTTAACACACAGGACTCCTGGAGGTGTTCATGGCTCTGCACACACAGTCTGGTGTCACTTGAATACCTCTGGCAGCACCAAGGAAAAAACACCACCCCAGCTGAACACCTAAAATATGTGCAAAGCAGATTCTAGTGACCGGGGAGAGTAAGGGCAGAATGTGAGATACCAAAAGTCAACCTGAGACTCGGCTACAGATGTGAAAGCCCATGACACAACTGTTCTGCAGCTGTATTTGTTAAAAGAGAACAGTAAAGCAGAAGAGGAGCTGCCTCACTGTTCACTATGGCTACACAGTCCCTCAGCTTTGGGATTATTTGTGATTATGCCAGTGGATATGCACAACTGGAAACAGAGACTGGAATGTCTTAGCAGGAAGTACATATGGAAATGGCCCCATGTCCCATGTTCTACCTGGGAGAAGCATTAGAATACAGAGATTGACCAGAAACAGCCATCCCTGGTGATGTCTCTGATGGAAAACCACAGCAGTCTAACTGTGACTATATCAAAGTCTGTAACAAACTCAGGCTGAGGGCAGAAAGTACCTGCAGGGGAATAAGAGTAGAAACCCACAGCACTGATTTGTCCTGTGGCCTTCTAAACCTTTTAGGGCAAGAGACACACTGTGGTGCTAAAGGCTTCTCTGGTACAAACCACACCAGCAAGGGCCTGAAGTTGTTTTCTGCAAACAGGGGAAAGGTGAATCAAATTCCAGCACTGGACAATGAAGTCTTCAGCTCAGAATAAGCAGCAGAGATTCTCTTCTTTCCAACCAGGGCTTAACTGCATGAATCCCTCAATGAGAAGGCTAAATGGTAATTTATATTTCAAAAGATACAGACACCATCTCCTGAGTAACAGGGTATTTAAATTGCTCGTTTGCAGCACTGTGAACAGCCCAGGTGAGGCACAGGAGCTCTCCTAAGGATGGAGCCCAAGCTTTGAGCAGAGCTCCAGGCTGTGCCCTGACACAGGCAGGATGACCACTGATTACCCTGCTTTGGGGCACTTTTATTTTTAACTCTTCAATTTAACCCAGCAGCCACCTGTTGCAAAAACACTGAGGATGATCCAGGCTGACTCCAGGATCAGAGCTCTCTGTAAATGAGCCATGCTGGACTTTAACAGAATGAAGTAAGAAAATAGTTGTTGCCCAGGTAAAAGGCAGGAGAAGAACACTCTAATGCTGGGACAACAGATAAGCTCACTGGAAAGAACCTGAATTAATTTTACTGTATTGCACAGGAGACTACACAAGGGATGCTATTATACAAAAGAATTATTCCTTATCTAATTTCTGCACACCCAGAGGATTGTGTCCAGTGCCTGCAGACAATACATCTAGGTAGAGTATTAGCACACTATCCAAGAAGCAGGCTGAAAGGGAGTATGTATTCACTAGGGCCATAATTCCACAGGAGAGTATATTTTTATGGAAAAATCCATTTTTCACTTTCACAGTGATGTTTAAGTATTGCAATACATTTATATGATCATTTCCTCAACATTAAAAATACAACTTCAAATAATACAGAGTAATAAATATGACACTTATGAGTATGATGGCAAATGAAGCAGGGATGAGTTCTGGGTACAGTTCTTTAAGATGGGTTGATATATTGCAGTTCATTCTATGGGGCTGACATATCTGTAAATGCTGCTTTTCTTTGGCTATTTTTTTTCTTTCCTAGGCTTAATATTGCCAGTTCTTCTAGACTGGTGTTGGGTATTTTAGAGAGGAGAGAAGAAAAGAAATGAGGGGCAGGATGATTCTAGCTGTTGCATCTGGCACTCTGGTGACAGTTTGAAAATTACTTTTAATTAAACAAGTGTCAATTTTTAAAGTCAAGAGTAATCTGAGCCTGTACCATGCAGCTGGGAAAGCAAACAGACATTAGTTCAGCTGACAGGCATATGCTGAAGACAGGGAAAAGGAGGATATTAACTGGGATGCCACATGGTGCAGACACTCAGGGATTGAGGGTGTGCATGCACATGTGTGTGAGCACATGTGCACCAGCCAGGCTGGGCTGCAGCTCAGTGAGAGGCTGTCCTCAGAATGCCATCTGATTAGAAAAGCAGGTGATTTGAAAGGATAATCTGATGTGCCATCACCAGATACCACACCACCCTGGGCAGCAGACTGACTGTAGGACTTGCCTTAGAGTTATCAGTCAAAAAAAAATACCCCCCCCCCCAAAAAAAAACACTCAACAAAAAAACTCCATCTCCTTGTCCATCACCTCTCTCACTTCAGCTCAGAGTAAGTGGCAGGAGAGCCAGTCCCTGGCACACAACAGCTCTGCAGACCAGGGAGCTACAGTCCCCTGTGATCCTCACTGCAACAGAAGGGAACACTACAGAAACCTGGCGTGGTGCAAGAGAAAGCTGAGAAGGAACAAAGCTTGTTCTCATCTGCTCTAGAGCTAGGAAATCAGCTGAAATTAGGCACACTAATACCCCTGGCTGTAAAGCAGAGAGATGGAAGTATCTGCAGGAGCTTTTCTGTGGGTCAGAGCCTCTGGAAGGCAAACTCAGCACAGGCACTGCACAGTGCTGCGATCAGCACTGTGTGCTCTCCACACTACTGACATCTCCTTTCTCCTCTCACCCAAAATCACCAGCAAACCAAGAGAATGCCCCTGAGGACTGCTCCTGTTGGCAAGCCACAGTCCAGAGGAGTTCAGGGCTCTGCCCTGAGCAGCTGCTGCCAAGTCTGGCTTTCCTTTGTGGATTCCAGGCTGCAGAAACTGGAGTGTCTCAAGCTGAGAGAAAGGAGGGTGTCTGGAGGATGTTGGAAAGATATTTCTGATAGGCACTGAAAGCTTGCAAAGCATTAGTTGAGAATTAGGCAGAAATGGAGTTAGGGTGCTCAAAAGGGTGGGATCAGCTGCAGCACTTCCAGGAAAGAATGCTCAAGGAAGCCAAGCCATGGAGCACGAGCCTGGGCACAGCTGGAGAGAAGGCAAAACGTGCTGTCAACAGAGCCCAGGACACCAGGAGCTGGGACACCAAAGGGACACCAAAATGAGCAGCAGGGACAGCTGGTTCTGTGGTTCTCCAGAGCTGTGGGAGCAGCAGAGGGACACTGGTGATGCACTGAATACATTCTTTTCTGCCTATAAAAAATGCCAGTATCAGAATCCAAAGGCATTGACAGTTTCTGAGATAGTGCCAGAAAAGTAGTATTTAACTTTTCACTGATAAGCAATAAGGGAATGTTAATAAAGAACAGAAAGTGAAATATGGGTCCACAGCTCACAGCCACAAGAGGAGCCTTACCCTTTGAAATGTGCAGCTGCTCCCCACGCCTTGGCACTCTGAGAAATGCTGTCCTGGCTCCTGCCCTTGGCTCAGCACTGGCTCCCTCCCTCCCACTGTAATCTGCCCAGCACCCAGCCATTCCCCTCATGTCCCTCAAAGAAATTCACATTTGAGATTGCTGAGATCTTCAGACATACAGTAATTTCACGACTATAAGGCGCACCCTTTTGACTAAAATTTTCGCCCGAACCCGAAGTGCGCCTTAAGGTCCGATGCACCTTATATAGGGGCAAAAGTTCCAACATTTGCCAACCCAGAAGTGTGAGCCGCGAGCTGCAGGGGGAGCCGACAGGGCCGTGGGAGCTGGGTGGAGGCGGGGCCGTGGGGCCGCAGCTACTGGGTACAGGGGGACCTGGGGGCCCATGGCTGCTGGGTTGAGGCGGGGCCTCAGCCAGCAAGCGCGTGGGGTGAGCTGGGGGTGGATCCTCGCTGCAAAAAAAAAGTGCGCCTTATAGTCTGGTGCGCCTTATCTGATCTACAAAGTTGTAAAATTTGCCAGCTCCCGGGGGGGTGCGCCTTATGGTTGTGAAATTACTGTACTCATCTGACAAACGTGCCCAGGAATTCCAGATAAAAATAAGAGATTTTGAATACTGTATGGATTCTTGCTATCTGTTGTGAAAATGGATCATTGCACTACGTTTTCTGTAAGAAAAACCTAAAAAGAAATAATAATAATAAAAAGCCCCAAATCCTCAGGCTCAGATACTGACCTCTAGAAAGGTCAGAAGAGAACAGATCTGAGAAAAAGAAAACTATGCTGGTATTTATTCACATGGCACAATTAAGGTAGTTTGAGAAAATGCACTGAAATTTAAACACTTCCAGTAAGCTGTTATACTTTAAAATCAAGGCTGTTCACAGATTGTCTTCTTTTAAAGCAGAACCTTTTTTAAAAATTTCAGTAAGTCAGAATGTTTCATTTCTCAGTCATAATTGCTAATCAGGAAGATATGATACAATCTGCTAAATCTCAAGAGTGCTAAGATATGAAGGGCCTTTAGCAGTGGTACAGGTAATTGAGTTTGTTATGATTTTCTATATATTCTGCAGAAGAAAATCTGATTGTTCTTTTGGCAAGAGGCCATGCCTGTTCATCTTCAAAGATGACCTGTGTAAATTTTGAAATAAATATTATTTAAAATTGAAGTTAATTTTATTTTAATAGACCACACAACACCAATGTACGTTCTTCATTACATACAGCAATTATTATTTTTTTTTTGCTAATATACCACTGCATTGGAAATCTGTCTGATATTTTTAATTCATATTCAAAAGATGGAAACACTAAAGGCAGGTGATGTTAACTAAGATGACAGATCCTGTGGAGCTGTATTAACATATTGGCATACTAACAGTCTGGAATTTTATGACTGCCTGTTATAAAGGGGATGAAAAAGAGAACTTAGCATAATTTTTTCCTAATTATTGGTATTTTTCAGCAATTTCCATGAGACATTATGAGAAACAAGGACTGTGGGAGCTCTCCAGGGGCTCTTTCCAGCTGTCAGCAGAAAGAGAATGTTATTTTGGAAGGAGTTAGAGACTCCTCATTTCTCTGGAGTGGAGGGAATACAAACCCTTTGTGCCACTGCTTGGGAGTGTTCCACATGGAATCAGAACTACCTTGAGACCTAAAAAATGCCATGTGTGTTTAGTATCTCCATCTACTCTGCAGAGCTACTCTAAACTCTCATTACAGTCAGCTCAAAGGTGATTTATTTCATTAAACAGAAATCTACCCTGATCTTAAACCTTGGTGGTTTCAGCCAATGCTCCAAACAGAACATGCTCAGTGCCATTAATGCACACATGCTCACACATCTGCTTCCAGCCACCACATCCAATTAGTTTTCTTCCTCAAGAAACTGTCTCAAGTGAAGCCCCCAAGAAAGCCCTAACCACATGCATCTCACCACTTCCTGAGATTTACTCCCAACATTATTTGACAAGCTATTAGACTGAACTGGGAAAAAAAGATGAGTGCAACCATGCAGCTGCTTTACTGCACAGACAGCTGCTTAGCAGCTAAATCAAATTAAAAGTATCAGACCAGTTCTCGTGTAGAGGCTTTGTTAATTTACATGCACAATTTGGATTTCTGGAAAATGCTTCCTGTTGTCCATTTTGAAATGGTACTTTTGCTTTGGTAAATTATATTATTGAAGTCTCCAACTAACAAATATGTTAAAAATAAGCCAAACATCACTCTTGGTGCATGGTATTATTAATCAGCAGTCATTTAACTTCATCATGTTTATGTATTTTTCCTTAAAAGTATTCACTTAAGGCAATAATCAAAATAAATTTAACTACACCCTGTAATAACCAGTTTCCCTTAGCACAGATATAAAAATACAAAAATACATTTGCACTACCTTAGCCCAATGCAGAATTTAAAAAGAAGTATTAATGCAGCATTTTCAAGAAAAAGGTGTGAGCTTCCCAGGGATGCATCAATTACCACATTACCACCTACAGCCTGGGAGTTTAGCTGACATGCTTTTGATGATGGGCATTTTAAGGCATTAATGCTGGGCAATTTTCTCAAAATTCCTTTCAGGACAAATCTCCTTAAGCTCTCATAACATCTTAACACTTTCCAAGAACAAAAGCCTTCCGCTCTAAGCGAGCAGAGTTAATGCAGCATTTGTGGGGAGTGACTTGCAGAGACCCCAGGAGAAAACAGATTACACAGCTGCTGGTGTGGGGGGGCAGGCAGAGAGGCCAGGCAGGCAGAGGGTGCCTGATCTGCCATGGCCTCACAGCTCTGTCAGGTGTGGCTCTGACAGTTGTGGTTCTGCCAGGTGTGGTTCTGCCAAATGTGGCTCTACTGTGGCCACACAGCCCTGCCAGGTGTGAATCTGCCAGGTGTGGCTCTGCCATAGCCCTACAACCCTGCCAGCTGTAGCTCTGCCAGGTGTAGCTCTCACAGGTGTGGGTGGCTCTCCCAGATGTGGCTCTGCCAGGTGTGTCTCTCCCAGATGTGGCTCTGCCATGGCCACACAGCTCTGCCAGATGTGGCTCTGCCAGGTGTGTCTCTCCCAGATGTGGCTCTGCCATGGCCACACAGCTCTACCACGTGTAGCTCTCACAGGTGTGGCTCTCCCAGACATGGCTCTGCCATGGCCACACAGCTCCATGGGCACTGCCAGGGCTTGGTGTGGTCCTCCACATGGAGAGTCCCCAAGAGGAGACTGGCATGGAAAATCCTTCTGTCTCAGAAGGGAATTTATGAGCACGTCCCAAATCCCAGGAATCAATGATGTGTGACGTGGGTGAAGTGAAAAGAGCAGAGGATCTGAACACTCACCAGGGGAGGATTTTTGACTATTTACCTTCCAAACTTGCTGGCATTTACCCAGCAGCTGTGACCAGTGTGGAAAAGGATCACTACAAAGACTTAACCTTAAGGCTCTTTCAGGGGAACACAGCAAATGCAGAGAAGTTACCAAAAAAAAAAAAAAAAAAAAGCACCAAAACCCAAGGCACATACCTGCAAAACAGGAGAAAGAGCTTTTAAGTAAAGACACCCCTGTGGCAGTGTTTGAGCCTTCTTTGTAACACAGGGGAACAAATAAAAAAAGCTCTCTACTTTATAACAGTCTTCTACTTTCAACAATTACATTATTAAGGTGCATAATCCATAAATCCATCTAAAAAGAACGCACATGGAAGAAAGGGATGGTGTTTGATTATATAAAATATAAATGGTGGATTACATTGCACTCCAGTGTCAGCAGAACATAAAGGATTGAAAGCAATGATTCGATTTTTAACAAGATGCAGAGAGTTTGTCCATGGTTAGTCAGAAGCATTGTACTTTACATAAATGCTTCACAAATGGTGACACAGTAATTACAGCAGCAGAA
Organism: Catharus ustulatus; assembly: GCF_009819885.2. Taxonomy (NCBI): domain Eukaryota; kingdom Metazoa; phylum Chordata; class Aves; order Passeriformes; family Turdidae; genus Catharus; species Catharus ustulatus. The sequence goes on along the minus strand of NC_046230.1, from coordinate 1,911,423 downwards.
AATGGCCACTATCTGTCTGCTCTGCACTTTACAGACTAAATAGAGATTTCATGCATAATGAATGCACTTGTGTTAGCACAATTCACTTTTTCAATATTATTTTATAAGGTGAGAATAATATAAATTTTAAATCGTTATTCAAGTGTTACATCTATTTTATCATGAGCTACATTTTTAATAAAATGCAACTTTACTTAAAGCACACATAATGTTTGCATAATCTGTGGAAGAAAATTGGCACTCGAGGAATTTATAATTCGCTTATTTCTTATAAGGCCTTTTGATGTATTCTGCAGATTGACAGGGTTTCAGTGTATTTATACAGACAGAGAAGTATTTTCTGTGGTCGTGGATTTGCTCCTTTGAATTGACTTCTTTACAGTTTGCAATGTGTTTTCATATAGTTTGCAAAAATAAGTTTACGATTTATCTGTAGTTTAAAAAATTCATTTCAAATCTTCTTTGATACAACACACTTCCAATTTTTGCTGTGACACAGATTATGCAAATGTGCTTGACAAAGAGGATGCAAAGTGATTTTAAAGCAGAAGTTCAGCTGACAGTGCCCAGGCTGTTGTGGGAACTCAGAGAATTGGGGGTTTGTAGTCCCATGGATGGACATTGATTTCTTGGGGCTTTTCTTGGGTTCATGGGGAGGCTCCCACTGGGCATTTCCCAGTGATGCATTCGGGTGTGGTACCCAACCACTGTCGTGTCCCCATTAGTGTCAGACATCTTTTTCATCTACTGACAAACTGTCAAGGACCTGCTAACACGTCAGGACGTGATTAAAGAGTGGTTTGTTTTTTTTTTTTTTTTTGGATAAAGCTCTTTTTAGTTCATGATATCCATGCAGAGTTTATGTGAAGGCTTAAAGCAGCTTGGAGCCAGCCAGTACCTCCAACTGAGGTGTGGAGGACTGCACATCCAGCAGAATCCCTGGAGCAGGACAGAACCACATGGGGATGAAAGGAATCTCACATGCTGCTCAGCAGTGCAGGAATCCCCTCTCAGCACCAAGGGACCCGAGCAGGGAGCACTGCTCTGTGAAAATCTGCATTTCCAGCCCCACAGACTCAGGAGGCCACAGGGAACAACACACACCAGGGGCTGTGGGGTGGAGAGACAGAGGAGGGAAGTCTTCCATGTGCAGCCACTGAAACTGTGGAAGCAATGAATGGACTGCAAGTGATGCCTTAAGATTTCAGCCTTTTTCAAATCCTGTACTGCATTGATATGTAACTCCAAAATCCAAATAGAGTCTGAGTTACTCTCTTCACACTTTGGTCAGACAAAACTATTCCTCTGGGCCTGGAACTCAAGGACACCTCACTGCTTCAGGCCCCAAAAGTATAAACAAAAGTGAATTTGGGGGAGCAAATTGGGGGTAAATGACTTCATTACCTGAAGATGTAATTTGAGGATTAACCCCCAATATGTAAACAGATGAAACTTTTATCTGTATGAAAAACTCATAACCATTGTCCATTTTGGGTGTAGCCTCCGAGATTTCTGACTGCCCCAGGTGTATCTACTGAAGGCCTTTAATAAATCCCCACTTTATTCTCTTAACCTTGTCCAGCCTCTGCTCTAGGGAGCCACCCCAAGGCATCACAGGAGGTGAGGTTGCTGAGAAGCTGTCTGGCTTTGTTACATGGCAGTATTCCTGTAAGAATATTCCACCTTGTCTGAGAGGAAAAACATATAAACATGTGATAATGCCAATCACAGAACTGCTCTGCAGCTACAAGAAAAGCCTCCAAACCTGAGCCTCTGAATATGGCCCAGCCTCATGACTCGGTGCCTCCGCTGATGCTCAGGGCTTTTCTTCTGCTTTGGAAAAGCAAAACCCAGGCAGCTCCTGGCAGGTTCCACACTCCAGCCCTTCCCTTGGAGGGCTGGAATGAAATCTGCATGGACAGTGCTTGGAGAGACCCTGGCAGGCAGGGATAAGGCAAAGAACTTCTAGAAAAATCCCTGAAGGTCCATGAAATGCAGCAGGCATTGCCTGAAATACATGAATGTTTTTCACACCATGGACTCAAGAGAAATAACAAAAGGATGTTCTCATGGCTTTAATAAAAAAATGTAGAGCTCCATGAAGAGAGAAAGAGAAAAACTTCCAGTGAACATGACCAGTTGGTCATTTTCAAAAACAGTATTTTTTTTAATGCCTGAATATAACATGGATATTTCAATTCTCAGGACTATTCTGCAAGTACATTTGTGATGAGTGATAAAATGTTCCTGCTTGGCTGCAATTGTACTAAACTATTGTAATGGGATTCTCTGCTTGAACTTGCAATGGAGCTGTATCCCAGATTTGGGGCTGCATCTCAGCTTTGATAGGAAATTTTATTATCAGTAGAGGAGTTTCAAATGCAGTCATGACCTCTGTACATTAGATAAACCAGGATATTACAAAAAAAAAAAAAGAAGTGTCACAGTTGTTTAAGCTGAACCAATGGAATTTCTGTGCTTTGGCACAGGCCAAGCTCATTGCTGCAGATCAGTATGGGCAGCATCTTTGTCAAAAGATTAAATCAATTAAGTCAAAAGCAAAATCTCCAGTGACAATTACTAGGTCAGAATCAGGCCAAACTCCCCCATCTTGTTTTTTTCTGGCCTTTATATTCTTGTGAATTTTAGAATGTAATGCCTTTAAATCAAGAGGAACTTTCTGGCTAAAAATATCAAGCTTACTATACATCATTATTATTATTATTGTTATTATTTTTATAAAAGCTATATATTATTTGCAGGGGGCAAAATATTCCAGCTTGAATCAATATTTTCCCTTTTGTGTTCAAAACCTACAAAAAGATCCCCTGAAATGAACATTCTTCCAACTGCATATGTACAACAAATGTTTCCATTTTTCAAAATGAAACCTTTTCGATAGAGAAACAAATTTGTGGGTTTTTTAACAGGAAGAAAACTGCTTTCCCCCCATCAGTTTTTCTATTGTGTAAGAGATTTATCCTGATGGAGTTTAGCCCAGGGCTCTGTGCTTGCCCCTCCACGTTCAGGTTACTGCAAATGTTCTTTGTGCTGGCTGTCATAGCAGTGTCCTGCAGCTCCATACATATTTAAACAGGCTGTTGCTTTACAAGCACATGTTCAGAAGATTTTATCTAATCAAATTTTAAATAGGAAATTACTTGTCTGACTTCCCATCAGAAAGCTATTCCTTTCCCTGCTGCTCCAGACTGGGTTATTAGGACTTCACTGCTAAATGGTCAGCAGTGTGTCTGAGTCACCAGTCTTAATTCTGGGCTAGAAATTTCAGATGATGATTTATTACTAGGCAGTTGGCAATGCTGCAGTAGCAAATTCTCTTTAATCTCTTTAATTTGGAGAGGAATGGCAAATAGTTTGGAAAGCTGAGAATTTCTAAGGTTCTCTAGGCAAGTAACAGCTTTATCAGCTGATTTCAGTGTCTCCCTCCACCTCCTCGTGAGTCCAAGAGGTTTTCATGCCCACGCTGACCCAGTTCTGCTCATCTCTGTGAATTAACTGCTAACTGTGGGCAGCAATTCCATGGTAAATGGGCTAAAGCTGTGATGTGAGAATGTTTAATGACTTTTACAAGTAAATTGAATAAACTTTGAAAGAGTAGTTGCTCCCTGGTGTTACTTGCCTCACCACTGTTTAGCATTCCTGCCTCATCTGGACCTCAGGTGGGAGTTTATGCTCTGCACAGTGACAGAAATGGTACTGTCTGCATATTCAAAAGTTGGAGTTTACTCCCCAGAATATCCAGTTACTTCTTTCACCTCTTCCAAAATGCTAATTCCATCTCCCCTAAAGGACACCAGACCAATGTGTCTCACCCTTTCTGGGCAATGGAGCTGCCCAAGCAGATTGCTGCAGCAAGGGAGGTTTGCTTGTGCATATCACACCTGGATCAAGAATGTGCATCATTTCAGAAAGCATTAAAGCAGGAAATGGACTTAAATCTCACTGAAATGAAGACTAAGCTGAAACTTGACAAAATTGTTTATTTAGAAGATGAACAAACTAATGTGACACAAGATACCTCAAGAGATTAAAAACAAAACAAACCAAAACAATTTTATTTCATATTCCAAGTTTGGTTGTTCTTTATAGTTTTTTATTCCAGAAAAATTCAAATTTGGCTTGACAAACTATTAGGCATTCAGAGAAGAGCAAGCACAATAGGTAGATTAAAGAAGACAGCCTAAAGAATATTAGACAATCTGTCTAAATCCTAAAAGACAGGAAGACAAGGAAAGAAAACATTTTCTGACTGTGATATTTAGGAGGCAGAACTAGGAATAGAATGTAATTTGGAAAAAAAAAAAAGCCTCTGATACAAGTAAACATGAGGGGTAATTACTGAAGGCAAACAGAGGAAACCAGGATAACAACAGTGTTAGAAGTGCTGTAGGATCTTGCACCCAGCTGACTTTTCCATCACTGGGAACTGGGATAATGATCCTCAGCCACCCATGATTTAGGGACTTCACCCTGTTTGTGCAGATTCAGGCTCACACTTCAGCACCTCACACAAACCCAAAATGTTTCTAACTTCCCTCTTTTGCAAGTTCAATCAGGCTCCTGAGTTTGGGGCTGCTGGAGGATGTTAGAGCCCAACACACCCCAAAAGGCTTCTGAAAGGTCCCACCTGTCTGTCCAAAGTGGGGATTTCAGGGAAATAATACCTGACTGCTTTCAGGGTCAGAAATACACACTCTTAAAAACCAGCAGACAGGAGACACTGTGGGATAACCAGATGCAAAATCACCTGCTGAGGAATAATGTGCTTAATCTTTGAACACTTTTCAGGGAAAGTATTTAAGTACATGCAAGATCATCAGCTGGTTTAAGGTATTTTAAAATACCTTGATCTCAAGGCAGCCAGATCCAGCACTATAAATTCTTGATCCTGTTGATATGTCACATACTTCAGCCTGAAGTTCTGTTCTTTTTGTAGTAAATGGAGTCTGGAGTACAGAGCAGTTGTGCTGTGCTCTCTGTTACTGTGAAAATAAACTGTGCTTTCTTTTAGGGTACTGTTTTGATCCTAAATTTCTCAGCTGAGACAGTCTGATGGCATATCTGCTGGCTTCAGGCACAACAGAACTCTTTTAAGGAGTGCTATTTTACCTTAAAATGGACAATCAAGGAATAGAAAACCTCCAAATGTGCACCTGGTGTACTCAAGGCAGCTTCTCCCCAAAAGCAAAGACAAAACACTCCCAAGAAACATTGGTTCAGAAAAGGGAGGGAAAACAAACCAGAGTAGTTCTTTTCCTCCTCTAAAAGAACAGCCACTGCTTAGGCTTTCCTTATGAATCATAAAACAAGAGAAGGTGTCAGCAGGGAGAGACAGAAAGTGTATTTTCATTTCTCAGTAACCTTCAGCTCTATTTCCAGTGCCAAGCAGCTGCACTACCTGCCTGTCACTTGTTGTGTGCAATGAGAGATGACAGAGGGCTTCTTAAAGCCTTTAAGGTTGCAGTAATTCATAACCTTACCTTAATTAACCTAGCAGAACTTAACTTTGGAAGAAACAAGGCCCAGGGTTTGATTTTAGTATCCTCCTTCCTTGGAGAAACGTGAGGAGGGGAGGTGGCAGAGGTGCCATGGGTGCAGCAAAGGAGCTCTGGCCAGGTAACTGTTCTTCCCTTGTGTGCCACAAAAACCAGCTGGCAGCTGAACACTTCCCCTGGGCTTGCAGGATTGTTTTGGTAACTTATAATCTAATGGCATTAATATTTTAAAGGGAGATTCCACATTAAATGAGTTATCAGTTTTGGAGTAATCTGAAGGACCTTTCATTGTTAACTCCTCAATTGATTTTGGCTTTATGGCATTTTGGGGCAGATTGCTTCAGCCTTCACATCTATCCTATCACTGTGTGACAAGACCAAGATTTTCAAGGTCTTTAGGTGAATTCCTTGTCAGAAGGATCTAAACCACACCTCTCATGAGGGCTCTGTGTGAAGGTTTTGTCCTCCCTCTAGCTTGGCCTGTGAGCTCTGGGTGCCAGCCTGCTCCTTGCAAATGGCATTCTCAGGAAAAAAGAACTTTTGGGGTCAGAGTATCCACCTGCAGAGAGCTCTCACAGCCTGGATCAAGGTGTTCTGCTTCATGTGTTTAGCAATGCCATTTTTCTTAGAAACCTGTCCTTCTCATATTTTAGCCATCAAACACCAAGCTGCTTCTTTTTGTTCTTGCTTTTTGTGGCTTGACTGTGGGCCTGTTTGGGATCATTCAGCTCTGTGACACTCCTGTTTAAAAGAAGTCCTTTTTAATAATACCTGTGAGAAATGCTATGGAGTGGGAACTCATTGGAAAATTACATCAGTGGGTTTTCAGTTTAGGGCTGTTTTCAAAACCCAGCCCAGAAATAGATGTACACATAGAATTACTCCTGTGGAAAGTAACCAGATAAAATACTGCTGACAAGGGCAGTGAAAATTGTTCTGCTGTAGTAAGTGTGTTCAAGGGACAGAGATTGCTGGTAATAATTTTAATAGGAAGTTGGTAAAAGCACATTACCCTTCAGTGATCTCCAGTGCAGTCCCTGATGGCTGCTTATACAGAACTACTGCAAACACTTAAGCCCCAAATGTCTTTATCTTGATCTCTCCAATGTTTAATTTCCTCCTACAGAACATGCATTGGAAGACTTAGGGTACCCTAAGCAACTAAAATGCTTTACCTTTTAATTTTGTCTAAATGGTGCTAAGATGATCAGAAATGTGCTGTAATTTACATTTCTCTGGTGAAATGCTAAAATTGCATTTCCCCAATTACCATTTTACCTCTTTGAAGGCACCAGAGCTGTTCAGAGAGTCACAGAGGTCTGTTATTCCTCTAGCTACTGCTCTGATCAGCATTAGGAGACATTCCTGCAGGGATGGTGTTTATCTGGTCATGCAGAAAATCATTTCTACAACTTGGCAAAAACTCCTGTCTTGAATGGATTTGAGCAGGAGCCCTGGTGGTGCTGGGAACTCTCACCTCAGGTGCAGGAGTGAGAATCTGAATGAACTGAAATCCCATTCCTTTACACCTCAAATTGTCATGTAAATGCTGAGGCTGAGGAAGATTGAGGAATGATTCTAAGATTCTCCTTTTGTTCATTCCAGTTAAAATTATACTGTGTAATGCAGAATAGCAAATGACAAAAAATAACTTGTTCTTCTACTGACAGATTATAAAATAGATTTACCTAGGGACAGATATAAGGAAACCTCCTTTTCTCTCTTTTATTTCCTCTCTTCCCTGCTCTGAGCTGCCCTCTGGTCCCAGCTGCACAGAGCAGAGCCTGCAGGAAGTGCTACTGTCACCCAGAGAGCCAAGTGTACCAGGAGGGAATGTGGGACACCACTATGACATCAAAGTAACTCATCTCAGGACCAGACCTCCCCAAGTTCAAATAAATAATCAAAATTCTGCACTTTTCATTTGGATTATTTAGGTTTCCTGGTTTTCTTTGCTCCATGTCTCTTCCCAAACTGTATCCTAAAACAGAAGACACAGTCAGAAATTTGCCAGCTGTGGAACTACCACTCACTCTCCCCACACTTGCTGAAGACCTTGGCAGGGTTTGCTTCTGCTCCCCTTGACAGAGGCTCATTCTCTCTACCACCCCAAATGGCAAGCACAAGGTGCAGTTCTCCTGAAATATCAAACTTGTGTAAGGGTTTAACCTGTTACTGTGCTTAATACTGTTCTGAGGACAGAATGAGGCATTTACACTAAGGGCAATCTAGGAATTTATAGGCTGTCTAAAAAGAGAGTTGGAGATAAAATGTCTTGAGCAACAAAAGATGTAGAGAAATGGCTGTGCAAGGCAGCAGAGTGGGGAGGAGGTGTGATGGAGAGGTTTCTCTAGGCAGGAAGACAGAAGACACTGAAAATGCAGCATTTCTGTGAGCCAGGATCATCTGTGAGGACATGTGGCAATGAGAAGCTGATGAGCATGGCTGCCTGCCAGCAGATATTATGATCTCAGAATATTGATGTTTTGTACTAATAATTACAAAATCAGCAGCTGAACAACTGCGTATTTGGATAAATACAAGTGTGAGTGTATCCTGTGACACGGTGAATGGAAATGAAGTATGATTAAAATGACAGGTCAGACAGTAATACTGATGCCAAGAAAAGACAGACAAGCTGGGAGAATGATAACATAATAAAGCATTAAAGAATCTTGATATTCAGAAGGAAAAAACTGATAATGAAAACATTCATAAGCAGTCAGAGAAATGCATTAACTTCCCATTGCTGTTGAAAGCAATGAGACAGATGAGACAAAGGCAATGAGAAAAAATAAAATTTACCTGTCTGCACTTGTAAAGGCATATTGGGGCAAAAATGCATCCTTCTCATAAACTCTAAATAAGAAATCTACAGCCAGGATACTCTGAAAGATAAGGAGAAAAATGGGGATTGTCTACAGAGCCAAGATGAAAGGCAAGAGCTGGAATCATGTCATCTCAATGTTCCAAGTAGATTTGCTATAGATTCCCACCCAGGCAATAAGCTGTGACAATAAGGCAGGGTGCCCAACTGGGATGTCTGAAATCTGAAAGTTCTTGTTAAACGGAGGGAGCTTCATGAAGGAATTAGAAAGAAGTACAGAAGAAGATTGTTACTGGGATTAGGTAAGCATTTGGCAAAAGTCACAGTAATAAAACATGTTTAACCCAGAGTCATGGTCAGAGTCTGGCTGGGATGTCCCAGGATGATTTTTTATTGATTGCCTGCACTGACAGGCACGACTGAAAGTATTGTATAAAATCTGCTGTGCCTGAGGGTCAGCACTGGTCAGGCACTTGTTGTTATTCCATGGATGCCCACTGCTTTGGGGATGGGGACAGCAGAATCCTGTCTCTGTGTGGAACAAGGCAGTGAGCCAGGAAAAAGGAAAGCTCCACATTTCCAACATCTCAAGTTCCAAGGCGTGGCAGGAGTGGGGTTAGCACCTGTCCCACCTGAGCTTTTTGAGCCATATATAGATCCTGACCCCAGAGAGGTGAATCTGGTGCAAAGACTGGAGTTCAAGTGCACCACACATTCGGGGTTGTCTGTTCTGTCAGTGGAGGAGAGCCCAAGGATGCACTAAAGTGCCTTTTCCTGCACCTGTGCTGTTTGCTTGCCCTGCCAGCCAGAGGAGAGCTGCAGTCCAGCACGAGCTCCACTCCCTGGGACTTTGCATGATGGTGCATCAGGCTCCTCAAGACAGAAGCTTGGATTAATTTCTGTCTTGTATTGGCTGTGTGAAACATCAGACACAGAGATACAGGAATACCTGGGACTGCCCTGCAGGCTGGTGTGCTCATGGACTCGTGCCCAGAGTGGTGTCAGCACAACCTTCTCCACCACAGTGCTCCACAACTTCCACAGCCACTCTGGCCTTGCACTGAACACAGGTTTAAGCCTGCCTGTGGCCTAAACATTTCCCCCACCTTTGCTTAGGAGTGATGATTTCCCTGAACTGACACCTAACATTGGTTGTCATTGCTTGGGTGGGACCTCATCACAACACAGAGCTGGGAACTGGAATTCCTTGCACAGACTTCCTTCACTTTTCACCAGCCATTTTTCTCCCCTGAAAAGGAGGCAGCAGAGGCAGGATCCAGTGTGGGTCTGTTGCTGCTCCCTTTTCATGAGCAGTTCTCATTCCTCTCCCTCAGTCCTGCAGGGCACTGAGCAATCCCTGCACCACCACCTCCATGCAAGGGCTAAAGAACAAGGACTAACCACCAGGGACTCACACTGTGATCAGACCCATCTAAGACACTGGTTCTGTGAGCAAGGCTCAGCCTAAGATGCTGCTTTGCCCTTCTGCCTAGAAACCTGCAGGACTGCAGCAGGGCAAACCACAGAGCAAAACTTCCCCATCCACGCTCAAGATTTATATGGCTGGCTTTCCTCTTCTTAAATCTCTCCTAACAAAGCTTTGTTCAAAGATGATTCACAGATGTTGTCATTAAAAAGTTGGTACTTGCCAACAAATAACACATGGGCTGCTTGAGAAACTGCTGTTCCCACAGCTTTCCCCAGGAAGAGATCCTAGGGTAATTGGTAAGGCCTGTGAGAATAGGACATTATAAAGCATCTCCTACCATCCATAATTTTTGAAGAGAATTCTAGTTTCCTGAGAATTTATCTTGTTCATATAAGAATCACTTGGATAAACACACATGATACAGAATAGATAATTAAGCCCATTATCATTAGTGTTGATCTTTTCAGGTAAGAGTGAATGGGTCAAACAAAGACTTATTTGCAACAAAGATAAGCAAAATCCCAGCACTAGCTAATAGACAGCCATGTATCTTAATTATAGACATAAAATATAATGATGAATTGATATGCAGGCATGAGTCTCAAAGGCCAGAAGGTGACAAACAAAAGGACAGGATTGTACTGTCCACTGTAGGATGAGCTGAACTAGAGAGACAGAAAACCCCAAGCAAAAGGGAATAAAAAACAAAAGAGGGAAAAGGGTGTTACAGTGACCTGGCTGGAATATACACACAGAATCACTTCTGTGCTCACCCACTCAGGATGTGCTGAAATCTAAAACCCAGGAGGAGCCCAGCCCTCTGTAGCAGCTTGGAAAAGCAACATGGGGAATCAGCAGTGGGCCCTGTCTGGGGAGATCTTCACAAACAGCTGGGAACAGAAATGTTTCATGATGGTAATCCATAGACTGACAAAATTCTAGGCCATTTATCTGTAAGGAAAAGGCTTTTTTTTTCCTTTTTTTTTTTTTTTTTTTTGGTAGGAAGTAGAAAGAAATGAGCATTCGGTAGGTTTTTGAAAACTAAAAGCAATCTCAGTCCTTTGCAATGCTCTCAACACAGAGCAGTAAATATAATTTTCATATAGTTTTGAATAAATGACAGATGTAGTACATATTTACTACATTCTCAATTCCACCATTTAGAGGCTGACACTGAAATATTTTCCTCTGTTTTTCATGTGCCTCTTGTTAAAAGCATGACTGCTCTGCCAAAAAGTCTGTGTTTGGAAAGGCTTTTATTTCTTTTTTATTCCTTTAGTTCTGCTGTGTGACTCTGTGCTCCAACATGCCCTGAAGAGCTCTGGTGTTTCACAGCTCCCATTTGCATCTCCCCCCACCTGTAAGGGACATTCCCACTGACTTCACCACCCCTCAAACCAGGGCTCCATTTGGGATTTAGCTTTAGAGCCAATTCACCACTGAATTTCCAGGCAAGCAGGGAACAGGCAATGCTGTCATATTCCACAAAACAACAGAAGATGGACTGGATGGGTTTGAAGCTGAGGAAATACAAGTTCACAGGCTGTACAACAGCCAACATCATCTCACAGACATGCAGCAAGGGGAAATTCAACTAATCTCATGTTTGTTTTTCTTTAACATTCTATTAAAGCAAAGCAGCTCCATAATGAGATTACTGCATTTTATCTCTTAATTGTATCCAGATATGGAAAAGAGATTTACTGCTAGTGGCTTGTATACAGTACAATATTTTAAAGCTAATTATGCTAGAACATTACTATTGTCACACAATGAAATACTTATTCTTCTGTTATGAATCGATACCATTTTCTAAAATTTATTGTAACTACCTTTTTAATTGGATATACACCCTGCTAAATTCTGAAACAGCCACTTGTATAAATACAATTCTTTTAAATCCAGGATGATATCAGCATAAAATGTTTTAATTAAATAGATTGCAAAAAAAGGAGGAAAAGTGACATTAAGTAGCTTTCCATTATTAACAGCTGAAAGTCAAGTCTTGAAAGCATTCAGGTTTTTATTTTTGAACTCTGCCATTGTCCATGGAAGCATGGATACACATCCTCCCCAAATGGTGCATTAACAGTTGGATTGTTCATTGAAGACTACCAAGCACCTGGCTTTTGTTTCTATTACTCCAAACAGAGAGGAAATCATATTACAGTATTTATCTTCTTAAATCCCCAGGGTCTAAAACCTCTACAAGTCTTTTCTTTGCTTATGGATGAAAAAGAGTAAACAATTAAACAGTTAGGCAAAGAATTCTAAAATAACATTGTATCCAAATTCCTTTGTTCAAAAATATTGGTGAGCAGATGGTGAAAACCTCTGCTTGATCTGTCAGTTGTAATTATTCAACAATTTTTAAAAACAGTGTCCCTGTGTGATGATGCCCTGATCATACAGGCCATCAGTGCAAACTAAAAATTCAAGTGTTTATAAGCTGGTACTGCAATTACCTGTAACACTTTGCACACATTCCAAAGTACATCTTTAAGTTTGGTTTTCCTGAACAAATATTCACAATATGGACAGCTGAAGTTTTGACCACAACCTGATCACAGCGTATTTGCAAATCTTACCTGAGTATGAGACACCTCTTTCCCCTCTCCACCCAGTGGCAAAGGGACAAGGAAAAGGTATTTGTTTATCTCAGCAGAACCAAGCAGCAGTTTAGAACCTACCTGAGCTCCAGCCATCTCAATGAGCATTGTTCTCAGCACTCTTATTACCTGTATTTCATGCATTTGCACATCCAATCCCCATTATATTTACAGTACAGTAAATTAAACCAGTTACATTTTGGTGAGGCAAAATGAATCAGGACTTAAGAGCTGAGGTAAACCAATAATATCAAGTATTTAGAAACATCTTACTTCTTACTCAGTTACTGAAAGGATTTAACTACATATTACATTGCCAGTATGATGGTGGAAGTTGTTAGATTCTGAAGTTGATTCTACACTTGATCACATATTATTCAAGTAATTTAATGAATAAATATTGCAGAATGCAATATCTGAGACTATCAAGAAATTTCATTTAACCAGCAGCTCACCATCAGGGAAAAATCTCATGGTATTTCCTATTTTTTTTTCAAGAATATATACATTGAGTCAACTCTGCCACATCCTTGAATATCATTTTGCAATAAATAAATGTTTTTGTTAACACTTAGCATACTCTATAAGGTTATCAATTTTCTATTTATCTGAAGAGCCCACATTATCTAGGAAGGCTCTTCAGCATTCCTGGGATCCAGATTTCATTGCAGACATTATTCACTCTACATTTAAGTCTTTTATCTGCATGCCAAGTGTTAAATTATATTGGGTTGCTATCTGTATCATTCTATTTTTACTGCAGCTCTTCACAGATTAAGATTCAAATCCTTTGAATTTAGTAGGATTTTGACAGCAATTCAAGCAGTGTAAGACTTAGCTGTGTCCACCTCATGGTGACACAGGAATTTCTCAGCTCCCTCAGTGCCTGCAGAAGCTGTGCTTACCTGCAGTGTGCACCCTGTCCCCAGATCCTTGGCAGCCATCCTCATCATCACAATCTCCACTTGACTCCATGTCCTCGCTCCTTCCACCGCCACTGCCGGCATCTCGGGGACCCCATCTCTTCAGCTTCAACTTGGCCTTTTCAGCATCCAGCTGAAATGGAAGTGACAAAGCAGCCATGGTCAGAGTACTCACAGAGTTCCTAACCCTGGCACCCCACTGATTTATACAGCAACACTTTCTCATGCACTTCCAAGAGCAGCTCCTCGAGCTGGAGGCTGTTTCTGGCAATGGCATTCAAATATTTTGGAATAACAGGCTATGCAACCAAATGTTCTGCACTTACCAAACCTTCCATTGAAGACATCACATCTACCAGCACCACACAGGGAGAGCTGTTCCTACAGCTGTTCCTTTACCAACCACGGTGTGGGGAACACTTGTTGATGCTGGTACAATCTGCCAGCTGTCCAAGTACTCCCTGTGAGGGATTTACAGCTGAAGACCGTGACAAACTTCACAGCTGAGGGCATTTGCTACTTTTCATGATGGGCTTGGTCACCTGGAAACCTTGCCCATGGATATCTGGATGTAACTTTTAAGATGCTGCCATTTAAGATGCTTGTTCCAGCTGCAAGTTGTGCATTAGATTTCACTTGAAATATTTCCAGGACTGAGCACAGAATAAGAAAACCTTTTCTAAAATAAATCTAAATCTATCACACCAGGTCATGCTTGCTCTAATAACATATTACCTCCCAAAACTCAGCTTTTTGATCTTTAGATAACTCTTTTTCCTGCTGTCACCACAAACAGCTGCCTACTATTAGCACTGTGGAAATAAATGATTTTTCAGCTCACTGGTAGCTCCAAAAGATGAAAAACCCCATTTTCTTAGGAGTGAATATAAACCCAGTCTGTGCAGGCACACAAAGAACAGCACTATCTGGGGAAAAAACCAAACCAAATGGCTTAGACTAATACATTGTGTTATAACACAAATATTCATCAAGCAAGGATGGTCCAAGAGAAGCCTGAACCTTTGCCCCACACCTGAGGAGCACGGACCAAATGGAAAGACTGAACTGCTCTCAAAGCCTCTGCACTGCTGCCAGATTGTGGATCTGTCCAATACCCTTCACAAAAGATTCTTCCTCCCAAAGTACTCCAGATCCATTTCAGGCTTTGTGATCTGCTTCATCCCAGAGGACTGATTATTCTTAGTACTGAGCAAAATGTGCTTTGAAATGTAACACTGGAGATTCAAACTCGAAAAAGGAGCTGTTCTGGGAGCTGTGGGTGAAGTGGAGCACAGGACTAACACAACTGTATTAACTGGGCTGAAAGGATGGTGATGGATGCAGCAATTTCTCTGTAGTGGGAAGCTTTGTGTCACAGTCTCCTCCTTGTGCAGGTGCTGCCATCCTCTACTCCGGGGCTGACAAATGCTGGGAGCAGCACAGCAGATCCTGTGCTGTGGAACAACACATCCACATCCAACTTCTACAAGGAAATTCTGCACCCTTGCACTGAAGAGCTCAGTTTGTCCCTTCTAAAGACACAAATAACTGCACAGTGCAGTAGGAGGGTCAGTAAGTGGGAGGAGAGGGTATGGACTCGAGTGGGGAAGCGCATTGAAAACTCTAATTGTTACTGCAAGTCTGTTTTTTATAAACAAGTTGCTTAATATTGAGGCTTGGTAGTCACAGCCATAAAGACTGATGTCATGGCAATACAAAACAACATTTTGTTAAACAATTGGAAAATTTTGCCAATGAGGGAGAAAGATAGCTCTTTCACAAATTTATTATGTCCTGACTACATTAGAAAAGACTCATTCATTCTTAGTTATAATTCTTCAGAATGAAAAGAAATGGCTAAGTGGCAAACAGAACAGACACAAAATTTAATAGAAGCTTTTAGTGACTGTTTGCAAGAGCAGAAATGTTTACTGCCTGTTAAGGCACTCCTTTGCAAAAATCTGATTTCATTCACTGCCCATGGCTAAAACCCTGACCTCTGCTCAAAACAAGCAATACTTGAATGAAACAGGCCCCAGCTGCAAGGAGGAAGCTGAGCTTTCCAGCATGGTGCACTGCAGCACTGCTGGGCTCTGCTGCCTTCACTGCAGCAAGAGAGGAGCCCAGACCTCACCTCCTCTGTGTCTCTGCAGGTGCATCCAGCAGAGAGGGGCACCAAGTCACCCAGAGCCCTGATATCCAGGTTCACCATGACCACTTCACATCAGCTCAGGTGTCACCTACCAACCCTCTCCACCTTGGATGCCTTTTCCCAGCCTCTTCACAACAGGGCTTTCATATCCTGTGGTTACCACTCACCTAGAACAATGGCCCAGAGCCTGACTTTGTGCATCAGTAATGGTTTATCTGTAAATCAACTCATTCCAGGAGATGGGATAGTGGAGCCACCTCAGTGAGGAGCTCCAGACACAGTGACCATCCCTGCTGAGAAGGCAGTGTCACCATTTCACAGTGGCTTGTGACCCAGCATCCTTCTCTTTATCAGATTCTGAAGGCACAGCTCTCCTTTGGCTGCTACCACAGGACTCCAGTGAGATCAGTACTTCAGAGCAATAGCAAAGCTTATGCCAGCATGTCCCAATCTCCTTTTTTTCACAGAATAAAAGAAACCTGTCTCAAAGGTCTGAGAGGTGTTTAAGAAAAGCCTGGACATGGCACTCAGTGCCATGGTTTGGTTGATGAGGAGGTGTTAGGTCATAGATGGCACTAGATGATCTTAAAGGTCTTCTCCAATCTGGTTCATACTGTGATTCTGTGAAAATAGCACTGAAGACCATAAAGGAAGTCATTAAGGATCACTTTTGACTCTCTGGTGCCAGGGGCTGGGTGTGGGCAGGGAATGCTGCTGTCCTTCGTGGCTGTGGCCCAGCAGAGGACCTGGAGGTCACCTGCAGGTTCAGGTCACCTTCAGAGACAGCCTGGCAGACACAGGTCTGTTGGAAACCTTGAACAATTCTCCAGGCTGCTGCCACCAAGCACAAATCCTCCTGCTTCCCCAGATGGCTGTGGGGAGAATGAGGGTCCCTTGTCCCTGTTTAACACTGGAGCAGAGATGGAAGTCAGATGGGGCAATTCTGTCACTGCTTAAGAGCCACTCTAAAAAACACCTTATTTTGGTGGCTCTTTCCCTGGCAGCTGACAAATGATGCCATCCAGCCACCTCTGACAATTCCTGCCTGGGAGTGCCCTGTTCTGGTGCTGAGAATTGATGCCTCAGTTAAATAATTGCAATAAATTTCAGGCTGGGCCCTGGAGCTTGTGCCTTTACTTTCACAAAGTACCTGCTGCCTAAGATTCCAGGGAATACTGGAATCTTAACAGCTTAAAAATTAAGTCTTCAACTTTTGGCTGTATGTGAAAGATGATTTTTTTCCCTCTTGAAAAGGTTATATAAATAGATCAGTAAGATTTGTACAGTCCAACTGGAAACTGACTCAAATCAGGAATTTTCCCAACTGCAATAAGCTTTGGATCAGGCTCATAAACCTCTGAAGGGTTTCTGAGAAACCATATACTGCTTCTGAGGGGAAGTTTTAGTGTCTCTCTGATTCAGCTGAAAGGTAAAAATCACATATTACAATTCAGCTCTGAGTCAGACACAGGTGACTCCCCTGCATGGATTGTATTTATTCCAGCAAAGGTCCCACCCTTAAGTGACATTAAAAAAAAAGAAATTCTGCTGACATGAGGTTTTCTGGAGAAGAAAGAATTCATATGAGAGTGGCTCCTGTCTTTCTCCCCCATTAATACTTCATCATGTAGCACATGCATCCCCAGGCACATAAAAGAGTCCTTCTGACTTCAGAGGCTTCAAAGACACAGAGCCCCTGAGCTCCCCACGAGTCTAACCCTAATTCTCACTCTGAACACAGGTGTGGCACAATACAAATTCATTATCGTGGTTTTTCATGAAGCCATGTTCCACTTGAATACTTCCATACCTTAATTAAATAATGACTGCTTCACTCTATGAAAACCATTGTAGAAAAAGGTACCAATTTCTATCTGTTCCATTGCTCAGTCTATTTGCTGAGGGGTCATATATGCATGTGTATGACTTCAAGCTGTAGGATAATAACCTCATTTCATCAGAAAATAGGTTTTAAAATTGTATTTTACACCACAGTTTCAGGCTTCTCAGGTCACTGAACACAACAATGAAAATACTCTCTTTGAATAAAGCCACTTAAAAGTTGTGTGCCTGGAATATTCAGAGACAAATTCCATAGAGTGGTTGTTCCAGAGGGATTTGTTAATTAGTTTTCTACATGACAGAGTGCACCGTGAATGCTTTTTCCTTCTGAAGAGTCAGCCCTGAGGTGAAATGTGACTTGTGTCCACTCACCATGTAAGCACACATATCACTTGCTGGTGTTTCCAGTGGGAGGGAAAACCAGCTGATTATACACTGCATTTAGAAACTGTAAGCTAAGCATGATTTTTTCTCAAGGTGCTTACAAGTAGCTGCCTTTTTAAAAGTGCTCTAGTGACATAAATATGATTTGCAGAGACAAAGCTTTTTGCCAGCTTATGCACAAATAACGCACAAAGCCTCATCTTGAAAAGACTCATAAATGACTCAATCCTTCCATTCATTTCTTTAAAAATAAAAATAAAAAATCCTTTCTGAACCATTATTAGGTCAGAAATGACTACAACGGGAAAAGACAATGTGCCTTTGTTTTTGGCCTGTTATATACATTTTTGTTAGGAACTGACATAGCGCTTTAGGCATAAAGCTGCATTTTACTGGTGCCTTGTGACTGAGCAGATGTTCTGTCATTTCACAAAACAATAGCAACATAACAAATTTTAGACATAACTGCCATATATACGCTTATTCCAAGTGGGACCTCTCTGAGATAACATTTATGGTTCATTTGCCTCCACATATGCTCTTATCTCCTTTAGAAAAGCATTTGGCAGTTCCTTTTGTTTCTTCTTTTCATGTTATCTAGCACTCATATATTAAAATGTAAGTAAGGAAAATAAACTTATTTAGTTTCAATTTTGTCAGATGTTTTCCTTGGTTTGTCCTTCCTTTGTCTCTCTTTCACAGAAACCCAAAAAGTCTCCATTTCACAAAACCCTGATGAATGATCCCCTTCTAGTTTCTTCAGGAAGCAGTACAGCTCCAGGAGGTAAATCCCCTTTTTAGCTGAAGGGAACAGACATCCAACCTTCTGCAGCAACCAACACCCCCAGCCTTCCTTCTGTTATTTATTCAGATCCTTCCAA
Organism: Catharus ustulatus; assembly: GCF_009819885.2. NCBI lineage: Eukaryota > Metazoa > Chordata > Aves > Passeriformes > Turdidae > Catharus > Catharus ustulatus. Next base: position 1,892,860 of record NC_046230.1, on the reverse strand, counting down.
TAACCTTTCATGACACATCCTGCTTTACAAGTCACCTGGACACATTACAATAATTCAAATGAACAGCTATACATAATTTATGGGGCACGCTTATGGGCTGACAATGGCTTTGCAGTTTTATTCCTGTCCCTCCAGACTAGACCTTTTCAGCTTGGCAACTGGACCAACACTGGTAAATTCCTTTGTTCTGTGGTTTTCTCTCCAGCCTAAGCACCTCCCATTTACATACATTGATATTTGTATTTATTGTCTATGCCCACACTCCTAGAATATATAAATATATATATTTTATATACACTGAAGGAGAAGGCTTTCTTGAAGCACATGGAAACATGCAAAGTGCAAGTCTCAGAAAGTGGGGCCCAACACCCTTCTTCTGCTCTCTGTACCTCCACTCAAGCTACAGGAATTTCAAAATTCTTCTCCCATTTCTGGCAATTTTTTTCCCAGATTTTTTTGATTTGTTCTCCCATCAAGTTTCTCAGAATAATCCTACCCTCTGTATTGGTCTGGGACAATGCAGCTCCCCATGGAGCCACTTTTTTGATTTTTGCACAAATTTCTGGATGAGCAGGACAGGCTTACAGATTCAGCAGCAGGAGGGTCACAGTGACAGAAAGCTTCCTTGGATCACTCCATGTGACAGGGGAAATGACACAGCCTCTTCTAATATCTTTCCCATGTTGTTTTGCATCTTCTGTTCATTCTAGAATGATTTTGTTCCAAGTATGTTGATTATTTGACCAACCCTCCCACTGTTTCTGAGCATCTCCAGTATGAGCTATACATCTTTTGGGAAGGTCAGGACTTGTTTTCTGATTTTAGCCATCTTTTTTAAGCCAAAAAAGCTGTTGGAATTGCTGTTTTTATTTGTTTTGACTGGCTTTTATTCACATCCGATCACTAAATTACTGCTCCCAGAAACAGCATCTCTATTCCTACAATGGCTTTAGATTCTTATCACTTCAGTGGAAGTTTCTTGCAAACATTCCTGTGTTTTTTCTATGTTTCCCTCCTAATTTTATAGCCCCAGTTTCTCCACACACACTTTCCAATCCTCTGTTATTAAGGTTTTGTATTTGCCCAAGTCTCTATACCTGTGACTCCTTTTTGTTCTCCTGGTTTATGCAGATTGACTCATTACCCTCTTCCAGATATTTTTATTGCCACTTTCACTTATCTTTGACTACTTTTCATTTCTTCTCTGAGTCCTCCCTCTAACCTGGCTGTGTCTCTGATTTCCTGGATATTCCACTGCAGACCCATACCCCAGAGCAGAGGAGCTAAAAGCATTTATTTCCTCCTGGTTGGATTACAAATGTTTCAGCAGGAATCTAAAGATGGTTTTTGGCGATTCACTTTGTTACACTGCACAATTAATGCTTCTGTTTTTGCAGTTTATGATTTCTGTTTTCCAACTGCTTATTCAAGGGGAGCTAGGAGATTGCTTGCACCAGGATCAGCTTAATATTCACTGAATTGAATTACACAAGCTACAAATATTCTCTTATTTACTGATTACACTGTGAAGGAGCAACAGGAATGTGCACTCAGAATCTCAGCAAAAGCTGAGTTTGGGTAAAATGTCACCCAAAAAGCACTAATAGTGACTGATGTAAAGTGAGCACAAGTTAAAAAAAATACTTATTCTAGTTAAAAATGTGCTTAAACTCATGTTAAAGAGAAGAAAGAAAATCTGATTTAAATTCAGCAAGTCAATAGGGGGCAAGGGAGTAGCAAGGAGTTACAAGGCTGCAACTTTTGGGGATTTTGTAATGTAATAAAGAAGATCCTTCTGACCTGGTATCTGATATGCCTAACTCAGACACAGGCTTTGGTTAGTCCCTGCCACAGGTGGGAATTTCACCTTTAGACAGAAAATGTAGCCCAGTGTTGCCCAAAAACGAACTGGCTTTTTAAGTTGCAGTACGTGTAGTTTGAAAATAGAGCATATGGCTAAAAAATCTGTCGTGTTACATTGAAGACTCCCTGCATATTGTTAAGGTAAAAAAAAAAAAGGTAAACAATTGCAATAAAATTGTAGCAATTTGTAATAAAAATACAACATAAACATAATTGTTGGTGAGGAATAGATAATAGTTGCTTAAAAAAGACCTTTGACTCTTCAAAATAGTTCACTTTGGGGGAAAAAAACACCTTTAGATGGTTACTCTTTTCCAAAAATAAAATCTGCTTACAAAAGACCTTTTACCCTTCAAAATAGTTCATTATTTGAGAGAGGGTCTGTTTGATACTTCAGAGGCAGATGGTTGCTGGGAGTGCCCATAAGGTAGTGAGAATGACATAAAAACCCCAGAAGTTTGGTTTACAGATTAAAAAAGTAAATGATGGGAAATAGCAGGTATATCTGTCTCTTTTCAGTGCCCCTCTGTGCATGATATTCACTCCAGGATGGCTCAAATTCCAGGTTTGCTATAGATAAAATGCACTAAGAGCCTCCCCTGAGAAGACCATGGCACAAAGATGACTGGGAGAATATTACCAATATTCACCATTAGTTAATTATTGTTGGTAAAAGGTATCTTTCCTTTCCATTAAATTCAGGCATCTCTGGAAATAAAAGAAACATAGAAAAAAAAACAAAAACGGTGGAAACAGGCATTTTAACTATCAGAGTGATGAGTTTTGGGAGCAGCCTCCCACAAGGAAGGTGGGGACAAAAATTGTCAAGCATTTGCAAGACCTGGTTAAATAAATCCATGAGGAGAATTGCCTGTGATGTCAGCAGGTGGTATTTCAGGAGGTCTCTTCCACACTTCTATCCTGTATCTCTACACTCCACTGCTTTCTAATATTAGAAAATTGATTTGTAAAATCACAAACCAGAACTACCCCCATTAGCAATTAGGAGTGGGTTTTTCTCCTTGCTTCTCTGATTTCTATGCGGAAAAATTGTGTCCACCTAGCAAATCATGTCCATTCTTTCTTCTAGGCTAAGAATGAAGCCTCTTAATTGTGCCTGAAGTCAAAATGTGGTTCAAAAAATGTATTAATTATTACTGGGGCTTAACTTGGTTTACAAATGAGCTGTGACTCATCAGGGTTTAGATGTCTAATAATAGCCAAGGACCTTGTGTCTGACCAGACCTGGGAAGTGAGAGATGAGCAGTGCCTGCAATCAGCAGGCTGGTCACACTCCATCAGCCCTGGAATGGCACCCTTCTGCCAGGCTGCATGTTTTTATGGGCTAAGTGAGTAAACAGTGGCCAATCTCAATTGTCTAAGGAACAGAGCCAACCTTTCTCCTTGCTTTGTACTCTGACAGCAATTACCTTTGTTATTTGCTGAGAGAAATGTTCATGACATGCTCCAGTGCATGTTAATTCTGTTTCATGTTCTTGGATAATTATCTGTTTTCAAGCTCTATGTTGGGGAACATCCTTTTCATAGTATGAAAAGTTTGACATTTCATTGGAAAGACTTGTGAACAATCAAAGTCTCTCATTTCTTGGTAGTGCTCAACAGACCCAGGCTCCGGATCTGACGTTTTGTGTTAAAACACAACACAAGCAGGGATCTGCTCAGGCTCCTCCACACTAAATCACAGCAACAAAGCACCAAAATACAACAAGGAATGAAGTATGGAAAGTATGGGAAGAAGATGGGTAATGATGTTTGTCATTTAGCATGTATCAATGTTGGGAGCTAAATCTCCAATTATTCATTACGTAAGCTAACCAGTTTTAATGACATTGCAACCCAAAGCCACATATAAAATAATCCCAGTGTCTCAGGGCCACCACACTTCTCTGAAATCTTGACTATCATAAATATGTTGTATTATTTAGAAAGTGCCACATGTACAGAAAGAGAAAATAAAGGATTGGAGCCTATGCTGCTATGAATCAGCAAACTGAATTCTGTGGAGCTGCTCCAGTTTATTCCACATGAAGGGCCAGCCCAGATTTTTTCTGTTTGGGAAAGCATGGTGTTGTAACAGAACAGACAAATGCATTTCATGTTGCATAAGTCTGACAGAAGAAAAGACTCTCCAGATGTTGTACTCCCATGGTTTCATGGTAACATCTGAGGACATGATTGAATGCTTTTGCTAAATCATTTTTATTTAAAAAGGGAAGAGGGAAGAAAATATACTTCTGCAAGCAGCAGCTGCCACTGGAGCTTTTTTCTTATGGTTTTTCCTACAGCTTTTCATGGATGGCTTCCATGGAGGTTCTGTGCTGTCACAAAGATTGAGTTCACAACATTGGGTTTTTACCAGCGAGTCTCTCTCCTCACAGAACTCAGGATCTGTTAAATTTGATTAAAATAGGCTGAAGAGTAGAAAAGATGCAGCAGGAGTGGCAAGGCTGAGAGGCAGGGAGGCAGCAGAGCACATTCCATAAGCTGTGTTTGTTTATGAAACCTGGTTAAAACACAACGTGAGGGCAACAACCCACTGCCCTGGGCAGATCAGCAGTGACATTTCTGGAGAGCAGGAAGAGTTCTTTGTCTGATGCAGCTTTGCTTTTCCCCTCCCAGGTTTGAATTCTGCTCAGGCACAGTAAGTGGAAAAAGGTCAGTGCATCGGTCTTCATGGAATATCATCTGCTCCTACTGCCTTTTGAGAGCCACTAACAAGATAATCTGATCACAAAGATCAAAAGCTCTCTCGTGGTGCACTGGGGAAATTGATAACTGCATTCTCCTATGCTGGATATCCTATAATTCAGAGCTGGGAACTGGCCCACATTTACCAGGGATGTAAAGTGGCTTTGAAAGTCTCTCTTTATCTCTCATTCACACTATATAAAGGAACTGATATTTCCTGGGAGAGAAGAGGAATGTTCAGAACAAGGCTGCAGACTTGTGCTACCAGCACTTTACTGCAGGACTCATTTAAGCCATTTCAGCACATCCAAACAACCACCATTATCCTGATGTTTTACACTTCTATTTTACACTTATTAATTCAGAATGTTTTCTTGACAAGTGACTAAACTCCCACTTAACCAAACAGAATAATTTTCACTGATGCATCTTCTGAGATTTCTGAATTTCTCCATTCCATTTTTTATTTCACCAGAAATTCACTTATTTATTTAATTGAAACAATCACCCTATTTTCTCCATTGATGGGTCTAAATTAGATTCTGCTCTTGTACAGCTCTGCAGAACTCACCTAAATTTCAAGCAGGGTTCAAAAGGAGCAAAGAAAATATGTCAGCTCTGATAAAGACAAGCGAGATTTCTGGAATGGAGCTGGCTTCTGTAACTGTTAAAACTAGTTTGGAATAGGTGAAAACCCAGATAAATGACCTGAGAACTACCAGTGTAAGACAGTCAGTGAAAAACAAAACATGCTACTGATCTTGTTCTCCCCTTCTCAGCAAGCTGCTCTCCATTTCATTTGCATTTCACCTTTCTTGCTTCTTTCTTTCTTCACTGCTTACTTGTGACCCACCCCTCTCATTTTTGCCTTCTCACGGAACAGCATCCTCTTTCCTGCCTAAATGCAGTCATCACTCAGCTGAGCAGGAGGGTTCTTGGTCACTTCTGTTTGAATGCACCATCAGGTTTTACATGTGGAAGCTCTTCCCCTGGACACTGAAGGCTGAGAGGACCCCTCAATCCTCCCACCTGTGTCTCTTCGAAGCCTCCCTGCCTCAGACCTCTGGAGAACAAGGCTGCCCTGCCTTTTCACTGTGCTCCCTCACAGCTTTTGCACCACTCAGAATCCTCCTTTCTGCAGGGATTCACAGTGGACACAAGGAGGAATCAACCCCATGGATCTCACCACTGACCACCAGCAAGTTTCCCCAGTCTGGGAGCTCCCAGGTGAGCTTGTCAGCAATGCAGTGCTCTAGGGGAGAAATGTGGCTGGAAAAGCTCACCCATTTTCATGGACAGGTAAGTTATTCAAGGTAAGATGGCTCTAGGAAAGCTGAGATACCCATGGGGGGTACCTGCCCTGCCTCTGAGTGAGAGGTATGATTGTATCAAGTGCTGGCTCTGTCCCAATGTCCTGCTTTGCTCCCACTGAACTGAGATGGCAGAAGCACTAGGAAACACACCCCTGGATAAGCTGGTGCTCCCAAACAAAAGGCAAGGGTGAGAGGTCCCAGATTTCAGAAGTGACAGCAAACACTGAGCCTGTCCATCTTCCTTCCTGGTAAGGCACTCAGTGCAGTGAAGGAGCTGTGGCTCTGTCACCTGCACCAGCTCACAGCAGCCTCTGACCCCACAGGGCTGGTGCGTTCACACGCAGCTCTGGGAGGAAGGATTGTCTGTGAGGACAAAAAGGATGATCCAAGCAAATAAAGGCAGAATCCTGTGCCCTTGTCTTCTCACCTGATGCCTGAGCAATCACATTACTGAGCCTTGATTCTGCCTTGGGCATCTTCCTAACCAAGAATCAGAAAATACAAGGCAGAGATGGCATAAGAGAGACGGAAGAATTTTCCCTTCTGGTGGTGTGGCTTCCTCTCCTTCCCTGAAGCTCAGGCAGGGCTGTGCTGAGCCCTGACTGCTCTGGCAGGAGCCACACAAACCAGTGCTGGCTGTAACCCAACTGGGAAGGAGCAGCAGTCCACAGAGAACCCCAGCACCACTACTGTATCTGGGGGAGTTGTTTGGTCTGGGTCTTTCAAGTATTCCTGAGGTAATACAGCTATATTTAGCTGCTGAAACGTAACATGAAGCATAGCAAGAACCCCGCTGTGTATTTGGTCATCTGATCCAAATTAGAGATGAAAAAGAAGGAATCTATCTTTAGTTTCACTTCAAAGCCAAGGCCATGGCTCTTGCTGTCAGGCAGGTAGGGCTGGCAGTGATAGCTGTGATTACAACTGCGGGGGCAACACCCGCAGGGAAATGGGAGGCAGCTGCAAAGGCTCAGCAGCACTAATGCTCCCTCCCTTCCCTTCCCTGCCTGCCTAAGTTATGGGCCAGCCCAGGGCTGTTCATTCCCATTACTCTCATGACTACCAAATCAAAGCCTGCTCTCTGATTTCAATCAAGGTCATCCTCAGAAATTTTCCCTCCTCTGTCCTCAGTCCTTGCCGTGCTGTCACAGGGCTCAACACAGAGCCAGAGCCACCAGCACTCACAGGACACAAAGAGAATGGTGCTACAAGCCTTTTCATGGAGCAAAGTGGGCAAAAAGCCACAGTGGGAATTGTGTTAAAATCCCCTCCACCACAAAGCTCTGCTGTGCTCTCTGCCTCCCTCCCCAGAGCTTTACCTGGCCCCCTGTATTTGCAAGCTCTGCAGGGACTGCCTACTCTTTTGTATTTATTACTGGCATATAATTAAAAGGATATCCCCCTGCTTTTTGTTCTTTTATTGCTGCACAGATGATAAGCAGTTTTTTCCTGTTTTCTTTCCTATGCTGGGTTTTTCTTTCAAATCTGATCTCACCACCTCTCCACTGCAATGTATGTATACATCAGACAAGTAAGTGCAATTTTAATAAGGAGAATGGTGATAATTGTGCCCATTTTTATAAATCATGTTTCCTCTTATACCTTTCATTTGACACATTACACTCCAGGTAATGAGGAGTTACACCACTTATAGCATGACAACACATACTGCAAGTTTTGTTGTGATTATTTAAATGCATGGTGTCCTGACTTACTCATTTCAGCTGTTTTTTGTTAAAAGAGATGGCAATATGGAACCATAATGAAGGACCTTCTTGTCAAATTTTATCTTCAAGGAGGTTGGATTAATGTGAAGCACACAGCTGAGGTATCTGTGTTTTGAAGGGCCTGAGAGACTTTTTAATTGCTGCAATCTGGTGTGCCTCACAGATCTGTTTGTGAGGGTGTTCAGCACGGTGTGTGCTCTGCTCATCAGCTATTCTTTGTCTTTGTAATGAAGAAATGTTTTGTCTTCTGTCAGATATTAGAGTCACTGATACTTAAATGTTTAAGAATAGGAAATGAAAGAATGAGTACTAACACAAGAATGAAAATAGTTATGATGATGGTTGATAAAACATTGTAAGGTGGTGTTTTACTATTTTGTTTGGTTTATCTCTCTTCTGTTCATTAGCCAGAAGCCCAGGAGTTTTCTTTCAACAGATCCTCTACTCTAATGCTTTCTAGAAAAAGGCAGTTTATTACTTCCAAATAAACTGTTACTATGGGCTACATCCATATGTTTTCTATATCCTTTCTTTGGATCTACAGTGGATGTTTTACATTAGTGGTCTCTTTCAGAAGTTCCCATTTTTAAGATGTCTCTAAATGGTCTTGATACAGGGAAACATGCAGCAATAGTTGATTATACCCCTGATTCGTCTTAGTATTCTATCAAAAATGGGAATTTATATCACAACCTTGGTGGGACTACCAATAGAGCAGAAAACTTTCATAAATGTTGATTTTATATTAATAATAAGATGTGCCTATATTATCTCCACAGTAATCTAACACTTAAAATAAACAGCCAGTGCAGAGCAGACCAAGCCACTGCTCACTTGTAAGAAGGGGAAACTGCTGAAGCAACTACATTTTGCTGTAATTTTAATGAAGTCTTCCTTCTCCCTGTTATATTTCTCCCACACCCTTCTGATGACTAATACATACCCCAGATAAACACCCAGGGCTTCTCCTCACACATTCACCCCATTCCTGCTGTGCTCCCACAAGCAAATGTCTCCATTCCCTTCTCCCACCACTCTGGGGTTATTTCTTCCTCCTTTACCTGATCTCACACACTTTATTCTGCCTCCTCTCGCTGCCTGCAAAGCCTCCATCACTGCAGTTTGCTTCTCACATCTACTCTAAGTCCCTTTATTCAGCTATGAAAGAGTGGAAGAGCTCAGGGTGCTGATCTGGAGTTGCTGCCTTTGTTAACTTTTTTTGTACTTCAACTCCCTTTGTACAGTGTCTTCTAAATTGTGGTGTACCTGATATTGGGAGCATGATTTAATCTCGTTTAACTCTTTGGAAGTGAGTGCAGCCTGCAAGATCAGAACTAACCATTCTCAGGCTACTCATTTTCACAGATCATATTAGTCAAGAGTTTTTTCATTTCTCGTTTAAGTGCCAGAACTGCCAATGGAAGGTGAGGAATAATGATCTACTTCTAGAACAGAGCTTAATATTTAATGGTCCATGATCACTATTTAATTTGGACCAATCCCATATTGTATGCCATAGAGGTCTTTCTCTACTGTTCCACATCTGTTAAATATTTTAGATATTTTAGCTTTATATTTATGTAGTTGAGGTGCAGTGTAATAAAGCCTGTTAAAATCAAGAGTGTATGAGGTTATATTGGGTATTCTGAGAAAGACAGATTTAGCAAGCTTAATGGAAACCATTCACTCCTCTGGAAACGTCACATTTGTTTCTCACAGTTTAGCACACTATGTTTAACTCAGTTTTTTCCATCAAAGGCAACTGATGTCTTCTAGCAACACATTCAGACATGGTTTCCTTGTTAGTTCCAGCTTCTCCAGAATAAATTAATATGACAACCAGTGAAATGCATGTGAAGAAGATCATTCTGTATGCAAAGTGACGTCTCCATGAAAACATAAAGGAGCACAACTTACTGTCTACATCTACTGCAATCCTTCTAAGTTCCTGCTGGGGCTCTTGCTAACATTTGGGCAGCACATTCCCATTGTGGCTAAAAACTCTTGCCCTGGTTTTCCTAAGCTTTAATCAGCCAGGAATGTCAGGCTAACACCACAGCAGTGCCACCTCATTTTCAGCAAACTGTTCCACAAAGCTTGAGTGTCATTATGGAAGGAGCATTACAGTCGTGTCTCTGCCACATCAGGCTTCTGTCCACAACTCTCTTGTCAGTGTTTCTGCCAAAATTGAAGCTTTTATCCTCAAGAAAGACTCCTACCCCGAAGCAGGACATCTATGTTTACCAAATGCCAAGTTCCCTAATGATAATAGTGCAGGTTTAGGTGAGTGAAGACAGAACTATCCTCAGATCCTGTCCTCACTGTTAGAACTGTGGACACCACAGTCTTGGAAGCAACTGAGAAATGCAGACCTGACCAATAAAATGTGGTAAAAACTCCCACTCTCACTCCTCACTAATGTGCTTTAAAGTGATCTCACTGGGCAGGGCACTGGACAAGGCCTAATGATCAAAATGGACAACATCAACTTGGAATGTGAGCCACACCAGAGCAAATATCATCACCACAGACAGCTGAGGGGGAAGCAAGAACCCACTGAAAAGAAAGAGATGGGCAGACATATCTACTATTTCCTATCATTTACATTCTTCATCTTTAAACCAAACTTCTGCTTTATTTATTTATGCAATTAAGCAGATTATTTCACCACTGGCTGTGCACAGAACTCGGAGGATTTAGTTAAGCTCTTAAGCAATTCTGAAACGCATTGTGAATACTTGTCCAAAAATATGCCCATACCATATAGCATGGACAGGTAAGAGAATTAATCAGAAAATAAAAAAGCTGATGCTAAGAAGGAAATGCTCTCAGGGGACACTAACACAAAGCAAAAGACACATTATGGCTGGTGTGAATTACCTACAGAAGCATTAGCTTTCTTATTGCAGCATTAATTTTTGCATGTGGTGGTTTATCCGTGCCCAGTCGTGCAGCAGGCAGGGAGGTGCAGGTCACACTGCCTCCTGCACCCACCTGACAGCAGCTGACCTCCTGCAGTTTGTGTAGGTCACCCTGGCAGAGAGAAGATTTTTTCTGTCTCAGACAATGCAGAGTTTCACTGGACCTCGCCCCCATGTCTCAGTTTCCTCTCGTCTCCCCTTCCTTCCACTAGCCCAGGGTCACACCAGCAACCTTGGCCATGTCCATCCTGAGTGCCACAGTCCAGACCTTGTACTCTGCTCCCATTCACACCAAGGTTCACCAGGACCTCTCTGCTCTCTGTACCCCTGCAGAAGGAAGGGCTGGATCAGGAAAATGGGGAACTGCATAGGCACAGCTGCAAAACCTTCCCCTGACAAACCCCACATCACTGTCTGGCAGTGCCAGGCTACCTCTGCAGGGCTAGGTTTTGTCCCAAATAGAAAAATAAAAAAAAGCCCTTTTGAATCTTGGAGGTGTCAAGCACAAAAAGGAGATAAACAACATCTGCTCTTCATAAAATAATAAACACACCAAACAACTTCCTGAACGCAAAGCACAGCCCCACATAACATGACCTTCCAAAAGAGAATTATCACCTCCTGATTTATACTTGCAGTATCACATCTTTCCTGCATGAATTTCAAAGTGTATGATAATGTACTACAAGTCCTCAGAGCCAGAGTGAACTGCTGGAGAGCTGGCTTGGGAACAAAATGATCAGTATGCCAGAAAAATGGCCCTACAGACTGAGAGAGGAGTTCACCCAGCCCAGGATCCTGCTCCTGATGGTGCCACAAAGCTGACACTGCTCTGGGCCCCTTAAGGCACAGTGTGTTCATCATCCTGGTGACAACAGGCAAACGAATTCACTGACTGCCTGCCTGAGGAGCTGAACTGCAGCTGGTGCTGAGCACTGTGGGACGTGGCCAGCCCAGGGGGGTGACAGCAGGACTTGAGGAGCCTGTGGCCAGCCTGTCTCCTCCTCACTGACCCACTCACTGCTCTCCAGCACTGTCTGTGTGAGGGATTCCTCCCCACTCTGGCCCTCTGAGGACCAGGATGGACTGCACATGGGTAGAGCTGAGAGCCATGAGGGAACTGGTTGGAGCCCAGCACCTCCAGTAAGGTTTTAACAAAGATCTCTTGGAAACCTCCAGGTGAACATGAGCACCTGTGCCTGTCACATTGCTGCACTCCTGAGTCTTCCCATGGCCACAACTCCCAGTGGGCACACCTGGCACAGCAGTGCACTGATGCCTTAGGATTTTAGCTTTTCTATTTTTCACCTATTTGTAATCCTGCAATGCTTTAGTGTATAACTCTAAACTCCATACACAGTGTGAGCTGCTGCTTTCCCATTTTGGTCAGACACAACAATTCCTCTCCAGGCCTGGGAATCAAGGACACCTCACTGTCTCAGGCCCTGAGAGATGGAAACAAAAGCAGGGGAGCAAACTTGAGGTAAATTACTTCATTACCTGAAGCTGTAATTGGAAGATTAATCCCTAATGTGCAAATGGACCAAACTTATGAAAGTGTGAAAACCTATGACCTGTCATCCATTTTTGGGTATAGCCCCTGGGGGGGGCTTTGTATGCCCAAAATGTACCTGAAGGCCCTTCAATAAATACAACCACTTCTTATTCCCTTAATTTTGAGTGTTAATTGTTAATTGTACGTTACAGTTGTTAACTTGGCTCTGTTTTTAGGCACCCCAAAAAGGCATCAGCAGAGCTCCATGAGGGCTGTGATGCAGGCACCAGGTCTATGTGCCACCAGCTGGAGTCTCCCAATGTCCCAAACACACCAGGTGCCTCCTACAGAGCTCCTGACATGGAAGGGGTTTGTTGTACCACTTAATTAGTGGCTTGTCTTCATCTTCTTTTCCCTTCACTCAGAGTCAGAATTAAAACATGAAGGAGATGGATTTCTCATTTGGACTTGGTTGTTTATTAAATCTTATCTATAGTACAGAGAGTTCTTGCAGCTCCTCTAGCTACCAGCCAAAAATTGAGCAAGATGGAGATAGATTTAGCTAGTTACAAGGTCTTCTAAACAGTCCAATAGAGAATTTCTTCTAAACAGTCCAATAGAGAATTAACACCTACATTATTTATACTTTTGACCCAATAACCAAACTCCTGTGACCCACACTGCGGTACTAACTATCCAACCAGAAACCACTACCTGAAATCATGAAGAAGAAGGAAGAAGAAGGAGGAAGCAGGAACAAGAAGGAAGAAGAAGGAAGAAGGAAGAAGAAGAAGAAGGAAGAAGGAAGAAGAAGGAGGAAGCAGGAAGAAGAAGGAAGAAGGAAGAAGAAGGAAGAAGAAGGAAGAAGAAGGAAGAAGGAAGGGAGAATGCTCAAAAACTTCCCCCTTGTTCCATACCTATTATTGCATTTTAAAAACCTTAAATTCTAAACCATTCACCATGTGAAATTACACACTTTTATTCTAATTACACATTCTTGATTTTAACTCTGTTGCTTAGATTTGGAAGCCTTCTCCAAGGCCTCAAGTCGAAAGTGTTCCCTTGGGGGTCAGTGTCAGAAAGCACAGAAAGTTCAAAACTCCCAGACTTCTGGGTTTACCAAAATTACCACTAACAGGCTTCAAACATGGCAACTTCAGATGTGGTCCTGCTGAGCCTGCAGAGCCCCCATGCAAGGGCACAGAGCAGAGCAGGGATGTGCCCAAGCACTGCTCACGGCACACGCCTGGGAGCTGGGAGGAAATGCAAGGCAAAGTGTCCATTTGTAATCCTGATAGCTGCCATGAAATCAAACCAGGGCCGTAGAGGAAATGCCTGACTGATGGTGTAAGCACTCATGTAAATGTGTGCAGGCTGGCAGGCTGATTTTCATCACTCAGGCTGCTCTATTCTTTGAAGATATGTCACTTCCCTGGATCATGCAGCTGTGTGTTTGAAGCTCACACTAGTTGGACAAAATGATTTGTTCATGATCTTAATGTTTAGCCCTTTCACAGAAAAAAATTCCAGCACTTCAAGCTTTTGTGAATCTGAAAGGCTCATTCAGTTTTTAAGGATCTGCCTCAGCTTTTCTATTTCAATTATTTATTTGAAGCCTGAACAGGCAATTTGATGAATGGAAGAGAGAGCGGGTGGACAAGAAAGCACACAATTATCATACTGTATATAATTTTACCAATTACCATGCAAAAGTCCTCAACCAGTTGAGAAGATTTTAATATTTTTGGTATGCTACTACACGGGGTTTCTTTCATTTTCTTGTTGCTTTCCTCTTTATTATTAATTAATCTGTTCAATCAAAGGAGAATTTAAATTTAGAAACTGATCCTGATGTTTTTGCCTACACAGAGCAGTAGTTATGCTATGTTATCTTCAGGAACGCCCTGATCCAAGAAAACCAAAGCACTGGATCCCAGAGCTGGAGGGATATTCACTTCATTCAAGGCTGTTATGCAAAGATGTTGAATTTCTCACCCCTGCTTCTTCTCTGCATACTTTTACAATTTTAACCCTCTGCATACACATGTGGCCGATTTCCTCCTTGCATCTCAACCAACATACAGAAATTTTAGGAGTAAGATGCTGTTATTTCAGGAGTGTCACTAGTGCCAGCCCTTTCTGGGAAAGGTGGCTGTGGTGTCCCTCAATGAGGCAGGTAAAGCACAAAACACCATCAAGGTTGTTGATTCTTCATTTGATTCAATGGCGGGGCTTCATTCTTTCTGAAGTGACAGATTAATCTGAAAGTGAGAATCCAGTGCAACTTGATGGGAGTTTGGCTATATTGCTGCCCTGAGAGGATCTGCCCCTACACAACTACAAACCTGCTGGCTTCCCCATATGATAAAAAGGTATTTTTAGAGTACTCCTTGCACAAAAAAAAAAAAAAAAAAAAAAAATCCCTTGAGGGAACCATTTAATAAAGAATGGTAATTCTTGCAGAGCTCTTAATGCCAACCTATTTCCCAGCAAAGATACTCATTCAACATTTTGCTGAATTTCCTGTTTTGTTCATCAGGACAATCTCTACATACAGTAGAGATTACTATTTCTTTTCATTCTATATTTTGCAGAGGACTGCTCTATTGGGGAGTGTGAAATTTAGGCCTGAAAGCATTGACTATTTTTTAAAGCTAATCCTAAGCCTCTGAGCTACTAAATTATTTCTTAAGCAGAACCAGCACACTCTTCATTTAAGATCATTCAGCATCCTCTTGATTATGGTCTGTCATTACTTAACTGCTGGAAAACTTTAGCTAGTCACTAAGTTTTACACTGATCGTATTTTGCCAGTAAAATTTTAACTATGACACAGTTAAAGAGACATCTTTCATAGCTGCTGACTGAATATTAATCTGATTTTTTATTTCCACTAGACTCCATTAGAATGTAACTAAACATTAAAAATGAGCACTGGATACAGTGACTCTGATTCCCCCACTGCCCATCATTATGGGACTCCCGAGTCCTGTTTCTCTTCATCCCATTTGAGGTCCCATCCGTCTGATTTATGGACTAAGCTGTGGCAGGAAGTGGAAAGGAATTCTAAATCAGCACTCACTCGTCAGACTTCAATACTAAGTGCAAAATAAGGTATTAAAACAAGACTGAAAGCTTTCTTAGAAGAAAATACCTCCTTGCTCAGGGCTGCAGGGAACAGCAGAGGTAATGGGATAAGTGGTCAGGAATTTTCCAGTACTCAGCTGCTCTGCACCTGTGTGCCACCAGCCAGGGGAGAGCTGGAGGCAGGCTCAAACATGCAGAGTACATTCAAGTTTATGACTTAATTGTGCTGAGAACCAGCACTGTTAGGGTGGATCAATGGTGCTGAGAGGAGCATTTCTACATCTCAGAGCTTCCCAGCTGATCTGCAATTACGCTGCAAACTGTCCACTTCCTGCACTGTCCTGGAGGGTGATGCCTTTTGCAAGAGACATTAAGGGGTTTCATTTCTGCTGCTCAGCTTTCTTTTCCATCTCAAACTTCCAAAGGATTCATGCTATCTGACATATGGTGCTTACACTATCTGCACTGTTGAATTGCTGCTTCAAAAATGATACAAGCCTATTTTAATTAGATTTATGGGAAATCTTCCTAAGGCAAATTCTTCCCAGTTGCAATTACAGAGCACACCTGAGATAAAGGGACAGCAGCAGAAGGAATTATCTTTCTTTCAACATGAAATATAGTTTATTTGGTTATTTTCATTATCAAAAGAGGTAATAATATTTTCAAAAGAAGCGAAGTGGCTCATCTTTATGAATCATTAACCGTCTATCCATAAATATGCACAAAGCTGCAAGAAATAAAGGAAATGAGGTTTCCTGCCCTAGAGAGTGTACAAAATGCTGCTATAGACAAACTTGCTGTGGCAGCAAAGCACTGGGGAGCACCTATCACTTGAATTGTGTGTGCAGAATGAACAAGGACTCAGAATTACCACAGCAAAATTTCCCTAACATCTTGCAGGAAAAGTGGATGCCTCTGGGCTTTGGGTGCTGAACCCTGGGAGTGCAGAACTGCCTCTCTTTGGGATGAATCCAGTGCTCCTTCCCCAGTCCTGAGCAGGGCTAGGAGCAGCAATCCTTTGTGAATCTGCCTCTTCCCATGCAGCTGACAGCCCTGTGCCCTCTCCTGCCCAGCACAGCATTTTGGGAGGCACAGCCCACCCCAGCTATGCAGAAGGCAGTTCCCAGACACAAGAGCAGGCAAGTACAGGCAGAGGGAGAGGATGGGGTCAGGAAATAGGAGAAAACACGTGAAACATTGCCTTCTGTTTTTTTCATTACTCAGAATTGAGTAGCCCCCATCACCATAAAAAGTTTGCCCAAACAAGGCAGACATTGAAAAGAAACCAAGCCAAAGGTTAGATCAGTGAAGGCAGGCTACAGATGAGTATTAGTGCCTGACTTCAGGATGTCCCTGCACTGGCTCTGCAAGACTTACAAGAAGCAGTGCTTGTTTCCATCACTGTCTGCAGAAATGAAAATTGTATTTCACTCAAAAAACTGCTCTGCTTAAATGGAACAGCTGATGAGAAGTAAACCCCTCAAATTGTGTTAACACCTGGTCCATTTAGCTTCTGCTTTGGATGAGATCTTCCAGCAGAATTCTGAGTTGCTCAGGGAAGGAGGCTGGGAGGGAAGTGCTGACATGCCCTTCCTACGGCTGTGCTGGAGAGGTGCAGCAGTGGCACATTTGGGATGTGAGCTAAATGGGAAGTCATATGTTGTCACTAATATAAATCACAGTTTTCAGCACAAATGTTATCTTACATTTTTGGAAATGCAGTAACAGTAATGTTAAATTTAACAAAATGCTGGCATGTGACCTTCATGCAGACTAAGCACAGCTAGGACTATATATGCAGATCCATGGCCTCAACTGCATTTTGTTAGCTAAATTCCATGATATCTACATTGTTACACCATAAATGTAGCTTTTTTCTAAATATAAAACATGTGAATTGTGGCAGATAAAGATGTCACCAGGACATTGACCTGAACAGAACACTTAAATGACACTGCAACAAATTGCAGAACAACAAAAATCTACAGCAAACAAAAAAAACCCTAATCAAGAATGAGGTGATCTTTGAGGTCCTTTTCAACCCAAACCACTCTATGATAATATCTGTATTATACATCACCAGGATATTAAACAAATCTGACAGAACAAGAACCCTTGAATTCAGCATCTAAGACAGGCAGAGCTACATAATATGATACAGGACACCTAATGAAGTCCTTGCTTTCCCTGCAAGTAAATATTTTAAAATATTCATATAAGAGCTGTACATGAGCTTCTTATGTGGAACTCTGGACCAGCTCACTCTCATTAGCAATACTAAATCTTTGGAAAAATCAACACAAATAAAAAATATTCTTGTCCTTTCAAACAGCGTTTTAAAATGTTTTTCAGGAACATGCAATTATCCTAGCTGGGAATGGAATGAAAACTAAATAGAAACACGTGTAATCATTTCCTTAATAATGTTCTAATTTACTAGATGGATAAGCTCAACATCCATTCCATGTAGGAGAGATGATTGCAGCTATGGAACTTCTGGCATAATCTAAATCCAGCACACAAGAGTGCTTGACAAGGCATTCATGAAATCCTGGCTTCCTCCACATTGTCACGCCCAGGGCAGCAGGGGTGTCCCAAAGGAGGGGTCTGAGATCCCAAAATCTAGTCTGAGCATTGCTCTGTCCCACACAGAAATGAAAAGATTTTCCATCTTAGGAGAGATGGCTAAAAGGGTCTCTGTTTGTGCTCACTGGTATCACATTCACAACTTTTTTGCATATCAGTGACTGCAGTACTACTTCTGATGTTCCTCTCAGTCCCTGACTCTTTCTTTTCTTGACAAATCCTCACTTTTTACCTATATATATGTGTGTGTCTGTAAAAATTCTGCCCTGAATGTGTTCTTTGGATGCTTAACTGAAGATACCCAAAATGGAAGCAGCACCACACGTGCCAAATGTTAGAATGGTCACTTGTACAAGTATTAGCTTGCTTTTGCAACAGTCAGTGTTTAACCCTGGGCTCAGTAATCCTGATGCACTCCTCAATCCCAGTCAATATCCATTTAATATTTCATGCTCAAGCTAACCAGTGAGCACCAAATAAACCTGCCTCCCCGAGCCCTGGGAAGCACACAGGAGCTGCAGCCAGTCCAGGGATGCTCCCCCCAGTGCTCTGGGCAGTGTTCACACCTGTGCCCCACTGCTGCACCCCTCCCCTGCAGGTCACCTGGCCTGTCCTCAGTGGGGAGCAGATGACAAATCTTCAGCTGCTTGGCTCTTTATGCTCCAAGCATTGAGCCTTTGGTTTAGCAGAGCAAGGGAAGTCTCAGGAAGCTCAGAGTTGAGATCCTGATGGCAGAGCCATGCTGTCATCTGAAGACGGATCACTTCTCTTCAGTGCATCTCCTGCTACTGGCTGTGGCTTCCAGTTCCACGGGGCTCAGGGGTCATGACTTTTCTTGGGTTGTTTAAGGAGTAAAAGAAAGCAAAGGCTTTCATTCCTTGTCACTCTGCTTTGCCTGGCTGTCCTGCAGAGAGTGGGGGGTCACTTCTCAGGCACTCTCCATCACCAGCTGCTGGCCAAGGAAGGCACTGGAGCAGCAGGAGAAGTGTTTGGGCTTTGCCTGTCCCCCATATCCTCCCTTATTCCTAAGAAGAATAACTGGGTTTATGCAGGGAAAGAATAAGTTTGCTCTCAGTGGAGGAGATGGAACTTCCCCAAAGCAAAGGGAATTGTTTCACAGTTAGTGTAGTTGAGGTGCTGAGAGCATGACTGGCATCACAGTCTCTCTGAGGTGATGGCACAGCTCCACCACTGCAGTGGACTCACCTCTCCATGATTCCTGTGAGGTTTTCCCTCCCTATTAGATAAGAGATGCTATTTTTCACCTGAAAGCCTGAGAGTGGGTAACTTGTCTAAGCACAAGCAAGACTGAGACCAATTTTGGGAAAATACAAAATTTTGCCCTCCTCACTCACGGTGCTTCCAATCAAAACTGAGCGGATAATTTGATTTTCAGGACATACAGGGAACTCCAGTCATCAGCCAGCTGAGTGAGCACAAGCTAAACAAGAACACTGATGTCCAGGACCACACTTCAGCTGCTCACATTCTTTGTAAATGTTCAGTTTAGCAATTCCATTCCAAAGGTCTGTGTATCACAAAACAAACAAACAAAAATGAAAAAGGTGAAGAAAACCCACTAAATTATGTTTATGAAGAGAAAGGACAAAATGAAGCCAGCAACAAGCATTACCTGCAGGACTAAAGGCAGCAGCAGCAGCACGTGTCCCAGGTGGGAGCAGCAGGGACACACTGGGACAGAAGGTGACACTGGTCCCTGTGACACTGTCCCTGTGACACTGGTCCCCTCCAGAGCCAGCCCTGCAGCCCTGGCTGCTGCTGGGAGCCAGACCCAGCCTGCAGCTCCTGCTTCTAATTACTGTTCCTTAGGAAACTTCTCATTTCCAGATCAGAACTCTGGAGATCACGCTCCTTCCTAGTTATGCGTTGATCCTTTTGAACCCAGCTGCCTCCAGGGATGTTTTAAATTGCAATTCTGTAGTAGTGACAGAGACCTGTGCTTCTCTGCTTGCATGAGATTGTGCCTGCAAAGTTCTGGGGTAGATGGAAACTTCACAATTTATTTTGGGGTGAAAGCCTGAACTTGTAAGCTTTTAGGAAGAGCAGAATTGTTTCAAATTTAATTTCTCTTTTATGTTTCTGGTTCAAGTTTTGGCATTCAAAAACCTCAGATGCAGGGGAACAAAATAAAAAGGGAATTCAATTAAATGAGTGGCTCCCAAAGTTGTGTCTATAGCACTGGCTCGCCTCCTGATCTCCAGCTGAAATAAAACAGATGTGAGGGGAAATTAATGGAGCAGCCAAAGCAAATGGTGTGACTTGGTCCAAAGGAACTCGCTCTCCCCTGCCAGATTTCAAGGTTCCCCCTGCACCAGAGCCAGTTGAAGGGATATAAATGCTTTGCCATTTACACCTGGTTGAAGCTTTCTGGATTTCATTTCCCCTCTCCAACTCTCCCTCTTCCTTTCATTTCCCCTTATTACAGCCATCCTCTGCACGGGTATACACACACATATCTAAACACACTGAGATAGAAATGCACAACACATTATGGGTTGAATTTCAAAACCCCATGATTTGCAGGGTAACATACTCTGAAATGTGAAATGCTATCTAAATACTGTGTAGAAAATTGCAAAGTGAGTCATTAAGACAATTTTTGGAGACACCGTTTGGTGTTGGAGCTCCAGCATTAGATATTAGTTAGCATTTTGTGCAGTGTGGCTTTAAGTTAAGGTCAGTTATTAGCATCAGCCCTGTCATTAAAACAACTATTTTCTCTCATATTGCTTGGACTTTTCTAGTGACACTTTTTTTCAAACATAAATTGTGCAAAGCACGTGAACAGCTACTATTAAGCACTATTGATATCTCAGTTAATTATTTTATCTTGTTCTGCTTGTAAACAGCTCTGAAGTTTGGGACAGCAGAGCAGATGCTCAGCACCACCTGGGATGGGCCTGCCAGGGCAAGGAAAACCATTCTGCCAACTCAGTGGCACCAAGCAACACACCACTCAGAAGGGGACTTCAACCAGCTGATGTGCACAGGGTAGCCTCACCTGACAACAGAGCTGATTTATGAAAGAAAAATTCCTTAATGGGAAATCTAAACAGAGCCAGGATGGAGGTGAAGAGCAAAATGAAGAGCAAACTTTTGTCATGTCCAGCTGTCAGGGCTCACCCAGCAGCTGGTGGTGAGTTAAGGATGATGCTCCTGTTTGATGAAAAAACCACAAACTGCACGATGGGCTGATCTAATCCCAAAGAGAAAAATGTGCAGGCACCTATGATTGAGTCTAAATTTACTCGTTTATGTTACAAAATAATTCAGCAGTATTTGAGGGATCTGGGGCCCATTTGGAGGCTCCAGGCTCCCATCCTGCTCTCCCAGTTTCTCTGGATGATGGTACCAGAGAGAGGGAGAGCCCTGGGGAGCAATCCATGCCCTGACACACAACCTCCATCTGCTCCTCGCACGCCTCGTGTACTTTGGGCTCACTCAAAAGCCTGTCACCGCCTTCCTGCTCAATTAAAACCGGGGAAAATCCACACCAACCATTTGTTGAAGTGTTGTGAATACCCCCACAAAATAAACTTAAAGCCAACATGAATTGGCAGGGCTTCATTTTCCCTCATGAATATGCATAACTAATATAGAAAATGCTAATCTTGCCCTCCTTCACTTCCTTTCTGCCTTCTCCGTCTGCCCCTTTTGGAATTAAGCACTTATCTCCTATGGAGTGAATAGGGCTCCATTATGTGGAGGGCTGCAGAATTTTAATGAATTGCAAAATATAGTTAATTATGGAAAAAAGACATCTTCTGCACTTTTTCATGTAAATTAGACAAATTAATTGGTGTTCGGTATTTTTTTAAACACATGCAGCCCTGGGAGGGAAGGAAAAAAAGCCACTTAACAATTCAGCACTGGAATGGTGACAGAGAAAGGAAAACTGAGGGGGTATTTCTGACCATGCACTAATGCAGCCCCCAAAGTGAGGAATACCTAATTTGTGAGAATCCCAGGGAAGGCTCTTTTCACAAACCCAGTTATTAATTTTGGAGGTTTTCACCTCTTTGACCTCAAGAACACGTATCAGTAGCTGGGTCTGAGCACAGCTCAGGGTGGGAACTGTGCAGGATTTCCCCCAACACCACCCCTGTGCCCATTTCCCTCCAAGTGACCCTGTGGTGGCACTCTGGATGGGAACACGTGTGCAGCTGGGGCTGCATGACTCTGTTGGGTGAGCTTTTGGTTCCATTTTACCAGCACTTGCATCCAGCATTTTCAAAATTATAACAAGCTATTCTGCTTGAAACCCTGTCCATGAAGTAAGCACTGCAAATTGCACAAGCTTTAGCAGCAAACAGTAAAAAATATTAAATATACTGCAGGAGAGCTTGAGTCCTTCAAAAAACAATGTAAATCTGCACTGCTGACCTAAATAAAGCACCTACATCCTGCTCTGGCTGCCCAAATCAATACTCATGTGTGGAAGGAGACACTACTTGTTGTAGGTGGGTTAAAGGAGTTCTGTTTAACGGGAGCTTGGAACACAGCACTCTGTCAGCTGCAATAAAAGGAATGGGTTTATTTCTCAAAATGTAAAATTGACCCTGGATGGCTTCAGAGAGGGTTACTGTCACACAACAACACAGCAGCAGCAATAACAGCATCTATTAAAATGACTATATAAAACATGCCATGGTGTATTAGGACTGTTCTTTATAAATAATACTGCACTCTTACACTGCAAACAGCATCTGTAACACAAGCATTCAGGCTGATTTATTTCAGTGTAGCAAGGAAGCATTACCACACTGTATTACTTTTTAATCTGGCAGTGCTGGAGAAGTGCCCCATTTGGAACAGCTGAACCCAAAATGTGCTGACATGGAGCACAATTTCATGTCCTGAACCTCTAAAGCAGTGCACAAAAATGGGTATTTGAGGGATCTGGGCTATGAGTATCTGGGATTGCTGTGTGCCCTGACACACCCTGTGGTCCAGTATGTTGCTTCCCTATTTCATACATGCATTCTATGGGTCTTTATTGGCATGTGGAAGAAAGTAATTCCCCTTTTGTCTTAATATATCACAACTGGTATGGCTTCTACCTAAGATGATTTAATACCTAATGATACTAAATGCTTCAGTGAAGATTTGAGTCTTTGGGTGCTCTACAAGCCCAAGAGAAAGGAGATGCTCATGAAGATGAAGGTGCTGACACAGCCAAGGGAGAGAGGAGCTCCTTCCTCACATAGGGATACCAAAGCAGGAACCTAGCTCAAAGGGTTCTGAATCTCTTCTAATATTTCTTTTCCTCTACCCTAAACAAAGAAGGATCCTGTGGACACTAAAAAAGACTAAAATTAGTCTTTAGGAGTGTTCCTGTATCTCCTCATCAAAGAGATAAGATGAAAACATTAAAGTGATTCCAAGTGCAAAATTTATTACAAATACTAACAAAACTAACTTCATAACATTAATATGATCTAAATGCAAGAAAATTTTCTTTCTCATTCTAAAGATGGAGTAATTGACATTATTGAGATTGATCTAAACATTTAAGCAATATTAAAAAAATCCAAATTAAAAAGTAACTTGACTCTGATGGAGGAATGATAAATGCTGAACACAGTTTTACCCAAGTAAGAGTTCAAAGCCCTGCAAAGCGCAGCTGATCCTCACTGACATGAAGAGAGCATGCCTGAGAGATAGCAGGGCTTGTTTCAGGAGCTGATTTATTTGAAACATGAAACATTCCTTAGAAAAAAGCTGCTGATTAGAACTTTTGAAGAGGCAATCAGTAAGTCAGTGAGTTGGGCAGAGGATGAACTTTGTTGTGGGTCATCTGCAGACAAGTTGAAACATGGAAGTGCTGAAAGCTTAGGAAGCATTAGCAACAAACTCTAAGAGATTAACTTCTAGCAGGAAAACCTGCCTGCTCCCAGGAAACAATCCTGCCTTGTTAGGAACTTTACAAGATTAGGAAGGGTTTAGTATCACCATCTCAAGCACTGGAGAGAACCTCTCTAACCGTTCTATGTTTCATTTTATTGATCACGATTTTAACTTAAAAAAACCCTCTGCACAGTATTCTTTTCCATCCTCAATCTCTTTGAACCATGCTGGCTTACATTTTACTGTCAGATAACACACCTAGGATCAAACATCCTTGGAAATCCATGTGGGGTTTCAGGGCTACCTGTATCAGGCACCGAATTAGCAATGAAGTATTTCAGCATTTCCTTAACTGTTAAGCAGATGCTACATCCCACTTCTAGGCACTGATGGAAATTAAAATTATTTTATCCCTCTGCTGAAAAGAATGGAATGAAGCACCTTCCTCCCAACCAGGCCCAGAAAACAACAAAAACAATGAGCAGAGCCTTTCTTTGAACAGATACTTTAAACAGGACATGCAATTACCTTAGATAGATGTATATGACAGAGCCATTAGAAATCATCTAAGCAAGATCATATAGATCAGCTTTGCTCTGCGTTTCCTCCTAGCCAGACATGTCTGGGCTCCTGTTTTCTCAGGGTACCTCCTAAAACACAATCACAACTGAAGCCTGTGAGGGTGCAGTAGATGGAAGGAAATACAGCTGCTGAGTTTATGCTTCTACATTACTCGTGCATCTAATTCAGATCTTAAATGACTCAGGCTCTGCTGTGGACAGGGAGAGCGACAACACTGAACAGCACTGATAAAATCCCCTTCAGTAGGTGCTGCACAGCTGGAACACCTTGGATCTGACATGAATTACTGGGTTCTGCTGCTGAAGAGTAAATCATCCTCTTTCAAGTACCACCAGTTAGCGCTACACTGCAATTTAGTCTGTCAGCTAAAATATCCTGAATGTTGCATTCTCAGTTGCAGTGTGTTGATTTGAAAAGCGTATGAAATTCCAAACTCTGTGTTTCCTGCACTGCAATCAGGAACAGCTTCAGCAGAACTCCTGTGTGAAGCAGGATGTGCCTCTGTGTGTGCAGCTGCTCAAAGCTGAGCTTCCCCACACAGCACCCATTAGCCTGGAAGCAGCCTTGATTAAAGGGAGGAGAGAGAGCACCAATTTCCCTGCTACACTGAAGGCCCTGGAGAAGCACAGGGCTGCCAGCTGGAATTAACCCCTGACCCTGAGATTGCTGTCAATCCAAGGTCCCCATCCAAACGTGCATGGAAGGCAGGGGCAGAGCTGGGAGTGCTGCAGGGCAGCTCAGCTCACCCAGTTCCTGCCAGGGCCCCAGAGAGCTGCAGCTCCTGCCCTGAGCACCAGGGAGCCCTGCAGGGGCAGCTCAGCAGCACTGAGAAGGCTGCACACCTCTGCAGGCTGAGCTCACCCACCTGGGCAGCTGCTGGACTGTTCACCAAGGTAAAACAGAACATACTCAATTCTCTCAGTGCATCATTACCACTCCTGAAGTTACTTAAGAAAAAGCTAGTTGAGAAAAGTAAATCAAAAGTACATTTTAAAGAACAGATTCTGTGTAATAATGAATTCAGCTCCCATTATCAAGCTTCATTTATATTTGTCTAGATAATGAATGAGATCTATCTTCCTGATGCTAACAAAATTTATTTGCAAACAGATACTGCCATTGTCCAAAGCACTAAGAGATGCTTTTACCTGATAAATAGACATTGTACAAAATAAATAGCTTTGAATGGCACTTCCAAGATATGATTCATTTATTTCTACTTTATCTGCCTGGAACAAAAAAAGGAGATCATGATGTTTTTGCTTGAATTCTTCATCTCAGCATGTTTCTTGCAACAAGCATTAATTACCACCATCTATCCATTTTACTATCCTGACAGATGCCCTTCAGTTTTTTCAGGTACAGACAGCACAGAAGAATCTCAGTGTGTCCTTTGAAATAAATATTACATAAATATTTAAATTAATATTAATTTAAATAAATATTCTTTTAAATAAGTATTCTTTTAAATAAATATTCTAGTGCTAAGTATATGTTGTGTACACAGAATAGACATTGTACAGCATTGTTCTGCATGAATCACTTTAAAAAATCCCTTCTACCTTTAATTGTTGCTGAATTTATCATTGTTATGAGGAAAGTGAGATGAAGAAATCCCTTGAACTGGTGGTAAGTTTGCTTAATTTTCAGGGGACACTTTTCTCTAAATAAATCTGTATTTTTAAACAAGTGTTCTTAAAAAGAAACATTTTAAAACAATGGGATTACAAAATACTAAAAGACAGGATAATTAGTACAAACAGGCTCCCTCCCTCAAATGGTCCAGAGGGAATCACTGTACTGTCAATGAGGAAGCTGCAGTTCCTCCTCTAATTCCCTGTTTTCCAGGAAAGCTTAGAATTTTGCAGGGTCAGAAATGCTGGCAAAGAAAAGGTGATTTCTATGAAACATATGTTCTCTCATCTTTCCAATCCAGTGTTCCTCATCCATCACAATGCCCAGTACTGCTTTCTAACCCAGAACAAAGGCAGCTGTTTTTCTAATGACCATGTTATCCTTTACTTCAATGGCATTTCCAACAAATGATCCAATGATACTCCTGTGAAAAATGGTGATTCTTAATTCTCTATTTAATCTCAATTTCTTTTTTGATCATAGCTTTTTTTCTTTTTTTTTTTTTTTCAAAAGCCTTCAGTAAGACTTAAGTGATGTGTATTTGATAAGCCTCTAGATAAATTTTAGAAAACCCCCTTTTGCCTGAGCAGAGCCACTCAAAGTCCCATGAAATCTGGTTTCCTTTTCAGTGTGGCTCAGGTTTGAGCCTTACAAATCCCTATTGCCTTGTTACAATATTCTGTCCATGAACACTGAAAGTCTGGAATGGGAGGGGAAGGGAAGGGAAGGGAAGGGAAGGGAAGGGAAGGGAAGGGAAGGGAAGGGAAGGGAAGGGAAGGGAAGGGAAGGGAAGGGAAGGGAAGGGAAGGGAAGGGAAGGGAAGGGAAGGGAAGGGAAGGGAAGGGAAGGGAAGGGAAAAAGGGAAGGGAAAAAGGGAAGGGAAGGGAAGGGAAAAAGGGAAGGGAAAAAGGGAAGGGAAGGGAAAAGGAAAAGATGCCATCAATTTCTACCCACTCCCAGCAAGGCTGTGACATGTTCAGCCTGATGCCAGTGTGGTGGGAGGTTCTGAGGTGGAAGGAGTCCATGCCCAGTCCCCAGCCCCTGCTCACAGACAGCTGGTGCTCTGAGCAGCCCCAGCAGCAGGACAGGCTGAGCATCTCCAGCTCTCCTTCCATGCAGCAGCTGGTCCTGCACGATCACTCACCCTCAGAACAGCACTGCAGGAAGGGACTGTCTGTTACCAAAAAGGAAATGCTGGGAAGGACAGACATGTCCTTGGGAACACCAGGGGTTTGTCTCCAAGGTGGTAATTAAAACTGAATTCTCATTTGTCTTTTATATCCACCCTGATTCCCCAACTCCTGCAAGGCTGCCTTCCTCCAGCTGAATGCAGAGAGAGATGCTCTGATGAAATAAATGGCCATTTATAAAAAAGAAGTCAGGATATTGAGCTCCCAGTAGTGATTGTGAGTGATTTTATTTGATCACCTTGCTAGTAAATGGGCTGTTAGAAGCTCAGCCTCAGCAAGCTCCTATGGAATATTTTGTAATAATAATCATGAGTTGTGGTGATGAGAACTCTCACTACTAACCCATTCAGAGCCTGGGAAAGATCAAGTATTTCTGTCTGGATTAGCAAAATTACAATTAGAGTCTGCTTTGTTTACATTCAACAGCATTTACCATTTGACAGCACAATCTTTGAAGCATGAAACTGCTTCAACTGAGGCTTTGCATTTCCTCCTCCTCCCTTTCCACACCAGTTCACACCTTCCAAATAATACAAGTAAAAGCACCTTGTAGAACAATATGGGACGTGTCTCTCCTGAGGCAAGGCCAGCAGGGAGCTCTTGACCCTCACCCTCCTCGCACAGAACACAGAGTGGAAGAAAACACTCTTTCAGGAACAGGATTTTCCCCTCCCTCTGGGACATGGACAAACACTTCAGGGTCCTTACACAGAGAGGCTCCTTCCACTTCCACATGGGAATGGGAGCTGGCACCCAATGCTCTGTGCAAAGGCTGGGCACAGCATGATTAATGAAACAATAGCTACCAGAAAAAAAAGAAGGAACCCCCTTTTGAACAGAATACATATTTATCCAAAGAATTTCCTTTTCCTAGAACAAACAATAAATACAGTATTTGAAACAGGTTTAAATGTAGGGCTTCAATACCACTCCATCCTGGAAAGAACTCCTGTTCCAGTGGCAAGTGCCAAATGAGTCCCAAAGATGTGAAGGATTTGTGAGGAACAAACACAGAGATGCAGGTAACACATGTTCTCATTGCTTCCTTGGCGTTTCCCCTGCTGGAAAACTGCCAGAGGCAGAGGTATTGGAACCCCAGGAGGAAACTTGTTCTCCCAGGGCTCCTAGCACAGGGCTGTGGCTGCAAACACTAGAACAGCTCTGACGTGCATTCCCAAGCCAGGCTTCTTCAGCAGTGTCAGCTCCTGAAACTTTGGCTGCTCATTCATCAAAACTTGGAGCTTTCCCCACCCTTGAAAAGGTTTTTTTTCTTTATTTTCTTCTTTTTTATGGGTAACCTTTTGCCTCCTTTTGTGAGGCAGTTTTCTATCTCTTTTTGATCTCCTCTTCTCTGACTCTTTACCTTTGCCATTAATCTGCAATAGGCAAACTTGTCAAATGTCAGCAATACCCAAAATGTCTTGAACTTGAACTCTCTCCTTCTTTCTCTCATTCTTTCTTTTTCCTTTTTCCTTCTTTCTCTTTTTCTTTTTCCTTTCTCTTTTTCTTTTTTCTCTTCTTTCTTTCTTTTCTTTCTTTTTCTCTTCTCTTCTCTTCTCTTCTCTTCTCTTCTCTTCTCTTCTCTTCTCTTCTCTTCTCTTCTCTTCTCTTCTCTTCTCTTCTCTTCTCTTCTCTTCTCTTCTCTCTTCTCCTTTTCTCTTCTCTCTTTTTGTCTTCTCTCAAGTACGTGGCTCCAACTTTCAGCATGACTCAAAACAACTCTTTTCTAAAGAAATGCAATTCTAAACCTAAAGGAGTTCAAACTATCAGCCTTTGGTTTGCAGCTCTAGCATCTACATGTCCTAAGCCTCTATTTAAGTACACAGAGGCACGTTCAAAAAAGTGGTAAACAAAAATCAGAGTGCAACTTTTGTGAAATCTGGCTTTTTCAATAAATCATGTTATGAAGCAACATGTCATCTACATAATTGTGATTACAGTGGGTATCTTGCTATCTCCTATTTACTGTGTAGGAAGGAGGCACTTTTTGAGCTGTTCTCTGGAACCAAAATTGTTCTGATGATCTTATTCCTAATTTAGCCCTGAGCTACTTCTAGCCCTGACTTCATGGCTATCTGGCTGCTGTCACAGATTCCAGTGCTAAGGAGACATGAGAAAACAAGTGATGATTTCCTCCAAACAGGTTTCCCAGAGCCCAGCCCACCTTCCCAGCCTGGATATCCCACACCAGAGAGCAAAGTCTGCCCCCTTGACCTGCAGCCTGCCAGGGGGGAGGGCTGGAGCTCAGCAGCTCTGCTCCCCTCCTCAGGCTCACTCTGGCTCTGTGCAGTGACAAACTCCCAGAAAACCCTGGGGACACAACGGGTTTCTGCTCCCAAGCCATTAAATCAGTGTTTAGGAGGATGGCTATCCAAACACCAGGCACATGAGCTTACAGAAACAATCACAATTTGACTGGCAAATGCTCAGAAATATTTGCTTAGACTTTGAAGGTGGCTTCAGACACATTCCTCTTCTCTCCATCTTGGGTTTCTTCAACAAGTTGCCACTTTGCACAATTTGTACAATTTGTTGCACAAATCTGCCCCAAAGTTACAGCTGCAGTACCTGGTTTGTTGACAGAAGCTGAGAGCTGCAGCATCACAAGCTGCAACTCAGGGGGATTTCTCTTGGGTTCCTCTGGTGCTTTTCCTGCCTGCCTGAACAGTTCAGCTTCCCCTTAAGTTGGGAACTGCATTTACATGGGATTTGCTTTCTGAAGATCATTTTCAGTGTGTAATCATCTGTTATTGCTAATTACCACCCTGTTGTTGGTCTATGTGAAAAACAGCAGGTAGATTTTTGAGTTTTCTAACAAAGCTCCCTTGCATATGGAACATTAAAGAGGCTCTGTGGCACCTGAAACATTAATAATTCAGAGTGACTGACAACTGTCAAATGTATGACATCACCCCTCCATTATACAGTATAATAATTTATGCTCTAATGTCTTCAACAAAATGAACAATCCACAGAAAAGCACAGAAATTTAAAGGTGATGTCCAGAGGAGAGTTCTTTCCCAAGCTGTTAATTTAGATTTTCTGGAAGCAGTGGGAATGGGCAGTTCTCAGCACAGCAAGGCCTTTCAAAAACGACATTAACTTTCAGCATGTAACCATCACCTCACAATGGTCCAAGATCACACATTAGGCTGCTGTACACCACGTGAGAAACTCAAATTCTGCTCTGAAAAATACAGAGAGAACGTTTTCCTTTCAATGAAGAGAAGCTCTTAACATTTCTTATTCATTACTGAGTTAGTTATGCAGATACAAAACCCAGCACACAAATCTTCAGTATTTTGGGTTGCAGATGAATTTACACTTCCCCAGAAGAGACAGCAGAAAGCTGGGAAGGGTAAGAACAGGCACAGAGAGTTACTAATTTGACAGCAGGGAGTTTAACTGCTCTCACTCTAGCTCAGAAAACAGCCAAGTTTAACCACATTTTTGTTTACCAAACTGCTGAGTGTAACAGGGAAAGCACAACTGGACACAGGCACAGATGGACAGCCTGGTCTGTGGGAAGCAGAACACAGCCTGGGCACCTCTGGTTTTGTGCTCATAGCTGGATTACAGTAATTTCATGATTATAAATTGCACTGAGTATAAGCCGCACTTCCAGGTACCAGCAACTTTTCATTCTTTGTCCATACATCAGCCGCACCTGATTATAAGCCGCACGTTACAATACAGAGTGTGATAAAAGGTATCTGTTCTATCACCATCTGTTGAGGGTGGGGGCAGTGATCCTTATCTCTGTGGGAGATATTCTGCTAATGGGCCATCCATTGAAACCAGGCAGGGCATTGTTCTTTATCTTTTCACAACCCATCCTTCCTCCAGCCAGTCATTTTCTGCTAATGGCCATTGAGTCCCACTGTGGGGCTGATAAAATTACTGCATCCCATTGGGAGTTGCTCCAGCCAGGGGGAAGAGCCCAACATTTCTTACCAAGATA
Organism: Catharus ustulatus; assembly: GCF_009819885.2. Classification (NCBI taxonomy): domain Eukaryota; kingdom Metazoa; phylum Chordata; class Aves; order Passeriformes; family Turdidae; genus Catharus; species Catharus ustulatus. Next base: position 1,861,920 of record NC_046230.1, on the reverse strand, counting down.
AAAACAGAGGTTTTGGGACACTAAGGGAGCCCCTTTCTCCACTGGACTCCAGAGGAAAACCGGATTTCTCCACATCACCACTGGACCTCCGGAGGGAAACTGCACCTTGTACAGGAGCACTGCTCCAACTGAATCACATCTGTCACTGCAGGAGGATGCAGCCACCATGGAATGGGACTGCTGCCAACACCCTGCCTGACGGGGTGTCAGGTTGTACTCTGACTTTGTCAGGGTTTGAAGTTTGTTTCTTTGTAGTGCTGTATTTCTATTTTAATTTCCCTAGTAAAGAACTGTTATTCCTAATTCCCATGTTTTTGCCTGAAAGCCCCTTGATTTCAAAATTATAATAATTTGGAGGGAGGGGGTTTACATTCTCCATTTCAAAGAGAAGCTCCTGCCTTTCTCAGCAGACACCTGTCCTCCAAACCAAAACAGCAACTTTTCATTCTTTGTCCATATATAAGCCACACCTGATTATAAGCCGCACTTCGGGTTTGGACCAAAATTTTAGTCAAAATGGTGTGGCTTATAATCATGAAATTACAGTATCTCACCTCTAGTGAAGCAGGAGACCTGACTGAGGCTTTTCTCACAGCTGAGCCACATGGAGACCTTCTCATTCCTTCTCCTTAGAGTGGATTATTTGGGATACAGAGCACAGCCCAGCCTGTCAGCCTTTCTGTCAGTGGGGCATGAGCGGGATCTCACTCTCCAAACACCTATTCTTGAACTTCTGTGCTCTCAATTTATTTTTCTGAGGCTAAAACAGTGGTTGAAATGACTGAGTTTCAAGAGTTTCTGGGAGATGAGCAATGTACCAAGCTGATGTACCCTGAGCAGGGCTGCCAGCCCCATGGAGGGCACAAACTGCAACGCCTGCACTTCTCCCACTGTTCTCAAGGCATGCCAAGGAGTGAAGGGAAGGTCCCCAAAGCTCTGTTCCAGTCTGGGCAGCTGCTGCAAACCCTTCCCAGGCCTTTGCCCTGGCTTCCAGAAGAAACACTTGAGCTTCTGACACGTGGAAATGCCATGGGAGCAGCATTTGGACCAGTGAACTTTCCCTGTTATTTCTGCTGCAACCATTTCCCCTCTTTCCAGCTTTTTTGGTTGTTATTAAAAGAACACAAAGCACTTGCAACTATAGAAGATTATCTGCTTTCTAACAGCAACAACAATTCAACTTTTTCTGCAATGGTGAGAGGAAAAAAAACCAACAAAAACAACCTAACCACCCAACTCCTTGAAAGACACTCGTTTGCCTGAAGTTATATCCTTACAATCTGAGGAGAGATGGAAGGGAACCTTTATCTTCAAAGCAAATAATGAGCTGCAAGATGCCTCTATTTAAAGATACCACACAAAATTAGCCACATAATTCTCATTTTTTGGAGAGGAACCAGCTCCAGGGATGCTGCACAGATCTGAATTTAAATAGTACAGTCTTACTGCACAGTGAATATTGGATAGGGCAGGCCAACAGAGAATAGCAAGGAATTAATGGGCAGCCCTCAACACGTTTTTAATTAAAAGAATCCAGAACAATAAATGTGTCTAAAAAACTCCCAAAAGACATGAAAAAGATAGATCTCAAGGACAGAAAATCCTTTTCAGAACTGCACCCTTGTAAAGGTGGTATTTTTAAGGGTAAAAGTGTAAAGTTACAGAAGTGTGTAGAAACTTGGCATCCCAAAACACTTAACAAATTCTTGCTTGTAGATTGAAATATCCACTAAATTGTGTTAAAAGGCCATTAGATTGATTATACTGAGTCTTTCTATGGGGATGTGCAAACACTTGGTGTATCAATTCAAGAGTATTCACAAAGAAACATCCAGAGCTCAGCTGCTGCTTTGGAGGAGCTGGAGGGATTTGCCCTCTCCTAGTCCATGCACAAAGAGCAGCTTTGAGCCAAAACCTGTCTGCCACAATCCTGTGTCCCCTACAGATGTAGTTTTACATAACCATGGAATTTAGATTTGGGAAGTCAAGTTTTAGTCTGAAAACATGAATAGGCATTTGTGACCTGTGCCTTAGTCAGGAGCTACAATACCCTGAGAACAAACAAACCTGAGCAATGCCACCAGATGCTGCCTAGACTTTTGTTTCACATCAGGGCAGGGCTCCAAAGAGTGACACCCAGCCTAAACACTAAGTGAGCTTAGAAACCCTAAAGAAAGGGAGTTGTCTTGCCTAGAATTTGAAATAATGGTTATTGAATGATGCCTTAGGGTTTTAGTTCTTATGTTTTTCAAATCCTGTACTGCATTAGTGTGTAACTCCAAACTCCAAATAGAGTGTGAGTTACTGTCTTCACATTTTGGTCAGACAAAACAACCCCTCTGGGCCTGAGAGCAAGGACACCCTACAGGTGCCTCAGAAAAGTATAAACAAAAGTGAATTAAGGGGAGAAAACTGGGGGTAAATGACTTCATTACCTTAAGCTGTAATTGGAGGATTAACCCCTGATATGCAAATAAACCAAACTTTTATCTGTCTGTAAAACTCATGACCATTGTCCACTTTGGGTGTAGCCTCTGAGGGTTCTGACTGCCCCAGGTGTATCTATTGAAGGCCTTTAATAAATCCCCACTTTATTCTCTTAACCTTGTCCAGCCTCTGTTCTAGGGAGCCACCCCAAGGTGGTAATAAATAAAAAAACTACAGTGAAGATGAGCAGAGGGCAGGGTGGAAGGGATAAGACACTGCTTAATGATCAAGTACCAACCACGGAACTGCAGTGGGCCCGGAGGATTCACAGTGGGAGATGCTGCTGTCCAGTCTGAACCCTCTGTGTAGGAAATAAGCACAGCAGATGATAGAAAAAGGTATTTTGTGGATTATCAGCCACTTGTCTTTTTTCAGAGACAGAGGGAGAAAAATATCCTGTCAATGTGACAGCCACAGGTAAGCACCTACTGACAAAGTTTGCAGTGGCATGGGAGCATCCAGCTGAGCAAGCAGCTTTTGATTCTGCTGTTTTCAATCTGTGATGCTCAAAACTATTTCCATCCATATACACACATCCACAGATGCCAACCCAGCAGATTAGAGCTGACAGCTCTCTGAAAGCCACAAAGTCCAGATATGATGGAAGCCTGTTCAAGCTGTTGGAGACATTTCATCTGATTTCTGTCTCACCCAAATCTCTGTAGGAAGCCACAGTGAGGAACAGCATCCTCAAATCACAGACTGAGCTGCCACCAGGCACTGCAGAATTGCAGGTGCTAATGAGCATTTTGTGGTGAGGGAGGGACTCAGAAGAAAAAGACAAAATTCTTCCTCAGTCCCTCATGTTGTCAGGACTCATGTTGCTATTTTCTGTTTACTCCTAGACTGGAAAACTAAAACACAGCTCACTTGAATTTTAAGGATTCTGTGTTCTTTAAGAAATCAATGCCACAATTTTCTTCAGGAGCCAGACTAACCCTGCCTTCTCCCACTTATCTTATGGGGCTTCCAAAATGGTGGGTGAAACTTGGCTGATTTAAGTGCAGCAATGTAACTGTGATGGGTTTGTAGCTGTGGTTGTCAAGGGTTTGACCCAAATCCAAGGCAGAAGCCAGGGACTAACTGTGAATTTGCTAAATCTCCCTCTTACTGCTCTCACTATGACAGACACTGAGGTTCTAGCTTTGCTAAATTAATATTATTGACCTCTTTGAATGGTTGATACAACCAGAACAGAGGGATGCTGAGACTGACCTGAATTCTGAGGTTTGCAGTGAATTGCCACATCCCCCAAATGCATCCTCCACTCACTTGACTCTTCCCTGGAAAAGCATGTCCAAGGCTCCCCCACACCCCCACAGGCAGATGGGCTGCTTCACACACGTGGGGCTTCTGCTCTACCCTGCTCCTGTCACCCACTTACCACGGGCAAAATTAAACATTTCATTTACAGCAGGGATTGAGAAGGGAGAGAGAAAAAATGAGAGAGAAGAGAACTGGTGCCTTCTCTTGTCCTCTACGGTCTCTCCACAGCTATTTTTGCTCCACAGTTAGATCACCCTGGGAACATTCTCTGACACCCAGACCCACAATATTAACAGAGACCACTCCAGACTTGCTCTTTTCACATACTTCCTAATCCCCCATAAAAACGTCGCTGAAATCTGCCCTGGGATGCAACCAATCTCTTCAGGTTTTCTCCACAGACCAAAATTTCCTTGGATTCAAGGTTCCAGCAAATGATCTTGTTGTTCTCAGTGTACCAGCCAGAAGAACTAAAGTATTGATCACATGAACTCTGAAATTGCCAGAGCCTCAGAGCAGGCAGCACAGCCACTGCACACACTCTGACTCCAGCTCACCAGTTTAACTCCAGCTTGACAGTTCATATGGAACCATTTTAGCTCACCCCAGATTACAGTCATTCAATTTTTTCCCTGCCTGAACTGATAAAAAAAAGCATCCACACACAAACGTGTTCTCAGTTAATCAGAACAGCACCAGGCCAGAGCCACAGCTGGAAGTGCACACAGGAATTCCCAAGCTCAACACAAGCCCCTGCATCCTCTGCCCCCTTCACATGCTCAGGCAGCATCACTCAGGCATTGCTTCCATGAATCTTTTCTCAGAATCAAGCTGCCATATGTGCTAATGTGTCAGTGTAGCCCAAAACCTCTAGAAAGAGGAGGAATGGGCAGGGAGAGAAACCTCCTGCACAGCTAAAACTGGCTGTGGGAATGTGGCTGGGCTCCATCACTAACAAATGCTGCTGGAGGAGCAGACAGGCAGGACAGCTTGGGCTGCCTAAAAGAACACAGCCCAGAAATGTCAAAGCCTTTACTAGAATTGAAATGTTGCACAGAGCTACTTTTTGCCTTCTTATTGAATAAGGTACTTATTTTCCTGGGACCTACCTGTCACAGGTTTTACACTGCACCATTTTAGCTCTTCTAATCGACTTTTACATGCCATAATTTCTCCTTCATTCTCTTTAATACTTTTCTTTCCTTGCTTTTGCTACCTTTGAAATTGTAAAGTGCTTTTCCTCTGCCACTGACCTGAGACAGTTTATGACCAGCTAATCCCATTTCCTGAATGTGCACTCATGACTTTCTGGCTTTTACCATTACACTTCGAAGCTAAAGAGAAACTTCTTATTTCCAAAAGAAATGATTCACATTTTCAAAGCAATGCAATATATTTAGTTCTGCTTCACCGTCTCAGAATTAAGCAGCAATTTATTATATTTTGTTTGGATTATTAGTTAATATATCATATTACCAATACAGAAAGTATTCTATATGGTTGCTTACTGGTGTGCAATTTGTGCTTGGAAGTGATTATTAAAGCTAGACAAAAAAAACCTTCAAAAATCTTTTAACCAATAACTGAAATAATCTTTATAATCAGGAAGTATAGTATTGCTTCATAAACACTCTAACTGAAGTCCAAAATGGAACTTTAATACTTGAAGGGATTAATTTTATACACCTCAGTTAGAACTTCTGTATGGTGCTGCATGACTCAGAATTACCCTTGAGACCAGAACTTCATACAACACAGCTCTTTAACATTAAACTTTTATTTGAGGGATTGGCACAAATGCTCAGCTTCATCAAGGGGTTCAAAGTGCTTGCAGTTCACCACAGCCCCTGGCCCCTTTATGACTTCATCCAGCCCCAATTATAAGGCCTAAGACAAATATCAAGCTTTCCATTTACCCTTCTGAAACCCATTTGATATTATTAGATTCTCTTATTTCAAATGCCACATCAAATATGGCTCAGTGTCATTTTCCTGCAGTTGAAGCATGAGCCATATTTCATTATGTTAGCCAATAATGACATTGTTTGTCTCCAGTTCACTCCCATGAACATGTCACTTTGAAAAACTGCCCTGAGAGCCTCCTCTTAGAGGTCCTGAAAGCAAACAAGATGTAGTCCTGAAACAATGCTGAGCGCTTTCTGATTCTGTTTGCAAGGCTGATCACTTGTGTCTGGACATATGGCAGCATTCAAAACACTCTGTGCTTCCTTATCAGCAGGCTACATTCTGGTTATTTGCTTCTGGCTATTAAAAGCTCTGTTCAAATTTGACTATCACTTGAATTCACTTCAATTAGTTATAAGACATACTTTTATATCTGTGAAAAAGTCCTCATCACATAGAAAAAAATCTTCCATATCAGAATTATTAATAAATTAGAGCTGGAAGCCTTTTCTAAATGTTGGAAGCAACAGATTGTGTATATCAGGTTTTTTTCCTTTTAGTTACACACGTTAAAATCATGTAGAGGCTAACCTAAATTCATCTTCAGATGTGTCCAATCTATGTAAGACTGAGGACACATTGTGGCTGCATCTACACAATTCAAGCCTGTTACCTGTCTCTGGGGTGTCTCTGTGCGCTGGGGTTTGCACACCTGTGAGCCTGACACACAAACACCTGGGCAGGAGCACACGAGGAGAAAACTGGGGGGCAAAGGAGAGTGGGCTGGCAGGGGTTACTGTGAGCCTGGATGGATTCACTTTCTTGTTAATGGAGAAGGTAATGGAGCAAAAGCCTCAAGATTCTGATCTATCCTCTCAAAGAAGGCAACAAATACACCAAGAGCTCAACTCCAGAAGGTTTACAGGCTCTGCAACTCACTTATGTCTGAGCGTGCATACAGCTGTAATTACACACAGTGTGAGCAGCCAGTGGAATTATCTACATCTTTAAAGTTAGGGACACAGGTAAAGATTGATTCTGGGCTGGAGCAGGGTTACACATGCTTGTTTGCTTTACTAGACCAATGTTACCTTCAGCAAACACTCACCAAGGCTGCTGTATTAACTTCTTGTGAACGCTCAGCTGCTGTAGGAGGCAGAGAGCTGCACTGCTGCCCTGCACCACAGCAGGCACCTCCTGCACTGTCTGACAGAGGCTCCTGCTCACTGAGCACTGGCAGCTCCCAGACCTTTGGGGTGGGGGAAGCACCTGTGTGAGTTTTACACAATTACAGACTCCCCAAAGCATGGCTTTCCTCCAGAGTGATGCCTGGGGTCTCTGCACAGCTCCCAGGCCAGCTGCAGGGAACTGTGATGGAAGTTCTGCAATTCCTACACACGACATGGCACTGTCACTCACTGCCTCTCATTTCTCACTTGGCTCTCAGTGCCACCAAGGCTCCCCATTGCTGAAGGGACTCAGTGCTCTCCTGGGCCACTCCTGCATCATGACAAGTTCATCCACGACATCTGGGAATACCCAGCTCCAAATTGAGCCACTCCCACATAACTGCACTGAGGCATAGGCTCATTTCAGATACAGGAAAAAGGCAAGTGAAATAAATGTAGTATGTCATTTAAAATGCATACAGGATAGATTGGAGGTGCCACTGAACAGTGCACAGTAAATAAATCATATTTGCAATGCAAGACACTTCAGCCAGCCAAAGTCTGAGGTAGTTGGGGCACAGAAACTGAGGGTCTGGATGTTTTAAGAACTACAAAGCTCCAATCTTTAAGCAGCAGTTTCCACCATGAAATCACAATTTAAGGTAGAAGTCCCATCTGTGCTCAGGAGGCAGAGCTGTCTGCAAACCCACCAGAGTTGTGGCACACACACCTCATTGCTATTCAAAATAATGAGCAAATGGCTCCTTGCTGTAATACCCCAGGCTTTTCCCAGCACCATGTGCACAGTAAATTTTCTTCCAACCCGCCAGGTTATGCAAATTCTGTGCTCTGAAAATGAGGTGGCTGCTGCTTAATCAGTACTCTCCATTTATTTATGTCCACCTGGCTGCTGGGAATCCAACTCCCAACAGGAATCTGCTTGACACAAGATCTGGAGACATACTGTCTGCCTTGGCTGTCATTTCCTTTGGATGTTTTCCTATAGGAAGCAGGAACTTCCAGGTGTCCCACTTCTGAGTCACATAAATGCTCCTGCTTTATACACTAGAACGTATTTCAGTGTATAAAAGTATAAAGTGCCTATTCTGTGCCCAAGACTTATTGTCCTTGAATTCAAGCTGGACCCTGAGAACACAATAAACAGGAAGAAGTGAGGCATTTAAGAGTAATATACTTATTTTCATAGAGATAAGCAAGCAAACAAACACAAAGCAGAGGGGCACCAGGGAAGAGATGGAATCTCTCCATCTGGAATTATGTAGGACCTGGTTTTACAGGGCCCTGGATAACCTAATCTAAAGCCCTGCTTTCAACAGAAGGCTGAATTGTCTCCAGACTGTCCCTTCCAATCTCAAATTATCTATTACTCTGTGGTAACTTTACAGTCTGGTAAATGCTGGTACAAGATACTAGAAGACTCAAAATTAAAATATATGCATCTAAAAATAGTTTCATTGCTAATGCACTTTGAAAAAAAAAGCCTTTAATCTCCACTGACTGTGTCATGACAGCCATTCCCATCAGGGTTCTGTGGGGGTCTCTGCATTTTGTCAATGAAGCACCACGTAAGGCAGCACACACGATGCTGCCTTGGACCTAGACTTGCACACAAGGCTGAGGAAAGTCTGATTTTTACCATTCCCAAGTATCCAGACAGAACAATGTTTATGGAAAACTGTGAGCAAGGACATTCCTTGCTGTGTTTTCCTCCTTAGCCCACGTGCTGGCCTTGTACCTGCACAGGGCAGAATTGAGTTAGCAGCAAACTGCACAGACTGTCTGGAGTAGAATGAAATCAGCTGATACACTCAGTTCATGGGGCCTTTAAATAATGCAAGTAACTCAATTATTGTAACATTGACTCCAATGAGGCTGATTTTCAGAAACAAAACATTACAATATGGGTAAAAAAGGCCAGTAAAAAAGGAAGGTAAAGACTAATCTATATGCTCCTAAAAGTAACAGATGGTGAAAATGAGAGTGGTAGGGTTTGTAAAATTCCTACTAAACCTTTTCATATTAGCTGGATTCACATTCTTTGCAAATCTTCAAGTCTTGACACAAAAGCAAGGAGACAAAAATAAGAAACAAAGCCATAAACAGAAGTTAGACTCCCTGCTAGATGGTTCTCTTGTGCTTAGTGTCAGCCAGCAGGCAGGCGAGGCTGGCAGGTAACTCTGGTGTCTGAGAACCAGTGGGGAACTGGGACTGCCTCTGGGAAGCTCACTGGGGGAACTCTGACTAGTGATATGGATGTACAGCATGGAGCTTTGTAAGGAGAAAACAGGATGGCAGCCAGGCAGAATTAATGCTGCTGATGGAGAAGTGTGCCCTGGAGAAGCAGGGATTGCTGCACTTGAGCAGAGATGTCCTGGGTCAGGGTGGCCCAAACCTCCCAGGTGTGCTCAGAGCTCCTCAGGGCAGAGGGGCACAGACAGAGGCACCTCCCTGCATCAGGTGAGCCCAGCCCAGCCATCCTGCTCAGCACCACAGCACTGAGATGCCCTCCTTTTGGGGATCCCATGAAAAGCAGCTCAAGGAGCTGTGGTCATTGCAGAACTGCATCATGCCTCTGATGAAAGAGCAGTAGGAACAGGGATCGTGTCAAACTGGCGGTTTTTGATTTCACTAATTAGGTTGATGCACCTACACACATCTTGCTTTTTTGATTCCAACTTGGCAGAGGAACTTATTAAGAGATGAGGAAAATGAGAGTCTGATAAGCTAGGATCCATTCTGGGTTTGGTGAGCTCTTCTCAGCCTGGCTCAGGGCTGTGTGAGATGTTATACTCAAACCTTTACAAGTATTGTGCACAACACCAAAACAGTGCCAGAGTGGCAGAAGCAAAACAGGACCAATTTTAAGACTTAATTTCTTTAAAGTGCTAAATAATGCTGTTTCACAGCAGTGGTTCTGCCTGAAACAAGAGGATTGTTTCCTTTAGTCCTTCCCATTTAGTAGTTAGTGAGTGTTTCCCTAAGTAGAAGAGAAAAGCTCTTCCTGGCACAGCCTCTCTCCAGCATTCAGCCTTGCCTCTAAATTCCAAACTGTAAGGGAATGGACACTGACAGGAGAGCAGGGTAGAGCAAGAATTCCTCTACCTTGCTCATGGCCCTTCAAAGGGCCTTTCTCCTTCAGAGCCCACCCAATGACACTGCAAAGTTTGGACAACCTCACCTCACACCCACCATTAGCTCTTCTTTTGCTCTCCAAGAAGGACATGACATCCCATGAACACACATGGCACCAAACAGGCACAGGTTTTAACTCTTCACACACTGAAGTTATGCTGAGGAGACACATTAAAAGGGGCTTGCCTGGGCAGACAAGCAGCAAACATCTCACAGGAAGCTGTCACAGTTAAATAACCCAAATCTGAGGGCTGCAGGTGCTGTCCAGGAGCTGCTCCTGAGCTGCTGGGTTGTGCAGGGAGCTTTGGGGCTGGCACTGGGCAGCCAAACAGGGCACCCAGGTAAGGGAAAGCTCTCAGAGGGACACCTAAGCTGGGGCTTTTCCAGCCCAGGTCCGATTCATCAAGTTGTGCTACAACACAAATTATTGCTAGAACCACGTTGTTTGCTGCAGCTAGGAAGTGGCTGAATACTTCAGTAGCATCAATCCACTTGTCAGCAGCAGTACAGCTCCACTTAGGCCTTACAGAACAAGTCTGGGGTTTACATGGCCTTTACTCCTATTCTCTTACCCTGCTTTTTCTGCCTGGCTGCTCCCTTCAGTGGCAGAACAGAAAGAGAGGAAAATGACTCTGGTTTTGCTTTTGGACAATGAGCAATCAATTGTTTGAAGACCTTTACTCTACTCTAAAGAAAACAATGATTAGTCCATAAATCTCTGCTTTCCTTTCCCATTATGCCTCCAACATACCACCTCCAAAAATAAGCATGTTATTGTACCTCATGAATTAGATCAAAAGTAAACACCATGATCACACTTCTAATGATGATTATTTTCACAATGCATGTAACTGAGAATTACTAGAGTGATCAGAAAAATAAAGAAAAATAAAGAAGAAAATAAGTATTTACATACAAGAGAATTTGTAATTTCAGTTAATTAATTCAGTGATGACTGCTGACTTTCTGCCTTTAAAAAAAAATCAATTCCCATCAAAAGGAAGAGGCCAGATCCACACGTCCTCCCCTCTGTGACCCCAGCAAGGGCAGTGCAGTAACAATTCCTGCTCTTGGCTGCTCACTGCACCTTTCCCTGGTGCTCACAGCAGCTCCCTCCACCATCCTCTCCTCAGCAATTTCACCAGAGCATCCCAAACTCTTCCCAGTGCTCAGCTTTCACTCTGCTGGAAGAACTGGGCACCCATACCAAGGGACAGACCCCACAGTGATTTTTTTCCCCAGACTCTTCAAGATCTGTTTTTCTGTATGTGAAATACTTTGGCTCGGTTCTGCATTGAAACAGTAGCTCTGCCCTCCTCTCCCCCACTTGGCTGAAGTCACTACTGAGGTTCAATATGGGATTTTGATTTATTAAGACTAATTTCCCACAATGAGCAAAAAAAGCCCCCACATACAATGGTCCATCTGGGCAAATAATTTCTGAGAAGGCATGCAAGACAAATAGCACAGCACACTCTGAGACACAACACATGAATAATAAAAAGCCATTTTAGCATTACATATTTGCTTGCATATAATAAGATATGCTGGATTTACACTGAGGTTTAGATTTGTCATGTTTTAAAATTCTGCTTTAGTGGAGCCAGTATTTCACGTTACTGTTTCTACTGAAATCTTGCTGCTGGTTCTAGTACTAAAAAGTAATTTCTCAATTCTAATTAAAATTATTTAATTATATCTCAAGTCACTATGTTTAACAAAACCAAACAAATAACCTCCAGCTGTCAGACCAGCAAAAAAGTTCACTGAGTTCAGCCAGGAATGGTATGTATCTGAATCAGCACCAAATGACAATTTTAACATATGTTGCCTATAAAATAATGTTCCAGTGATGTTTTTCTCAGTGCACAGGACTAGGAAGAACTCACCTGTTCTGATTCCTGGACAAACTTCTGGCTTTGACAGGAGTTTTAGTGCTACAACAGAACCAAGGTTAGAGCTTCCAAACTACATTTAAAATCTAAGAGCACTGGAGAGAAGAAAACCACTGCCCACAGCCTGGATCTGCCCAGCCCTGAATGAGGAGATCCCACAGCTCCAGATGAACGGGCCAGAGACTAAATCACTGTCAGCAGCTCTGCTTTTATGTAAATGTAGATATATGTATTTCTTAAGAAACAGAAAACCATACAGAAGAGATCACACAAAGATCATTCTCAGTCTTTGAGGAAGCTGGATTGTTTCAAGCATTGGGATGAACCACCTCATTGCATATGTATTATGAAAAAGATCATAACTTATCTAAGAGCTGAACATTCAGCATCTACATCTGGAAGCAAAGACATATTTGACTTAGCAGGGGAGAAGAAAAACTGCCCATTAATCTAATAAGGATGAACATATTAAAAAATAGGATGAGAAACAAATTTTGTATAACTGATGAAGTAATCTGAGGTGATAGTTTATTTGAACAATTTTTATACAGCAGGACAGGAAATAAAAAGCCCAAAACAATACAGTTCATTTGGTCTTTCCTGGTCTTCACAAGATCTTAAACATAATTGTTTCAGGTTTCATTAATTGTGTCTGTATTTTTTTGTAGTATGTGCATGTCTTGGTGCTATTCATTAATCAGCCAATAACTGCGGTATTAATTCAATTATCACTGCTGTTTGCTTTGGGAGACAAAGGTGGTGAGGGCTGTTAATGCCTTCACAGTGAGGTGAATTCAAAAAGGAGAGCACAGCTGCAGAGGTGTTTGCTTCAATGAAAAATGCCTTTTACCTGAGCTGCAGACAAGCTGAGGCACGATCCATCTCTGTCCCCAAGCCTGGCAAAGCTGCCCTGGAGGCCTGACACCTCTGCTGTGTCCTGAGCAGCTCTCCCTGGCTGGGAGAGGAAAATGCCCTTTTCTGTGGCAGTGCCAGGGCCCTCTGGGGAGGGCTGGGGGGGACAAGCAGTGTTACTTCTGAGCTACTGGGGCTTTGAAATACCAGGGGACGGAAGTAGGAAAGCAACAGTCTCAGGTGATGCCTTTCCTTCTGTGCTTTCACTGGATGAAATGCAGAACAGAAAATTCTGACTCCTAGTCCAAGTCAGCTACAACTTTGGCTAAAAATCAAATCAGTTGTCTCCACTCATATCCCATATAAAAACTCTACAACGTAATAAATTTTATAGATGTCCAAAAAAAATACACATTTTTAAATTAAGTACTACTTAAATTATTTATTGTATTATTCCCTATTGTATAACTCAATTAAACTCACTTTCAAGATTAAATTATGGCTGGCTCATATTATTGGAATGAAACATCTCAGTGCTGTTGCTTTGAACTCTAACAGAGTTCAGAACAGAATCCTCTCTATAGGAGTCTGAAAAGAATTAAGTTACATGCATTTCTTAGTTCAGCTGGCAGATCCATGAGACTTTGGCAGAGGAAAAAAAATAAAATACATGGGTCCACGTTCAGGAAGATTTGCTTTGACATTACTCTCATTTTCTGCACTGGGTTATTGCACTGTCTTGAACTACAGCCATGCCCTAAGCATTCATCTCTGACAAGAGCAAAACACACTGATTCACAGAACCTGTCAGAGGCAGATTTAGGCTGACAAAAACCAAATAAGTAAAACTTGTATAACACTTATTATATTATAATCCCTTGAGAGTGTTGGTATCTCCCTGCTAATAAATGTACAGTAACAGCTTTTTCACTTTTCACAGCATTCTCATTTCTTTTCAGTGCAATTGATCCTGGAGGGTTTTTAACCTTGGCCTGGGAACCAGTTCAGTTTGAACTGTGAAAAGCATTAGGCTGAAGAAAAACATTAAAACATTTAAGTGTGCTTTTGTGGCAAGAAGTAGTACTCAGAAAAGGTGCAATGGGTGATTATTTTGTTTCTCATCAGTAGTGCTTCACACTTGTTCTATTCATAAAAAAAGGGAGGAAAAGATGTTATTTCTGACACTTTTTCCAAATCAACCTGGGACTTCACTTGATCTGTTTTTGCATTACTAAAAGTTACCTTAAATTGTAGCTCAGTAATTCTATTGATATGTGAATCAGCCACTACAATAAACCCTTCAACCAACTTATCTGTCAGGGCTGCAAATAACAGTAATTGTTGAATAATATTCTCTAAATTTCACTTTACTTCCAGCTTTGCCAAGTGGATATAAAATAGCCTGCTATTTGCATAATCATTTTAGGATAAAAAACAACAACTATGTGCTGAGGATTTAAGTCCCAGATAAAAAAAAATGAGGAGCTGCTGTAATCTCCAACAAAGTGGCATTTCAGCCTAAATGACAGCAGAAATGGAAGATGCCCTGCATACAGATTATTTGTAACATGCTGGAGATGGGATGCACCAACTAGAACAGGAGCAGGACAAGAGTTTTGTTCACATCCATGGGATTTAGGGTCAATGAAGTTATCGGTTCTTTTACCTTTGGGGACATTAATATAGAGCTAACAAAGAAAGGGCAGAGCCAGTCAGGTTGGGATTTGAATGAGGAAATTTTTTGCCACTTCTGCCTGGCCAGTGCCACTCCTGCTCACAGTGGCCAAGCCCTGCTGGCCTGGCAGAGGCTGCTCAGAGATGAAGAGGAGGTGGGCTCCAGCAGGGAAGGAGAAGGTGGAAGAGAAACCAGCACAGACAGCAGAGATTAGATCTGCTCCAGAAATTGTTAAGAACTGCTGAGCCAAGGCAAATCTTTCAGGAAAATTAATCCTGTTGATTTGAACGTGGCTGTAGCTGACAGCACTCCCCAGCCTCAGCAAAGTGATCCAGCAGCAGCAATTCAGATTTCAAACACCTCTGCAGAACAGAATGAAACCAACAGGTACCAGGCTCCCAAGGGAGACATGCAGCACGGCTGGAGCTCGTTTTCTTGAGACAGAAATGTTACTCCTTTAAAAAGCTCATCACACCTTTCTCTTATCCAAGGATATGCTTTCTTCTGGGTAGTTTAGCAATACTATCTAAGAGGCAGGAGATTGCTGGGGCCCAGACTCCCCAAACCTCCTCTGATGAACACTGTGGGCATGGCTTTGCTCTCTGCTCTGCAGGATTCCTGCCCCTCTGGGATTGCTTCTGTGTGCAACTACTGCTCCAAACAGTGCTGAAAATGTGAAGTGCTTCAGAAGACAAACAGACAACACCTTACTTGAGCTGTGTTTAAATTTCACCCTATACATTACTAAAACAACACCTTTAAAATGTATCCTTATGAAAAAAAAATCAAATTTTGCATTAAATTAGTGATGGTATTCTGCTTAACTCTACAGTCTACACACACTATTGATGACACTTTAAACTCCTGATTTAATCAGCTTTCCAGTGTCAGTTTTTATTTGTACAATAATATCACCACTGAAACAAAAATCCAAGAAGCAGAAAACAGCTACATGTGTTTGATGTTGTATGTGAAAGCCTCAGATATTTAGCAACTTCTTTGATGCTTTGATCTCCAAAGAAATCTTACTAAAATTATGATCAAAGGATTTTATATTATTCTAAGTACTTAGGAACAAACCATCTTAGGGCAATAATCAGTATTCTGTTTAATCCTTCACCCTTGGAATCCATTATTGCTAAGCACCTCAATCTGATGGGAGTTACATTTAGTTAACGAAGATATTCTCCTAAAACCCTCACAAGTACCAGAAAGCAACACTTCCAACTTACAGACAGAGCCAAGAGCTGGATTTTATTCTGCTGGCCAAAAAGTGTTTTTGAGACTGTTTTTAAAATGGATGTAACTTAAGAAAATTGGTATGCAGCTCAGACCAGGCAGATTTTTACTCTTCTACAGCAGACAAAGAAATAGAATTTCCAATACACAACTACTTTTGATTTAATCTATTTCTAACTATTTCCAATTGTCAGTGTTTACAGAGCACTATTACATATATCTAATATTTATAAAGTAAATTAACATGTGAAGACAGATAAATAATGAATTATCCTTTTCATCAATCTGACCACATAATGCCTATTTCAGTGTAATATTAAGCACTGCATCAGAGTGGTTGTTGTAATCCCCCATGGTGAATTAAATCAAACAGTGTGATACAAAGAATCCCTAAACGGCAGCCTTCAGAATAGGAGAGTATTAGAGACAGGTAAGATTTAACAAAAACCACTAATTACAGCTTAGATTATGGGTTCACCACCCTTGGTTGAGGAGAGGTAAGGGAGAATTGTACTTTTCCAAGAGCGAGTAGAGGAATCCCTGACTCGCAGTCACAGCCACAACAACCTCCCAGATCCTGAGAGAGCAATTCCCCTCAGTGGTACCTGTGCAGATTATTCTTCCTGCACAGCCCACCCACCAGGGTGCCTTTCCTACTGTTTGCATCCCCATGCTCCACTGCTCTTTAATGGTGAAAGATGAGGAGCAGACTGATGTGCAAACACCTCTGCTGTGAGCATTGCTGCAGCTGGCAGGAAAACATGCCTGCCCTAAATGAAAATCAATCTCTGTTAAATCTGCTGCCTCCAGCTCGATTGGACTGGTGCTGCTGTGGAGCTCAGAGAGCTGGGCTGGGCTCACAGAGCTGGGCTGGGCTGGGCTCACACACAGCTGGGCTGGGCTCACCCAGAGCCAGGCTCAGGCAGGAGCAGGGAGCCCCACATTCAGCACTGCAGGATGGCAGCAGTACCAGGAAAGCCAAGTGCACCTGGGGGACCCAGGCAGATGTCACAGGTCAATCACAGCTCTGACAAACCTGAAGGTTATCTGACCTTTAGGGCTGAGGGGCTTGGGAAAAAGGCCTGTGAAGGAAATGTTTTCCAATGGGCCAGGTGAATTCATCTTGGAGCACCCTCTGTCCTGACTGCAGCATTTGTAATTTGGCTGTCACAGGTTCCCTGTGGGTTTGATCTGGTGGTAGGTACAGCACTGAGGAGCAGGAAGCTGCACAAACAAAGCACAGCCCTCCAAGGCAGGAGCATCCCAGGCTGCCTGCAGTCCCAGGCTGTGTGAACTGTGGGGAGCAGGAGCTCCCCCCTCTCCTGGGGCTGTGGGCTCCAGGGCACCTCATCAACTCCCAGGGAATTCTGCCTCACTGGACCCAGCTGGGACAATGGAATCTACAGCTGCCTTCAGCACAACCACAACTATTTTAAGCCTATAATCCTGGAAGATGGAATATGATGAGCAGTACCAACTAGAGATTTTACCTTCAGCTCCACAATAAAATGGTTTAATCTTGGAAAATTACTTACTTGATTAAAGTGCTGAAGTTTATCAATTAAATTGTTGATGAGTGGGTCCAATCCTCTGACTTTCAGTTCTGGATTATTAACTTGTGCCTTCAGTCCATTGGAAACAACTCTGCTGGTGTAACTGAAAAACAAAAAATAACACATCAGTGACTGGAACCATATCCATCAGAATCAAAAGCTGTATTACAGGGGACTTACAAAAAGAAAATGTTTTCTAAATGGGAATAAAACTTTTTATAAATGTTTATGCTTTTAAATACACCAACCAGAATAAAAGTCACAGTTTTTTGCAGTGTCATTTACCACTTCAAACTATTCAAGTAATGAACCAACAGCAATTTCATAAACCACGGAGAGGTTTGTTTAATTCATAATTTAATATTTGAACCTTTGTAGCTAACATTCTTAAATTCTTCCATGCAGCAGTCAAAGCTGAAAGCTTCCAAAAATTCAAAAAAATTTGTTATTGTGAAACTCAGGGAATTTAAGACAGAAATTACATTTTTTGAGATTGAAGCAAATTCCAATGAAAGGAGGGTGTGATTTGAAAAAGATTTTCATAATCCAAGTGTGAATTGGAGTCCTCTTGCCAGACCAGCTGGGGACACTGGGGACAAGCTCTCTGGGGATACTGTAAAGCAGCAGCTGCTGTACCACAGCTCCCCACAAATCCTCACCTGTGTCAGAACTCACCAGCCACACTCAGCAATTCCCTCTGACCAAGCCCTGCTTTTTCTGAGGAACAGCAGATTCTCACCCACTGCTCTCACTGACTGGTGACTGAACTGCTCCTTCCTGGGACCACCCCACAAAGGTGTTCTCAAATCCTGCCTGGGCTGGGCTCCACAGGGCACCCTCATGGGGAAAACTCCAGGGCTGTGCACATTTGGTCTCTGCTTCTCTCTGTGTCTGCACCACAGATGAATTCACCAGCACTGGTGTTTGCTGAACCCAGTGCTTCCTGCAAGGATCCACACTCTTCAGATTTGTTCCAGCATTTGTCTGGGTACAATGTAAGTCCCACAGAGCTGCAGAGCAGCCTTTTTTGAGAGTTATGGCTTTTAGGATTGCATGAACCCCTGAGTTCAGCATTCATTTGTAACAAAGGGGGTCAGGGATGTTTTGCTTGACCAGCTTTGAACTGGACGGTGTTCACAAACCCAACTCTCCCACACTCACACACGCACCAGGGAGGATCTCACTGAAGACTCAAAATTGGCATCTTTGTGAGTGAGGAAGCCACTGGCTCTGCTCCTTAGTGCTCAAATGTTGAGAGAACATCCTGCTCCATCTTGCACTCTGATCATCCCTGCACACTTGGATATGCCAGATGTTCTCCTGTCAGTGAATATTCACTGTAAACCAAATTGTGCTGAAGCTGAGGACAGCACTTCTGAGTAGAAAACAAGGCCAAAATTCTGTTGTAGAAAGGCAACAGTATGAACTGGGGGAGACCAAGCTCTCCAAATATATTTGTCCTATCTTAGTTTAGGATGAACAACAAATTTATGCAAACTGCTGGTAGAACACACTGTAGGACACTGCTGCTAAAGGTGTGGCTTACAAAAAGAAATAGCTGAGAATGTCCTGTTTCTTCAGTAAATTCAATAACTGTCACTTCTCAGAAGAAAAAAGTAAGAAAAAAATTGTTTAGAACAGAGAACTGAGAAAAATCATGTTTTGCCTTAATAGCCAGACAGTATTTAGAGAATAAATGTTAAGGAAAATCTTTTTCACTGAGATTTTTTTGTTGTTGTTGTTCCCTGAGCCTTTTAATGACAATATTTTGTTTTTTCTTGATATGTAACTCAGAGATGTGTAAACTAATCTGAAGTATAAACTTTCACGGTGCAATGCACTCCCAAATGATGGTAGGGTTCACATCTTAGAAACAGATGCAGCTGGACTGACATCCCCAGGAAGAACCCAGCTAAATTATTACTCTGAAGCCAAGGGTGGTGTGGAATGTAAAAATTCACATCAATGCAGTTGGACAATATTACAACCCTGCTGCATCTTACCTGCCTTTACCTTTATTCACAAATCATATTATTTGCTGAATGCCCAGCATAGTTTATGTGAAAACAAACACATGGTGACCCACTGTAGAAGTACAGGGACATGTGACACAGCTTCCTGAGATCATCTAGGTTTAAAGCAGGAGAAATTTCATGTAATGGGTCAGCTCCTGGCCTCCACCAGTCTGTTTGGGGATTCCCTGTGTGTGCTGCTTTTTCTGATCACAAGCTCATCAACAGCAGCAAAATGCAAGGGTTTTCCTTTCCACTGCTCTTTCCACTGCTCCATTCAACCCCTGGTTAGAACTGCTGGAATTTCTTTGGAGGCTTATGTCACTATAACCCAGGATGAAGAAACCTCTGGGTTGGCTGAGGTGTTTTTTGGCAAATGACATTGTTTTTTGTCTCCATGGCCAGTTCAGAGACAGCAGCAGTATTAATGCCAGAGTTCTCAAAGGGACTCAGAATGGGAAAATCAGGCTCAGCCAGCCCATGTACCTACTGCTGTTGCTAAATACTCCCTTCACATCCATCATCAGCAGGAAAACAGGGCCATTGGCAATGGATGAGTTCACAGCCCATGGAGACACAGGGGCTCTCCTATCCTTCAAGCTCCACCCATGTTTAAGGACTCCCTCTTTGAAGCTCTGAACCATTGTGCACAGGTATTTCTGCTGTCCAGACTGTGCAGAATTAGCTTCATCACCCAGCTTAACTAAATTCCACATGTCAGAGAGTGCACACATGACCTGTGTGAATCCTGCTTCAGCTCTGCACCTCCCTGGTGCCTCCACCAGCACAGCACAATTGGCCCAGCCCTGGTCTGGAACCTGACCTGTCTGAGTGGAAAAGCTTTCTGGGCTTTCACAAAGTGAGTGTGAAACAGATGGGATCTGCCTCATGAATGGGGTAAAAAGCTGGTGGAAAAGGAGGCAAACACTTGCAGGGCACAAAGCCAGCTCTTGGGTTTTCCCATAATAACCTGGTTTAGCCCTCGTTGATCACAGTGGAATTGTTCAACCAGTACCAACAAAAATGGTGAAAAAAATGCCTGGCAGATGACAGTCTATTTCTGCTGAGACATTGCTTTCTTGATGACGTATTGTGAGTAATTAATTTTTGAGAAAACATGATTACAAGCTGTGCTTGTCCCTGGTGTTCTCACTGGGAGATTACTGCAGGAACAAACGCAAGCCTGGAGAGGCTCAGAGGAATGAGGAGATGGTGATTTCAGAGAGGAGGGGCTACAGCTCCTGAGGAGGAGACAGCTCAGAGAACAGCACACCCAGCCACGAGGGAGTGATTCCCCCAGTCCATCCCAGCCAAGGACCAAAGGCTGCACTAAAAACAGCATTTTTGTCCATCTGACCCAAACCACCACCCTGCCAACTGCAGATCCTTCTACTGCCCCTGCACCACGCTAAAATACTTTGAAATAAACACTATACATTTCCTGAAAGATAATCTGATTACTTTACTTCTTTGCACTATCGAAACCATTTTTTTTTGTTGACATCAGATCCTGAATTACTGGAAATGTACATTAAGTAAGATCAGAAATTGGCTTGCTTTATTTAATAACCTGCAATTTAACTGAAATATTGTAGTACACAATTGTTAACTCTGGTTACAGCTCTAGTACTTTATTCCAACTAAACCCAGAAATGTCAGCAGGAATGTCCAGGAAAGTTGTATTAAAATATTGTCACTGGAGCAACCCTGAAAGTAACTGCTACACTGGAGCCCAGTGAACAGCTTGTGCAGACAGGATTTCCATCCAGACCTCAAGCCTCAGGCCAATGTTATTCCATTGATTGATCAGGCTAAGCTGTGATACTTTAAAAAAAAAACAAACAAAAGCAAATTATAAAAACAACAGCCTCCCAAACCCAGCTTTTCAGTATTTCAGAAGAACAGTATCAATTTTTTAGATCTTAGGTAAGGCTCATCTCAAATTAAAAAAAAAGGTAAAAAGTGAAATGCTGTTTACATATGGGATTGCATTTCAATGCAATGAAGGGCACATGTTTTATTTCATAAATAAATAAAGATAAATTAAGATACCTGAGTAAAAACACCTATTTTAAAAAGCCAGATGCTGTTCTGAAATGTGTCTTTTTAATTCCTAATATGAAACGGAGGCAAGGTACAGGGTTTTCTCAAAAGTTAAATATGCCTTAAAAAAACAACAAACAAAAAAACACATAAAATAGAAATAACTTCAAATTCCAGGCAAATGACTGCAGGAGCTGCATGAGGGACAGACCTGACCAGCAGTGGTATCTAGCCACAAAAGCCCAAGGAGCAGGGTGCTGTGTTGCTTTTCTCACAGCACTTCCCTGCAGCAGACCCCACCAGGCAGGATGCTTGGACAGCTTTTCCAGGCATTATTGAGGGATCATGGAGCAAGCACTGGAACATGCAATGAGCATTCCAGGGTCATCTGTGCTGGAAATTCAGGATACCTGGAACCTGAGCTTACTCAGTGCAGCTCTCTTCATTTTAATTTTCTGTTCTCTGCTTGAGAACAGAGCACAGCCACAACAAGAAGCATCAAAATTTTTATTTAATTGTGGGATAAATGGGACATCAAACATCACATGACAAAGCTGAAAATCTGAGCCTAATATTCAGTTCATAGGAATCCAGAAAATGCAGCAAACATATCTATGGGACAAAAACTGCTTTTGATGAAATCATTTGTCATAAACCTTAAGAGCTGCAATACATATAGAAGAATAAAACTCACTGTCTTCAAAATTGCATATACATTTGCTGCGATGTTTCTAATTTTGTGATCACTTTTTTAAAAAATAAATTACACACTATACATCAAGGTAGCAATATCTTAGCAGAAATATTTTGTTACCTGCCATGCATTTTTTATCGTTTTTGTTGGTACTGGTTGAAAAATTCCACTCTGATCAAGGGCTAAAACAGCAACACCTTCCTGTGACATAACTGGGAAGTACAAACTCCTCCTGATTGAGACTCTAAAAATCACATTGCACCATATCTTTCTCTGGTGTTTTAAAAACGGGACTGTCCTATTTTATGTATAAATGTACAAATGATTCTGTAAGAAAAAACAACCTGCCCCTCCATGAGACGAACACATTGGAAATCTGCAGATTGGACCATGTAAAAGAAAATTTCTGCTCTCCCAGCCTTCTGAAACTCAGCTGGTTAAAGCCAGAGAGCTCTAGAGTAAGCCACTCATTTTCTAGCAAAATCGGAAAGTGTTGAGACAAAGTAAGACTTTACAGCAATCATTTCACATCCAGCTCTGCTGCTTTCACCTTTGGGCATAACTTACTGAGCAGGAAATCATCCCAGAGCTCTGTGATGCCTGCAGACCCTCCCAGAGTGGGGGGCACTGTGCAGACAGAACCAGAGGGAATTGAAATGATGCTTTTCTAGCCCCCTGTGTTTGCCTGTTTACTTCAGCAAAACCCTCAGCACGGTGTCAGAGCAGCCACCACCCATCCCTGAGTGACTCAGAGGTTAAAAGGCCACGGGGGACAAGGAAGGGAAGAGCTCTGAATGTGCCATTAGTAGGAAGCAGTGAGAAATATGGATAAGCTACTTAACTGGCCTTGAGATCCACTGAAAAACTAATTCAGCTGCATTAGGCATGGTTCACCAGATGGTGTGTTTTGTCTTATATTTATTCATAATTTGACCCTTAGGCTGGAATAGTTTGCCTGAAATTCAATTATGTGAATCCACTGCTGATCTACAGCAGCCAGTGGTGTCCCTAAATTAATAATTTTTGGATATTTTCTTTGCAGTTTTCAGATGCAGCCCCTGGAGCGTGTGACCCTCTGACCTACAGGGCTCTGCAATCCTTGGTTTTTTTCCCAATTTGGGGAACACAGAAACGTGCACCAACTTGTAAAAGCAGTAACAAAAGCTGTAGAGCTGCAGAATGTGACATAATTCATCAGGATTATCAGCTTTGATCTGATTGACCCCTCTGCCCACTTCTTCACAGAGTGGCAAGAACAAGCAGAACACATGGCAAACACACATCCCTTGCCTGCTTATCACAGTTGCTTATCACTCATGAGTAACTTCAAGAAAGGAAAGAAAATGCTGTTTCCCTGAGGCATTTCTGAGTTTAAAAACAATTCTCCACGAGGAAAAGGCAGCCAGAGCAGGACTCCCCTCAATGCTCCACACAATGAACAGGAGAGGGGTGAGTCCCCCACCTCCTCCTGAGCCTTGGCATTGAGTCACCAACACACAGGCTGGGCTTCATCTCTGAGCAACTCCCACAATGGCACTGCTCACAAAAATGCCTCCAGTCACACATTTTGTCATTTCTGAATCAGCTTAAATCTGATACACTCACTGAGCATCACATGGCTGAGAGATCGCCAAAAAGGGGTGATCAACCCATGACCAGCACTGTTCTCTAAGGAACTAAGCTACCAAAATAAATACTGTATTAAAACACAAAAACAAAAAACAAACAAAAGCCCAAAACAAAGTAAGAAATATATCTTGGTAAGTTTACTGGCACATAATTAGCAGCCATAGCTTATTTTGAGGAAAGAGCCATGGCATTTCTGCCACTGAACAATTCTGCTGCAGGAGGTGGAGTCACCAGGGTAAAATCTGGCTGCAAAAAGGAAAACAATTTCATATATTCTACAATCAGCTGAGCACAACTGTTGCAACATTCTCCAAGAGAAAGGTTTCTCTTTTGAAAAATACCTATGCAAAGAGTTCATTTGGAAATGATTAAATAACTGCCAACAGACTGCAAGAAAGCTCAAGTCTGGCACATTATGAGTTTAACTGCCCTGAAGAGTTTGTGAAGCAGAACTGACACGATGAGAATTCCATCTCTGCCAGAACTATTCTAATGGGCTCCAGTGGAAGTTTCACAAATAATCTTATTTATTAACAATTATGGAAAACGATGAGACAAATGCAGTGTGCTAATTGGATAATTAGAAAAGGAAAATCACAAAGCCAAATAGCATTTATAACAGTCTTTCTCCATTTCTACAGGGCTGAAAAAGACCTCCTGTAGTCTAGATTATAAAGACAGTTTTAAGACTGCAGCTACAAAACCAAGTTACCAGATGGCTTCAAGTGACTGGATGATGCCAGCCCATGAACACTCTGAAAATCAGTGAAAAACAACATGAGTGTACATGTTAAGAGATGGCAACCTCAGAAAAGATGTGTTCAAAATTGTCCAAATTTATGCTGAAAATGTAGTGAGTGGAGCTTCACAGAATATTGTAAATGCTTGAGGAGTGTTGCAAAAAATACTATTACAGATTGTTGATGAAACAGCCTTCATTCTTCTCCTAGGTGTATGAGAAGTTACCGTAAGGCACACTGAAAACACCAAAGAAATTTGTAGAAGTTAATTGGACAATCTTGATTATGTCATGGGAAAGAAAGTACTTGCCTGGAATACCATCAGATAGGAAAGCTCTTTAGTTTCAAGTGAAAGAAACTCTTCAGTACCTCTATACCCATCACATGGAGTAAAATGAGCAGTGAAAATGATACAAACCCAAAAGCTGATAACCTAACTGGGAACTGGAGGCATAAAGAGCATTCCCTATTATAATGGCTCAAGAAACAGAACAGAAAACAAAAGAGATATACTTATCAAAATAGCATCTAAAGGAAAGGTAAAGCTAACCTGAAACACCTTTTCCTCAGCAACTCCCAGGCCAGGAGAGCCTTCCTTGAGTACAAACAGAACAGAGTCAGGATAAATCCTGAGGGAGAAAGTGCTGCTACCAGTGGAAGGCTGGCAGCTTCCACTCTGTTCTGCTAGCAAAGCAAATGGAAACAGATGATGCCAAACTTCTGACCCTGCCACATGGAAGGCACTGGTGGAAAACAGCTCTGACTCAGCAGAAAATGCAGTCTCAGGAGAGGACAGGACTTGAATTCTTACAAGAAAAAAAATAAAAGCAGAAAGTAAATAAAAGCAAAAAATAAACTAAGCAGTGGAGAGACAATGAGCATGGAGCAAAGGTTCACATTATTTGGTTGACAGGATTTTAGACAGGCCAAGGCAGCAAGAAACCAATTGCCTTTCTGAAAACCCTGGTTGCAGATACTTAACAATTAGTCTTGACAGATGACCATGGTTATACAAAAGGGTATTCTGTGAGCCCAGCATAGGAATTTTTATGAAGCAAAATGGAAAATGTCCTAATTTGCACACTGTCTGACATATGTCACAGGGAGAAGACCTTGCCTGTGACTCATTAAAAGCAAAAAAAATCAAACAGAAATAGATTAATACTAAAATTCCAGCTTTCCTCAGAAGTCAGTTTCTCCAAATGCATGCAGACACAAATGGAAAAGTAAAGAACAGCTGTCAATGATGAGCACATGAAGTGCAGCTCTGTATGAAGTCAGCCCAGGCTCTGAGCTCTGCCCTCCAAGCCTTGGCTGCTGCCCCTGGCTCCCTGGGTGTGCCCTGGGCAGATGGAGCACAGCAGCCACACCATTCCCCCACGCTGTGCCAAGGAGGGGTTTGTACAGCCAGGCACAGCCTCCCTCCAGGCTGGAGCACAGGGAGCTGAGATCTGCACTTCCTGAAGCACTGTCAGCTCCCCTGGCTGCTCTGGCTCCTTGGGGATGCCTCTGACCATTATGGATTCTGAACAGGCACTAATGCACACACATTCCATTCCATTCCCTTATACAGATTTCCAATATATTTGTGCAATATAATCACTGCAATTCTTATCTGCTCCTCTGTCTCCACTTCTGCCCACATCTCAATACCTTAGAGCAGGTGTTTGATCCTTGAGTCCCAGATGGAAAAGTTATTTACCTTTCTGGGCTGCACTAGTGCAAGGTACACAGTCCCAGTTTATTCCTATTTCCAGGTTAAAAACTTCATCACAAAGATGGTGGTGCTAAATTTTATAGAAGTAAAAAGTAAATAGGAGAGCATAGTGCTGTATAGAAAGAGATCAGACACTACAACTTCCAAGCCTCCTGACACAAGAGTTCTTAAACTCCTTCCCTTTTGCTTCATCTTTTCCACCAGCAAGACAGGTAGCTGAAATCCTCACTCCAAGGCACCCAAGTTTTATTCTTGATAGAGGAACCTGCATTTTCCTGCAGAAGCTACTTGTTCATCTCACCAGCAGACCTACACATTTCACCCAACTTCATCCTTTTGCAAGTGAGGTGGATCAGGCCAATTAACACTTACTGTCCCCCCAAGAGTGACACAACAGCCCAGCTGCTCTCAGCAGATCCTGTTGAGGCTGCAGGCACCGGGCTGGGCTCAGCCTGGAGCCTCCTCACTGCTGGAATTCCTCCAGGCACAGCCAAGTCTCTGCCACACTGGCACCACAGGGGGATGTGCAAACACAGACCTCTCCAGTGCCAGCTTCATTCTTTAGAAGAACTGTTAAAAGCACTTTTAACCTGTTCTAGTGTTTACCTAACTAAATATTTGATGCAGTACTTCAGGATGTAACAAAAATTGCTGCATTTATCGCTCCTGCAAACACTGCAGAAAATGTCAGTAGTAGTAAAGGGCAAGTATGGTCCAGTTATGGAGACCAGAATTTCTTTGCATTTTCCCAAGACAAATGTTTACCCAGGTCAAGGTTGAAGAGCTCAAGAGAAACGTGGGAAACTGAGCAGCCTCTATTCATGTTTTTGTCATTAAACCCAAAGCATTGTTTTCCTTGCTCGAGTGTTTGGTACTTCTCATAAAATAACTGCACTAGAAGAGAGGTCAAATGTAGATTTTCCTGCCATCACAAATCTGGAACATAGAATACTTATACAAAAATCAATCTACTTGACCTATACTGTTCAATTTTTCTGCTAATACTGCTGGAGATTTATGTCTGGTTAAAACTGTTCCCTTCTGCAATTTAACATCTCTCCCCCTTGATTTTGCAGAAAGGTCACAATCCTGAGTTCATGATTTTATACTTTCCTGCCACAGAGACAAACAGCAACACAAATTCACACAAGTTCTCTGCAGGATTAACAACAGCAAAAACACACTGTTGGGGGAAACACATTTAATGCACACAAAAGTATGCACCACAAAAAACTGTGCAGAAGGAGCTAAGGAGAAAAATAAGGGCAGAGAATCCCCTTCCCCGTGCTACAGGAAAAAACCCAAGCTGCCAGTTCAGTCATGGCATGCCCAATCTCATTTTTGATAGCTACTTTTAAGGTAGACCATAGCAAATGGGAAGGAACCACCTCTGACACAGCTGCAAGTGGCTTGTTTCCTCTACAGTTTTGATTTCTGTTGCAGAGATTCCCTTCCCTTAAACCCCTGCAAGAGCTGCTGTGTGTTAGATGCAGGCAAAATCAAAATCCTCAATATGAAATCCCCAAGTAAGCACACAAAAGGCAGATCAAGAGGTTTACCAAGGAGAGGTAAACTCAAACAATCTGTCCATCACACATATAATGTGGCACACTCAGAAACATGCATTTTTAATGTTTTAGCTAAAGGTGTAGATAGCTGAAAACAGAACATAAATAGAATTAATGACATAATACAGAAAAACACAAGCCTGACAGGATTTGTCCTGTACACAACAGAGAAAGCCCCTCCAGCAAGGTCCTGGTCTTGCAGTGATGGCCCTTTTCCTTGCATCTAAGTAGAATCCCAAATCATCTGCTCAGTAATAACATTCCACTCCTCTCCTTTACATTCAGGGGATGAAGTTAAATTTCCTTAAGCAGAGATCCTGAAAGGACCCTGTTCCATCCCATTCCTACTGAACATCTGGGCCTAAAAAATATAATTTCATACTTGGGAGATTCTAATGGCCAAGGAACCATTTTGGAAATGCTCTCCCACTTTCCAGGGCAAGGACGGAGGTTAGAAGCCTGCAGCTCCTTATCTGTTCTGTGGTCATAAGGTGCAACACAAAGCACTTGAGAGCTTGAGTGTGACCACCCTGGTTAAAAAGGAGCTGAGAGCTTCAAGTGGCTGCTGCTGGCTGAGCAGGCACAGAGCTCTTTGCTGAACCTCAGCAGCTGCCCTGACCTGTGCTTTTCAAGCCTTTCTGAGATGCTGAGAGTTTTTGCCCATCACACAGTGGAGCTGACACCACTCAGCATGGGAAGTACGAACCTGCCTGAGCTCAGCCATAGGGAAAGGTCTACAAATACCAGGGAGACAAAAAACCACAACAAGAGAACTGGCTTTGCTTTTCTGCTAAAAAAAACAGGGGGAAAAGGAGAAAAAAATAGACAGGAAGTCTCTTTTTGCCTTTTTTTTTTTTTAAGATGTGTACAGTATTAGAGAACACAGAGAACCAAAGTCATTCTGAACACAAGACAAAAGGAATGAGAGAATAGCAGGCAGTTTGTTGTGGTACAACTATAGGCTACAAAGCACCCCTTGTTATCTGTGTGCTAAAAATACTGCCATGATTAACAGTAAGGACCAAGGAAAAAACAAATAATAGAAGAATAAATGATGTAACGATGTTAAAAAAGAAAGCATGTGACATTTCAACATTTACAATAGGATCTGAACAGACTTCAGTTGTCTGCAGCATCATCCACGTTTGAAGTATCCTGAAAACCTTTACAGAGGGTGGGTTAGGCTGGTACTGCTGAAGGCAAATGGAGCAGCCATTAGGCACTATGAACAGCACAAAAATATTCCAGCTGGTTTTCAGCATGGGAAAAAACTCTGCAAATCCACACAGCTAACACTGTTGGATACTTAATTCCTCTTTTGCATGTGATGGTGAGCACATCACAAGGACACTGGTGATGGATAGTTATGTCTGAATCTGTTCTACAGAGATTTCCAGAGACAGAAATTACTACATGCACAAATCCACAGGCTTCAGAAGTTATGCTGGACAAAGGCAAGAGGAGCAAGAGAAGGGGGAAGCACTGACTGCCATGTCCTACCAGTGCACAGAAAATCTTTGGACAAAGCAGCTGGGTTAACAAGCTATGAACCAAGCTGTCTTGTTTTAATAACTTTAAACCAAAAGTTTCCTGTCAGGAAAGGCAATGTATTTACTGCAGACATTTGTTAAACTTGTCAATCCTCTGAGATTGCATTTAAAGAACAATTAATGATAAAAGCATTTAAATTAGATGAAAATTAATCAAAAGAGGTGTAGGGGGTGAGGAAGTAGTTTATTGCTTGCATTTTAGATGAACTACCTCTTTTTACTATGGTAAAAAATTAATCAAAAAAATAAGGCTCAGTTTGGCAAAAGGTAAATTATTTCACCTGATTTTTCCCTCTTAGTGTCTAAACTAAGAGTTTATTAATCCCTGAGGTGTACAGGATATTCCAATGTGTCTGTCTAGTTTTACATACACTTACAAGTTTCTATTTGGATCTTGCCTTGGCATGAGACTAAATACTACCAAAAATGACTTGCTTCCATATAGACAGTAATGCTCAGCATGGATGGTCTCTCATTTATTTTGGAAAAGCATCTGAAACTCTAATGAGAGCTCTCCCCCTGGCAAATGGTGCAAACACAGCAAATTGCTTGAGGAAGAAACCATTCAATCAGTGTTTTACTGGTTTTTGTCTCGAACAGAGAAATATATGATCCACATTAAAAGATAAGGTGAAATTATTACAAATTACTGGTTGATTAGCCTAGCACAGGCCAAATTTGTTAGGCAATCAAAGTCTGTGGCTTAATGCCACTGCTCTACAAGGGACAAGCCTGGAACTTGTAGAAGCAGAACTAAGAACCACCAGTGAGACACAGGGTGGTGACACTGTGAGGATGCACCCAGAGGAGCAGAACTAGAGCTGTGACCTGCATTCCTGTGCCCTCGTGCCACATCTTCAGCCACCTCAGTGCCAGGGAATTGTCCCAGCTGACATTTTCACCTTCACAAACCTCTCAGGTGGATCCCACACTCATGGACTGGACTCAGGCTGGAAACCTCAGTCCTGGTCTTGTGTGCGCACAAATCCACGGGGAATGCTCATGGATGTAAGCTGGACACTGCAGCACAGAGGCTCCCCAAATCCATCAGTACCAGCAGCAAGTAAAAGCTCTTGATGGAGAGGCCATCCACAGGAGCTGGAGGATGATGTTTTGATGCTCATGGCTCACACTGAAGGTTAATGAGGAACTGAGGGCTCTGTGCTGTGTTCCTCAGAGGCATCACTCTCCCCTGTAACACAACAAAGCCTGGGAGCACAGGCTGCTCTCAGGAGAATCCAGGATCTCTGCTGAGTGCTGAAAGCCCTGGTCAAAGCCCCATCAGGTGTCCCAACCCTGCCCTTCAGCAGACAACTCAGCCTGGCACAGGAGTAGAGTGGGGGAGCAATGGCCTTGCTCAGGAGGCAGAGAAAATTACTGCACATTTTCCATCCTGGATTTTTTGCTTTACTTAGCACAGGGAAGGGATTGAGAATCCCATGTCTTACTCACCTCTTAAACTTCTAAAATCTCTGTGAATCAATCAAAGGGGAGAAAAAGACTGAAAAGAAAGTAAGTAGTGTAAGGAAACAGCTGAAAGCCAACAGGTTAGTCCTGCTTACTCCACCTCTCCCACACAAAGCTGCTGAACTCGTGTACCATTACAATCTGATTGTCAGCTTGGGCAGAGCAGTGTGGCTGGAGCCTGTGACCAGCCTGCAGTGACACAGCTGACACTGTCATAGCCAGAGAGCCCCTCCAGCCCAGGGCAGTGTCAGCACTTTGCTGTGTTTCAGGGACTCCCACGTTTATGGGGCTGTTGGGCAACTGCTTGTCACTGCTGAAAAAAATTCCTTTGTAAGAGATGGAAATTAAAAAAGCAGCTCTTGGCAGCAGTATTGTCCCTGCAGGAAAAGAGCAGCATCTGTCACACACATGGATGGCACAGCAGGGACAGTATCTCAGAGTTCTGGTGGCTGCAGGACACAACAAAAGGCTGAACATCCCTTGCAGGGTCTCTCTGACCCGGAGCAGCTCCTGGAGACCACACCATCTCTGTTTCTGTACCTGCCCCATGCAGGCTTCTTTTCGGGTCTTTTTTTTAATGCAGAGGAAGTATTCTAACCATAAAACCTATTCTGTGTTTCCTTCAAACTATTCAGAGCAGCAACCAGAGGCTGCCAGCACCACACGGACATGGAAACACAGCTCCAGGCAGTCCCAGGGCAGGGAAGCTCAGGTCCCAGCTGGGACCATGGCACAGCCCAGCCCATGTGCCCTGCAAGGACCCCCAGCAGCCTGGGCTCACCAGCAGGACCTGAGGAGCACCAGTGCTGTACCTGCACTGATTAACCACACAGCTGTATGCTGGGGGAGTGGAGATGAAAAGCCTTTTATTGGCAACCTCATTATTTAGTGATAATTAGAGCCCAGTGTGCCATAAACTGCCCCCAGATTTTATTTTTACAAAGAGAAGGTAAATTCACTGCTCCTTCCACAGATCTCCTGTTAGCCCCCAAGTATAAAGGAAATTGGAAGTGCAATGGCATAGTTAAATCCAATATAGAATTAAACAAACCTTTACCCATTCTGTGCTTTTCAGGAAGATGGGAAAGGGAGAACTGTTGCTTAAATTATTCCTGCAGCTTTACTTGCTTAGTCTCCAGCAGCTCTAATCTACCTCATTGGTAATTTCTCCCAACTGCAGGAGACACATTGGAATTGCCAGAGAAGATCAGCTCACCAGCACATTTAGGCTTGAATTCCTGCCTCTGGCAACTGCCTGGCTTTTTACTTGCCCTGTACAGCTAACAAAAGGTATTTTTCTGAACCAGGATGCCAGCTTGTAGCCTCAAGCTTTCCATTCTCATCTTGCCTCCACCTTTCCTCCCAAAGATCTAGATTGTCCTTTACACTCCAGTTATGCTGGTGCACCTTTCACTGGCTTTCCCAAAAACAAGGCACAGAAGGAATTTCTTCCCCAATGAGAGATGTCACAAGGCAGATCCCAGGGTTCAGAGGGCTTGAATGTCTTCTATGAGTTACAGAAGACAGCCAAAGCACCTGGTGGCTGAAATAACACCTACAGCTGTAATTCTCTACCAAACTCCTGGCCTTGCCTATGGTTGAATATAAAAGGAATGTATTACCATATTTCCTTACAAAGCAAACAAGCAGCAATTTCTGATTAAAAAAAAAAACTCAAACAACCAAATCCTTTAAGACTGGCAATATCCAAATAAAAGCCAATTCCAGCTTTTGTGACAGAGCACCGGTCCCAGTCCCAAAGTGGCCAAGGCAGCAGAGAAGGACAGGGACAGGAGCTGGCGTGTCCCCTGGATGCCTGTGACATTCCTGCAGCCACCACAGACAGTGCTGCAAACACACTGTGAGTGAGTGACGCACACTCACGCTGAGAATTAGCACTAAATACTGATTTTGGGTAGGTAAGAAGCTTAAGATTTCTCAGTTCTAACTTGAAAGCCAGTGCAGTAATTTTCTGTCACTTCCTTGTGCTCATTTGACATGCCAATCACAAGAGGTGAGGAACCACACTTCCATGTTAATGTAATTTCAAAGAACAACAGCACATTATTGCTGAGGAGTGATTAGTACCAACACTTCCATCTCAAGTGGCACAGTATTACTGCTGAAGTTCAGCTCCCTGCTAAAGCTCATGGAGTGATCACTCCTGAAGAATCTCTGAAGTTCTTACACCTTATTCAGTGGGGAGAGTGACTACATCATTGTTAGATGCTGAGTAGGTTTATAAAAAAACAATCCTTTGTGAATTACTGTATTAACTCAGCAGAGAGGAAAAAGCCAGTTTGCATGGATTCTACTGAAAAAATCAAGTAGTTTCAGTTCCATTAAACTATTACATTCTTGAAATTGTAATTTTATAGTTAAGTCTACTACGCTGAGCAATTTAAAACAGAGCCTGGCTGGGGATGTTCTGTTCAATCCATGAATATTCAGCAGCAATTTGAACCTTGAGCTCCCCCTTGTGCCACACAGCCAAATTACTAACAGAATAATTGGGGTTTCCTTTACAGCCTTGGCTGCTGGAGATTTTGGGAGAGTGGATCCAAGAACGCTGGAGCAGTCCCTGCCCAGCCCATCCCCACACGAGGGGTTAATATCACACACAGCACCTGAGTGGGAAAAAAGACTAAGGGAAGGTGAGAACAAGGGGTTTGTACTTGTGCTCAGCTCACAGAAATATGAATATTTCATAATGCCACTGACACATCAAAATGCAGCTGCAGCTTAATGTGATCCATGTCACATGCACAATGCAGGGTCCAGATTCACTCTCTTCATGGATTCCCTCATTTTGACCAAAACACTGTTTGTGACATGTTTTTTAATGAATATTTTCTCCCTGAATCCACATAATCTGAGGCATACAGTGCTACAAGAAACAGCCTCTGGAAAACCAAGTGTCACCTCAGCCTGAGCCAGCCAATGTTTTAAAGACAGAGAACACCACAGGCAATAACTATGTAGACAACCAATTAGACTGCTTCAAGGACAGGCTTTGAGGCCAGTTATACTAACCCTGCATTCCAGATTTATTCCTTTACTCTGAAGCAATAGCTCATCTATGAATTGATAAGGAAAATCCTGGTTGGTTACATTAGCTCCACTATGCTGGGGGTAGCTAATGCTGACACCTGAGAGCTCCAAGAATTCCAATCACCCATTTCACTAACAGGAAAGTGTTTCTTCAAGCAAAGTTGCCTGTTTTGAAATATTTCTGTTTTTCTCATAAGGAAAATCTGTGCCTGTAACTGAGTTTGGCTTATAAACCACATACAAATAAAAACCACTTAGAGGTGACAGTGCTTAAAAACCTAACCAATGCACATATAAAATACATCTTAAGAATGCGTATCAAGAACTTCCCTTGCACCAGAGATTATATCAAGAAGAAATGCTGCTTACCTTACAACCACAGAGGAATTAGACTTTAGCAATTGCATTTATATTGAAATATGAAAGAGCTGTGTTTATTAGAAGTCTGTGGTCTGATGTTTTTCTGGGCCTTCAAGCACAGCTCTGCACAGAGCTGCTGCAAATCTGCTTTTCCTGAGATTGATTCCACTCTCCTGCCCTGCTTTCTGAACCAGGAGCTCCCAGCATAAAGGCAAGGAGTTGACATGAGCAGCCTTCAAATATTCTTCTAGGTTTTGAGGGGGGTTTTTGTTTTATTAATTTCCCCATCATTTTCTGTGACAGTGATTTTATATTTTTTTCCCAGACACAGGTACTGATTTGCACTGGGCTGAATGCAGATCCCCACAGATTGAGCACAAATCAAGCAGCTTCATTAGATGAGTATTCCTCGTTTCCAATTTGGGATTTTTTTTTTTGTATCTTTCAGGCAGTCTTAATCTAGTGGGTATGGGCAATATGGATTAAATAATCACACATTTTGCACAGAAACAAAGAAAAAGGGTAACAGCAACCACTTTTCGTGGCTGCCCCGTGTTTGCAGGAATTAGATTCCCTTCCACCCATCTTTGACACCCTCAGCAAATCAAAGCAGCTTCTGTCAGGAACGTATCTACTGCACATGAAACTGCTGTTTCCCCTTGTCTTGTAAAACAAATTTATTGTATGTCTTCAAAATAATTTGGTTCTAGGCGAATTCTGCTACTGTAAAAACCCAGGCAGTCAGAATTGCTTTGACACCAGGAGGGCACCTGGCTAAACCTGACTGATTTTACCTTTTTCTCCACTCTTCCCTGGGATGTGTGTACCTGAGCCTCTGGTCCTTAGTGGGGAAATACCTGGAATTTGAATGTTTCTGTGTTCCCATATGCTGCCCCCAGGAAGGACCAGAACCCCCAATTCCTGAGCACAACCATTTTTGGGGGACATGGTCAGCACAGGAAATGAGACACTGCAAAAATAGTTCAGTGCAGCCTTACTGCTAAAAGTTCCAAGAAATCTGATGAGTGTGCAGATTTGAATATTTAAATATAACCAGCACACTCCCCCTCCTCTTACTCCCTCAAGCATCATAAGGAAGAAGGTCTTGGCTCCCAGTGCCACCACTCTTCCCACAGCCCATGCTGCCTTCACAACTGGAGTGTATTTTCTACACTCACTTCACACATTTTTTACTCATTTTACTGTTTACAGCAATAAAAGATCAGGAGGATACATTTTGAAAATTTAAAAGTTTTTAGATTTTTTAAAATTCTTCTCCCTCCTTATTTTCCATAGCAAAGTAGAGAAGGAAGAAAATAGAACTGCTCACAAAGCCACAGAAAAATAAAGTTACATAAAAGAATTGTTTAAAAAATTCTGTCTTCTCTCTTATTCAATGTTAAATGAAAAACAAACTCCCTCATCATGAAGAACTCCAAAACTGGATTTTTTATTTTTACTATTGTTGTTGATTGAGCTTGCACATCTGTGAATTAAAAAAGAACTACCATTTGGAGAGCACGTTTATCTCTTCTGTTGAAGATGTGTGCCAGTTTTCAGACATTTGTTTTTGGTAAAAAAGTTAAAAACATGATCAAGTGCCCTTGCTTTCTAAGAGCACAGCAAAAGGCTGACCATTAGATGGCCTGGGCACACAAACAGAAGTCAAACTTGTGAAACTTCAGCTTGAGAGTGTGTGTGTTTCTGGGAGATAAACATGCAATATATTCTAACAAATCAAAGTTAATCTATTGTTATCTCTCTTTTATTTCATCAGCTCTTTGGATTAGACTACACAGCTTCACTACTATGCACCAGGGAATTGAGTAGATGGAAAAATCTTTCTCATTCTTCTTACTTTAAAGAATACATTTTTCAAAGCCTGATTATAAATCCTTGGCTGGCAGGAATTACTACCATAAGTATTGTGTAAGAAAAATATTCTCAGCAAAATGCAAAAGGCTTTCATGGTGGATTTGAGGAAAGTAATGAAAATTAACATTAAACCTGAAACTGGGCAGATACTGCACCTTTCCACACCAAGTCTAATAGCTTACCTTCAGATTTGCATACCAGCCCTTCTTTGGTATTTTTAGCCACAGAGCAGGTGCTTTTAGACATTTTTAATGTATCTGTATATTTGTGCCTGTCACAGCACTGTAGTGCCTTAAGTGTGAAAAGGAAAATGGCACCAACCTCCCATCAAACCACTGCCTGTGGAGCATATCACTAGTGATTGTGCCACCTTTCTGCATCAGAAAACAAGTTTAAACAGCTCCTGTGGCTTATCTGTGCCCAGAACAGTGCCCCACACCTGGTGGGCACTCCTGCCTGCTGCTGTGCAGGGGATGCTCCCTCCGCTCCCTTTTCCCACAGGACTCTGCTGTGACCAGGGAAGATCAAACACACGTGTGGAACCTGTCCCACACCTCCTCAGAGCCCCCAGCAAGGCAGTGATTGCTCATCCCAGGGCTCAGGGCAGTGGGGAACAGACAAAACCCAAAAAACCAGTTCTGTGTGCTGGACCAGGCACCCAGGGGTGTCTCAGCAGTGTCACTTTGTGCTTTGTGTCCTGCTGCTCTACACTGGGTAGTGGCAAAGCCACACTCTGCACAAACTGACCAAAGAGTTACACAAAGAGTGGATGCAAAGGACCAAGACCACGAGGAAACTGCCACCAAATTGAATTTTTTGCTTTCACTTACTAATTTTCTTCAGCCATCTCTCTATTGTTCTTGGCCCTTCTATGAGCTCCTCTGGACTGTTACATTTTGTGCTCTCTGCTGACAATTGCAGGCAGTGATGAAGTGGAGAACTGCTAGCAACTGGTCTGCTGGCTCAATAATGCAATCCCACATATGGACGAACCCTAAAAAGCAATCTATCAGAAGAATAAGCCTCCCCTCTGTCCCAGGGGCAGAGACAAGGTTTTATTAAAAAAGAAGGAGGGGGTTATGGGTGAATGTCTTTGTTGAGAATTTTTACAATTATATTTCAGTTTTCCTCTCAACACTGAACTGCCACTTGCTTCCCACATCTCCTGAGTGTTTTGCCTGTGTAAAACAACTAAATGCAAATGGGCCAGTTTTAATTCAAAAGCAGATCAAATAAAGAATGACCTTAGGCTGTAACCTATGCAACAATCATTAAGCAATTCCAGGCTATTCTGAAAGGAGCTTTTCCACCGAAAAATATTCCAATTAACTCTCAAGCACATCCTCCAATCTTGCTGAACTCATCAAGTTTAGCAGGAAACCACCACACTAAATGCCCCACAGTAACAGCATTAAATTCTCTGGACGTTGGATATTTATTTTGCATGTAGTGTATTACATCCAGTGCATTAAATGCTCTCTTAGCAACTAAACAACCTCTCTTCACCAAAATGAGCTCACTCAGATTCTTAATAACAGACAAAACCCCAGATACCCATGGGAGAACATAATTCACTAAAAACCAATGCATCTCTGACCTCTTACCCCTTACAAGGGATCTTCAAACACAGTTCTAAAACACAAACTTTGGAACTAAAATTCATTACTCTGCTGGACATTAAAAATCCTCACTAAATCAGATTCACTGCAGACTATGAGTGACCTGTCTCCTCTTTTCTCTGTATTTCTGCCTCTGGAACTCCCCACGGACAACAGTCCCCTCCTCCACCTGCCCCATCTCAGAGGTACAGCCTTCCTACAGCAGCTGAGCAGATTTCCATCACACAGGGACTGTGGGTGACATTCTGGGCTGTGTTTAAGGCTCTCACCCAGGAGCAGCAGTCATTGCCCACCACATTATTCCATATAATAATGCCTTTATCCTGGCACACACACAGAGCCATCTCACACTGCATTCCTTTGTTTCTCTCCTGATCACTCACGTGTGCAGTGCCCTTTCTAATGAGCCAGCAGATCAAACACAGCCTTGTCTCCTCTGTGTCCCCACCCAGATACAGCACACCAAGTGAGAGGGGGATGAGGGAGCTCAGCTTGAGGCACATTCTACAGAAGTCATCAAGTTGCATTTGGGGCTATTTTAAATTTTCACTGCTGTCTGTGACCCTGAACAGCTTTTCCCACTTTCAGGGTTACCCCCTGGAATGAGTTAGTTGACCTTTCTCATCCTACCTTATTTTCCTGAAAAACAATTTCTCCCTGTCCAGTCAACACTGCCTGTTTTCTGACTGGCAGAGCACAACAGTTCTGCATCAGAAACATGAGCAGAGCAGCACCTGCCCCTTCACACCTGCACCACTAGCCACAGGCAAAGAACAACTCCTATTCTAAAGAACTTCCTCTGATTGCTGGTAATAAATCCCATTAATTGCATAATTAATTAATTAATCCCAACTGAGTAACCCAGGAGTCAGGTGACTGCAATGGATGACAACCTGCTTTGACTTCTGCCTTTCTCACCTGAATTTCTAATGAAATTACCAGCTGAGGACAACAGATCTACAGGTGCCCCTTCTCTTACAAATGCTTAGACTCAGTGGGACATCAGTGAGATTTCTTCCTGAACTTTGTAGTCATAGGGTAAAATTGAAATACTTTGTGAATTTGACCCTATTTCTGTGTAAGGAAGCAGTGAGGACACAAATCCATTCAGGGGGTCTCTAAGGTAGTGATGGGGTTCAACTCCATTATATCTTCCTCTGGGAAAGTAAAAAACATAAAGCAAGACTTGTGGGGAAATGCTATATTCCACTCCTCCTGTCCTTTTGGACTTAGAAAGTTAAGAGAAAAATGTTCTAAAGTATGGAGAGCTTAAAAGAGTAATTCTTTTCTTGGTCCATTCCAAACTCAGAAAAGAAAAGCCAGGAAGCTGCCAAAGCCTCAGTGCTCAGGATGGCAAACAGACTCTTTCCACTCAGGTAAGCAGCTTTGCTCAAGGATCCCTAATGCTGAGCTGCCTTCTCTCGAAATCACACCCACTACAATTCAAATGGCATTAAATTCCTCTCTTAGCAAACTTGTCTTCTGTTTGTCTCCTTTGCTGGGCCTATCAGCTCAAGACAGAATTTACTGCAGTTAAATATTGTGTAGATCTGTTCAGCTATAAATTAATCACTGCCAGATAGGAATAAAGATAATTAGTTTCCTGGAGTGCATCTTTTTCTTTAGTTGTTAATTACCTTCACAGGGACCTGCACCTTTCATGGAGTCAGCATAATCACAGCATCGAAATGCCATTATTCAAACTCTTTCTGAGAAATATTCACCATCTTTATACCTCAGCAGCATGTAAATATCTGTTTTTTATCAGACGAAGACATGGTTATATTCATTATTTAAGCAACATGAAATAAACAGGTTAGCACAATGTTTAAAGTTTAATTTCTGTGCCACTGGATTGCAATACAATAAAAATGAGCCACTGCAGGCACACCACAGTCAGGACACCTGGATTCTCTTTACAGTGGCCATTCCATATGGCTGCCCTTGTATGTCAATACCTTCTTACAAACTCAGGTGACACTTACCCAATGCTGCAGCTTTTTGTGCAGAACCCTGCAACTTGTATGTATGAAGTACAGAGTTTTGAACTGCCTTCTTGCTTAGCATAAAAAAATTCAACAGTTGTTTAGAACTGATTATTTACAGAGATGCCTGATCTAAAAATGAACATGTATTTCTATAAGGCTGTCCAGAGCACAACATATAAAACCCAACAATATTCAAATTCAACATCTTGTGTTGAAACAAGAAATGTTTTTCAGGGGAAGAAAAATCCAAACACCCAGAAGAAACCCTCAAGTCCAAACACATATGTAATACATATCAATTTCTCCCCATGAAACAAGAACTGTCAGCTGTGAATTTGTATGTGAATCCACTTAGTGCACTTTTCTCTGGCACCAGGATCACAAAGCTGAGATATAGAAATCCTCCCCTTTCCTGAAGCTTGATTATCTAATACCTTTCTACTTTAGATTGAAATAAATGACCAAGGGGAAAGAATTCCTTCCACTGTCTCCAGAGCAGAGGGGCAGCTCTGCCAGGACAATTCAGCTGATCCCCCAGGCCCTTGAGGAAGGGAACCTCATGGCTGTGGCAAAGCCCCTGCAGGGGCAGTGGAACAGCAGCACCTCTTGGGAATCCACTGGATGGATCTGCACGAGGAGAACATCCCCCATTTCCTTCTGCACTGCAAACAGATGGAATCCCCTTGACTGTCTGAGCTGTCAAACACACACTGAAGATCCACTCAAGGCAGCTCTGCCAGCATTTAAAATACCAAAAACTGAACTGTCAGTCTCAAAGCTGAGTGAAGTTCATAAGATTATATCCTCTTAATGCTTTGTTCAGCTTATATTTACAGAAATTCTGCCAATACTGGGGTGCATGGAAGGAATAACTTTTCCCAGTGAAGACTGAGGGCACCTGCTGAAATAAATGTCTAAGCCTAAGGAAAATGAAGGAGAAGCACATGAGATTTTCCTTGACAGAACACACTGGAAATCCAGATCAACAGGCCTTTTAGAGCAGAACTCCTGAAGAAAATGACCTCAGTAGAGGTTGAGGTTGACTATCAGGAGAAGATTCTTCCCCCTGAGGGTGGCTGGGTACTGGAACAGGCTCCCCAGGGCAGTGGGTACAGCACCAAACCTGTCTGAGTTCAAGAAGCGTTTGGACAACGCTCTCAGACACGTGGTGTGAGTTGGGGTGGCCTGTGCAGGGCCAGGAGTTGGACTCAGTGATCCTTGGGGGTCCGTTCCAACCCAAAATATTCAATGATTCCAACTGGAATGTAAAACTCAAAGTTAACACCAGAAAGCACAGCTCCTCATAATGTAAGACACTGTAATGTTTTTCACCGAGAAGTGGTCTGAGTCTCCTCTAGCTGCCAGAAGGTGGTAGTATTTCAAAATATTAATATTATTTATGAGGAAACAAACTCCCTGGTTTATGAAGGCTGGCTGCCTGCCAGGGCTGTATTTATTGTATTCACAAGAGTTACAAGCTCTGCAAAGGGCCTTGATCTGGAGCCCTGGGTGTCAGAGGGAGCAGAAAACAAACTGCAGAGCCTTGGCATTCCACAGCTTCAGGAGAATGGATTAATACCTGCTTGTCAGTGGGGCAGGCTGACACAGGATCACACATCAATGGTAACTCCTGGAACCTGCAAAAGAACTGAGTGAAATATTCCCAGGCTGAGAGCAGAGTCTCTGAAGGATCACCTGAGGCCAAGTCTCACTGTGGAAATGAACACCTCTTTACAAAGCCATTAAATCTTCCAGACCCTCTTCTGCTGCCTTCAGAAATGAATTCTGCAGTGAGGACAAAGCAAGTTTTAGAATGGATCTGTAATTAAATAAGGCTGCCAAAGAACAAGTCTGACTCATGCTAAAAGCCAGTTCTTGGCATACAGTGTCCAAGTGTCTACCAAGGTAACCTGAACAAAAGCCATTCCACAGAAATGCTAGCAAAAGAATTCTGAGCATTTCTTCATAAATGAACAAAATTCTGCAATCTTAGAACCAGGATGAAATTGCTGCAGCCACATAAATATAGTGCAAGTTGCTTAGACCAGATGTGGTTAGTGAGAGGATTTGGTTATAGCAGACAAAAACCAGATGTCCTAACCAAATGAATTAAATCCAAGGTATTTTTGCAGGATACCATAGGCAGAAAGGGCATTGCTGGCAGATCCCTTCTGAGCAGCCCTGCAGGTCCCCATTAGTGCTCTCAGGATGAGCTGGAGGCTGGTGGCACAGGCAAAGAATCTTTTTGAAAACATGGCAGGAGAAGATCCCAGTAATTCTGCCCAAATGGACCCAGACAGCTGTGCCAGCTCCCATTGCCACAGAACTACTGCCAAACATCTCCTCAAGGTGGAAAATCAAACCAGATGAACCCAGGATTGACCACATGCTGGGACAGGTGAGGTATCCTTCACAAAGATCATCCTTCCTGGAGACCTAAATGATACTCATTTAGAAATACCTCCATGTACCTACCTGCCGGTAAAAGAAGTGGAAAACCTGTCCCACCCCAGAGCTGCACATATGATGTAGGGATCGGCGCTCGGAAGATCTCGCGTTGTTACGGAAAGCTCGCGATAGGGATAAAAAGTGCAAAGTGAGGCAGCGGTCAGCGAAACGTATGTAACCAATCATAGAACACATTGCCTTATATGTACTAACCAAATATAGGCATAAGTGACTGCTATCGAATAGTATATAAGACTGGTGCGCTGGCAATAAATCGGCTTTTGTTGCATCCACCACGTTGGTGCCCGTGCTTCATTGCCCCTGGGACTGGATGTCCTTGACCGAAGCCCTCCGGTGTTAGAACTCGGTTGCAGAAAGCAACATATTTACAATCAAGAAAATACTCCTGATTCTTGCATTTTGATTTCATCCCTACATATTTAAGAAACAAAGTTTGGCAGAAAGCGTCTTTAATATTTCGGGGGGGGAGGGGGGGGGAAATTACAATGGCACCCCAGGAACCAGAACAATAGTGCTGCCTTCATTCTGATGTGATCTGTGCAGCTTGAAAAGTCATCTGGGATACCCAAGTGCTATTAAAAGGGAAAGATCTTTTCTGGGGGAAAAGAATTCCTCAGGGCATGATACACAGAAAAATCAAACCACAAATTCCATGGATCTTGATTACACTGAGAGAATTGTGTGCTTCAAAACTGTTAGCTCAGCTCTGGTCAAAATCCAGTCAGAAGGAATGAGGCTGAAAATTAAAAGGCTACTTGGGAGATCCCTGAGGAATCAAAAGCAGTCTCATTCCAGAAAAAAGGAAACAAGCCCTGGGTCTTGGTTCCCACAAGGATGTGGTGGGTGTACTTTAGGAACAGTGTAATGGCTCTGGGAAAGGTTGGTTGTACATGGTGTGAAAGTTTGGCCTTTGAGGCATGAACGAAACCTGAAATTTCTAGGAATTAAAAGCAAAATGACAAAACAATGTAAAAATAGCAGAAGGCAGAACAGCTTAGACTGATCTGTTCAATCCAATTTTATCACTCATAAGAGAAAAATATTAAACACAAGGGAAACCTAGGTAGCAATTTATTTTCTTGAGTGTGCAAATACACCTTTCTGTTGACCTTTTTACTGAGAAACAGAATTTCTAATGCTGAGCTAAGAACTGCCCTGCCTTCTGGACATACACAAGTAAAATCAAACCAGCTCTGTGGTGCTGGAGACAGCAAGACTTTAACCTCCTTTTTTTGCAGGATGTTACACCCAAAGTATAAAGGTGCAAAAAGGAACCAGAAATCTCCCAGCTTTGCTACTGGCTGGAGTCAGAGCCCGAATGCTGCATCTCCTACATCCCTCAAAGAGAATAAATGTGATGACATGTTCTGGACTGGACTTGGAGCTGTCAGGCAATAAACCCACTGCAAATG
Organism: Catharus ustulatus; assembly: GCF_009819885.2. Lineage (NCBI taxonomy): Eukaryota > Metazoa > Chordata > Aves > Passeriformes > Turdidae > Catharus > Catharus ustulatus. The sequence goes on along the minus strand of NC_046230.1, from coordinate 1,818,532 downwards.
TTGATTTCTCTGGACTCTGCCAGGGAAAGAGAAATTGAGAGTCCCTTACTAACATGAGCTTATACTTTCCATAGAAATGTCTGATAAAAAGATATTTATTAGATACTGAAGTGCAAAGGGCTCTCAATTGAAAGTGATCTCTCATGCAAGCAAGTGGTCACATTAGGCAAAATCTTATTGTGGTCATTTAATCAAAATCAAGAAAATGAGTTTATACATGAATTCTTCAGATTAATCCTTTTTCTGTTGTTTCCTTTCTTTAAACAATTTAGGGTAGAATTTTCCAAACCCATAAGTAATACTCAATGCTCACCCCTATACCAATTCACTATTTAAACAGTACCTCAGTGCACATCAGGAACCTGTGCACTCCAGAAGCTGCAATCCAGACTGACTGCCCCAGCCTTGCCAGCCACACACTCCACTTACGAATATTGTGACTAAATATTTCAGTGTTCTTGCTACATACAGGCAGTTCTGTTAGCAACAGAACTAATGAAGCCTTTCCTTTGAGGATTTTGTCATGTTTAATAAAGCTGCAATTTTTTAATAAACCTTAGCATTTTTGAATGAATGGAAATATTAATGTGTATTCTGTGTGCTTCCTATTCTTGCAGGCATTCTAAAGCTAATACTGTCGAGAGCTCTTCCTTTCCATCAAATGGGCTTAGTTCAAATTTCACTGAAGTTCTGAAAAAACTGAGAAAAGCAGAGGAGAATACTGTGATCTAGACACCTTGTTTCTATAGGAAACTATGCCAATAAAAAGAAGAAAATGCTTTTTTTTAAAATTTTAAATAATAATAATATTTAACTGCAGGAAAAAAAAAAAAAAAACAATTCAGTTGGGATCCTTATAAATGCCTGGCTAGTTCTGCTCAGGTTTAAACACACATTTGTCCCAAAAATTTAATAATTGTAAGACTGTTTTAGGATTTCTCCTTCTGAAATGTCTGATTAAAGATTTTAGTGTCTTCAGGCCAGGTCAAGGAATAGTGTGTGAAACCCAGCCTTTGAGGTCAAAGCTGCATCAGCACTGGGACATTTTTAGCACTTTTTAGATTTGACAAATTATTTGAAATGAGAGAATTTGCTTGTACTGATCAGTGAACAGGGATTTTATATAAGCAAACCAGTAAGAAGATGGAGGAGGGGGGGGGCTATGCTAATTCCAAGAACATTTTGGGTGAAGAAACTGCTTTATTTATTTTATTTTTAGAAAAGCACTATCCCACATACATACAGATGACAGAACAAGCAAGCCCTCAGTCAGTGCACGTACTATTCAATGAAATAACTTTTATGAAAATAGATGGCTTAGTCCCTGTAGACCTGTTCTAAAAGTGTTCTCACCTGACTGTGTGTTCTAAAAGTGTTCTCACCTAAAGGCTTGGACAATTTATGTGTGAACTACAAAATTCTTCTCAGAGCTTGGGAAGGAGGAAAAGGAGCTCCTGGATGAGCCAGCAGAGAGGTGATGTAATGTAAGGCACTGAGGTCCTGTTCATTGCCTGTCACACCCAAGAGGCCATTGGTGACTTCTTTGCTTCTGAACCAGGGACAGCAGAACTGAGAGGGGTATTTACACAAAAAGGGGCAGCTTCTCTCCAGACTGCTGTTCTCTTGGAAGATGGACAATTTTCTCTTTTTTTCTGGAAGTCTCCTTTCCCTCACTGAAGGCTTTTCACACAAATGGAGCCCTTTTCTGACTTGGTGCAGGCACCTGAGCTCCTCCTCCCACACATTCTGTATTTGTGCTATGGGTGTACACTGAATACTTCTAGAAAGCAACAGGCAGAGGAAAAAGCTGACAGCAAAAAAAAAAAAAGCTTCCACTGAAGAATGAGAAAATTAGGGTTGACCTTGGGTGAGAAAAGTACAGTAGTTTCACAAATACAAGCCGCACGGATTATAAGCCGCACCCCCGGTGCCTCGACAATGTTGCTGTCTTTGTCAATAGATAAGCCGCACCCCGAATATTAGCCGCACTTTCGTTCGTAGCGAGAATCCGTGCGCAGCTTTCACAAATTGGCCAATTAGTAACAGGATCGCGGCATAGCGGGCTTTACTGGCTCGGGGCGGGGCCAGGAAGGCTCGGCCCGCTCATGGTTGCCGACGGGGCCGGGTGGCCCAGCTCAGCGCCACGGCTCGGCGGGGCTGGCTGGGTGGTGCTGCCGCCGCCGCCGGGCTCGCTGGCCCCCCTCTCCCGTCAGCACCGCCCCGCTGCCGCGTTCGCTAGCCCTGCCGGCGGGCTCGCCGGCCGCCCCCTCCTGTCTGCACCGCCGCCGCGTTTCCTCGCCCTGGCCGGCACTGCAGACCCCCACACCGCCGGGCTCCCCCACCCTGCTGGCCCCGATTCTGCTGGGCTTCCCCCGCTGCCAGGCAGCCCCACCCACCGGCCTTCCTGCTTCTGCCATGCTCCCCTGCACTGCTAGCCCCAGTTCTCCCGGGCTCCCCCGCCCTGCTGGCTCAGGCTCTGCCGCCCGCCCCCACACTGCTGGCCCCGCCTCTGCCAGGCTTTCCCACCTCAGCCGGGGCCAGCCAGGCTCCAGCTTGGCTTGGGGCTGCCGCGGGCTCTCACTTCCGTGTTGGCAGCTTTTAGAATTTTGTTAATGTATTAGCCGCCCCGGAATATTGGCCGCACTTCCGGGTTTCCACCAAAATTTTGGTCAAATTGGTGTGGCTTGTATTCGTGAAATTACTGTATATATTAAAGAAAAGCCAAAAATCAGGATGATGTTGAGAAATTATTTATGGTCTTGGGGGGGTGGGGAAATGGTGAAAATGAGTTGCTGAAGTGGAATAAATAGTACCACTGTAAGAGTTTATCAACCTTCCACCAGCTAGGGAACAGCAGTATTTGTGGGAAAGCAGAGGGAGCTCAGTTTGTTTGAAAGGGCCACAGCTTTCGGGGAGTGACCCAGGTCAAGTGGACTCCACGTGCCCTCATCCCATTTTCCCCAGCCACCCAAGTTATACACTTCTGAACCACTAAATTCTGAGAGGCTTTCTATAGAGAGATGAAGTAATGTAGCTGAGTTTTATCTCACTTATCCCAGCACATATCCAAGGCCCCACCTTGTACTGTGTGTAATCCTTTATGCTTCTCCAAAGTAGGCAAATGTGTAATTAAAATACTGTGGTTGCACCTTTTGCAGATTTTCTGCTGGTGTAGGTGAACTGGGAATTGACCTTTTCCTTCCTTTCTCCCAAGAACTAACAATATTGTTTGAAAGCTGCACTGAAATCATGTAAGGAAAGTTATTGTTGGACTTTAGGAACAGACCTGAAGTGAGAATCTAAACATTCTTTTTCTCCTTGAGATGAGAAAATATCCTACACCACAGAGATGGACACCACAGGGATGCAAAAGCAAAGTTTTCACAGGCTCTTGCTGCAGCACAGATGAATGGCTGGGCAGAGGATGGGCTCCATGTCAGACACCACAGTGGCCCTGAGTGGATTCAGCACCATCCTGAGTGCATTCACTGCAGCCCCTTCCCAAAGCCAAGGTGTTGCAGCGAGGGACTGAAAACACACCCTGATCATGCTGGCAGAGCTCAAACCAGACAGCATGAGCTATCCAAACCAGCAAAATGCACTGGAGGACAACTAACACATGGCAAGGAGAAAGGGGAGAAAATGAGCACTCCAGACAGGGACAGAGCTGCTAATTCAGCCTTTAGGTAGAAGCAATCTCTTAGTCCTGACAAAAGTCCCCTGAACAGGGGTAAGGATTTCAGCTTTCCTGAGAAGCAGCAGTGAATTACCAGAGCATGTCCATGATCTTGTGTGCTGGCATGGAGAAGTACTGACCCCAGAGACATCTGAGATAAAAGACAATTCTCTGTAACCCAGTCCTGGCAGCAGCAGAGCTGTTTAAGTCTGGGGAAACTGCAAGCATCTGAACAAAACAAACCAGCAAGGGTACAGACAAGAGCATGCTGCCTCCAGTGATGTCCTCCTGCTGCCCAGCCTGCATCCCTCCTGTCTCAGGTGACTCCTCACCAGGAGCAGCACTGGTTCTGGGTGCCACTGAAATTATCTTCAACCTCATTTGGCCTGAAATGTTTTAGACGGAAATAGAAATCCAAACTGGGAGAAAAGAGGGTTGCTACTGTTGCTCTACTGACAAGAAATTGAGACAAAAGGAGACTAAAGCATGTTTGTGAGCAGGAATTGTAGCTTAACTCGTATATATCCTCAGATCCACACTTCAAACATCAGACTTGCCAAATCCTTCTTCTTCTTCTTCCCATAAGAAGGAAGAAATTCAAGCCTTGATGGTTTTTGGGAGCCTCTTTTGACTCAGAGGAGTTATCACCCTGCACCACCACCTCCCCACCCTCCCTCTGCCTTTTCTCTACCCAGACCAAGCTCCACACACCCTCAGGTTCCATCCACATCCTGCTGGGCTGTCAGCATCAGGCCCTGGGTGCCATTCTCCTAACAGGGTCTAAAATAAGATGATCACTTTGAGAAATTTTATCCAATAGGACCAGAACTCCAAAACATGTTTAAAATAACTATGGCACAAATATGTGTATGAGAGGAGAGAAAGAAGCAGAGCTGAAGAATATGTTATCACTATGGCTTCTGCAATCATTTAATGGTGTGACTGTGGCTGATGACAACAGTTAGAGTGATGGACAGCCCAGCACCACTTCACAACACACTGTGATTTCAGCAAAAGGTCACATCCATGAATTATACATAACTAACTCCATCATAGCTTACACTAATGCAATGCTAGGGATTATATTGTTTCTCCTACCTTGATGCTCCTGGTGCAATATTAGATAGAAAAGGCATGTGCATCATAAGCTATCATAAACTATCAAAGTAGCCAAAAGAAGTCTCAAACTCCAATAGGAGCTTGCAGAAGCTGGAGGTAAAGATGAGAAAAGTCCTTGGCACTAAATGCATTAATTTTACTGAAAATATTGTACTGAGAAGCATTAAGTACATCTAGAAAAAGTGATCTGGTTTGGGTTTTTTGGGGGTCTTCTGCCAACCTATTTTCTTCAATTCTACCAGTGGCAAGCAACTTCCAAAAGGATTATTAGCCTCTTTTCCAGCTTAAACCACAACCAGAAAATACATTATCCTCACATATGGCAGCCTCACCCACCTCAGGCTCTCATGGTCACAGGCAGCAACACCAGCCAGAGTGACAAAGTATCTGGGACAGTGCTCAGACACACTCACTGCACTGCCAGCAATTCCTTCATGGAATCACAATTCAGAGCCTTCTGTGAGCTCACTGATGACTCCAAGTTAGACATGTGGAATAGGATGATCCATTCTGAAACTACAATTTTCATCTCAAGAGACTCACTTTTCCTGCCAGCACATCAGTGGGCATAGAACTCCAGGAGTGTGTGCCTGTCAGTGGAGAGATTAATTTACAGCAGTTGAAAAAGCATCTGGTGAGCTTCAGTGCAGATATTGTTAATCATGACTGGTGTAACTGGGACAGGAGCTGAGCTCTCTGAGAACCAAAACTCACACTGATCCCAAAATGCCTGGCATTCCTCATCACCATTCTTGTGTCTGGCACAGACAAGCATGCATGGAATAGGAATCTTTCTCCTTAATGTCCCTCAGGGATAAGGGCTACTGAAGACTAAGGATCATGGCAACAATCACACAAGTTAGGGAGGAAAAGCTTTTTCTCTCCAGTGTGGCAGGGCCCCCCCCCACACACGACAGCACAGCTACTTGGGCTTGTGGGGAAAAGGGGAAACACACAGCCCCAAGAGAGCAGAGGGTGCAGAATTCTCTCTCCAAAACCTATTTTCTATGTACAGCAAAAACTTCAAAGCTCTAGAGAGCAGGGAGCTGGTAATATTGTTCAGGCTGTGGTTGGGTTGCTGGGATTTGGTAAATAAAAAACATTTTACAGCTCATTAAGTGGCGCTTTGGGAAATGCTCTCATATCCGTTTTCAAGGGCTGTGGAGAGCTTGCCTTGCTGGTGGGGCAGGGAAGCAGTCATTTCAAACTAAGGGCTCCAGGGAAGGTGTGTGCATATAGATTTATATCTATATATAGAAATACTGGTCTGAGGAGCCTTACTTCACTGATGTAGGTGGTTGCTAACATGTTATTGCTTTCACTTGCTAGATTTGACTGAGGGGCACTATCTGCTGCTGTATAATGAAAAAGAATCATCAGGCAGCCTGGGAGGATGGGACAATATCACTGGGGCACCTTAACTGATTCTGCAAAACCACAGAATTGCTGTCATATTTTCTCCACATCATATGAAAACCATTTTCTGTGCGTGTAGGTGAAATTCCCATGTGGGCTGCAGAGCAGTGCTCCTGGCCTCACAGGGCTTAAGGGACAGCAATCTTTCCATTACTTCTTTATATAAACTCCCTAAAAACCCACACACATGGTCTTTCTGAAAAACACAGAGCATTGACTGTGGGCTGGTACTCCAGAGCACTTCAGCAGCCAGGAAAGGCCTTGATTGTCCACAAGGAGACAGAAATGTAGATGTCATCCTTTCATTTTCCCCTCAGATAGCTCATGTTTGGGGTACAAAATATTCCAGGGGTATTTTTGTTTGTTTGTTGGTTTTTTTAGTGTTTTTTTTAGATGCTGTCTCATGTTGGAAAGACTCCCAGTCACAGGCAGTTCTCTGGAAGAACCCCATGTTTGCTTTTCCTCTCCTTTACCTGGGGTTATTTTCAGGGGGAGGAAGCACACAGACATCTCCACTGCTTATTTTTAGTCTTGCAGTCAGTGCACAGAATACCCACCCCCTGCTCTCTGTACCTCTGAGCTATTTGATGTTGTGCCTTCAGAACTATGAGGAAAGCCAAAAAATCCTACAAACACTTTTCTGAATGCAAAACTGACTGAAGTCTTTCTGAGTGTGGAACTGAGTAAACCTGCATTTCAAGCTGTATGTAAAATTGAGAATTACATGGGGAAGTAAATAGATGGTCAACAAAAGTGAGAAGTAACTTCTCTCACATCAACGTTTTAAGCACCTTTTAGTTTCCTTTGAGATTAAAAAAAAAAAAAAAACAGCAAAAAATCCAGCCTGCAACTCCCCCAAAAACCAAGAAAAATATTAAAGTTTAAAGTATAATTTTTTTTCTTCATGAAAGATCAATTAAGTTAATTAAGAACCCTGCAGGAAGGCCAAAACAGTCAGGAGTTTGCAGGTATATGGGAAAAGTCTTGTAAGTATATAAGGGATGGAGTGCACACCATCCCAGCCAACACTGCACGGGCTTGAGAAGCAGAAAAGATGTCCCTGTGAAGTTGTAGGTGGTTTTTATTCAAAGTCTGATGTTAGCTGTGAGCCTGAAAGAGAACAGCCAAGCCAACAGGGTGTGCCTGGAATTAATTTATTGGAAGGAAATTTGCTGATTGGCAGCAATCAGGATGGAACTGACAGCCAAACATTTTCTGAGGCTGACTCAGAGAAATGATCCAGGACTTGGTTAAGAGTCTCCCTAAGGACAGAGTCTGTCCCTCCTAATTAGTTTATCAAAATGATGCTGTTCCACTGGGTAGAACCAACTGGATTCATCTTCACATTTCCTAAAAGTCCCCCAGTACCTTTTTCCCAGCCAGCACACATGTACCTTTTAGAGAGCCTTCCTATAAAGTGAATTTTAATTCTTCAGTGCTGTTAATTCTCAATTGCCACAACTGCTTCTGGCCCCATGCCACATCAACAGGCAAAGTGACAAAGTCTCACCTGTCACCTCTATCAGTGTCACCACCAGTTACCTACCAGTTTGTGCTCTATGGAGCTTCTAAAGCTAAGAAGCTCTGACACACACAGTTCACACTGCCAAGGCAGAGGAAAATGTTACCTAACAGACATGAAGGAAACAGCAATCTGAAATGTATGCCCAGAAGTTTTAGAGCATTTCAACCTCCCAGTACAGTCTTACTGTTCCTTCTCCTTTCCAGACCTGTGAAAGTGGAAGAAGAAAGTTCTGGCAATTAAAAGGATGCTTGTCTTAAAAAAAACCAAAAAAATCCCATCAATTAAACAAACAAAAAAAGAAATAATTTTAAACAATTTTAAAGGTAACTTGTGTGCAAAACGGCAACAGCACAGCTGCTTCAGCAACTGTTCCACAGAGACCTCCAGACTTAGAGAGAAAAAAAGGTAGGAAGCCCCAGAGCAAAAACAGGAGAGAGGTTTGTGTTTGTCTTGGGGTTTTTTTAATACTTTTGTCATCCCTTTCTTCACTGGAAAGTAATAAATCTTCTGCAGGAAAAAGTACCTGCTAGCATCATTAAGAGATTTAAACACGGCAAGATAAAACTCCCTGAAGCCAAAGCAGCTATTTGTGTCAAAGGAAACAATACAGTAATTTATATTTCCACTCCCAAATCTTATGGTACTGCAGAAAATGTGCTCCTGTAACAATTAATCATAAATCAAAGCACTGACAAGATATTAGTCTCCCACTCCTCTGGGAGACAAGTGGAATGTGCATCAAGAAGCAGAAGCAGGAGCTCTCCTGCCAGCGTGCCAGATGGAAGCTGTGCTAGGGGATCCCTGCATCTCCTGCCACAACAGCAGCACAGTTTCTGATTCAGCATCACCCCAGCCAAGTGGGTGAGCAAACCTCAAAGCCCACAGGCTCCATCTGAAGGGAGCTGCTCTCTTAGAGCCCTTAAATGTGACTCAAAGTGCTGGACAAGGAGCTCTCCTCTCTGTGCTGCACTCCCTGTTTTTACAGGGAAAATCGCAGCTCAGCTTTTTGTGATAACTCCAAGGGAACAGGAAAAACACAGCACGTGAATTTTCCGTGTGGAAGAGGGGCAACTTGTGTTTATTTAATTAGTGATCATCATTAAACAGCCAGAGCTGTTAAATGCTGGAAACTTCAGACAGAAATTTTGAAACAATTCACACCGACACCACGGCAAACAAGAACAAACTTGAGAAATAATTGTAAGATGCCTGCTGCAGAAATAATTCCTGAAAAAAATGTATTTAGTTGCCATCATTTCATACTGCACATTCACCCAGCTGACTGCTTGTCCCCCCCAAAAAACAAGAGTGACAACAGCTCTTTTTTTAATATAAAAACAGCAGTCTTGGTAAGGGGGAAATGCTGTTCCGTATGTAGATAATTCTTTAAAGCAGGATCTCAGGTGAAGAATTAAAGGTATTTGGGATAAAAATGGAAGGATTTCTGAGAGGTACTTAGCAGTGTCTTGTCCCTCCTTCTCAGACAGCCTGGTGGTGACTGGTACACACAGAGCACTCCCCAGTGCCACAGGAGCTCACTTGCTCTATCCATCCTCAGTGTCCTCAATGCAAGGCACAGGGGGAAGGCATGGGACAAACAAAAATTCAGGTCAGCACTTGCTCCCTCTGCAAACACCTCAGGAATTTACAGAGTGCTCTTATTCATCAAGTAAGCTACTTTTAGGTTTAGGGCTTTGGTTTTCTTCAGAAGTGGCATTTTTAGTTCCCTGGGAAAAAAACCCCAAAAGTACAAAAACAAACAAAAAAACCCCACCAAAAAAAAACCACCAAAAAAAACCCTACAAAATTGTGCACATCCTGAAGAAAACACCCAACCCAAACCCGTGTGAACAATATTAAACTGCAATGTGTGGTGGGAATGAAACAGGGAAAAGCAATCTAAACTTTGTAACTACCCTCCCAAACACCTCCCACCGGCAAATGGCTTCTTGTTTTAGGGCAGCACATTCACACAAGTCAGGTTTGAATAGGAACCACACAGCTCTCATCAGTGGGAAATATTGCTGGCTGCCTGATCTCCACTTCTCTCTCAGCCCTGGTGGCTCTGGTGGAATTGCTGAGCTGAGTACAGGACTAATGTGTAATCTTTTTCAGAGAGATTTTTTTCAGACAATTACTCTTACAGGTTTTCACAAAACAAGCTGTAATTTTACTATTTCTGTGAACAAGTAATAAGAAATCCTTATTACCATTTCTGTAGGGAATGCAATTAACAGATCTTGTGCTTACACTGAATAACTGCTTAATGTATTTTGTTATTCCTACAGGATTTCTCACCTGACCAGGAGATCCTATTTGAGTGCCCTACATTAAGAATTTCAGTGGCATTCAGTTCTAACTACAAAAATTCATCCCTTTCAAAAAAAAAAAGAAAAAAAAAAAAGAAAAAAGCCTGCCCAGCCCATGAGCAATTAAAAGATGCAACCATTTAGCCATTTCCCCACAGTCATTCAATGTTTCCTCAAAACCTCAAAAACCTTTACATGGCTCAAATTAAATCATTCAGCAAATTTGAATTCACATCTTTGCTCTCCTCCATAATAGAATACACTGGTATATGTAACTGACGATATAAATGATCATTCTGTGTGCAGTAAATTCTGTTTATGGTCCTCATTTTCTTGGAATTATTTTTGGAGGCTGGGGTACTTTTTAATGAACAAAATCAGAATAGAAAGATCTTATACAACAGCAAGAAGACAACATTCTACAATATAAAATGCCTTAAGGTGGTGTAGTTTTGGATTTTTTTCCATTTCTTCTCCTGAATTGTCTTATGAATTAGGTCACTTAGACCAGAAAAAGAGGCTACAACAGGTATTAATGAACTCAAAAGAGGAAACCAGCTCTAGTCTCCACATGGAACTGTCACAGAGTGTCTACAACCCCCGGTAGGACTGAATTTAACACCACTGCAGTCTCTGAAAACTTCTGTTTAGCTGGGTAATTCGACTAAATAGTATTTCTGTTTGAAATACTATTTCATGGCTTTCAGTAGAAAAGCTCCAAATCATTAATCTCACTTAAAAAATGAACATTAAGAACATTTAACATATGTTAAGGACTCTTCAGCATCTCTCTATTATGTGAGCAGTTGAGACACGTACCAGCAATGGCCAAAGACAAATCTACTGCTTCCAGGTGTGCTTGGATGTAACAGCAGTTAGGATAGCTCTCAAAAAGCTGATTTTTGCCAGCTGTTTGTGCTAAAATCCACCCCTTACTGTGGCTTTACACAGTGATGAGATGCCCTTCCCAGCTGACTGAAAACCATCTTGTATTATTGCTGTTATTAATAAAAGGGCACAGAGAGAAAGGTCAAAGGGATGAAGAATTTTGGTAACCTTTCTTAATCCAGTTTTAGCTGAACCAGTCCCAGCCAAGCATTACAATATTTAGGACATTTCTCTTCCTCCTTTTTAAGGGAGATCTTCCCTTTTTAATCAAATCCCTGCACACAAGAAGCTCAGCTGATCTCTGCATTGCTTTTTGAATCTCAAGCAATCATTGAAGCAGAGAGAACCACAGTTTACTTTTATTGCCTAGGAAAGTCAGAAATGCATTGAAATCAGTGGAAATTGCACGTATTGTGTTTGCAGAAAGGCTGTTCTCTTCTGAAGTGTAGTTTAAGCTCAGAAACACTTTGCAGCATTACAGCCATTTTACAAATCTGTTTTGGATATTTAAAATAAAGCATCTTTTATACAACTATCTCAAAAGAGGCGTCTTGAAAATGATTCCAGGTTTATTACCCAGCTTTATTTGGTTAAAGGAGGTTCTCTCAGTTAATGGACTCAGTTGTCTAAATTGAGTCTTCAAAGTTTCTGAAGAACTGAGGGCTCGCCTCATCATCTCCTGACTCTCTGCAGAAGGGCCATGCAGGTTTGGCAAGAGGACAAGCCCCACACCCTGTTTATCACAGGATTAGACTGGAAATGAGCTCACCAAACACAAACAGCTCATAGAATTCACTAGCACAGAGAGCTACAAGAGCTTGGGAAGGCTCACACCAGGACAACACATTTACACAGCAGTGGAAATCTGACTGGAATCTGTCTGAAAAACCCAGCACTCCTCAGGATCACACCCTCCAGACAGCTCTGTCCCCACCCACAGGTGTTTGTGCACATGCCACAACCTTCATACTGGAGCCACTGCATTTACAAAACCTGGATTTTCTGTGCACTGAAACACACTGAAAAAATAAAGCTGAGAGTTGTACAAGAGAGTTCAGTGTCTCTGAGCTGCTAAAATGGAGTCATAACTTGTAAACAGTGAGGGTGTGCTTTTTGTGGTTTCTAACCTGAAAACATACTTCTCTTTTCAACACAGGATGAATATAATCCTTCCCCTACTTTCCTTCAAAATAAATGTAAATCAAGCACTTTCTGAAAAGTCACAGAAATGTCAAACTCTGCAACTGCTCTGGATGAACTCACTGTCATGTTCAGTTTATTCAGGAGAAGATTAAATTGCAACAAAAACCAGAAAACATTTAAGAATTTTGCACCATTTGGCGTGCATACAAGGGAAGGAAAAGGCATGCCACACATCTGCTTCTTGTCATGATTCAAGCCAGAACTCATGTGACAATTGCTTTGCTTTTTATTACCATGCATTCCATAAAATTCCGAGCCTCTCCCTCCTATTATGGACATAGTGGTTTCCAGGCTGCTCCTGGATGTGAAGTGTGGGGTAAAATTCTTGGTTAACCAACAATTACTTATGAGCTGTTAGGTAACAGGGAGGCTCCAGAGAGCCTCGTGGAAGGGTCACAGCAATGCTCAGAGCCTGTTAAAGGGCTTCCACAAGGGTAGAAGGTGCGAGTAACAACACAAAGAGCGTCTCCAACTCCATTCCCGGGCTGTGTGTGTTTTGGGAGCTCTGATGGAAAAGGGTTTAAGTCCTTTTGGACTTTAGGGTCAGGTGGGTAAAGGCACTGGTGGAGCAGCATTTGTTTTCTTTTGTACTGCTCAGCTACCTGACTGAAATTCCCCATTACCACATTTCCCGAGCTCATGAGGATTCAAGGAAATGGAAAGGGTGAGGTCAGTACTGATGCCTGCCCTGGCTCCTCTGATCTCCCACCAGGAACTCATAACCCATAGCTTTGCATCAGTTATTCCACCCTAAAAACCAAACCCAGAGAATCAGGGCAATATTTAGGTTGGAAAAGACCCTGAGGATCATCAAATCAAACCATTAATGTAAAACAACATCCCCCACTGAACCATGTCCTCAAGCACCACGTCTGCACTTCTGACTTGAGTTTTTATGCACCAGGGTGGATCCACAGAAAAAAATAATCTGAGACAACACAGAGACTGTTTGCCAAGAAATCAGTGTGGAAAGGGTGGCAGTGGAAAGGTGGGGTGGATTCTCAGTGCAGAGATAGTGAGGAGGCAGTGGGTGCCCTCCTGCTGCCATGGGCCTCTCCCCTCAGCAGAGCTGAACCCTAATAAACCACTGACACTGCACTGGAGGATGATAACCACAATAAACTAGAAAACCACTAGGTCCTGAGCAATTTACCTCAAAACAACTCATTCTTACATAGAATCACAGAATGGAGTCAAAAGGAACCTTAAAGAGCAGCAAGCTCCAACCCCCCTGCCATTACAAGCCTTTAACTGCAGAAATTTTAAGTAAAATAGATAAACAGTAAACTTTAGGTCATCCTTGACTATGGCCAAAAAGTAGTCAAGCATTATACAGGCTCCTTGACAAATTTATTGTGAGAAAAAAAAAAAAACCAAAGTCCACAACCTTTCACCCTAAAGTGAACAGTATAAAATATATGAGCTTGATATGACTGGAGAACATGTCCCAGTTCTATCCCAGAACACACTGCCTGCCCCAGAGTTGTCCACACAATCAGGCTTTAAAGTTCTGATGTTCCTAAAGAAAGCTACTTAAAGTTCCTACTGAAAAATACTGCTCTTGATTTCAATCTTTGTGGCACCTGACCTCTGCTCAGCTGGGCTAATGAGGTCACCTTCCCCTCCAAATAAATCAACATCTCTGTTCTGAAGTGAGCAGGGCAACATTGATTTACAGCTCTTGTCTCGGGCCATGGAAAATAATCTTTAGGCTGTGGGTGAAATCTAGAAAGCAGTTCTAACACTGTGTTACAAAGATTTATCCAATATTTCAGCTGCAGAGTAAGACTCCTGCTCTGCTTTCCAGTCCACAAATAACACAACCTTTTCAAACTCTGCTAAAATATATTTAAACCACGTGACAGTATTCTACCAGCAGATGGATGGACAGAGCAATGCTTTGACAACTTTCAGAAAATTAGTAAATGCTAAATAACCTAAACCAGAAACCATTTCAATGTTTCTTGTTTTTAAAGTTTTTGTTTCTCTCCTTCACATTCACAGATGAAACACATTTCCAGCATAAAAATAAGCAAAATGGAATCATTTAGGTCATAACATTTGTGGCTTCTTAAAACACATCCAATAAAGCCTCAATACCTCATTCTTTGGAACATTTTATCCTGAAAGTTGTGGTTTGATACTGTTAAGAGTCATCTATTTCTGTTTTCCTCTCTCATAACAGCTGAGCCAAACACTGAAAACAAAAAATTGGAACTTTAAAACCCAACAGAAGGTAATGCTTTCTTTCAGCCTTTCTGAATTTGTGAGACTGAGAAGGCTGTGCTGCTTCCTGAAGCCAGAGCAGGGCTTTAACAGGACTGATTGTGCTGGGGCTGCTGGGGACAGGGCTCAGAACCTCTGCCCTCAGCTCCTCTCACACCTCACAGGAAGAGCAATATCCAAACACCCTTCCAGTATAAAATACTTTTTCTGTTTTGTCTCTGGAACCTGTAACATTATCAATAGAGAATGCCAAAAATTTTAATTAAAGAGTGACTGGAAACAGTTTTTGGTTTGGAACTGAGTACTAGAATGTGGTTTGCAACCCAAGACTGCAGAACTCTGTGCATGTGAGATTTCAGATAAAATGGGCTGTAATGAAAAACTGTTCTCATTAAACTCCATCAACTAACTCATTTCTGATAAGTTAACTGATTCTGTTGCTAGGAATATCTGTGAAAACACCACCCTCCTGATAATGTTACTGACTCTTTGAAAGCACTGTTCCATGAGATTTGCAAAACATCACAGATTAAACATAATGGTAATCAAACATAACTGGTAATTTGGAGTAGGTCCTTCTCTTCAGGTCCTGTAGGTCATTCTTGAGTGGCCCTGCTAATGTGGGGCAGTTTCCCTGAATGGAAATAGAGACTCTAAAATTGTGGTTTATAAACACCCCAGACTTTAGGGGGAGAAAAGGCAAACAATATAAAAAGAAAAATCATGAAGTAATTGCAGAGGCCAAACACTTCCAGCAGTATTTTTCGAACTTCTCTCTCCTTATTTTGCATTTTCCAGCATAAGCAAGCTGGAAAATGTAAACTGATGCCAAAGTTTACTGAAAGGGTACTCGATTCTGCTGCAAGTGGCCCTAAGATGTTGCTGACAACAGTAACAATATTACCCAGTATTGACAGTGTATGTTGAAAGCATGTGTTCTCCACCAGATGACACAACTTTTACACAGACTGAGCATATTGGACCCTGATGAAAGAAAGGAAATTAGGAAAACCCAAAAAAGAAAAAGGAAACAAAGAAAATATGAAAGTGGTGTGGATAAATGTTTTATCAAATAAGAAAGCTTTAAAAAAAGGTGGTTTTTTTTTTCCATAAACACACAACAGATTTGTAAATTATATTAAGGTATAGTCTGACTGTATGGCACATGACAAAGATGCCCAAAGGTGTCAGGATAAAGTGCCACATTCAGGCAGGTTCCAGGTTCTAAAAATCCTGTTGGAACTGCTGAGGAGTATCAATTTCTGTATTTGCTTACAATGGCAACAACATAAAATGTGCCTTTGCTCATGTGGAAGTCAGGGAGCCAATATATGGAAGGCAAACAATAATCCAGCTTTTAAAAAAAAAATCCAATACAGGTGGGAAAATGAGGAATTGGTTTTGTGTTTTGTTGAGGGGTTTTTATGATTATTTGAGGCTTTGTTTTGGGGGTTTGGAGAGAGGTTTTCTAGTTTGATTTACTTTTAACTATTTCTCATCTCTAACAGAACCAAAAGCAGGCACAAGCAGAAAAGGAATGGAGGGGTTCTTCTCTTCTCTCTTCTCTTCTCTTCTCTTCTCTTCTCTTCTCTTCTCTTCTCTTCTCTTCTCTTCTCTTCTCTTCTCTTCTCTTCTCTTCTCTTCTCTTCTCTTCTCTTCTCTTCTCTTCTCTTCTCTTCTCTTCTCTTCTCTTCTCTCTTACAGTCCTCACAGTGCCTTGTATTTAAAAATCCCCTTTCTCACACAGCTAAAAGAGGCAAAAGTAAGACAGAATCTAAGAGGGAGGCAATGCTTCAGTTGCTCCTTTGCCTGAACAGGGGACTCCTCTTGCCCTGCAGGAGCAGTCAGATGGCAGGGTGGGATGGAGCCAGGCAGAAAGCTGAGCCAGGCTTCTCATTCAGGGGAGGAGGCATTTTTGGCAGCCAGCAGAGCCCAACTGCAGAGCTGAATCACCCCCTCCCAGTGCCTGATGCTCTCTGCTGACAGCAAACACAGACCATGGCCAACAGGCTCCTAAATCACCTCAGATAAGCAGCTAAAATTAGGAGAGGGGAATTGAGGCAACATCCAGGACAGAAGAATGATGCTACAGTCCTTCAGACAGGAAACCTGGCCTTGCATGGCACAAAATGAGGGCAGACATGCCTTCCTGCTGGCTGAAATATTCCAGGCCAATGGATTCTTAAATCCAAGAAGGAACACCATGAACTCCTGGACAAACATATTTGATAGTTACATCCATTCCCTCAGTGGCCACTTGCAAAACCTGTGTTGAAGGAACCAAGGGGATAGACACACAAATGAAGCATTCATATCTCCAGTGAGCTGAATTCTGCTCTGATGGCTGTGCAGAGCAAACAGCAACACCATCAACACCCACCCACAGGGCAGGAGCCACCTGCCAGGGGGAGTGTGTCATGTTCTGGTGGTGAGCAATGGAACATGGAGCACGAGTCCCACATGAAAACTAATGGGGATGAACACAGGACAGGATGGTGCTAACGAGGCCAGGCTGCTCCAGAAGCACTGCAGCTCTTCCCAGTGTGGGGCTCTCCTGGGGAAGGTCATGCCTTGGCCTGGCTCCTTAGAACAGAGGCTGTTAAGGGAATAAAGTGGGGATTTATTAATGGCCATCAATACATACACCTGGGGCTACATCCAAAATGGAAAATGGTCATGAGTTTCTCAGACAGATCTAAGTTTGGTCCATTTACATATTGGGGTTAATCCTCCAATGACAGCTTCAGGTAATGAAGTCATTTACCACCAGTTTGCTCCCCCCAATTCACTTTTGGGGCCTGAGGCTGTAGGGTGTCCTTGGCTCTCAGGCCTGGAAGATTTTTTTGTCTGACCCAAATGTGAAGAGAGCTCATTAACACTCTCTCTTGGAGCTCAGAGCTATGCACTGATGCAGCACAGGGTGATGGGATGACTGGACAGGCTCTGAGGACAGACACCCCTCTGCTTCCAGACGAGTGGGGCCATGGTGCTGCTCCTCCCCAGCAGGGAGCTGAGCTGGAGGCTGCAAATCCTGGGATTCCCAGCTCCTCTGAGCCCCCACTCTGGAGGGGGCATTGGGCAGGTTCTACACACACCACATTCAATCTCCAATTTCCCTTCTGGTTGGCACATTCCACAGAAATTCTCACGATGAGCAAAGAAATGTGTCAGCCTTTCCCATCAGCTCTCACTTCCCTCCTGAAGTACAACAGTTATTTCCCTTTTGGATCTAGCATATCATTAGTGCCTAATATAATGCATAAAAGATTTTTGATAAAATACGACTTGGCCTGAAGCATACTTTTATTAAAAAGCTTAACTCTACTATATGCACAAGCATTAATAAAACAATGGATTATAATTAAAATTTTTAAAAATCCAAGTTTTTTCAATATCCTTAAAACTCCCACAGACTTTTGTTGTTTTCTTTGGCTTGATTTGTTGAGGGTTTTGTTTGTTGGGTTAATTATTTTTAAACAAACAAAGTTGGTCAAAACCAAGATATTTTCCACCACTGCCTTCTCACAGTGACAGTTAACATTTTCCATTAGCATATATACATGTCTTGCCGGAGCTCAAGTTATTAACTGGAAAAAAGAGAAAAGTTTCTATTTGTCAACTCCTAAGTTAAAGAAATGCCAAATACTGCTTTGTCTGAAGATTGTTTAGAACACCTCTGCTCTGGGAAATCTTGGCTTCTGGTCTGGTGGGAAGATGGGAGCTGGAGTTCATTTGATCCCTTTCCAGACAGGGTTTCCAATAAATGCTGTCAGCCCAAATCTAATGGAAACAATCTCACAAAAAAAGACCTGTGGCTCATTTTGACAATTCCTATCAGGAATTTTTTTTTGGACCACAGAAATGACCATTTCTTTTGATTTTTTCCCCTCCAAAGCAGATTTTTGATCTTATTAAAAATCGAATGTTGGTTGTTCAGTGACAGCAGCCTTCTTTGAGCGCAGTCTCAATCCAAGGAAAGTGTTAGTATGGATTAAAAGCATATGGTGGACCAGAAATTTCTGCATGTTCCACCTTAGGCCAGCCACTTCACTGCTCTGAGTAACACACTGCACTTAATTAGAATGAATCAAGACTAGTTGGTTGTACTTCAAAGTGCATCTCTAAGGTAAACAGAACCAGCTCCCATTTTCCTGAGAAACTGATATTCCCAGAAGTGAAGTGACTCGCCCAAGGCTACAAGCCCTCTCTGCCAAACCCAGGGTTAGCATCAGCCCTTCCTGCCAGAGAAAATGCTTAGCATTGGATTTCTTTGAAAGCTTGAGGTTCATTCTTCATAAAAAAGGGATGAAATATAATTACTTATCTCTGAGGACTCCCATGCTCTATAAATAACATTTGTAGGTTGCTAAGTCAGAGCAAGCCTTGTCAGGGATGGCAGGGCTCTGTCTGCAGTGCCAGCTGTGTAAAACACCAGCTTTTGTGGGCAGGAATGCTGCCAGCACAGCAGAGCTTTTGCCTCTAGAAGCATGCAATATTGGAAAAATATTTTATGGAAGGAAAAGTTCAGATTATTTTACAAAATTGTTTAATTTTCCTTAACTTTTCACAGATGCAGAAGCATGCAGACATTTTTCAAAATTTGCTTTCACCCGAATGTCATTTCACCTCACACACCAACTCCTGGCCAGTGCTTTCAGATTACACATTTTGGGACATTTGATGCCATTTGTAGCATTTTGTCTATTCTTTTAGACTGAAAAAGACCCATAAATGTAAGTCCAACTAACACAAACCAAAAAAAAAGGAGCTACTTTTTCACTGCTGAAATATTCCCAAATGGACAGACTCATTTTAGGGGGTTGGTGTCAGACCCTCCAGTTTCATTTCTCTCTGGCTTCTTGGTAGCCACAACCCCAACTTAATCAAGCCTGCAGAAACCACAACTTAATCAAGCTTGCAGAAAATTGCAGAGGCAATAATTACTGCTCACTCACACTGCACAGGATCATACTGAAATGACAGAAAGAAACTCCTTGACTTCTTTTCTGCAGTACAGAAAAAACAACATACCAACAGAAACAACAAGGAAAACCATGAAAGGAGGATGTGTACACTTCACATACTGTTATTTCTTGTGAGGAAGTTTCTTCTCCTAACAAATGTAATAAAATACTGCTTCAAATATTTCTTGTCATAAATTTCTTCCATTTCAGAATGGAGTTTTAATCTGTATATTTACAAGAGTAGTGCACCCCACAGGTGCTAACAGAAAATGAAAAGCAATAGAAGTCTTTTTAGTGTTCATCTCTTCTCAGACTGACACAACTGAAGCAGAAGACAGCAGCACCCACCTCTCTGTGCTGTTCTTGTGCTACACCATGCCCAGTACCCCAAGCCTTCCTAAAGCTCTCTCAGAAGTTTTTCTAATTGCTCCATGCTGGATCCTCCCCCAGCCAGCATTTGCAGAACAGCAAAGGAGCAGCAGGGCTTTGAAAATCACTCCACTGAAGCCCAGCTGGAAACCTGAACACCCTCTCTTTTGCTAAGCCTGCTCTGCTGTGCAGCAATTCCACCAGTGTAATGACCTATTTTCTTGTGCCTTGACACAAAAGGTATTTTCAGACACAGTATGAAGTGTTACAAAGAGGCATAAACTTCTTCAGAACACTGAGAGTGAAGATGTTTTATTAAATATCACTTAAGCTCAGAAGCAGTCTCTGATCCTGCAGGGTGCATGAGGATTTCTATGTTCTGACACCACTTCTTAAAACTATTATTACATTTACTTAAATTCTGTATCCTCAAAAGAAAGCTTAATGGTTTAATACATATAAAATTTTTGACTTTCACAAGGATGCAATAACATAACAGCAAAGGCATCTGAAAAGGTTTATGTTAAAGCCATATGAATCAAATGTGAAATTAGAAATCGCAACCAGAGCAAACAACAGTGTTCTAAGCAGCTGAGTGTTCCAGTGTGGAAGGGGGGATTTCTAGATAATGCTCCCCCATAAGTGTTACTGCCAGTTCTACAGCAGTAATGCATCCCTTCTGCAATGAGCAGACACTGTTAAGAGATCACGGCCACACCTGATAAAGCACAGGATAAACATGTACTGAGGAAAAAAACCTCCTGCAGGTCAAGCTTTGGAGATGAGACACAGGTGTGAGAATTCAGTTATCTGACTAAGGTGGTAGTTAGGCCATGGTGAAATCAGGAACACAAAAGAAATCTTTCCACTCCCAAAAAGCCCACCAGTAACAGCACAGAGGCATAAAGAGCATTCTCAGTAGAAAACATTGTATGAATCACACTGGACTGGAACTCATTGACTCCCTGACTGCTTCAAGTGCCCTAAATCTGGAACCACAGACAGCAGAACCAGCCATCCCATCACCATCTTTCTGCTGTTTGCTCCTTTTCTGTGGAGAAGCTGGATTAGCTTCCCACCTTGCCTCCAATGCCAACAGCTCAGTGCCATGCTCTGGGGTCTGGGTCTGCTTTGGGCCAGGAACCTGCCTGGTACAAGCCCTGTGCTCTGTGCCTCAGTGGCTGATGAATGCTGGGAGCTTATCTGTAACCACTGAACTTCTGCACAAAGTGCTCCTCACTCCTGGTACACCCTGAAAGGTGCCAAAAGCTCATGAACTGTGATCCATCCAGCCTCAGCACAAAGGCACTAAGCAGAGTCCTCTCTGCTTTCTTCTCCCACAGTTCATCCTTCCAGTGACACTTTTCTTTCAGAAAGCTTCCTGCCATTCTTACCAGGATCTCTGTTAGCACAAGAGAACAAGCATCACTCTTTGGAACAATGCCAAATAACCACTGTGGAGACACTGCTATGTGTCCACTCCATTCAGCTGAGCTGCTTGCAAGCAAAAAGGTGGCACAAAACATAAACAAATGGTCCATGCCTATGGCCATGTATTTATGGTCAGTGCCTCGAATTCATCACCCACCTGTTCACTGGCTCATGAGATGAGATGAGATGAGATTTATGTCCAAATAGCCATAACTTCCAGAGTGGGGTGTAGAAAGAATATCCCCCTTTGCTGGGAAATGTGATCTTTACCAGAACAGACTGCAGGAACGAATGCAGTTTGGATAAATTCAGTGGTTTGTGTTTTTTGCATTTACTGTGTTCCTACATGTTTTGTGTTGGGATTTTTCTTCCCATTTGATACAAGCAGCACAGTATATATGTAACTGGCAGAATGTGTCATCCCATGTTTTCCTTTCCATTCAGCTGACGTGCTAATTTTGTGTAACACAAGAAATGAACAGTGCTTTCCAGACGCATAAAATTGGGTTTTAACGACCAAGTAAGGCAGGACTTTTTTTTTTTTTAATGGGATCACAGTTTCCTCTATTAAATTTTAAGAGAATTCAGCTTTGGAAACATTGAATGCTGTATTTTACAGTTCTCTGAGGGGGAAAACAAGTGAGGTGGGAGGATGTACGCCTATTTTCAAAGTAAAGAGTTAACAAAGCATTACTTTAAATTCAGTGATTTTCAAGTTGGTTGTTCATGTCTGCTTAAATGCCTGTGGGTGAATGTGCTGAGGTCTGTAATACATTCCAAATGGTCAGTGCTGTTATGATACTCTCACAAATACTGCAGTACAAGACAGATTAAGTCAATCTTTAAGAGTTGTAGAAAGGAAATATTTTTCCCTTTTCTGGCTAAGAACAAGAAGTTTTCAAGTCATAACCCTACCTAACAGCTCAAAAGGATGGTGGCAGACTCTGTAGTGAAGGGGCTCTGCCACACAGACCCCAAAAGCTGTGCCAGAGGTGGGAGTCCAGCAAGTCTGAACTGGTTGGAACTGCACAGGGGACTACAGGAGTTGAGCTTGTCCTACAAGCAGCACATCTGGGATTTCTACCAGCTGCAGTAAGAACCAGCATTTTAAGGGGAGAACTTGCTGATTTTGCCAAAGACAAGAGAACTACTGAACAAAGAAGGTGCACATGTGTTTATGTGCCTGTCCACAAAGAGAGGAAATCTGAATCTATACAAAGGCAACTCAACTACAAAAAGGAAGTCAACCAAGCTATCAACACAGAATTCCTTGCAGAATGGAAGGACACAGAACTGCTCAAAGAATTGAAAGCATTGGAAGCAACTTGTTTGCTGCTCTTCTAGCTTTTTGTTAAGTCAGCTGTGAAAACCATGCAGGTAAGTGCTTGAGAAAGGGAGTAATTTCTTGAGTTACCTGTCCCCACTGAGCAGAGTCATCAGTTCAGACTGGGCACACTAGCACTGGTGCCATCTTGTAACCACAGAAAACAGCAAAACTTTCTGAAGTGACACCATCTTTAAATTTAACCATTTCAATATAAATTATTCTTGCAAAAGAACACAGCAGAAATATGACACTGAGACAGACTCTGACCTCCTCTTCAGAACCAGCTCAAGAACATGTTCAGATTTAAGCTCCACTGAAGTAACAGAATTAACCAATAATACAAATTTATTCAGTGTGTGGAAAGTCACAGCAGTACTAGAAGAGCAGTAGGGGAGGATTTAATGATATTGAGTGATTGGGCAAAAGAACTGATGGATTAACTTGGACATCACCAGACACAGCCAGAGAAAAGCTGCCCTAAATACCAGCACATTGGGGGGCACACAGCTGGCCACCACTGCTCAGGACAGAGCAGAGGATTGCTATGGTCAGTTTGGGAGCATCAGCTTACTGTTCAGCCATTTTCAGAAAGGACAAACATGATTTGTTCTTACATTTTCTTGCTTAGATTTCTTTCTTCTTTTTTTTTTTTTACTACTTCAAAGCCACAGTAAGCCTATGTCCTGGACACTCCATGGAATTCTGGTTATCCCACCTCAAAGAAGACACTTCTAGAGTACAGAGATGTACAAAAATGGCAATAAATATTTTAAAGATGTGGGCTAACTGGAATACTAGGACAGGCTAAACATATTAAGGTTCTTCAGTGTGGGAACTAGATAGCTGAGTGGTATGATTGAAGTCAATACAATCCATGAATAGCCAGTAAAATGAGGAAGTTTGGTTTTTACACAGTCTCAGGGTGATTGTGGAGGAACAGGACATTAAATGAAGTTATTAGACAGGAGGGTTAAAACAGGAATATACTTGGTTATATCACATATATTGGCACCAGTGCCACCATGCAGAGAGAGGAGAGTGAGTAATTGTCATTTCACAGCACTTCGAACCTCCAACAGCAATTCCAGTGGCTACAACGAAGTAACAATGGTATTTCTACCTTTCTACTGAAAGTCTTGAGTTCAGGCTCAAAAGCTTCTACCTAAGGACAGAGAGGGTTAGTGCAAGTCAAACACCCCAAGAGCTGCTCTCCCCCACATCAGGCTCACTGCAAATGGCACAAAGCTGCAGCCTCTCCTGTCAAATACTCACCATGTTCTACACACACAGCCAGCATTAGAACACACAGTACTGTGTTTGTGTCTGCTAATGACAATGCTGACTTCTACTACCTGCAACTCCAGCCATGAGTCAAGCAGTGTTCAACAGATCTGTACCCAGATGCTGTGTATGTACTTGTTACAGCTACCATCATAACCCCCTGCACTTTATCTTTTTAGAAAGACTAGAGGAAAAAAGGACAATCAGAGTGTTATAATTTCTACTGTGCTTTAGGCAACTCTTGAATTTGAATTAGCATTTAGTATATTAAGATTGTGTACCATAAAACCCAGGAGGATCAATCTATAAACAGATTACAGGGCTGACTTTCAGAAGGATTTTAAGTGTCCTCTTATACTTGGTCCACTCAGCATTACTGAAACATTCAACCAATTTTCAGATACTGTTATATCTAAAATACATAACACACAGTGCCCATATCAAGTTTTCCATTCAAAAGGTATTTTTCTTTTGTAAAATCACACCATTAACCCTAACGATTATCAAAACCTAATCTACTGAAAACAGCCTAAAGATTTGTATCACTCTCTCCAGCCTGACTCAACAGTGCAATTCACCTTTTAACAACAGCAGATCAATTAGGAGGCATCAATTCCAAGACTGTTTATCAGCTTAAGGCCCCTGGATGATCAGGAATGTCTCATGGGGAAGAGGCAGATGTGGAAACACCCACAGGGATCCACAGCAGCAGAGGGGCTCCTTTCCCAACGCAGGGTGCAGCTTGTTCTCAAACATCACTGCACTTACAACACAACCAAGTGCTGATTTCTTCCCAGACTGATCACTCTTCTTGTTTGTTTTTGCTCCTTTCATTTAAACTGTATAAATAATCACTTCTGTATGAGACAGAGCAGCTATTTCCTTCTAGGAAGAACATCCAGTGAAGACAAACACAATGCAGTCTTTCCAGCTGAGTAATTTACCTCCACACTGATTTCCCCTCCTCTGTGATAACCCTGGCAGGAGCCATCCCAAGCAGTGAGAGTCACCTGAGAGCTGGCAGGTGGGAAAGCCCTGTCACTGCAAACCCCCTGTGTTGCTCTAACTCATTCCTGAAGTGTAGATTGCCAGGTTAGTTTGTTGCTGCAAACTATCATGTTTCCTCCTCCCCTTTTGTCAATATTTTGTTGAAATCACTTTTAAATTCAGATTGCTTTATCTGTTTGGATTTCAATTTACACAATACTTCATTCACTATGAAAAAAACAAAAGAAGTTTGGTTTTGGGTTTTTTTCCAGGGTAACTAATGTTGAGCAGTGTGAAACCATGGTAACTGTCAACTTCCACCAGGTTATACTATAAAAGAAAATGAATTGGTGCAACCATCTCTTAAACATTTCTGTGGGTTATCACCATAGTAAATCTGACAAACCCACACTTCATCCTATAACCAGATTTTCATTTCAATAAGGGAAGCCATTGATCATTTTAACAAGCTATTTGTGATCTACAGTCAGCAGTTCCCATAGGAAGTAAATCTGTGCTAAGGGAAAGAAGGAGAAGAATATTTTTTCCATGGTTTCTCTTCCATCAGCCCAGGGCAGCAAGGGGTGAGATTTAGGGGCCCTTGTTGGGACAGGAAACACTAGATTGGAGCAACTAGAGATATCTCACAGCACAAGAATCTACAGAAACGTTAAGCTTTATTGTCCTTTGAACATGGGAAAAATAAAAGACCATGAGGGCCAATTAACCACCCAGAGCTGCTGAAGTAGTAATAAACAGAGAATAAATCTGAGCACAGTAGAGCTGGGGATAAAAGGCTTCCAGTGAAAATATCTTGGCTATTACACTTCCTGCAAGACTATACAGCAATGGGCAGTGACACTCTGATGGGTTTTACCTCACATTCCTCCTTCCTTTCCAGGGTCTGCACGTGAAACAAGGAGAGTGGAAGAGATCAGGACTTCAGTCCCACCAGGGTAACTCCAAAATCTCTGCTCTCCTACATCCAGCCTTCTCAGGAAGGCTCTTTCAGATGACAGCACTCCTTGTAGGACACAGGATCAAAACTGAACTCCTGAGCACCAAGGTCTAGGCTTTAGTCACGCTTAAAATAGTCCATGTTAAAACAATATGGGTTAGTTGACCCTCCCCACTTCTCTTAATAAACTGTTCCAGCAGTTCAGTTCTCCAGCAGACCAACATCTGATTCCCACACTGCAGTTTACACCCACTTACATGCCTGTGCCAACAATCTTTTCCACTTAAATAACTTTTCTCCCTCTATGTTGAGGCCTTTAGAGAGAGCAAAGGGAGCCCCTCATGCCCTCCCTCTGTTCAGCTGCCCCAGCCATGCTCTCCCTGTGTCCTCAGCCTGAATTCAGCCACAGCTGACCCATGAATGCCTCTCTGCACTATTTTCTCACAGAGGAGCATCACCAACTTTATCCACACATCCCCAAGCTTCATTACAGATGGCTGGAGCTCTGATGTGCAGTGCCTTCCTCCCAGCTCTGCAATTCCCATCTCCTTGAGCTGTGCCTGCTGCTCTGCCACGTTCCTGCTCTGTTTTCTCCATCTCCATGGAACACATGGAGCCTTCAGGGCCCTCCCTGCCTTGTTCCCAGTTCATGTTCCCAGTTCATTTGCTTGCCACTGACCACTCCCATGTCCTCCCATTAATCACAGCATTTCTATAACTACTGCACTCAGCAGCCTCAGGATCAGGGTCATTCACACATGCTCGTGCATCTGTGTTGAAAACAGCTAACAAATTAGACTCAGGCAATTTTTTCCTACAGATGATCATGAATGATGTTTGAATTCTATTATTAAGACTGGCTTTTACCTAATGTGCCAGCCCTGACACTTCCAGTTTGCCCCATCAGATGAAACAGAGTGATTTTTAAAAAGAGGAAATCAGCTGTAATGACACATTATTGAAAAAGCTTAGGGGCTTTTTAGTTGTTTTCTTCTGGTTTTATGCACTGAGTTATCTCCAGAGAGAGATCACAAAGCATTTCCATCATATTTCACAAAAGAAATGCAGCAGCAAGAAGAAGCAGACTGAGGTGGCTCTGAAATCCAATGCTGGTTAAAAATACAACACTGTTGAGGATTCAGCCTTTTAAGATCAGAGCCTCAGAAATGAGCCTCATAAACACTGGCCCTGTCAGAATGTCCTTTGACCCAAAAGATGATCATGTTAGCCCCAGTGAGAACACAATCTCTGGCTTCACCTGTTGTTTAAAACACAAATTCTAAGGAATTTCATCTAGAACTCTGCTACCAGCCTGCACAATCCTGGCCCCAGATCTGGAAAAGGCTCTGAGCAATTCAATTCCATTCCCATAAACTGCAGGAAACACAAAGTTGCTGCTGTTTAGAATAAATTTAACCTTCCCCAAAGCTCACAAGTGGAGTAAGCAGAGCTCCAGACAAGAAGTGTCATACAACAGGGACTCACAAGCACACTGGTGAATTGTTCAGTTAATTACAACAGACTCAAAACTTTTCTAGAAACTTTGTTCTGTCCTGTGTGCATGCTAGGAGGGCTGAGAAAGTGAAGACTCATCTCATTATTCTTTTCAGCTATGATTCCAGAGGTGTAATTTAATCTAAAAAGCACACCCATGCTGCTTTTTTCTGAGTTTTTCTGTTTATGAACAGAGGTAGGAAATTCAGAAACTGCCATTATGAGATGACATAAAGTTAAACCAGAATTCTGCAAAGATTTAGAACTCTGACTCCAAGGTTTATGAAGAATGAACTGCAAAGAAAAATCTTTGATTATTCCATTATTTTTCAATTAGATACTGGAAAATATGTGAAAATAAAAATTTAGAGTCTTGATTTAATTTCTGAATCTCTTCCTGCCTAGTTAATAAAATGAAGCAGCCTATGGCATTAGTTTGTAGGGAAGTACAAATTCTTGAATACTTGGTAGACAGGAAACTAAAACAGCATCTGTCAAAACAAACAGCTACTACATAACAGCAATCATGGACTGAAAACAATTCCATTTTCTGTTGGCATGAGATGGTGCAGTTCCACTGATGCAGAAGCTGCAGCAGCTGAAGTGACAGAGACAACAATGGACAGTGGCTCTCAAAAACCTTGCTAAGGAACAGTGCAAAAGCCTTCCCCAAAATCTGTGGGAGTTACACCAGATCAGGCTTGGGTTGAAATCTCATGCTGCTTAACAGACCTTCTTGAAAAAAAAGGTGATGGAAGCAAATTCTAATTTATTTTTTTTTAACAAACAGAAGATTTATAATGAGAAGGTATCCAATAACCATGTGCATCTTGTTTTTCCATGGCATTGTTGATAAATTAAGATACGTTTAGGGTGTGATCACTAAAAAAGCACTTTAATAACCTAAAAGGTTCCCCTACATTATTTTTAAAAAGCCTTTTCCCACTCTCCTTACAACCAGTGACCTGAACTACTTGAGATGTTTTATGAATGGACAGCTAACATCATCCAGCACTACTGACACACACACTGTTACTTTGGGAACAACTCAGCCTTAATAGCTATTAACCCTGCCACACAGAAAAGCTGAGGAAAATATTATTAATACAATGTGAGCATCCTGATTAATTAAAAAGTTCTGGTTTGCATACAGAATTTTCTGCAAATACTTAGAAACCACACACACACACAAGTTTTCATACAAACTGAATATAGTTTTATTTTTAAGCTGCATCAAGTTCTATTACCTAACACAAACCCTTATATAGAGAAATTCTATTAACTCCATAAATAATTCTCATCAGCCTGTGAAGATGCAACTCAAAACCCCCCTCCCTATTAAATAGGAACTTCATTATGTTCCAAGTCTGCTTGCAATCAGCAGTTCTTTGCAGGCAATAAGGTGGTTTGGGTCCTCTGCCAAATCTCAGTGTGTGGTCATTCCATAAAATTGACTAAATCAATGCTCTTGGAATTCTCCAGATAGTCCATTTTCCAAAGAACTTGCCTGATTCAGATGTATTTAATATATACATAGAAAAATGCACATTACATCAGTTTCTATTTTTCTTAGTTTTTACATCTATTCAATTTAATTCAGGTCACATTTAACTTTTAGGTATGTCAGCAGCAGCTGTGCTAATTCCAGCATGAGTTATGACAGGCTGTAA
The DNA here is from genome assembly GCF_009819885.2 of Catharus ustulatus. Classification (NCBI taxonomy): domain Eukaryota; kingdom Metazoa; phylum Chordata; class Aves; order Passeriformes; family Turdidae; genus Catharus; species Catharus ustulatus. The sequence goes on along the minus strand of NC_046230.1, from coordinate 1,789,689 downwards.
ACTATTAAAGTCACTGTTCCCATGGATGTAACAGCCAGCAACACCTGCACTGCAAAGGTGTGAGGAGAGCTTTGGTGCTCACCTACCATCATCCTACAGCTGCAGCATGCTCTTCACAGGGAATGGCAGTGCAGGAACCCACACTGCACACACCCTTGCCTGCTCATGCACCCCACTTCTTCTGAAAGACAACTTCTCCCAGGCTGCACCATGGGCAGCTCCAGCAGCAGTTCCCAGTTTTGCAGCACTCCAGCAGCTGCAGTTCTCTTCCCTCCAGTCCTGCTGGGCTGTCCAATGGAGGTGACAGCACAGCCAGCAACTGTCCCAGGGGTACCAACGGGATGCTGACAGGGAATGCTGCAAGGAACAACACTCAGGGAGGGGCTGGCAAAGGGTTCAGTGTTCTGTGTATCAGCAAAGAACCAGGAACTACAATTTCATAATCAAGCCCTCTGGTGGCAGCAAAAGAGGATCTGATTGAGCAGCCCTCTGCTTGCAGAGGAAGTGCCTCTGCCCCAGGAAGAAAATTCAGGTACAAACACATCCATCCTCACTTTGTCTACTATCATTTTTTTAACAATGCTATTACCTTCTTCATGGTTTTATGGTTTTAAATTTCCTTTCATGACCTGTGCACTTCACCACATGCCAGCTGACACAGTCTGGGCCCACGAGCAGGGAGCTGATGGACATCACTTGTGATGTGGCTTCCACACCAAGCAACATGATCCGCTGGGTTGACAGAAACTCAGCATCATTTTCTCTGAACTTTGGGTCAGAGCCATGGGAAAAACCCACAGTGGTTCTCCATCCAGCTCAGTCTATCTGACCATACATTCTGATGAAAACTCTCATGGGCAGTTACCCCAATAGGCTTTAAAATTAAAATTACTGAATGTTAGATGATACTCAATTTTTTGATGAGCTACCCAGTGAATAACACAGAGCTAAGGCAAGGCAACAGACAAGGAATCAGCAGAGGGTTTTCTAGAAGACATTTAGTCTGTAGCACTTCACCTGGAATTTTAGAGCATATTATTGTGTTTTGCAATCTATGGAAAAGGCTTTCCAGACAGAATTCACTGCTAATAAAAGAGTAACAAAGAAACTCAAGAGAATGCATTATTAAATGGATTTCCAAGAATTAAAATGGAAGATATTAAAACACAGCTAACAGCCCAATACAGCTTGTAATTAAACCTGAATTCTCAGCTGTAAGAGTCTGGTTATTGAAGGCTAAAAAAACCCCCAAAATTAAAAATCACTGGGGTAGTTCTTTATCTTCAGAAAGAAAAATATGAGCCAGACCAGCCCTACAGAATCAGCCACAAAGCATTTTTCCTGTGATTTTGATCACCAAAAGCTACATTAGTTCCACATAGCTGAAAGTAGTACAGCAGGAAGTTTTAAATATTTACTTCCATCAGAGAATTCTGCTTTTTTATATCCCCACCCTCTGTGCTGGTGCTGAGGAGGCAGCACCGGGCAGTGGATGCCAGGCAGGGACACCCCCAGGACAGGAGATGCATTTGGAGCTCAGCAGGCACAGACACTGCTCCATGGACCCTTCCTCTCAGGAATGCTCCCAGCTGAGTGCTCAGGGAAGGGCTTCAGGAGCACCTGGGCCTGAGACCAACAGGAACATGGTGATATCTCACAGGAATGCAGTTTTCACTTGCAATGCACCCTGGCCTGCTCCTGACTGATGTTTAGGGCAGGATGGGAGGTAATTCCCTTCCCAAAGCCATCAGAGATTGTCAGGAGTCACCCAAAACTGAAACAGAACTTACAGATCAGGCGTAGAAAGATCAGTCTTTGCAGAGATTTTCACTGATAGAAGAATTCATTCCTCCAGGTAAGAGAGCACTTTGCTGTTCCTGTAGCATGGACTGTGGCCATTCAGCCTTTCAGGGGGCTGTAATTCTGGAATTGCCACACTAGGAAGCAAACATCCCTAAGCACAGGAGCATTCTGTCCCCAAAAAGGCCTGGCTTTCTCCAACTCTGCCTGCCTGACTCCAAAGGCAGCACTCACACAGTTACAATTTGCAGAGCCCCAGCATATCCCAGGTACTTTGCAGTAAGCTAGAACTCAACTTCTTAACCTCAGGAGATCAGTGCCAGGACATCACTGCCACTTCACTTCAGGCTATAAAACCCTGCCCTCAGGTTCCCCAACTCCTGACTCCTGCCTCAGGGTTTCTGGAGCAGCACCACCATGACATGTGCCCATGTGTTTTCTGCAGATGTGGGGCAGCTCCAGCTCTTTCCTGCACATTTGAGCCATGTTCCCAAGAACATTACAGAGGTGCAACACAGCCTAACAAACTCTTGGAGGGATTGCTGGAGCTGAGCCTTCACACCCCAACCATGGAGAGGCAGAGTCACACTCCAGCACAGCACAGGATTTGCTGTTTGCCATGATCCTCACTCTTAATTTGCCATAGAAACCTCTGAATTGCAACTTTCCTTTTATTGTCTTTCCCCCATAGTTAAGCTCTCCCTAAAGAGCAAGGTTTGTAACACTCACTCAAACATCTTGGGTGAGCCGACACCACACAGCAAAGACCTCAATCCTTTCTCCTTGCAGTCCAGCTGCAAATAAACTCACCATGCCTCTGCCTTCAATAAAAGCAGACAAGGTGTCAGAGTATCCCCAGGGGGAGCCAGCCATGCCAGGGAAACAGATGTGCTTGAATGTGACTGAACTTCTGTAAAACTATCCCTGCCATGGTAACACTACACACAAGTGTCCATTCTTGGTTTAGTTTATCTCACCTTACATCCTGATGAAAACTCTCACAGGCAGTTACCCAAACAGGCTTTAAAATTAAAAGTACTGAATGTTAGATGATACTCATTTTTTTGCTGAGTTACCCAGTGAATAACACAGAGCTAAGCCAAGGCAACAGACAAGGAATTAGCAGAGGGTTTTGTAGAAGACAGTCTGTAGCACCTGGAATTTTAGAGCATACTGCTGTATTTGAAAATCTATTCAAATCTATTTTTTATCTAGAAAGCCTTTCCTACATTCTCAGGTAGTGCAGCCACCCAAGCCTCCCCACAGAGCAGTCTGTCCCCAAGGGATGTGGCTATGAGCAGCAACCAATTACCATGGATCAAATCTGTCTCTGGTTTAAAATGGCACAGTTCTATTCAAATTTGAACAGCTTAAAGAATGCCAGTTCTGTATTCCAGCTATTGCAAATACAGCTAAAGAGAAGCTGTGATTGGAGCATGGTAGATACCAGTTACTTTTTTCTTTTCTTTTTACTTTTGAGTCTGCTAGAGGTTTTGGTGGCATTTCTTCTCCTGCACACTGGTAGGAGGTTGAGGAGATGTGAGAAATACTGCAGAAACCGTGGCAATGCGCTACGTCCCACTAACTGGGACTGTCCTGCCTCTGCAAAAACAGAAAATAAACTGCAGTTGGTTTTGGTTTGGCCCCAAGTGCTTTTGCAGCACTGTATCACTTTGTCTTGCTTTAGCCAAAGCATTTTCCAATTAACTAATGAAGACTCCCCTATCACAAATCAACCACAGACATTTAAGGTACTGGAAGGTCTGCTGGTTTTCCTTAGTGAAATTCAATCTCCTGACATGTACTTAAAATCCCAAATGTACACTGAATTTCCTTAGTACTTCAGGGATAACATTTTAAATGCATTTCCTTAGACCAAGCCTACTGATCCTGAGTCTCAAAACTCAAGTCTATCTCCATGCTCCTGAAGTCAATCAGGTGAAATTCTGATTTTAGACAAAGAGCCTGCCAAGGTTAGAGGTTAACACCGAACACTGTATTTTTCAAGTTAACTTTCAGTGTTTGTCCCAAGCAGTTTAGTACAAGGAATTTGAAAGGACTCCCACAGCTGGGGAAAGAATACATAACTTGCTTTAAATTTCTGTATGTGGAAATAGTGTATTTATAAAAAACAGAAGTGATGATTTGCCTTTTTTATACCAAGTTTCCACAAACATATTGTTCAAATCATGCCCCAAATTCTTCAGTGGAAGTAAACTGCCAAGTCTTGGGTATGAACAGAAATAATAACTGAATATTTATAAATAAATATTATCTGCAAATAAATGTGTTTATAAATAACTTAATTATTATCTGGACAATGACCCTGGGAAAATTATGAGGTCACAAGGCAGATCACTGGCACATTGTATTATTCACTGTAAAACTAATTTGTCCAAGGGTGAATCCCTGAGCTGAAAGGCAAAGTGAGTTCCTCAGCTCCTCTGTTCAGTCAAGAGTGTTAAAAATTCACTCTCAACTAATCATTTTTTATTTAAAATATGCTTTGAAATTGCATTTTTGCAATAAGGAAGATATCACAGGTGAGTCAGAGATTGGCCTTTATCACCAACTCTGTCTCTTTAGGCCGTCAGAGCCTCCTAAGCTATCTGCAATATTACACTAATTTTCACTAAAAATAGACTTCTCATTTTTCACATTTATCCAACATGCACTTGAATGTTTAACTGTATTTATTCTAATTAAAGGATAGCATTCATGTCAGAAGAGTTTACAAAGCAACAATCTCTTCTACAGATAATTACTTTACAAGATTCTGCTCAAAGAATGAAGTAAATTTACCAAGTCTTGAGAATTCTTTCATATTCAGGAAAGCTCATGTGGTGCCTTTTGGCCTAAAAGGTAAGAATAGTTGGGGGTTTTGTTGGTTTTCAAAACCAGCTTTGAAAAGTTTTCATCCTGCTCAAATTTGCTTTTCCAGCACCAGCATGGCTGTCAAGAGCATTTCAAATGTTTCTGCATTAAGTGCTGCCAATAAAGACACCAAGATTTGCAGACCCCACGTTCCCTCCTCTCTAACCAAATCAAAGCTCAAGTGAGTAGGGTTGTCAGGAACACTTCTACAAGCAGAATTATTTCTACACCAAGTAAAGCTTAAACATAAAGAAACACAAATCCAGGTGAAGAAGAAAGTAAGTGCAGCAGAGAACTGAGAAAGATGTAATATTCCCTACTTAAGCATTCTAAGAAATTAATTTAAATCTAGTGCATGGTAAAAATGGTGTTGGTAATTTCAGATATTTCTTCTTTTTTATTCTGAGTAACAGAGTGAGCCAGACAGTTACCAAGTTGTGAAATATCTGCAGCAATCACTTTGACAAGCTGGATGCCATTTCTGTTTCTTAACTGATCAATGTAAAGAGCTAAAGGTTTATTAATAGATTTTACTTGGTCAAGATCTCTGGAAGCACCGTGGGTGAGAAAATACTTTGAAAATATAATCAGAGCTCACCCTCAGCACTCAGCTGAGCTGGCAAGAGACTCTGGACAGAGCAGGAGTTTGTCTCATCAGCTGAGCCAGGCACAACTTCCATCAGAGCCCCTGTTTTCTTTATTCCCATCAATCCACTGTGGCTGTGTGCAAACCACCAGCTCTGAACACAGAAGAGCTCGTCTGTTCTAGAAAGCATTACTGGGGAGGTCAGTGAAAGTACACACCAGGCAGGGACAGGGATAGCCAGAGGGGCTTGTGCCAGTAATACTGAGAGGCTGTGGGATAAACCAAGTATAAATTAAACTGCTTTTAAATGATACTTAACGTTTGTCAAGCAATCTTTGTGTCCACTCATCTGATCTAGGCAAATCTGCCTCTAACCACAAGCCATGGCTCTGAATCCTGCTGGAGTCAGCAGACACGCTGAGATAACCCTGTGTTAGTGGGAGGTCAAGTTGGGCCTGGAAAGAGGCAGCACTGTGGGCTTTATTCTACCAAAAATACCAGTATTTCAAAGGTTTACCTGTTCTGTGTGGGGAAAACACAAAACCTTTCACACAGGAGAATAAGGTCAGTCCACTCCACATTGTCACTTTTAAAGGTGAGATTTATAGCCCAGCCAGCCCAAGTGCAGAGCTGCACACTGTGCACCCTCCTAGGTGTGTGGGGACAGAAAGGCAGAAACTTCCACTGGTACTGAAGGGTTCCATTTGCAGCTTGGAAGAAGCTTGGATTGATGTAAAAACAGAAGTACACAGATATTAAGCAAAAAAATGACAGGCTTATGTTTCTATAGTTGTAAGTAAGAATATGCCTTAAGTAAGAAACTGTATTAGATGGTAAAGAATTTTATGGTGTAGTAATGTGATTGTATAGGGTTAGCTAGAAGTTTAAGTGTTATAACAGAAGCATATGTGTGTATGTGTGACAACAGTTCATTGGACAAAGTATATGCAATGTGGCAGAATCAAATAAAGGTGATAGGTTAGAAAAACAAAATTAACTTCGTAGCAACTTTCTACTGGATCAAAATGTTATATATGGCCTTGTAACAGAGAAATCTGTGACTACTTTGGCTAGGGCTGAATTCCTGCTTCTCTAAATCTCAGACCTCGAGTCTGAAACTTTAAATCATCTTTAGTACAATAGCAGTCCCATCCCTTCATTTAAAGTGACAATGATAGGGTGAGAAATGTTCTATCCCTCATTTCATCCCTCACACCCAGAGCAGCTCCAGCAGACAGTGACAATCTCCCCATAGCACAAGAGGTTTCTTGGCAATCTGGGAGACACTTCAGCCTTCCAAGCCAGAATCCAGATTTATTTTTTTTCCCCATTTTGATGAATCAACATGCTTCCAGTGAAAAACAGTTAAATAAAATAAAAATGGCTCTCCATGACTTACTCTGGAGGCTACCCCACCTTGCCACAGCAATTTCTCTAAGAAATCACACACACATCACACTAGACCAAAGATATTTTGCCAGCACTTACCCCCAGCCTAAACAAGGAATACAAACCAGCAAAAAGGAGATTATTTTGTGTCTTTTGGCACTTAAGGCTTGGAGAGTAGCAGGAACAGACTGCTCCTCCACCCTTTAGGTATAAAGTACCTGCAACACAAATAAAACCAACCCAAAGGCCTAATTTAACGTCATGACAGTTTACATCAAGATCATCCTACTAGCACAGTAAAACCTGCAACAAACTGCCAGGTTTGCTTTTATATAAATAGTTCAATATATATCTGAATTATTTCACACAGAGAGACTCCACTGAACAAGGCACCAGGGTGGGAGGAAGGTTGGAGAACTGTGTAGAGATTTTTTTACATTTACATTTAAGCAACTACAGGTTTTATCTCAGCAACACCTTCCTCATATAATTCCCTTCTGCTGAAAAATGTAAAATTTAGTATTTGATCAGCTGTGTTAAAACACTGATTCCTGCTTGAAAGAGAATTTAATGCATGGCATTTTTCCATTGACCTGCTCATTCCACAGAGTCTACAAATGCTGTTTTCATCACTGCTGGTACACAGGACTAGCAAAGGAAAATCAGAAAATTCACTTCCAACTACTTTTATAAAATACACTGTTACTTTTAAGTCTTCAATTTTGACTTGAAATAATGCCCAAAATACAATGTTCTGAAAAATACCAAAAGCCAAACATCATATGGGAATCCTTTTCATCCAACAGACAAAGGCACCATGCTTCCAACCCTACCCTATAGTTCTAGGAGCAAGGATTGGGTGTATCAGTATTAAAAACTCTCTTACTGGTATCTCATTTAACTGAGATTCTGAAGAATACATTTTCAGTCCAATATCTCCAGGCTTTGATAGGATTTATCCCTCTTGTTTATATTGCTGTATTGCATACCCATTGCAAATGAAAGAAAATGAATTTTACTTCCCTCCAGGAAGAATCATTGGCTAAGACAGACTGAAGGATCAGATAAGACTTTCACTTTCTATCTTTTCAATAGGACTTTAAGTGTGACCTTCCCTAAGAGGAATAGGTATAAAGTCACTCTGTTGGACTCTGCACAAGAAAATAAACTTTATCTTGGAGATTTTCCATAGACTCTAACCATGTCTGGATTGTTTATGTTAGAAGAGTTTCAATGATTGAAGCACTACTATATTATTACGGTAGTATTTTAATTGGAAAGTTTCAGTTTTCTGACTAAATAAGGAGTGTTCTTTTCTTCTGAATAATAAAAAAAAGCATACAAAAGAAACAGTACCTGCCCATCACTCCTTATTTAATAAAAAATATCCCAAACTTGCCAAAATCAAAGAGATACTGTAATAGTATCAAATCAGTGTTAAATTGCATCTGAAAAATGCTGTGCCACTGGAGCAAGTTGGTGACTAGATGACATTGAGTATATACCAAATCCAGAGGTTTCCCCCAAGAAACTCTGAAATCAAGTACTAATTACTTGTATTCAAGTCCCTCAAGCTGAAAGAAAATGTTGAGTGCTGCAGTGTTAAAAAAATGCCTTTGCAAGTCAAATATCCATGTTTCTGTCCATTACAGAAATGTTTTTCAACTACTGACCTAATCCATCCATTTCAATTGCCTGGACACATCACAGTAACAGTACTAACTAAAAAGAAGAAAGTCTATCACTGCAAGGGAGATGAGAGTGTGATTTCACAGCAGGAGGACTGTTCCCAACAATGAGGTCATTCCTAACCAGCAGTGGGCATGGGGTGTCCATGAGTCAATCCAGAAAACTGCATTCCCTAAATCAGAACAGAATATGCACAGAATACAACCCAAAATGCAATTTGAAAACAAAAAGTGGGAAAAAAACATTTTTAGAGAGCAGCACCAAAATATTGGAAGGTAATTCTGTGCCTCTTCTCGAGGCTGAACTGTAAAAGGTTTGGTGAAAATTGCTTTGGTGAAGCTGCCAGCAGCGTTCAAGTGACCCCAAACCCAGCCTGAGCCCCAGATCTGTCATCCAAACTCCTCAGCACCCAGGCCAGAAGGACACAAATCATCCTATCAGAACTGGGTGAGCTCCTCATGCCTTCAGTCAGGCTTCCTGTGCTCATTTTGTGCCATGTGAAGAACCACAGCTTGCTCCTGCCTTTCTCTGTACCTTCATACAGAAGTTGCCTCCTGACTCACATTTGCTTCTCATCTAGAGCTGGGGCTGGATAATTCAAACATTGCTCCTTCCTGGGGTTAAATTTTCTATCAATAACTGGCACATTAATTACAGTAATTTCACGACTATAAGGCACACTCTTTTGACTAAATTTTTTCCCCGAAACCGGAAGTGCGCCTTATAGTCCGGTGCGCCTTATCTGATGGACAAAGTTGCAAAATTTGCCAAACCAGAAGTGCGAGCCTCAATGGGGGGGCGGTGCCGCGGGAGCGCCGAGTCACGAGGGGGGGCGGGAGCGGGTGGCCACAGCCGGCTGGAGCCAAGAGGGGAGGGAGGGAGCCAGCCCCGGCACGGGCCCGGGCAGAACAAGAAGCCGGGCGGTGCTGGCCCTGGCCCGGGCGAGGGGGAAACGAGAACCCGGGCGGCCCTGATCCGGGCGCGGAGGGAACGAGAAGTGTGAGCCTGCAACAGCCCCGAGCAGAGCCTGCCTGGCGGCGGCATCAAAGCAGCAGCGGCGAAGCCCCTGTGGCCGCCAAAAGGCGGTGCCGGCCAAGACGCTGTGGCCGCCGAAAAGTGGCAGCGGCGAAGCGGTGGCGGGGAAACCCCCGCGGTCGCCGCATCCCGGCGCTAGCCGAGCCCCCACGGCCGCTGAATCGCGGCGCCGCTGGAGCCCCTTGCGGCCGCCGAAAAGCGGCGGCGGCGGCGAAGCGGCGGCGGGGAAGCCCTCGTGGCCGCCGCATCCTGGCGATAGCCGAGTCCCCGCGGCGCCGAGAAGCGGCGGCGGGGAAGCCCCTACGGCTGCCGCATCCCGGCGTCGGCCGAGCCCCCGCGGCCGCCGAATCGCGGCGCCGGCCGAGCCCTTTGCGGCCGCCGAGAAGCGGCGGCGGGGAAGCCCCGCAGCTGCTGCATCCCAGCGCTAACCGAGCCCCTGCGGCCGCCGAGAAGCAGAGGCGGGGAAGCCCCTTGCGGCCACCAAATCACGGCAGCGGCCGAGCCCCTTGCGGCCCCCAAATCGCGGCGCTGCCGGAGCCCTTTGCGGCCGCCGAAAAGCGGCGGCGGCGAAGCGGTGCCGCCTGAGTCCCTGCGGCCGCCGATTCGCGGCGCTGCCGGAGCCCCTTGCGGCCGCCGAGAAGCAGCAGCGGGGAAGCCCCCGCAGCTGCCGAGAAACGGTGACAAGTGGCGCAGCCCCGGGGATGCGGAGAGAAGCAGCGCGGCCACGGGGAAGCAACGGGAAGCGTCGCCGCCACCGCTGGCCGCAGGGAAGCTGGGATGCAGCGCCGTCGTGCGGTGGGAGCCGGGTGCCGTGAGCCGTGCCAGCCGGTGCCGGGGGCGAGCCGGAGTGCCGGGGCCCGTTGCACGGGGAGGGCGCCTGGGGCTGCATTTAAAGGCTACACCGATCTTTGAAAAATGTTTGCAAATTGAGCACCTGCCAGCAATTCGTTACTTTGTTGCGTGCCGCGTGGCTCCTCGCTGCAAAAAAAAAATTGCGCCTTATAGTCCGGTGCGCCTTATCTGATCTACAAAGTTGTGAAATGTACCAGCTCCTGGGGGGTGCGCCTTATGGTCGTGAAATTACTGTACATTTAATGAAATGCCTACATTGAGTTCAATCTCTTGACAGTTTCCAGGACTGAAATCCTTAGAATTGTTTTTCCTTGATAATTGCATTTAAAAAAACATAAAACAAACAAACCCCACATCACTACCCACAAAAATAAAGCATACAGACTTATCAGTTTATCTTACAAAGCTGAAATCCAGCCAAATGCTCTGACACAAGGTTCTGCAGGTTAGAGATCATCTATAAACATCACTGACTTCTGTTACTTTCTTCACACCTTTTTTCCAACATGGGTCAATCAAAACCTGCCCTGACCTTTTTGAAATTTGTGGTGAGGAAGAAAGGAACAAAACCAACAAAATATCCCAAGTCCAGGAAAATACCCTAAAACTTGAAAAATACTGCAAGAAGAGAGACAGCATTTCTTACATAGTTTACAGTCACATGTGTATCTAAATTGTTTAGACTGATGGCATGAGAACAGTGGAAGTCAAACATGCTTTAAATATGCTGAGGTTAAATGATTATCTGTGTTTTCCATACCCAGATGCTGCTTGCTAAAGCCTAAGGAAATGAGAAAGGGGACAATGAAAGTGCTACACTCATAAAAACTGGAAGTCTCTAAAGGAACACATTTTGAGAAAGTCAAATTTGTGATTTGCCATTTCCTCCCTCAGTCAGCTCTCACAGGCCCTGAGAGCCCAACAAAACATGGCATGGTCTGTTCAAGCTCATGGACAGGTGTCCCCTAATCCCCCCACTCCGCAAAATCCCAACAAAAACAAGCTAAGGAACAAAGGGGAGAAGGAAGGAAAAAAGTGTGGGTCCCCACTGGCTGCTACAAAACATCCTTCTTTTCTGTTCCAGGTAACCTGGTTTAAAAATCATTTACATGTCCAAGTTTTTACCCTACAACTGAAGTTTCCTGAGAAAGGGACTCCAGGTAGAAAAACAGCTGCTGTAAAATATCTCCTCCCCTGTCCCCCCTACACATCAAACCTGTACACTGCAGTGATAGGAGTGTGCATTTATATACTGCAGTGATAGGAGTGTGTATTTATGTATTTATATATTTATACACTGCAGTGATAGGAGTGTGTACTTGTACCTTTTGACTCCTCACAGCACTACAAAACCACAGCAGACAAGGTGAAAGGAGAATGAGGATTTTAGTGTGTCTCAAAGGCTTAGGCAATACCAACCTCAAAGTCTGCCCCACTCAGAGCAGCCCACCCCAGCTAAAACCCACCCTGCACCCCTGGGGAGACACCAGTGCCATGGAAAGCTGTGTCTGACCAGCAGAATCTTTCTACTTCTACCATCACCAATGATATTTCAGATCAAGCTAACTGGCATTAACAAAAAGACCATCTATTTTGAAAACTCAGAAAATTTCCTCTTGAAATGGAGAGGAAACAAACACAAAACTCCCTAGAGTGATTTTCAGAATGGTTTTCCTTGCTTCACTCCAAATAAATCAATGTTTGATGTTCTGATCCAACAATTTTGTGTAGGATCCAAGTTAGAAATGGCTATAGCACAACAATCATTAGGCTGATTAATTAATCATTAATTCATTAGTGCATGGATGATTTCTTACATGAAGTCTTGGTTCAGGACAAGATGCTCAAAAGAGCAATTAAGAAAGAGAAAGTACTCCCAGTGCAAATATTTCTGATTTTGTCCTGAACTGACACTGGAGGATTCCTAGCAAAGCCATCCCTTCCTGCTCTCTGAAGAGCAGGCTAGAGGCACAGTCCCAAACCAGTGGGAATCTCGTTTTATGGTGTATTTAACTGGCAGCTCAAACTTCTTTTTCCTGCAAACTCAATGATTTAAACACGACAAAACCCAATCCAAAGAACTAAACTAAAAATAAAAAGGTACAACTCTAATCCTGTTTATCAGACCTCAAGTGCCCTCTCTACCAACTGACTGCACGATCCTCATTTCTGAGGAATAATTTCCTATTGTTTCAGGCTGCATCTGTGTGTCAAATTGTTTTTAAAGTTCCAGTTTGTTTTTCCTAAAGAGTTGGCGTGCCAGTTAGCACAGAGCATAAATAATGCTCGGCTTTGCAGCAGCAGTATGAAATGCAAGGAGTGTGGAGGAACCAGGAGCTGCAGCTGTGCCAGCCCCACAGCCCCAGTAACCCTAAACTCAAGTTCAGCCAGAGCCAGCAGGGCGATCCATTTGCTGACCCACAGTCAATAAAAAGGCTCTATTTTGAGTTCAGAGCTGTTTACTACTGCTGGTATTTAATGCCCTGGGAGAGCAGGAGGAGCAGAGGAATGCATCTTCAGGCACCACCAGGACAGGTTTATGTCCCACATGGGGACAGCAGTGACAAGCCCAGCCTGTAAAACAGGTGGAAAAAGGAGCAGAATGTGCCAGCAAGCAGGAGATCTATGTGTGCTGCTGTGTGGCACTGCTGGCTGCCCAGGCAATCAACACTGGCAGAGAACACATAAATGTACAATATTTATGTGTTATTATATTTTATATTATTTAGCTGCCTGATATGAATTTAACCTTTTTGTTTTCCACTAAATATGTTAACTACAGACATGGATCTAGGTTTGGTGGTGGGCTGGGCTTGGGTTTTTTGCTGCTGCCATCTTTGAGGTAGGTTGTTTATGTTTCCTTTTTCATTTATTTTTCCTTTTTAATTCAACATATGGGGACCCTGTTAGTCTTTACCCTGCTACTTTTCCCAGATTCCCATCCTTTTCAAACTTGAAATTTTTCATGTCTCCAGCTCTGGGAAATTTACAGACTAACAAAGTAACATCGGCTTTCCCCTTCATGCCTTTCTAAAACGTGTATCAGTAATCCAAGTGGTTTGGTTTTTTTTAAAACAAACTAAGATAAAAATTACAAGTAACTTCCCCCCTCCCAGGAAACTGATACAGAAAATTTTTGGGTTGGTTTGTTTGGCTTTTCTTGCTTTCCTTTTAGTCAGAAAGCTGCTTGTTCTCAAAGTTAACTGTGTATCCAGCAACTTGTCACAAGCAAAAGAGATTCTAATATGGAAATACTGATTAGAAATACTGATATTCTTCCTGTTTCCTCTCCATTACTTTTACAGTACAAACTTCAACCAGCATTGCAATCATTATTTGGAATATTGCTTTGTAGCCAAAATCTTCAAACATATGCCCTACAATTAATTTGTAATGACAATATATATAGAAATATTGAAGTTATTTTTGGATGTGTTAGACATGCATTTATCTCTAAATAGCTCAGCTGTAATTAAGTTGAAGTTATTCACACATGAGCAAACTCAACAGAGCTATGTGGGAGTCAGAACCCCCCTTAATGGGACAGACAGTAAGTGTCACATCTTTGCTCCACGTTGGAATTATTCAGTAAGCTCCTACAAAACAACTTGTGACCATGAAAATTGTTTTAAAGCAAGAAAACAGAATGCTAGAATTTTGTCTTTTATAGCTGCTACAGACCACAAATCCACTTCAAAAAGAAACATCATGAAAGCCAACACAATGCCATGAAACTTCCCAGTTTTGACAAGAAGAACTGTTTGGAGAACATTCACTGGCACACTTCCAAGCAGCTCTCAGTGCTAAATCTGATGTATACTTTGACAGTGACAGTAAAGATACAGTTGTGTTCTAAACATCTCTTTTCTCCTCAGGGTGATGTTGCCTCATGTTTTACAGAGTAAAAGCAATGACAACAGCAAGTTCAGCTCGTGGAAATGCAAGTGTATATTCCAGTTTAAGTCTAAAGGGTGATGGGAAAGACACTAAGAAAATACAGAGGGGAAAAAGATTAGCTGAGAAACTGGAAAGGTGTTTTGACCCTTCAGGGTGCCAACAGCAGTGCCTCAGAATGCTGAACCATCAGAAGGATGTGAAGACACCTTTTTCACCATTACAGCACATTTTTACTCATGACTTTACCTTTCCACAACATCCTCTCCATTCCAGCAGGTCGAGCTGTCTCTCATCACCAGGTCTCCATCACAAAGCCTCTCTGCTATAGAGGCATAAAAGGTTTGGGAGCGCTTCATGTAACTGATGAACTCTCTGCAATGCAGGAAGAGCACAGTTAACAACACACCAGGAAACTCTGCACTTAAACCCCCTGCCAGCCCAACCCTCCACCAGATCAACACTTCAGAAAATAACAAGTCTGAATTAATTTCTATTTCTTCTGTATTTTTACTCCATATAGATCATCCAATTTTATTTAGTCTGGTGTCAATACACAAAATTGCACACATAAAGGGTGCTTTTAACACATTGTGTTAACTATCTCTTACTACATCAAAAAAAAGGTTACACCTACTCTTTATGAAAAACATTAAAAAATTAAATTAAAAATTAAAAATTAAAAAACATTGAGAAAACATCATCATAAAAGTCATGGCCAGTACAGACAGTGTATTTTAAATGAATGTGTATGGAAAAATGCCTTGAGGGCAAACTGCTACCTCTTTTATAATCTGATTATACCTATGATCTATTCCTGACCGAGGTAGCTATAAAAACAAACTAACAAAACAAGTGTTAATTCAGCACACAACTGAGAGGATTTTAGAATGAGGAATTACCCTGCTGCACTGCTTTAGAAGCTCCTGTTTGGTATGTTACAGCTGTGCAGAACAGGATTCAGGACACAGGCTGAGCTGGAGCCATCACTGAGCTCTGTGCTTGTCTCACAACTCCACTGGGGAGGCCAAAGGACTCGTTCTGCTTTGCAGTGTTTCAGCCTGGCAGGCACTGGAGAGGTGCCTGGGGTACAGCTGGATGGAGCTCAGCACAAACCAGACAGGATTTATCACTCCTTAGCATTAACAGGTGCTTTAAACAACATCCAAGTCCTCAGGGAAATATCTATCCCTGCAAGGTTGAGGCAGTGGTCATCTCTCCCCACAGCCATCTTTATACTTTATATTTTCTCAAAAGTGTTTAACCATCCCATGTACCTTCTGTGATGAAATCCTGCTCTAGATAAATCAGTCATCATATGCTCCTAAGAAACTAACTGAACCTAACAGAGCAGGAAAGCTGGGATTTGAAGCAAAGGAAAAAGCAGGAATTTGGGGGCTTACAAAGAGGTAATCAGCATTTCTACCTCTTGACTACCAAGTTACAAATATGAGATCTGAGTATTTCTAGAGTAAAGCCAGGCCCAGCCAGGAGGTTTTCTGGCAGAACAACCTAAGAGGGTCAGTTCCAAAAGGAAACACAGATGCTAAAGATTTCACAGGTTCTAAATCAGTGCTCTTTGAAGGAGGAAACCAGCACCCTTTTCAGAGCCTAAAGCTTGCCTTACTCAGCTCACACCCCTAGAGGTTTACACTCCTTTGCATTCTCAGCTCTGGCATTTTCAAAGCAGTACTTCAGCAAATGCAGAATTCTCTGTCTGACTGTCAGTCTTACTGAGTGAAAATATTTACTTTTCATGACTAGGAAACTAAACACACTAGGGGAGAAAATGTAGAGTTTCCCAGTGCCCCACAATGCAAAAGCAGCAATCAAAAGTATTCCAGCTCCTAGATTACAGCTGGAGATGAGCTAGGTGTAGAGACAACAAAGGATGTCACCTCATTTTCATTCTTACCGAGAGATTTTTTTCAAACTTCTTGATTTGTCATTCTTTGAAGCTTTCAGAGGCAGAGAACTGGAATAGGCCGGGGAGAATAAGCATCAATCAGGAGAGGTTGGTGAGTAGGGGAGAAGCAGGAATTCAGGCAAACGAGGGAAAGAAATGAGAAACAAAAGAGAAAAGTAAAAATTATTTGAAAGAAAAGTCATCAAGCACATGCATAGGACAATATAAGAAAATAAATAAGGAGGAAAATTATCATGAGATTTTTGCAAAGTATACATGCAATCAAAAATGTCAATTCAATACTGGAAAAAAGTACAACTGAGACTGTTTGTCCCAATCATTTCCAAGTAAGAGCAGAATTACAAATGCAGCACATACAGCAGAAAGCTGAAAATAAATTCAGTGGTACTTAAATTAAGTGTAACTGATACCAAATGGAAGGACTGTAAATACATGAAGCTGTACAAGAAAACAATGGCAAACAGTTTAGAATGAGAACCACGGGCAGGGGGATACAAACCAGTAGCATTCATGTTCTGGTACAATGAACAATTTACTGCCTGTTAATAAATAATATTAATACAGGTATTTTTTGCTGTACTGGGATTGCACAATGAAAAAAACACCCAACTTTGCAAAACTGGAGATACAGACTTTCAGGCTATGGTGGAGGAAGAAGTGTGGAAATAACCCTGGTGATTATTTGGTGTTCTTACTGCAAGCAGCACCTTCAGCAGCCTGAGGAGATGCAGCTCTGCCATCACAGCTCTGACAGCTGATGGCAGCAGTGGCCCCAGCACAGGAGGGACTGCACTGACCATCAGGTGAGGGGACCTGCCTGCAGGAACTCCAACACAGCCACTCAAAAAATGAAAATCTGTAACAGGGAAAATCTGGATCAGCTGAAATGCTGGCCCGGGCCAGTGGTTCACGTGCGTCTGATATTAATAATCTGGTTTGTACTAGCACTTTATTACTCAGACTCCAATAAAATCATGTGATGTCTGACCCAATAGATAGTTTATTTCAAATGAAATCGATATCATTGACTTCAAACATTCCCAAAGGAATTCCTAAACTGCTGATTTTAAGATGTATAAAAGATCTGTAAATTTTTGGCACAATAAAGAAATCCCAACAAAATCTAATTTCAAAGCTTTCTTCCTCCAGCCAGGGACCTAATATGTTATAGTTCTTTGTTAAACACATTTTATATACAGCTCTGTAACCAGTCTGTTTAGTGGTTTGAAATGTTCCATGGAGTAGAGATGCTAAAAGCAGGTATTCAACTTTGCTGGGAGACCAAACCCTGACTAGAGCAGTTCTTTGTGCTGAACTCAGCAATAACATTCCAATTTACTGAGATTCTGTGCATGCCATTTACATTCCCTGCACCATCATATGGTTTCAATTTTCTTGTCATCTCTATTACATGTTATAGTAACCTCCACATTAAAATATGACTACAGCAGCAACGCTGCCAGTTTCAGTTAATCCCTGACTACGAATATGTAATGGTAAAAAAAAATAATAATCAATTTTATGCTTTCCAGTTTAATCACAGGAAATGGTTTCTTGCAAGATCATGCAAGATTTATTCAAATTTCAGCATCTTTCATTATTGTCCCTGACACTTAAGTGATGCATAACAAAAAATATGCAGGAATGGAATGCAGAGTAAAATCAAAAGAGATGGGAAATCTCCCAGGAAATCTCCCAGGAACTCATGAGTGGAAGAGCAGAAGAAAAGGGCTCAATTACTGCAAAAGAGGCTCCAGTTGCTCTGTACAGATCTGGCTGTGTAGAAGAGTGAAGGGAGAGGAGGGCTGGCTCCAGCCAGACCCCAAATGTCTCCCCCAAGAGCCACATCAGGCCAAGGGACACCATTCAACAACCCCACTTGTCCTGCACCAGCAGCCCTGGCTCTGCTCCACAGCTGAAACCAGAGGTTCTCCAACTCCTTGGGAATTTCTGATTTTTTACATGGCCTAGCAGAGACTCAGCACCTCTGCAGCAAACATTCATCTGCAGCTGCCTGGCACTGGGGTTTTAAGGGCATCTCTGAGCAGGTTGCACACAAGAGAAGAGGTCACTGCATTGTGGTTTCTCCTCCAGAGCTTCTCTCTGAGCTTGGGAATGCTCTGACACATAAGGGAATGAGCCACAGCTTTTCTGTGTACTTGGGGAGTGTTGGCTCATTCCTGTTTTTTTTCCTTCCTTTCTCTAAAAGGCTGGAGTTGTGTTCTATACTGCCCTTGAATGAAAGGATCATTTGGAAGGATGTCCATTACCCAGACCTACAGACTCAGCAGGGTCAGGGTGACCTTGCACCTGAACTGACAGCAGCTGACAGGATTGCTCTCCATTTCTTAAAATCACCAGAAGGAGAGGCTTCACAAAAGATTCATGTAATTACTCTCATCATCTGGTTCCCCTGTAGCAATTTTCTGTCACTCTAAGTGCATTTTACACAACCCACTGCAGAAATTATTTCAACCATGTAGTACAGATTTTTATCACCTTAAATTGATTTTTATTGATACCATATGTGATTAAATGACGGAGAATGAAGAACACACTGATGCAGCCAATCACTGTGTCTTTCACTCCATGGTTTCCCAATTGTTTCCAAGAAGCAGAAGTACAAGCTTCAGGCCATGTGTTTTATAGGAAGTTGTGGAGAATAGATTCAAATTTTCCACTTCTTACTATTTATGGCATATTTCCATCATTCGTTTTTGGTGCACAAGCTCTCCACAATACCTATCAACACTGTAATTCAATAATTTCTCATGCTAATTATATAAGTAAGGACTTAGTTTAGATTTTTTGGATAAATTAATTTTCAGTGTGCAGATCAATTCTGGCAAACTGACTAATTTACAGCACACTAGTTTATTTTCTTTTCCATTTACAAGCCTTACATTTTAGAAGGTCAATATCCAAATAATTCTAGATGGTTGGGAAGGGGAGGAAGCAGATTCTCATGTGAGAAAGCAGTTTTTGTGCCATTGAAGACACGAATCTGCAGCTTTTTAAGAGATCACCTGTTGACAGGTTGGCAATTCTTGCTTTTGGGCTGCCAGTGTTAAGCCCCAGCCAAGTCAGTGAGTTACACAGAAGATGGCCCAGGGCTCTGTGCTGTTAAAAGCCCTTTTTAGCAATTGTACTACAACTGTTCTTTGAATTTTTAGTGCTGAAGTTACTAATTTAATTTCTGTAATGCTCCTTCTTTTTCTGATTTGCATGGTAAAAATTGATTAACTCCAAGCGCTAACACAAACTGCTATGGTTTGCTTTTAATTTACAAAAGGATTAAAAATTATCACTATCACTCAAAAACCTTCACTTGCTGTTATTACTTTTATCTTTTAAAACAGAGTTTGTTCCATTCACGCAAGCTTAGAATTAAAACAGAAATGGATAAAAATCTCATGTTCACAACTGAAAGGCCAGAAGGCAGGCTGTGGGAATTTTAACATTGCTGTCTGTCATTCACTTATCCAACAGCCAGAGATACACCCAGATTGCCTGGGCACTTCAGCTGCTGCTTCTGGACAGGAGAGCCCAGCACGACTCCAATGACGTGGCTTGTTCCAAATTAACTCTGCTCTTACAGAAGACAAGGTGCCAGAAATAGGCACTGGGAGTTTATGGGCAGTTTGCTCTGACATCTACTCCTGTACTGTGAGTGGGATTGTAAAAAAATCCTTTCCTAGAATGTAGAGAAAGCCAATTCAGGAGCTCCACAAGGTAAAGTGACAGAAAAGCCCAGGAGATCTGGGAGCAGGTATACTCCTGTCTAGGCCAGGGGCAGGACTCAGCTGTGGGTGTCTCAGATGGAGCACAGCTGAACAACACAAGCCAAGGTGGACACAAAAAGCCTAAAAAAATCCTTCAGCTCTTTCTCTGTTATGTAACAAAACTAGGAGATTCCAAAGGATCTTATCACTCCTACCCAGTCCAGTGGAATCAGGGACTGATTGGTGTCAGGAAGATGAATCTTTCTTTATCACCCCTTCCTCCTTCCCACTTTACCCCTGGCTAAGCTCATGTCCTTACAAACCTGGGTAGTTACATTTTAAATACTTTAGAGCTGTGGAAATCTGTTTCCTCAGACTTAGCACTGGAAGATTCTGGAAATAATGAACACCTTGGTGTAAAGCAATGATACCAAGTCTGGCCTTTCTTGGAGAGACCCACAATGTGATGCCACACACAATGTGATGCCACAGAGTCCCCTGTGTGACTGCCAGTGATGGCAGTGGCTGGAGAGTCACACCTGTGACTTTGGCTTTAACAGTACACAGAACCCACAGCATGGATTATGAGGCTGAGAGCTTGTTTCAAAGCAACTGCAGCCTAGGGTTACCTTCTTTTATTGTTCAGGCTGGTGTGAGCCATCACAAACGTCTGGGTTCCAGTCACTTCCTTCACTGGCACAATACTGGCTGATGACAGGTTCCCTTCTTGCTGTTTGGGCTGTCCACACACTTTATCAACCTGTAGGAAAGGGAAGGGAAGGAAAGGAAAATGGGATGTGAGTGAAAAAACAGTATTTACAACCCCACAAAAGCATGCCTGTTCCTTGCAGTTGGTGTTCTGCATGAGACATTGGGTGAGAGAAAGGAAGGACAGAAAGGATTCTTCCTTCAAGCAGCTGCAAACAAATGCCTTGCAAAAGAAGGACCAAATTCCAAGGCAGGGCAAAGAACACCAGAAAGTGAGCAGTCATGGATTTCTCTGTGGCTACCTGGACTACAGCACAGTTGGAAAGGCTGAAATAGTGACTGATGACGTATTGGCAAATTAAACTTTCATTTAGAAACATACCCAAAGCTGAAAGGATTTTGGTGGAACGTCTGCCCCATGCATAAAGAGCAGAGTCTATCTGGAGTTTGAAGGGGCTTGTAATAAGAAGATAACCAATTCTTCCAGCCTCACAGGGATTTAGTATCAGTTCAGGAGAAAGCAAGCTTGTGTTTATCCTTTCTGCACCGTGGATCTGACACTGCTTGTGTGTCCTGACACATTTACTTGCAGTAACAGCTTTAAGTGACAACAGGAAGACAAGTCTCTTCCCTTTCTAATCCACAAATGAGTAACCTGGGATGTTTTACCTACACTTAAATCCCTGAGTAAACATGAAGAGACCACAAAGGAAATCCTCCTGAGCATGGTACCACCAATGACCTGAATCCCACAGAATCCATCATCCCACACAGCCCTGCATTTGGTGTCCCTTCTTCAAGGTCCCACAGTAACCAGCCAGGGTCAGATGGATTCTCACTGCTCTGTGCACTTCCCTGCATCTTTAGAACCCTTAGGAGCCTGCTGGGTGTTTCAGCCCACAGATGACTTCAGGCAACTCTCTCCATCCCTCTGCACCACTATGATGCAGATGTCAGCTCAAGCACAGGACAGTTTTCTCTGCCTTAGCCCATTTCCTGCAGAAAAACCACAACTCTGTGAAGCTAAGACATCCTCCTCTGAACAAACGGGCAAACAGTGTGGGAAATTGGGAGCTCTGTAGGCATGACTGTCTGCTTTAGCTGTATGAGTTCCAGCACAGTCCAGTATAATATGCTGTGAAGAAGCTAAAACTGCAGCAATAGAATGGGAGCATCCAGGATTAATCCTGACCCATCTGCAGCAGCCAGGGTGGGAGCCAGCTGCCTCACTCAACACCATGCACTGAGTCTACTGGTCTGGTCTCACCAGGGACTAGCACAGAGCTGTTTTAAAAGGCAACTTTGAGAAATTAAATAGTCTGTCAGCCCCTTCTAGAAAAAGAAAAAAACCCTCACTTATGCAAATGAAAATATAAAACAAAAAGGCCTTTTAAACCCTCCAGAGCTGGACAGAGGGTATAACACAGCTGGACCACATTCCTGCACAGGATGCTTTCTCCCCTCCACACCAGGCTTCCCAGGTCTCCTGCAGCACACAGACCCCAATTCCCAGCATTGGTCTCTGCCAAATCCATCTCAGATTACATCATGTCACTAAAGTTCATGTCTTCAAATTACATACACCTCCAATCTTGTCACTATGCATTTGAGAAAGTTTTTCCCAACTAAAATCAGAGTGGTTTCCAAAAGCAATGTGGTTCTCATATACATAAGCAATGGAGAACTCTCAAGCTTTTTGTTTTTCCTGAAAGAAGATTCAAAGATATGCAAGTCATCGTTTCTGTTGTGAATCAACAGTTAGCATCCAAGTGAGAACACCAGCTTTGTTTTGATTTGACTTTTTGATTCTATAGCAATGACTCTTTAGATTGTCCAGGTTTCCATATTTTCTACGCCAAACCCATGCTTTAGGGCTTTCTTTTAAGCAGTAGTACCAGTTTCCTACATATCAAACAAAACCACATTATTTGAAGGAAAAAATTTTCTCAGTGGAAAATTTTAACCAGTTCTGCTCCATTAAGAATAAAGTTATTTGTTCCTAAAAGGAAAAATCACACTTCTTTTGTCACACAGACTTTCAAGTGCCTTTCTTCTCAGACCAGTTGCCCGAGCCTGTCCCAGGCCAGGCAGTCCCAGCAGCCCTGGTTATCCCTGTTTGGTATATTTGTTTCAGATTTTTAATGAGTTAAACAGAAATCTGACTTTTAATTTTTTAATTTATGTGGACTAGTTTTCACATCTCTTCAACATGTATTTTTCTGCAAAACAAAACAAAAGAAAAGCCTGAATTTTGCCAGGTAATTTGAGCAGTCACAAAGCTGATAGCACAAATGAGAACACTCATGTATGAAAAACCATCTCAACTTCCCGATGGGCCATTTATGAAAAATAAGATAATGTTGTGTGAATTGAAGAGCATGAGGCACACCATAAAAAACTCAAAAAGGTGTTTTCTGGAACTGCAGCACCTGGAATCTTCTGCTCCAAGTTCCCTGTGTGCTAACAGTGAGGGACACAGAGTTTCCCTCCCATCCTAAGGGCACTGCCAGTTTAACCCAGAGCTGGTGAATCAAACCTCACCATCCTCAGCAAGAACAGTGCACCTGGAAATGGGGACTGGAATTTTAAAGCTCTTACCCTAATTTGGAAGTTCTTACCCTAATTGGAATAATCAGGAATCAAAATAAAGAATGGCTGAGCCCCTTTCTTGGATTTTAAAATTTAAATTAAGTCTGCTAATCTTAGATTACAAACAGCAAATCATCCCTCATTAATGGCAGGACCCTGAGGTCATTCTGCTTCTCTCTGCCACGATATTTAAGCATTGTTTTCTAACAGTGAACAGCTGAAAACTGGTATTCCTCATTAACTTCTAAATTACGATCATGTTTCACAATTCTAACACTTTCATTCATCCTAAAGCTTTTTTCTTATACAGCAATGATTCCTCTTAAATATCTGTTTTTCTAGCCATAGCAACATTTTTTCTGCTGTGAATTTTTCTAGGTATTGAAAAGCAGAATCATATATATACACATTTTTTGACCTCTTACTATTTTTTATTTAAAAGAATGACTATTTACAATTATTACAGAGGCTTAACCAAATAAATGGAAAAATTCTCATCCAAAATCTTTTTGAACTCTTAGAGCTTGAGTAACCTTAAACACTGAGGTCATATTTAATATATTTGATATAATCAAACATGGGAAAAATGTCGTGCCCTTCTAGATACCAAGAGAATCCTATCTCTCTAAAGCAGGAGACCTTTTCACTACTTGAGAACAGTAATTTTCTTTGATTTTTGTAATGGGAAGATCAGTGTTTTAAAATACAAGATTTTCCCAGTGATTGGGCTTTGAGTTGCTGTTATTATTAAAATGCTGACACATTTGCCTGCAGGTTTCTGTCCCTCAGTTTGTCCACAGCCCAGCTCTGTAGAACACCTCTGACAAATGACATCCCCCAGCCCCAATTCCAGCACTGCTGTGCCCCACAAGGACCACAAAGACTCTTCAAAGCAGAACTGGAGTTTGCTCCAATTCAGGTTCCAGCTGCCAAGTTAGAAGTGAAGTGAGGGAAGTGAGAAACACTGAATTATGGGGAAATCGGATTTGAGTTTTCTGACTTGCAAGCTCACAAGGAGCTCTCACTTGCTCAGTCAGAGATATCCTTGCATCACTTATCATCCACAGTAAAAGAAACCAACCAATATAATTTATGATTTTATGCTGTCCAAGCAACAACCAGAGTTTATTATGGAAACACAGAATCCTCTCCTTGGGGTGGCTGTCACCTGCTACTGGAGATGTTGTAAAACATTAATTTCCAGTGCTCAAAAGCTAATGATAAAATATGATAAAATGAAAGTCAGGGCTCATGGCTCATTGCCACTGCCTTTATCTTATTGAACAAAATCAGACAAGAGAGCAAATAACCTCTGATTTTGCCTTCTTTTAAATATTCTCTTCCTTATGGAATATGTTTCCTACCATGAGCATTTTGCTGGTAGCAGAGTTGAGCAATACATAAACAAACCAAGAGATTATTAGTTCATTTTCCTACAGGAATATGTTGGCTTTCACTTGGGAGGGAAGCATTCTCTTCTCTTCATCTTGAATCTACTGAATAGCTCAATTTAAATTAATTTCCCACAAACCTTCTGAAATCTGGCAGCTAGAAAAGTTGACCCTTACTAGATAGTAGTAAGGGTCTCCTTACTCCAAAGAGAATGGCATTATGAATTCCTCAGGGACAGAAAAACCTTCTGTCAGACTTCACACTTAGCCATAGAATTCAAATCAATCAAAAATAAGGTTCTGTGTGTTCTGTCTGTGGCAGAAGAGATCCTTTGAGGTACCAACACTGGGCACAGGGAGTGGACAAATTCTGCAGCAGTTATTCAAATGAATCAAATTCTACCCCAGATGAAAGTACAGATGATGAGAATGTGGAACAATGCTCTGTAGCACCATTAAGAGTGCTGAGATAACCTGTCCTGGGCATGCCACAAAGCTGCATCTGAATGCAAACACACAGCCTTTACTCACAGAGAGAACAGGCAAGAATTCCTGGGAAAATAAAGAAATACCTTACATAACATCAGGCATTTCAAGAATTCTACACAGTTTGTATCAAACAAACTTTTACCATAAATTACAGTTCTCTTATTTTCTGCTCTCACTAGCTTTTAAAATTGCATATTCTGGTCTGTGTATCAAACTATCCATACTGCATCTCCACAGCTACCATCTTTTAAGCACACATAAGTCAGTAACATGGTCTACTTTGTTAGGATTTTTTCAAAATATTTTTGTTCTAACTGTACATATATTTACCCAGTTGAAAAGAGTAGTGGTAATTATTTATAAAGCCAAAACAAAACAGCAGCAGCACCTGAGAGGTCAAATGATATCTCCCCTTCTCCTCCACAATCCCCCCTAGATTCAGGACTAATCTTCACTGGCCTTTGTTATTTGTGACATTTGTCTTTAGATATTGACAACCTACAAAGGTTAAGCTCAATTTTATAATTAATTACAATAAACTAGTATGAAGAGAATGTTCCACTGGGAGCCAATTCAAGTGAGCTGCTTTAAGAGCTCTCAGAAAAATTGGTTAACTTTAAAGAGAACATAACAAAATCAATTAAAAGATTTTATTCAAATTTTCCCTTAATCACTTTTCAAATGAATTACAGAATATCAAAATGGTATTGCCTGTTATTGTGTTTACTATTTATACCCATTCTTAAGGGAAAGCAATTATCCAAATATTCCTGGAATTTCTTTTATCACTGCAAGCTCAAAATGTAACAAAGAAAAACCCTTCCCAGCTTGTTCTTCAAAGGCTCAATAACCAAGTACAAAAAGCAGCAGAGAGAAATTGTACAAACACAAACACACATATATATAAAATCAGGAAATCCTTTCAGGGTGCACCCAAAGCTGGGCAGCAATCCCTGCTGATGGTCCCTGGCACAGACTGGCTCTGGGAACCTCCACTGGGGACATTGCTTGGTCTCTGTGAGCCACAGCAGCCCCTTGGCAGTGGGAGGGCCATGCTGGGCTGCTCAGGCTCAGCTGGAGCTGGCCCAGCCAGAGGGAGCTGCAGGGTGGGGCTGAAAGGCAGGAGGGATCACAGCCATGGTTCAGGGAATTCCAGAAATTCCCATCTCTCCTTAGGCAGAGGTACCTCCCTACACATCTTTAGTCAAAAGCCAGAGTGTCACCATTCTAGTCCCTACAGATGAGCCATGTTTTTCTCATATTAATTTTAGCCATGTTGAGGCATACCTGACCTGTGGCTGACACCCAAGAGTTCCCCAAGACAAGATCTCTTTCCAGCACCCTTTTCTCCAAATGCAGTTTGATCACCACACCAACACAGCCAGTCAGTCCCCTTGGTTTCAGCAGAATTCACAGGATGGCCCAGTGACACAAGGCATTAACTTGAAGGAGAGGTTTCTGTCTCCCTCTTTTGGCATTTTCTTTTGGAGTTGCCAAAGATAACTGGGTATTGACAAACAGTAAAACTCAGATCTAACAAAGACAACTAAGACCACTGGTCTGAGCCACCTGGAGTCTCATGTTCCTCTATACATACATCTTGCAATTATAATTACACCAGCATTGCAGCAAGGATGATTTTAAATAACTGGCTGAGTTGACTGACACTCATTTTTTATATTTGAACAAATAACAATTTGCAGTGAATTAGAAGAAGCCTGAGCCAGATCTGATCTGTGGATAACTCAGTCACACAGTTCTCTGAACAAGCAGTTGAGCTTCATTTTCAGGTTAACACATTTCTGTGGGTGGCCATCACCACTGAGATATTCAGGCACAGGCCCAGACACACAAAACAAACATCCCAACAGGCCTTTTGGTACAACAGCCAGCTTTCACTGAAGTGTTTTGTCTCCAGGCTTTAATGCCAGCAGAACTGCTTAGCAGATTTCATGTGGCTGGCATTATACAGGATATCCAAAAGAAGGCAAGAAACAGCAACACAGAGCAAAAATAGATGTCAGGCTCACAGGTCTGACAGCTCCTGGCCAAAATCTCCCCTTTCTGCAGGTAGAGACATCCTAAGAACCAAGTTTCAGGAAAATAAATGGGAGAAACATTCTCTAAGTGAAAGAGTTTACTCCAAATCTCTTGAGACAAACTGCTTCTGTTACTTTACACTGACATCTGAGTATATTCAGGGGATATTTAAATATGTTATACATATAACAAATATTTACTATATATATACATATGCATGAAAGAGGGACGAGAGCATCCCTCTTGGGGATGGCTGATGGTGCAAATGTAAACCACATTTTGAGATACATGAAGTCATGCCTATCCTATGTATTAATAAGAGCACTTATAAATCAACCCTTAAAACATTTGCCAAAATAGCAATAAAGAGCTGAAAAACATTAATTTCCACCAGAAATTTTAAATCCTTTTATGATTATTTTTTTCTGTTCAACATTATTGTAAGCATTTCATTGGATAGGCAAAATGCCTGAGCTTTCTCCAAACAACATAATGAAAGTTAGCTAACAAAAATATGTAGGAAGTCAGAAGGTCATTATATACTTTCACATTGTCCTATTAGCCTAAATAATGCTATAAGTTGATGCAATCCTTAAATCAACATGTCAATAACAATGTCAAGACCTGCAGAGAAAGAATAACCTTCCATTTGGCATTTAACAAACATAATAATTAGAGAAGACTCATAAACACATTAAATTATTTTTTCATGAGATTTATCATTTCAATTATGATTTGCTGACAGTTGCTGTCAAAATAAACTTATTCTCTTGTGCCTTCTTTCCTGAACACAAATAAGTGACTTTAGATGACTCTGAAGACTTGAGTAACTATTCAAGACCTGCAGCAATAGTAGGCAGCACAATAATCAGGGCAGCAGCAGCCCGTTTATAAAATATTTATATAAATATTTTATTTATAAAAATATTAAAATATTTATTTTAATAATATATTATTATAATATATATCTTTTATAAAAATACTTAGAAGACATTTTTCACATGGAGACAAGTACATCACAGTTATCAGCAAATTCTGACTTCTCTCCTGTCTCCCAAGGAAATCACTCCTGATGCACTAGAGATGTTTTGTTTACAGTGGGTACCAAAACAGCCCCTCCTGTGCTCCTCTGCCTTAGGACCTCAGGAAGGTTCACCAGCAAAGGGGACTGGGACCCTGCACAAGGGAAAACCTGCATTCTGCCCTGGGGGCTGAATGATCACATCTGGCCCCACTGCAGCATCAGGCTTTGGATCTCTAAAGGTGGGTGGCAGGCAGACTCCCCTTGCCCCAGTGGGGAAAGGATGGATGCTCTGAGCAGCCACTCCAGTGATTAATTAAAACATGCATCTATTGGGAATATTAAACCACTCATGTCATTTCACTGGCTGAGCATTTCTGCAGCTGAAAACTCTGAAGATACCAAATCTGCAAAGCTCAGACCAGACCTTTAAGACTGTTCCTTTGAATATCAGAACAGAGATCTTTCTAGCAAGACAACAACTTACTTATTACCAAGGGCATCTTGTTTTGAACTTACAAGCCACTTGTTAAATAAAGGAAACACAGCCCCAAGAACATTCTGAGACTGCTGCTGTGCAGAATTCATTCTGGCTGTGCTCAGGTGCAGGAATGGTCCCACTAGGGCAGGTCTGTGTTAGAGCACAGGACCAGCCTGAAAACAAGGAATAAAGATGTTTAGAAAAGCATCCAAGACCACAACTCCTTATTTATGGCTGTCAGGCCTTCTTAATTCTAAATTTTACTTGTGATCCATGCTTCCTTAAAATCAACAGCAGGATTTACTTTAAACCATTTTATGTGGTTTTTTATATAGGCAAGGAGTTTTGTCATTATTCATAAACCTAGGAATTATCTCCTCGCTGATGTTGCATTGAAATTTGTGAGATGCATTCCTGTACCTCTCTGTCCCATTTCTGATTAAGTTCTGCAACAAGAACAAACAAAAAATAGCCTTTCTTTCAAATTGAGATTCCCCAGACTTTCTACACAATCTCAAAAAACATGAAGGAAATTGGACAGGATGTTCTTGAGCTGGAGAATAGTGAAAACTTCACATTTTTACTTTTATATACACATCATAATCCAAAATAGGCCTCCTTTTACAATGTTATGTCTTTCTTAAAGAGAGACAAAATCAAGAAGGGGCATGGAGTGGAGTGAAGAGTGAGTTACAGCCACTCCAATAACTGCAATTGCCTTTATTTCATAAAATCCTTTTGTCAGTAACTGACTGAAAAAGAGTTACCAGCTCTGACTAAAGCAGAATTAATGTCAGCAACGTTATCAAGAATCAATCATGCTTTATCAGCCATGCAGTTAAGCAGCACATCAGGCATCAGATCACATCAAAAGCAGCACAGAGAACATGTGTGGAACTTCACAGCCCACTGAATGCACGCAGAAAATGACAGAAAATCTGGAAAAATTATGTGGAAAAGATGTCCCAAAAGGGCACCAGAAAACTTTAACTGAGCCAGCCCTACAGGTGCAGGCCAATGGTAGCCCAGAACACTTTATAAGTGATGATCTTCCCTTCTATTCAGCACTGACAAGGCCACCCCAGAACAGTGCTCAGTTCTGAGCACTGCAGGACCCTGTCTGAGCATGGGGGTTGGACTAGATGACATTCCAAAACACATTGAAGAGCAGGGAATTTAAAATCTGGGTGTCCCTGCTGGACATGGGGATCCTTAATTGCAGCACAAGGAATCTCAGGAAGGGACCTGAACCAAGCATGCACTCAAAGCAGAAGACAACAAAAAGTACATTAGCATCTACAAACTTCTACATTTTCTCCCATGATTAAGTAATTTACTAAAAATTCATCTCACCCCTGTTGCAGTCAACAATGGAAGATTAAAATTCAGTGCTTTTATTTCCCACCTTTGGAAGGCACAACAGGCTTCCCTTCCTTACAGCACATTGAGTGTTTAAGCCACTGCATCATGATAAAATTCCAGATAAAAATGAAGCAGGAAAAATCCCAGGACCACTGGGAATTCCATGTAGTCAAATTACCACTGTTCAACACCTGTTCTAAGCACTTCCAAAGAGAAGAAAAAGAAATCTGAATTGCAAAAGGGAAAACAACTTAGCTAAACTTACACAGCTCATGAACAATAATAATAAATAAAAAATTAAACAAAACACTATCTAAAAGCACAGGGAAAGTTCCCTGCCAAAACTTGTCTGCCCAACAATCACCACAGAGTAGCATTCCCAGGACAATTACATGTACAAGTACACTTCTGGGAAGTACTCTGCTCACTTCCAGTCTTGTGTGGCATTTATGAGCACTGTACCCTTCCCATCTTACAGCCCTCACCCCAAGGCAGGCAGGAACTCTTTTATTATCCCCATTTCTCAAAACAAGGGTGCTAAGGCAGCAAGATTAACAAATCTGAGGAAAAAACCACGTAGGCAGGCTTGGAACTGACCAACTCCTGCCAGCCAATTTACTTCTCTGACAATGAAATCACATTCTGAGCTCTACAGCTCTGGCAAGCTGCCTGAATGTTTAGATACTTGCCTGTCTCTAACTCGTGGGCTTGGGCTACAAATCTCAAGAGCACGGTCCCACAAACAGCTGCCTGGGCCCAAGGCTGCCCTGCACACTGGGATGTGCAGACAATCCAGGCATGATGCTTCCAGCTCCTGTCCAAGACCACCCAGCAGCCCAGCATAGCAACAGCAGTTGGCAGCCACCACTGCAACCCAACTTATTGTTCAGGGCTGTAATTAAACTGCCCTGAATATGCAAACTTCTTTCATTCACTGTTTCACTTGCCCAAAACAGGAACTGCAAGCAGTTGATTTCAGCTATGTGGTCTGTGCTCATCTGCTTTTCAAAACATGCACCTGATTTTTCATTAATAATCTCTATTTCTTTACTTTCTTCAGTGCAGCAGAAAATAATGTAATTTCCCTTCTTCTCTGGCCTCTTGAGCACTGCTGTCTCAAATTGAAGCTAAATTAAGCCTCTGGTCTTTTCAATACATGTGCCAAGAAACACTGCCCTCAAAAAGCTGGCCCACAACAATGTAAAAGAGAAGAAGAGGAAAAAGTAATGCAGTGCTTAGGTGGCTTAGTTTGAAGGCCGAGTATCTGCAAGCAGTGAGCTGCACTGGGGTCAGGTGGTAGCAGGGACACAGCCAGAGCTGCAGGACAGACAGACAGGCTGCAGAGGACAGACAGACTGCAGGACAGACAGACAGGCTGCAGAGGACAGACAGACAGGTTGCAGGACAGACAGACAGGCTGCAGAGGACAGACAGACTGCAGGACAGACAGACAGGCTGCAGAGGACAGACAGACAGGTTGCAGGACAGACAGACAGGCTGCAGGACAGACAGACAGACTGTGGGACAGACAGACAGACTGTGGGACAGACAGACAGACTGTGGGACAGACAGACTGCAGGACAGACAGACTGCAAGACAGACAGACAGACTGCAGGACGGACAGACAGACAGGCTGCAGAGGACAGACAGACAGGCTGCAGGACAGACTGCACCCTGCTGCATCATGCACTTCACACAGCTCTAGCAGCGATCCCAATTCCTTAAGTAAGTTCCCTGTGAAATGACAGTTTTGGAGAGCCCACCTTGCCTTCCTTACAGCCTCCTCAGTGGCTTCTCCAACTGAATTGTCATTAGCAGATGATTACTGCAGACCAGCGGAGCAGCTATTCCATCCTCATCGCCTGCTGCCTGCAGCTCACTCAGCTTTCATCCCCTGGCCTCCTCATTTAAGTAGGATGACTATAAAAATCACTTTAAAGTATCCAGCAAGGTTTTGATCTTGCAGATCCTGGAGTACATTTTCCAAATGTAGCCAATAAATCAGCCAAATGCTAAATTTTCAGCATCTACTGGGACAGAACTGAAGAACTGATAGAACTTGCTCCTTGTTTAGGAGCAAGTTCTTGAAGCAAGAGCATGGTAGACCAGTGAGAATAAAAGTCATCAACTGGTTGCAGAAAAAAAGCTAAAGCTGGGGAGTATATACATACCTGGGGTCAATTAATTACCACATAATCTGCCATAGTTACAATTTCATTTTCAATTTTAGACTTTTGCAAGGCAACGTGATTAAACATGGGCAAGGCACTTACTTGTAAAATCTTGTACACTTGGGGCCCAGTTTGGCCTGGTTTTGTGCTAATTGGAACTTGTTATTAAAATCTGCTGAAAGCATCTTGAGAGTCCTGCAAACACAACCACTTTCACTATTCAATATGCACCCAGGATAAATGGAATAACAACTGGACTACAGCAAGCGGCTGACTCAAACCCTTCAGCCACAGTTTCTCAAACACCAGCAAACAGCAGGTTGGTTTTTGTTTCCCTAAGCAAAAACTGTTCAAAATTGTTAGTCCCACTTTTTTCTGACTGGTAAGACCAGACAGAGAACTGAACAGCGAGGGAGAGAAAACTCCTGAATTCCCGATGTTTCAGTGTCTCCTGGAGCCCAAATCTCCGATGTCTTGGGTTGAGATTACTTAATACAAGAAATGTAATTTGGGATGGGAGGGCAGTGCTTGTAGCACAAGTTTTTTGCTGCCTTTATATAAAGTTATCTATCTGCAATAGCATGAATAGGAATCAAGACCGAACTCCCTTTATTTTCGTAACCATTAAATAATAAAAAAATTAAAAGCTCAGCAACCTAATAAAACACACGGGAGGTTAAAAAGTGAAACTGGCTTGTTACTAAAGTAAGTCTTAATATAGAATGCCTGCAATAATGAAAAAGGGTAAATGAAAAGCGTGCTGATTCCTGTTATTCTTTGAGTTAGACCATGCCCTTGGGTAGTATGTGAAACCCCAGAAATGCAAAATATGAAAGTCATAAACATACAATTGCTCAGAACTTGATAATGATCTCTGTGAAACAAAATCTGAGGATTTTTGGTAGGCTTTGATGATTCTGAACACGGAATTAAGCTGAATGTATTTTAAATTAAACCTAAAATAAAAACAGCTGCTGGAAAACATGCATGACCAAATTCCTCATCTGAACATGTCCTGCTTTTGGCAATTTTCTTTTAGATTTTAAAACTTCACTGGCATTCTGTATATTCAACTCCAGAATGAAGCACAGTACAGTAGCTGTTGCTGGCATTCAGTTAAGCCAGTCAGATTTTGTAGATGTTTGCCTGACAACTCTGAACCACTGCTATTTCCATTGGTGAAAGATTACACCACCAAATAAATTTATTCACTCTGGCAGCTGCAATTCTATGTGCAACAGGGCTTAAGAGGAATACAGGCATTGTTAAGGTACATGAAGTTCCCCCTACTGCTCTGAGGGCAACCCTCAAAGTCAAATAATCATACAGAAAAAGGACAGCTAATTAATTTTTCCAAGAGTTAATCCAAAGAACAAAACAAGATGGATTTTTAAGCGTAATTTTCCTGTAGGAAAAAGATTTGTTCCATTTAAAAAATAATTTTTTGTGCTTGAAAAAGAGGGGAATAATACAGGAGAGACACAGGAGAAGAAATTACTTCTATTACTAAACATATCAAAAAGACTTATTCAAGCACAGCAAGCCAGAGGGCAAAATTAACAAGATGTATAGAATTCACTTCCACTTGTGACTGAATTACCAAACAAAAGATATCCATGTCACAGTGGAAATGCCCTAATCAAATAAACTTTGAAATACCATTTATTTGGAAATCTGACCCCCCTATTCCCAAATCCACAAGATTCCAGGGAAATTCAAGGGAGATAAAAACCAGAGCATGCTGCAGCACTGTGAACTGAGTAACTTTCAGACTTGCCATGGTTTTGTTGATAAAGCCATGTGTATGCACTGTTTCCTTTGTACTTGGTAGGATGACAGCAAAAATTTGAAAAATTAATTTCACAGTAGTCAAAAAATAGTTTTCTGTCCCGTATTAATTTACCTTTAAAACTGGATATCTTAAAAAATAATCCACATCCTAAAAAGCCATTCCTATAAAAAACCTTTCACATTTTGTTTTAATCTCCTTGTAGTATGTGCATGTCTCAGAAAACACTTTAGAGTGAAAAAACAGATGTTTTCTTTAGCCTAAAATCTGAAGGCCCATAACCATTGCCAAAATAAGGCAATACTAACTATACCTAAACACCAGAAGACAATTTTTAGAATCTAACCATAAACATGAAATACCATCAAATGGAGACAGTAAGAAAATACTTCCATGCATTCTAGGGGCAAAAAATAACACCAAAGTCCAGTACAGTCCACTTGCTACACTCCTGAAAATGCCTCCCAGCACAAAGATAAGCTTTCACTGATTTTTGCAGGAATAATTCTCAAGGCTTTTGTGAGTTGTCCACACAGAGGAGCAGAGAAATGGAGCTTTATCTGTTCCTAATCCTCAGAGTGAATGCTGCAGCTCCAACAGCTGCCTCCCCACAACCCAACCTGATTTGGCTACAGGAGCTGGGACTGATACAACTCCAGAATTTCAGATTACTCTCCTCTGACCCCCAAGGCAGGAATTTCACCTCTGACACCCTGAGTGTTGAAGGTCCTGCTGGCCTCTGCCTGCCACAGGTCCAGTTCTGCAAGTGTCACAAAACCATGAATGCTTTGGGTTGGAAGAGACCTTAAAGCTCATCTTGTTCCACCCCCCTGCCATGGGCAGGGACACTTTCCACTATTCCAGGTTGCTCCAAGCCCCATCCAGCCTGTCCTGGGACACTTCCAGGGATCCAGGGGCAGCCACAACTTTTCTGGGGAATCTCTTCCAGTGATTCAGCACCCTCAGAGTCTTCTAATACCCAACCTAAACCTACTCTCTGTCAGTTTGAAGCCATTTCTCTTTGTCTTGTCCCTCTGGGCTCTTGTAAAAAGTCCCTCTCCACCCTTCCTGTGGCTCCCTGCAGGCACTGGAAGGCCACAGTGAGGTCACCCTGAAGCCTTCTCTTCTCCAGGCTGAACAATCCCACTTCTCTCAGCCTTTTCTCACAGGAGAGGTGCTCCATCTCTCTAATCAAACCCCCAACCATCATGTCCTGTGTTCCTGCTCCATTGTCCTTGCATAAGGAAACACAAAAAAGTGGGAACTGGAAGGCTGGAGCAACGTTTTCAGAAGGAATAGGGGCTTGCTAAGTGATATTTAGCAGCACTCAGGCTCTTATTTGGTGATCAAAATATTCCCTCCCTGCAGCTCACAAGAAGGTGCAGCTTTTCACAAGTGCAGGACAGCACTGCTTTCACCACATCAGCAAAATGTTCGTGCAGCAGAGCACCAGAGCTCAGTCCCAAGGACAGCAGCAACATCTGACAGACACAGCTCCCCCTCCAAGCCCTGCAAGCACACGGAGATCAAACTCAGGGGAAATGTCACAGAAAATCCTACTTTCTTTGTCATTTTTCCATGTTTTCACATAGTTTATTATGGACCTTTTACTCACATGGCAGTATCAGAATCTACTTACTAAATAAAAACTAAATAATGTCAAGGCTGTCAAGAACTGACCTTGGAATCAAAAGATTGCAAATTTTACTAAAGCACCGAGAAAGACAATTTCCAGTAAAAAAAGTGCAAGAGCAAAATACCAACTACGTCAGCATGTTTTATTAGAAACATTTTATGTTTTTCTTGAAAAAAAAAGAAAAATTTCAGAAAATTAAAATCATTAGTTCTGATTTTTTAAATATGAGGGGTTTGTTTACACTTGAAATATCTTTGCATTCAAAAAAGTCCAGTTGCCTCAAGTAAATGGATGTAACATCTATTTTGCAGAAGCGAATTTAGAAGAGTCACAAACATCAAACTGATGAGTTACATAAAAAAATACGTACGTTTGATGTCATATCATCAAAATATCCCAGAAAACATGTTCACCAGGCTCCTACCACTGGGGTTCACCATACTTCACTCTTGATTTGTTAACAGAACTGGGACCTAATTTACGTTTAATAGTTGTAAATAACATTACATTAATTTTCAAATTTGTACTGAAATTCAATACATACACTTTGGGCATATCATCATCACTGTCACACTTAAGCCTTACTGCTTTCTTTAGATAATGTGTTTCAACCAGACCAAAATAATTTCATTTAACCAGATTTTTTACATCTTTTAGTAAACTCTATGAATATGATCTTGCCTATGTTCAGTACATTTAGAGAGCTTCTGTATTTACAGTGGAGTAGTGAACAAGTTACTGTGAGAAGCTGTATTTGGATATTCCCAATACATAATTTTGAATGTGGATGGCACTGTAACTCAATGTTTTGTGTCAAAAGGATGCAAAGTCCACACTCATAACAAGTAAATGAGCTGAAGTATAAAAATGTGCAAAGTCCACACTCATAACAAGCAAATGAGCTGAAGTATAAAAATGTGCTGTGGCTTGGAAGTTGAAGAAACTTTCAGGCACTGAAAAAGCACAGCAATAAAAAGGAATATTTTGCTACACAAAACTCAGTATTTTTTCCTCCAAATAGTATTAGGTCCCTAAGTAATTTACAATTAATAGGCCTGTTCTTGACAGAAAATGTGTATCTTATTAAAGGAAGAAAAGTCTGTTACTTTTACTCAAAAAGATTTAAGAGTTTCCAAAAGCTGTAAGTGGCGTAGGCACTTCTTCAGAGAGGTACTTCTCCTCAGAGGTATAATCTTACCCCTTTCACCAGGGGCCTGTTAAAAGAATTTATTTGTGAAAGGATAATCTTCTGCAGTTTGAACTTTCTCACCAAGCTCCCTGCTCATTGCTATGCCGTGTGGGAGGTAAGGCTGCTTGCAATGCCAGCCATGTCTATCGAATCAGAACTAACCTTTTGTTCCACTCATTTTCTCTGCAACTTTCTGCCATCAGTAGCCACCTCAAAAAAAAAAACCAAAAAAACTATCATTTTGAAGCCTTGGTGCCTTTTAGATAATTCACTTCCAAGCTAATTCAAAAAAAGGAATTTTGATGGTTTTCTAGAAAGCCGATCAGGACTTTTTGCAGAACACAGGAATGTGTGGCTTTAACTTTGTCACCTCCACTTTGAGAATGCTCATCCATGCAAAAATAAAGGGAATGTTATCTCATATTGTAAAACCAACTTATACCAGAGTCAAAAAATTAAAGACCAGAAGACTGATTTCCATTAGTTATCAATGCCATCAGAAGAGCAAGATTCAGTCAGTAAATCAGTTTCAGAAAGAGGAAAGATCATACCAGTCAGCACTAGTGATACATATAAACGCACTGAGAGAGCAAAGATAGATTGATGACTACAGCACTCACTTCACTTTATAGAAAAGCAATATTCTCAAGGAATAAGTACCTGTAACTTACACCACACACACACAAAACATTAATGCTTGCTCACTAAACATCATAAATGCATATAAAACCATAAAACACACACACAAGTACCCTGCAATGCAAAAAACCACCCTCAGTCTCTGAAGGGAAAGCACACAAAAATAGAAAGCATATTAAATTAGAAAACCTTATTAAGCAGACACTGGGGATGTATCAAGAATGCAGCTTTATCACAACCTTATACCAAAGAAAAAGCACACGATAAAATTACTGGTTTTTATAGTTTCTCTTTTCATTCAATGCTGTGTATTACATTTTCGAAGTATTAAAAAATAACATCTTGGTGAAATCATGTACTGTAGGGGTAGCACTGGGGAATCTGGTAAAGAAAAAAATCTCTTTGTTAGCCAAGCCACAAAGCATCTACAGAGCCTAATCCATCACAAGAATGCCAGGATTCCTGACAGCTGAGTGACAGATCAGCTCTGCTCGCTCCCTCTCCCCTCGAGAGGAGCCCTTTGACCCAGCGTGGCTGCTCCTCCTGGGCAGCACAACTCAGTGCTCAGTGCCTGCAAGCAAAGCTCAGCTCAGGAAAAGGGACAGACTGAGCACAGAACCCTCCCAGCACAGTTGGGAATGTGCTGGGTGGGGGGTGGGGACTTCTTGTCCTCTATAAGGGAGCATTTCCACATTTTCCTTCCTCTCCTCTCAAGTGAGCTTTGCAGCTCTGCCCACCCCATGCAAGCACCAGGCTCCGGCAGCACGATCTGACACCTGCCCAGGTGGCCATTCCCAGGAAGCCCAGAGCTGTCACCTGAGAGCTCCATCCCACCTGGGAGCTGAATCCCACCTGGGAGCTGAATCTCACCTGAGAGCTTCATCCCACCTGGGAGCTGCCATCCCACCTGGGAGACACCATCCCACCTGGGAGCTTCATCCCACCTGGGAGCTGCCATCCCACCTGGGAGACACCATCCCACCTGGGAGCTGCCACCCCACCTGGGAGCTGCCACCCCACCTGGGAGCTTCATCCCACCTGGGAGCTGCCATCCCACCTGGGAGCTGCCATCCCACCTGGGAGCTGCCATCCCACCTGGGCATGGAGGACCAGCCCTGGCTGGGGCACAGCTTTGCAACCCAAGTTCTGCTGCACACTTCGGGTCAGGGACTGGGAGTTCAGCCTTTCCAGCTGCCACTCAATCTCCTACTCACTTGAAAACGAAGCCTGTGCTTAAGTGCTTTATGGGACTGTGGCCAGAACGCTCAGTTTCTTGTAGAACTGAGCCCTGTGTTTTCATATCCATAATGTTAGCTCAATCCTTCTGCCAAGCAAACCTCTTTTCCCAGAGTTTTGTTTATTTTTCAGGATTGAGCTCAGAGAGGGCTGGGGTTAACCTCAAGTACAGTGGCTTGATTGCCATATATGTTGAAGGCACTTTCTACTGAAAAGGCAGCTGTATGAAGTGTGCTCAGTTTATTAGTCCCTAACTCTGCAATGAACAAGCAAAGGAGCACAGGGATAAATGAAAGTAGGGCTCAAAGAACATAGATGTTAAAGTACATAGATGAAAAAGTAAATTAAATAATGCTAAGTCCAAGTAACACAGCATCGAATCATTTATGCTTTCGGTATGTAATTTTTCTCTGTATATTTTAAAAATCTAAAACTCTGAGATGAAAGAGAAAGGGAAACAAGGGAGTATTTGGAAAAAGACTTCAGAAGCAAACACTTGAGCACAACTACTCAAATCACTCAAAAAGAGAGATTATTTTCTTAATCATGACCAATGTGTTGGTGAGAAATGACACTAAAATAACCCTAAACTTTTATACCCAAAGATAATCAGCTTCAGAAAACAAAGCAAGAGTTAGTTTGGGTTCAGAAACTTAGTGGGAAATTCATTCATGTCTATGACACCTTCCCCAGGTGGTAGCAATGGCTGGGTGGGACAAGGCTGAAGAAGGGGAACAGAACAGGACTGGTCCCACAAACCCTGCAAGACCACACAGCTTTGAAGGCTATGAAATCCCAGCAGATTTTACAATCTTTGTTTCCCTTCTGCTGTTCAAGCAAGTACACTTCCTTGGAGAAATTTTCCTCAGAAATTTAAGAAATGTAGAAAGAAAATACAGCAAAACTGGAAATGAATTTACTGTCTTATGGCTTGGATCAGGAAAACTTCTGCTGCAAAGCCGAAGTGTTAATGAGGTCTTTGGCAGCAAACCAGTGACAGATCCAGTCACTGTAAGACACAGACTTTGTTCTTCTGTCCCTAACCCTTCAGAAAGCTTTTTACAGACATACAATGGACACAAGGAAAACTGGAACCACTCAGACCTTGCAATGTCAAGCTAATATTTCAAGTCTCACTCACCCATTAGTGCACAAAGTAATGATGGGACAAGACAACTTCTTTGGAGTCTGATGTGAAAAAACGGTATTTATACTATGAAATACTGGAAAAAAGTGATGAAACATTTTCATGGGTTTACATGCACTTTTTTAAGACTTAAGTGTATCACATGTTATGAATTGGAAATCCTGGCTCACTACACATAGTTTCAAAATAGAACCATGGACAGATGACACATTTTCATAGTTAACTATAATAAACAAGCTATTACTTTTTACTGTCAAGACCATGATAAATGTCAGGTCAACTAATCATCATGAAGAATTAAGCCCATATCAAAATTCAGAGTTTACCAATGGAGCAGCTCAAATCCTGCAAGAAGCTAACTTCACAATTCCAGCAAGGATGAAGCCCCACAGCTGAGGGCATATCCTGGACAAGCTTAGACAAGGAGAAGTACAGATTATATATACTTAATGATTAAAGCTTGCAGAGTAATGCATCACATACCTCACAAAAAACCCAACAAAACACAAAGTGCCTTGTTTGTAAAACCCACAGAACCGATTAAAGGGAGAGGAGCAAGAAAAACTGCACAAAAGCCAGGAAGTGTGCTGCTGTGTGGGTGTAAAGGGGATCTGTGTCATTCACACACTCCTGTCCCTCCCCAGGTAGCAGCAGCAGGGAAGGGCACACCTGACAAGGTCAGGCTCTGGACAACTCACACACAGATTAGTCCAGCCAAGCCTCCTCCAGCACAGGTAAAATACGGCTAAAAGAGCTTGAAATGGTAGGATTAACCAAGCAGGACAGTCCCAGGGGAAGACAGACAATACTGATGTTGCTAAATCCTCACCAGCATTCCAGACTCTTCAGAGGGGAAGGGGGTATCCATAACTGCTTTTCTAGCTCTTTTCCATGTCTTTTGTCTCAATTTCTTATATTTCTTTCCTACTGCTTTTCCTCCATATTCATCTGCATCTCTTTCTCCTGGGTTAGCCCTTTTGTCTTTCCACACAAGCAAGATTCTCTCAAAACCATTGCCTGTCTTATTCTAACCATGAAAAGTGTAATTTTTCTCTGTTACCTCAAATCACTGTTTCAGTTCTTTGTACGTGCCTCTCCCCTTCTGCAAACATCCAGCAGTTCAGAAAGATAAATGAGAAATTCCTGTCACAAATAAAGGCTTTCCCAGGTATGATGCACGCAAATTCCTGAGAATTTGCCTTAACTTCTTCCTCCAATCTTCTGTTCCCTAAAAGATGTGTACCTCGAGTCTGAGCTCTTTCTCCCCAAATTCCCATCTGTGTCACACTCACTCACTACAAAAAAGGGGGGAAACACATAATTACAAAATAGAGAGTATATTAGGAATGAAAACCAAGGGTAAACTCCATACATCAAGTACAGCAGTGAGTCAAAACAAACTGTCTTACTAAGTGAAGTTATTAATAGTTAGTATTGACCAAGAAAACAGGACAAAGCACGGGCATCTCCCTAAAAAGAGCCAATATTCCTTTCAAAATATGTGTACATCTTTAAGCACTTCCATGTGATCCCATGTGAGCAAACAAGATCCCTGTGTAAGGGCACAGAGATGGGCAGAAATGCCCCCATCTCGTCTTCACTCTGCCCCTCAATCCTCTTCCTGTACATCCAATTTCCTGCTGCCAGTCCAGCACACCAGGGCCCTGTGCTCATCTTTCAAACTGCACTCTCCATCCCACTCCAGTTACAGAGAACAGAGCACAGACTTGAATGCTTGAAACAGCCAGCCTAGAAATTACTATTTTTTTTCTCTTTCCCCTATCCTCCACTCCTGATTAATATTTCCAGTATTAAATGCCTTCTAGGGACATCTACAACAACGAGGTCCACTTCTGGGAAAATGAGGATTCATGTGTTGCCGTGGCTCACAAGCTCATGAGCTATGGGTCTGCAATAAAAGCAACACCATTTCATTAGAGAGGATTAAAAAACTGTTTCATCCCCAAGAAAATAACTACAGGGGACAGTGCAGAGCTGAGCAGGTTTGCAAAGAAACAGAGATTAGAGGCACCAATATACACTTCAGGTAAGGAGACAGAGGCTCTGAGCTTTGTAAAAAACAAGCTTTGGAAGTTGTGCCAGTGACTGCCACTAATTCAGATGTAACACAGCTGTCAGAATGTTCCGGCCCTGTCCTGGCTCAAAAAATCAGGTATTTTATAGTATCTCCAGTTAGTGATATATAAGCCAAGGCATGCTTGATGTCACAGACAACAAAATTTGTGCATGTTTCTATATAAATGGCAAATTTTGCTCTGAGCAGAATCCCCTTAAGCTGGTCAGGGCAGACACTTGGTGGCTGCAGAAAGCATTTGGCGCAGCCTTAGAAAGGCCACATCTCTCTCTAGGCTTCAAGCATTTAAAAGGAAATGCAGGCCTTCTCTAAATGCAGGTACAGAAAGTTCAATAACTACCATTTATAATTCCATTTTCCCTTACATAAATTATGCCAGCTTCTCTGTTTATATGGACATTAGGTGGACTAGAGTAAAAGTCACTGAAGGTTTTGTATAGATGCACTAGAAAAATAAAAAATAAGTAAAGTTTCACTACAATTAATAAAAGCACAATAAAATTACTAGGGCCTTTCAGCTCATCTGCCACAGAACGGGACATACCCCATGAGCCACCAGGCTGCTGTTTCCAAGCTGTGGCCCAGGTTTATTCACAATCTGACCCAGTGCAGCACCATGAGCTGATGCTGCTGCCCAGCACCTTCCTAGCACAGCTCAGAAGCATTTCAGCATTTCTACTGTAACAGCAAATGCTGGTAATGGTGATTTGTTTCTCAATTTTTCCTATTAATGTTAACCTAACTGAATAATTACTGGGAAACAGAAGAGGTAAAGGGAAGTTTGTACTCAGCTGGATTAAATATGTCATTTTTCCCAGTGTACAAGACAGGGGTCTTCACAAGAGGAAGCCTCTTGTGGGGCAGAAGGTGACAAGAGCCAACTGGTTTTCCACTCTAATCTCATGGCCCATCTATTGCCAGCAGGTTGAAGCCTTGAACTCAAGACAAATGGAAAAACTGAACGTTATGCCCAGGTTCCTCTAAGTCCCTTCAGTGAAGCTGCAACAGCTGAGGATCTCCTCACTCTCCACCTTCCCTTGGTACAATCCAGAGCTGCTGCACCGTGTCTGCCAGAAGTGACCACAGCTCATGACTGAGCAATGGCACAGTGTGAGGCAGCCAGCACTTTTATACAGAATACTGAACAGGTAAGAACACATTTTTATGCTTTTACACACTGAATCCAAAGACCAAGCTGCTCAAGAGCAAAAAAAACCAGAGGAATTCGAAGTAAAGACAGAAGAATGAACACACATCTTCAGCTGGAGATGGAAATACAACGCGCCAAGCCGTTTGTAAAAGAACCTGCAGCACTAAGATGGTTTGGCACTGCAGCACCTAAAAGGTGAGCAGAGACATGAAACAAAACACCTACAAGATTAATAGCTTAGTCCCCAAATGCCTTGTTGAGAAAACCAGAACTGGAAGTTACTGATAGAAAAAAGAGTGCTAAAAGTTACTTTATAGTTCAGTTTTCATATTCATCAAAATATAACATTGTTCAAGGTACACTTTAAGATGGTTGGTGTGGGCCCCAAAATCTAAACCATGTTAAATGCAAAATCAATTAAAAGCTTTCCTGACCGTCTTAAAAATGAAATTAATCTGGGAACATTAATTGTCTAAATTGGCACATCCTCTACTGGCAAGCAAACGGTTAAAGAAAAATAAGGGGAAAAAAGCCTTAAAAGACTCAGGAGAATTAGCTGTTGCTAAAACAATTTTATGGTCCTTTCCACTTCAGTGGAGGTAGTTTGTATGGCTGACTGGAATCTATTCAATGCTGTCAAACATCTAACACTCCCATAGCCAGACGCCTCACAATGAATAACAAGCAGCCTCGCTGCCAATATGCTCGAGCTGCATTTTTTACCAGGGACTGGACCTCAACCCAGCAACACTCCAACTTCATTGTTCAGTGCCTTGTTAATTTATAAGACCAAAAATTAACCACAACAAACAGAAGTGTCAAAATTCTAAAGAAATTCAGCAACAAAATCCATCATATTAAACAAACCACAATACAGAGAGTCAGGTTCGTAAAAAGAACCTGCACATCTAATTTCTCTTTTGTAGTATAAATTGATTTCATAACAGAAAATAACACTCAATTTCAGCAGACAACTTCCATAATCTGGGGAGGCTCACAGTAAGTGCATAGAATAAAAAAAGAAGGAAGCAGAAACAATGAATAAAGTGTACACAACTCTCGTTGAAACACTAAGCACATCATCTGTCATCCTGAGTATCATCATTTCCATAAATATTATCCCAACCATTGATTGCCTTGCTCAGTGCTGTGCTTCAAGCAAAATCCTGGACTCTCACCATATTTACATCCTTCATCTTTCAGCTCTAATAATGGTGAAGCGCTGACACCAGACTCATATTCCAGGGAAGATAGAGAGTGCTCAGTGACAGCC
The DNA here is from genome assembly GCF_009819885.2 of Catharus ustulatus. NCBI lineage: Eukaryota > Metazoa > Chordata > Aves > Passeriformes > Turdidae > Catharus > Catharus ustulatus. The sequence continues at coordinate 1,745,515 of NC_046230.1, read as the reverse complement.
CTGGCTCTGGGAAATTACAACTGTGCTCTCTTGGCAGCTTTATGATTATGGCTCTGACAGGCCTTGTGTTCTGGAGCTCATATCCTGCCTTGGGCACATCCTCCTCTCCTACAGCCCCAAGCTGAAGTCAAACAGGACACACACATTACCATGAAGGTATCCTTCAGCATTTTCAACTCTGAGGGGAAAACGAGCACCATCCTCACCATATTTAACACAGCTTGTTACTCTGGGGTTTACTTTTAATTATACTTGCTGCTAGAGTTCCCAGGATCTAATTCTCTAGGAACCATAAGGTGGTGCTGAAAAATTCCAGAGCCTCAGTCTGTAAAACAAAGTGAAGCAAAGCAGCTGCTTTGAGAAAAAGCGTCCATATCATGCTGATACACAGCCCTGAGAAAAGCTAAACTCAAGTCCATAGTAGAACTCATGAGCTCATTCTTAGTAAACAAAAACAGCTGCTGCACTTTTAGAGCTGAGCTGATTACCCACACTAGGAAAGACACAGCTTTGAAGGTGTGAGGAAAAGCTGTGAGAGTCAGTGTGTGCACAAGGGCTCGTGGATGCTTGTGCTGGTCTTGACAGCACTGAACATCACAGAGGGACAGGCTGAGCAGCCCTGTAAGGTCAGGGACACTTGCTCCATCAACCATGCACTTTTAAGGACACATTTAGAAGAAACATCAATAAGGTATCATTGTTTTAAGCCTAAAGAAAACAACAAAGAAGTAATGAAACGTACAGTTCAGGGATTTATTGCCACTGAATTATTTTACCTAAATACAGACAATATCCATAGAACAAAGTGAATATTTTATTTTTTTTCATTCATTTTTGACAGCACTGTTTAGGCCTCTTGCTCTGAAAACAGTCTACTATTTCTTGGCCTTATCATTAACCTGCTGTCCTTACTCCCTACATCTGGCCCTACAGCATTCATTAACATAATACAGTGGAGAAGAAACCAAATTATGCACAACTTCAACTGGTTTGATGCGGCATGCATGCACATCTCCAGAGAGCACTCACCTAACAGCATTTCTGGGACCCCACAAACACTCACAAATACCTGACAGGTTTTCCACAAACACTGTAGCAATAAGATTAGGCCAAACAAGTGTATTTTGATTGTAAACAGAAAAAATAGTCACTATCATTCCCAAAATCTTAATCACAATAATTAACCACAAGTGGTTAATCACAGATAAAGCTGGTCTCACATCAAAGGCAGGTAAAAAGCTACACCCATCCATTCCATTGATATAAATGTTTAACATAAGCCTTTTAGGTTACATATTTACACAAAATCCAAGACTTAGGGAATGAAAAGTATAACTTGAATACTGCTCCACCAGGCAGAAAAGAGCTTTTTATCTTACCACAGACTAATGACTCATTAATAGTGTGGTTAAGCACTATCAGCAAGTCAGCAGCAAGATGGGCCTTGTAAAGCAAGCCTCTGGGGATGCAGAGACACATCCATGCAAATGCATCACCACTTCTGCAAAAGTAACTCTAGGCTGCACAATTTATGCCAAATCAAATTCTTAGCTACATGTTTAGTCAAACAACATGACAGCTGGATAATACCCAGCAAATATTCTCAGAACTAGAGCAATTGTAATTACGTGGTGTTTCTTCATTCCTGCTCCCCTGGGTAATAGATTTTTGGAAGTACATATTTTAATTTAACCTACTCCATTTTGACATAAATACTTATTTTCAAGCAGCTCCATTGCTACAGATGAGATGATCCTTACCACCAGGAAATCAGGCTACTCTATGGTATCAAACACCTGCATGGAAGAGACTCTGTCATTAACCAACTGGGGCCAGAAAGCTCCTTGTATCCCCTCAGGGAGCTGTTCAGGGCTACAGGAGCTCTAATTCTCCAGAGGACTTCAGTAACAGATGGAAATAAGGCAAATGTATTAAACAATTTAGATTATTATTTCCAGAAATACTTCTACAGTACTCAAGTGTCAAAATGCTTTTAAATCAAGCAAATTGCACGTGGCAGACTTACAAGAATTAGATGCTTACACTCCATGAAATTCAGTTGATTCCAGAGATACAGCTCAACTGCTGCTTTTAAAAATTCACCCATGACTGACCATGAGAGCAGTATCTTAATGAGTATAAAGCCCAAGAGAAATAAATAAAAAATTTAATGCAGACTTCTTTTTGCATGTTTTACACCATGGTGAAAGCCATCCCCTTCCCTTTCCCACAGAAATAGGTGTGCCTTGGGGCCACTTCCCTGCTTTTTAAAAGGTCTCCTCCTGCCCTGGGATTCACAAAGGATTTGAACCTGATGCACGTTCACATAACCTGGGTTCATGAGAACCAAATATGCAAGGACTGCAAGAAGTGCTGCTAAATCAGACAGGGCTGCTTGGTGATCTTTAACAGAAACCTCATCACAGCTGAGGGCTCCTCCAGTTTCTGCTTCCAGAGGAGCTTTCCTGCTAAGTGCTTAGAAAAAGCAAGATGTCATTTAAAATAACACAACTATCCCTGTCCTTTTTCACCATTGTTTTCTGCAATCTAACCACAAGGAATTGAATATACTGCTTTAACCTCTAAGTACAGTTTTTATGCTTATTGGCAGCTGGTGTTGATCATTTGAATTGGAAAACTTGCAGGAAGGAAGCACCTGAGTTCGGCTCTGAGTGTTCTCCAAAATCTCCAGGAGTGTTTTATGACACCATTCAAAGTCATTAATCAAGCAGTTCATTACTGGCTGGCAGAAACTCTTTGTTCCTGTGAACTCACTCAGCACAAAGTTATTTTGTTCATAGTACTGCCACTTCCTTTTCAAATTTGTAAGGTTACTGTGCATCAGCCTCCTGCTGCTGCAAATTTGGCACTCTTTTCTCTAAGTTTTTTTTTCCTCTAAAGGTGACCATTTAACAGATCTTGGATCTTTTACTGTTATTTTCTGCATTCCTCATAATTTAAGATACCTGAGTTATTTTCTGTAAGCCTTCCAGACACTGTTCAATTTTTACCAGAAAATTTTTAGTAAGATTTTGTTTTTCCCTAAAGCCCCTCCCCTGTAACTTCTGGCCCAAAGCCACTGCAGTAACACAGGCACACCAGGATTACCCCAGACAAGTTCTTCCATATGCAGATGCCCCCTTCTATCCTTAAACTGAATCTAGAAAAGATCTATGTAGTTTGCTTGGTCAGGGCAAAGGTCCTATAGGCTGCCTCTCAGCAGGGATCATCAGTTTTGGTTAAATGCAACACTTAAACTCACTGATGGGAGTAGATTGATCAACCAGCCACTAAGAACAACCATCTATCTAGATGTACTTTCTGTTTGGTCAGGTTTTTTTTAACTCTGCTGTTAATTCTATGGAATTTGCCTGCCAGGTCCCAGGGACATCCCTAACTGCAAAGGGCCACAGCAGAAGTGGCTGGACAGGCATGGAAAGCCCAACTCCTTTGCATTTTCTCTGTCAGTCTTTGCTTAGAAGCTTTCACCTTCTCATGCCTTTTTTGCATTTCTTCTGAGCCACATGAACTTTTAAGAAACAATACTCAAATGATCTGCCAACAGCAGGAATCAGAGAGTCTCTTTCACTACAACCTGAAACCAGACCCTTTAAAATACAAATGGCATTTAGTGAATCTTTTCTCAGTATTACCCATATTTCTTCTTGATGTCTTCACAACAGATAGAAAGGCTGTCATTGATTTTGATCCAATTTTGATCACAATCACTATTTCTGTGCTTTGACACTCCTGCAATTCCAGGCATCTTGCATCTTAAACATCCTTCCCTGTGTGTATTTTTCCTGCCTCTATCTGCTCCTCTTCCCAAAGCTTATTCTCCTACCACTTTTTTATATCACTGTTATCACATTAATTGGTGAACTTGTCTCCAAGAAATTAACTGCCTTGAGGCACATCTTTCTCCTTTCTCCTAATGCTTAATCTCTGGTCATATCTTGGTTTTATAATCCCTATCAAGCCTTTTATTAGCTTTTGCTTTTATTACTCCTAAAATCACAAAACACAATATGTTGGACTTTGCTCTTGCCTAATGGCTATCCATTCTAAAAGTATCAGGACTGTGGCTTTTTACATTCTCATTTAATGCTTTTTCAGCCATTATAGCATTAACAAGATAAATACTTTATGCTTATGAACTCCTTGCAGCAAGAACAGAGAAATGCATGCCTTCCCACATTCCAAATATTCTGCTAACACACATCCCTTGGCATTTTCCACCATGTGGGCAGGCAGGCAAAGGGATCCTGTTTCAGAGACAGGAGAGGGGAATCTCTAGAACCATGAGCTGGCAAAGCTAAAGGAAATCTGTGCCTGAACAGGGCAGCACTCATGAGTGCCCAGTGGTCCAGCAGGAAAGCCATCCCACAGATCATGGCACCTGGCAGAGAGGGCAGGATGGCCAAGCTCCACTGAAGGCCCAAAGTGGAGCACTCGGACCTGGAGTTGGTGGGACTGGTCAGGTTCCAGCCATTTCTGATCCAACAGAAATCTTCCTCACCTCTTACTCTGTTTCCAACACCCATCCTCATACACAGCCTGCTGGAGTAAGGCTGCAAGTCCCTGCTGGCCCTACATGAGCAATGGGAACACCTCACTGGGATGCGGCTCCAGCAGTGTGGGCAGTGTCTGTCACTGATACACCTGAAGTGCAAGCAACCACATGCATTTCAGAACTGCCTCTCCTCCTGCTCCTCTCTGTACTGTAGCTGAGAGTAGCTTACCTTCACTTGGAATAAAAAATAAAATTAACATCAGGAATGATGTGTAAACACAGAGTTTGTACAGCAATACATTAACTGAACACATGAAAAAAAGAGAGCAACTGTAAAACACAAACACAGAAGTAAACCAAGAGGAAGATGGTAAGGAAGGGCAAACCAAGCTGGTGTGTGTAGCTGGCACCACGAGGCAGCCAGGGCTCTTGGCAGAAGGAAGCATAATTAGACTGAGCAGATAAAAGCAATGATGATGATTGCTGTGCTGCAGACCTGGCTGGCCTGCATTAGGTTAAGTAAGCTGGATGCAAGCCAGCATCATTGAACAAACGGCACGGCACATTCCCCAGCAATCTCAGGACAGATTACCAATATCTTAAAGGTGACCTTTCCCACTTGCTATCCCAGCAAATCAGGTAATTCTCTTGGCTGTAATGGACAAGATCAGCAGAGGCCACTCTCCTGAAGTTATGCATGCCTCATACAAAGAGGATTTTTAGTTTTAGATTTAATATCAATTGACTGCACCTCCTTTGAGCAAAGTATCCTAAGTGCTTTATTGGTTTATTTCACCCCTTCCCCCTTTTAAAGAAAACATAATCCAACTTTCCATTATTCATTATCATCCAGGCAAGCAACAGGAGAAAAAGAGAACCCTAATTTTTAGCCATATTGTCTATTAAAAATGTAAAATGTTTCCTAAAAGGGCAGGCACATTAATTAAGGCTACCTCAGGATAAATGAAGATTACTAGGAGTGCTCTGCTTTCCTGAATGAGTTTTCCATTATAATCAAATGAAACCAATTACTGCATTTGTAATGGAAACTGTACCTAAGCTGAACATTTCCACTTTTGCAGAAGCTGGAGAGCACACTGGAAAAAAAGGTCCCCAAACACTCAGGAAAGGAGAAGAGAAGATACCTTTTTCTGGGGAAAATAAAGAATCCTGTCAGTAAAACCAACAGTAAATACACTGGGTACAAATCAAACGGCCCCAGTGTAATTGAAGATCACAGCCTGGATTCCCAGAAGCCATCTCCAGCAGGAAATCCTGCACCTGAGCATTGAACTCCTTTCTGCTTCTTCAGAGAAGAAAACACAGCTTAATTAGGCTCAATTTTCTAAATAATGGTTATCCTCTGTAACTAATCAGGAAAATTTTAACCCAGTATCAGATGAATGCTTGTTCAAATAGTGAAACATGCTCTGTCTTCCAAAATCACCTTATTCTGCACACAGCTGAAAGGATCGAGGGTAATGCACACTGAGGCATAGTTTTTATTTTCAAACACCCTTTGCCATCCTACTGAGCAGCCCCTAGAACAACCCCCAACCTTCTTCTGCATGTGGAGATTCTGCCAGTGACAGGAAGCAAAGATAATTTCAGGGAAAAAAGAATTAATGTAATTTCAAACACAACAGCATTTTCTGAACTTATTCCAAATGGAAGAAGGCAAATGTTTGAAGGTATAGCTAGGGAACTAAGAAGGCCCCAAATAAAATTATGTGAATAATCTTTAAAGAGAATCCTGAGGCTGAAAGACCCTTCAGAGAGAATTCTACTTCCAAATCACCTAAAAGCAATACACTCATTGAGTTCATCTGTACTTATCCAATATTCACCTGGATCATGAATTTTACCCCTCAGTAAGCTAAGCAAGTGCATTTTGAGGCTGAAAAAGGCAATGCAGAGTTATGTTTTAGCATTCTGTCCATATGATGCCTGTGAGAGGCAACCTGGAACAGAGGCTGGACAGAGTTAAAGGAATAAACCAGGGAATTATTAAAAAGGCCTTCAAAGGATTCACCTTGGGCAGTACAAGAGCCCAGCCATGGCTCCACCCAAGATGGACCCCAGGTCAGGAGTTCTCACACTTTTATAAGTTTTGATCCATTTCCATATTGGAGTTAACTGTCCAATTCCAGCTCCAGGTTCTGCAGTCCCACCCTCCCAGATTCTCTCCTCAATTTGCTGCTGTTTGCACTTTTTGGGGCTGAAGCTGCAGTGATGTCCTTGGTTCTGGGGCTGGAAAAGGATTGTTTGGTGTGCCTGAGCTGTGAGGAGAGCTTGTAACACTTTATATGAAGTTCAGAGTCACACACTAATGCAGTTCAGAATCTGGAAAATATGAAAGCTAAACCTTAAGGCATCACATGTAATCAGCAATGAAGCTCTACAATTTTAGAGGTAGCCATGTATTGTCAGATAAAAGCAATATATAGTAAGAGTGTTCTTTGATTTCTGGTTCCCTTTTAGATTCATACAAAAACAACTTCTGAGTGAAAACATACAGGAGCACTGTTCCTGACGTGTTCTAAGTTTAACACTCCCCATGGGGTACACTGTGACACCACCAAATAGACTTTAGCATAAGGCAGACCTGCAGCGCATGCAGGCTCCAGTGCCCACCATCCACTACTCAAGAACCTGGAAAAAATTTCTTAGAGGTTTTTCATGTTTATCTTTGGATTATCAGATAAACTAACAAGTTTGCCATTCATGAAAAGAAAAGGAAAACTGAGGTAATATGAACAGAGTTTCAACTAAAATACCAAGTCAAATTCTATCAGATTACAAGAAGTGTTGGAGTTTTTTTATAATTTATGTATTATACTGACTCTAAGTATGGCTCTGTCAGGTGTTCTACAGTGAAGAGAGCTGCAATATTATAGATTTTGTAAGACTGAAAATACAGAAGCATTCTTCTTCTATTAAAAAAAACTTCCTTTGTTTAGAATAGATTCTGCCACAGCTTCTTTCTGTGGACCCTCTAGACTACCTTTTCTCTTACATGACATGGTGACCAAAGTTCTACATAGAAATTACATAATTTGTGCATTTCCATCTCTGTTCTCTCCAAGAATTCCTTTACTTTCAAGACAGGCAAATCTATCTGCATTTTTCAGGTTAGTCTTTATACCCCACTTAAGGACACACTGCTACATTTTTTTCCACTGAGAGTTGTGTTAACTTCATACAGATGCAGTCAGCTGCATCACTAGTCATTCCAGTGATTTCTAAGCTAATCTTCAACACCTTGAGAGAACACCTGTCAGTCATATGCTGCTATTATTTACGTGACAGTTCTACCATCCTAGTTCTTTCCCCTTCATCTACACCACTCACTAAACTGTTTTCACTTTGAGTGTATTTTTATCCTTTACTTATGCAAATGCTGCCAAATAAGTTTGAATTTTTTCACGCTCTTTTCCCAACTTCTGTATGATAGGTGTACTTATTACAGAGCTGCACTACCCTCCTGATGTCTCAGTCAAACTAAAGTAAGGGGACTGTAAAATTGTGGAAGTCAATTCTTTTGCCTTTATTTAAAAGCTCACTCTTCTAGCCCCTTATACCAAATCCTGTGGGATGTCCCCACATGCCAGGATAACACTTGATGGATATCCAGTATCATAAACCCCAGATTTTTGTTTAGAAAACTGTGCAGACAAGGCAAAGCTCTCTGCTTTACCGGTTCCTTCTAAAGAAACAAATCCCCCCAACCCTTCCATCTCAAAGCAGACTCTAACTGAACCCCATCATAACTGTGTGTAAATATGTATGGATTATTAAATACAGCTCTAGTTAAAGACTAAAAACCACTGCAAAGACAACAGCAATTTGTCCAAATGTTTATCCACCATTAAGAGGAGTAGCAACCAGAGCAGAGCACTCACTGTGGCCGAGAGCTGCGGTCCGTTCAGCTGCGCGTGCAGGATGGCCTCGTTGATGGAGCTCCGGATCCCCGACAGGGCCATCTCCAGCTCTTGGGAGGCTGCTATCGCATTAGTCAGGGATTCCAGCGTGGAGATGAACAGCCTCCACTGTGTATCCAGCTCTGCCACGCTGGCCAGGCAGCCCCTCATGACATTGAGACAATATCCCACGCAGGGCCGGATGAGCGTCAGGCCCTGGCAGTGCGGGCAGTACTGCATCTTCACCAGGGCTCTGCTGCACTCCCTGCTCATAGCGGCGTGCTCAGTAGTATTTATCACTTCAATGCCCAGGCTCAGGGCCTGGCTCAGCATCCTGCTGGCCCAAAGAGATTTTGACAGCTCTGTAACCATGTTTTTAGAATAGTGTCCAAAAGGATTTATGTCTTGCCTTGTAAGCCGCAGACACTCTGTATAGTCCTCTGACAGATCTGTAATTCCTGGGTTTATTAGCCGGCTGTACACCAGGGGAAAGAGACTGTCAAAGAACCGCAGTACTGCACTCTCCACTGTGGTCTCTGCGCCCAGAATGTAGAGAGAGATGTCTGTAAAAAGCTCCTTAACAGGCTCTGCTGCTTCTTTTGCCATAGGTCTGTAAGCAGTCTCAAACAGGGTACTTGTGCGGTTTTCAGCAAAGCGAAGCAAAGATTCAAAGGCCTCTAAAAAGGGGGCAGGGGAGAGAAAGAACTAGAGGTTAATGGCAGGTACCTGAAATCTCAATCACAGGACTAACACTGTCCTGAACAGGAACATCAATAGTTACATGAAATTTGCAATATGAATGCAATAATGGGTCATGCAGCTTTCAGCAGTAATGGGATTAAAGGGACCCCAAAGTATTGCCTATTGCATAATGAAGGCAACACCTAACACACAACAGTTTTTCTTTAAAAAGATGACTCTGTTCTCACTAGCCAGACCCTGATCCACCAAGGACTCAGATTCCAGGCCAGGGCTGGAGCACAGTTCAGGGCTGTGTAAGATTTTTAAGGTTTTTAGAACTCACACTGAATTTGGGCAGTTCAGCTGGGTACATTTCCCAAAGCATCCCTCAGCTCAATTGTGAGGCAACTGAATACAAACAGAAGCTGAAGGTTTTGTTTCACAACACTTGAGTAACTGGCTGAGAGGCACTTCTTGCAAAGTACCACTCCAAGATGAAGGAAAAGATGCTGCGTGAATAAATTCTCTTCCCATTAACACTGGCCATGTCTGGACACCAGCCACTGGTTGGGGAGGACTTGACATCATGTCCACTATGACCCAAAACCGAAGTAAAATAACCAAATCAGGAAAACATTATCTCCTTTAACTACACCATTTCTGAGTGGCCTAAGAAAAAATAATATTTAAGGAGTTCCACAGTTAACACATTTCAAATGGCACATGGAAAGTATTATAAACCCAAACCACTGATGGGGGTGCTAGAATTCATGGACAGGGCAAGGAAGGGATCAGTTTTCCAGATTATTTTTAATGACACAGAGGACAGTAATCCACACCATTCCCACTGCTTTCTTTGGAAGCTCTCCAACAAAAAGCCTCTGACATAAATCATCCTCACACTCCTCTGGGTGGCGAGCAGTCGCAGTCAAGGCAGGAGTTCTGTCACTCCATACCTCCCGAGGCCTGGCCAGATAATGGGGTTTGGTCTAATCCTCCTCTCCATTCATGGGAACATGGCTGTGTGATTCCCTGCTCGGCAGCACAGCCCCAAGTTGTGTAGAGATCACCCCCACAAAGGAGCAGACACAATACACAACTCCAGATTAGCACACACTGGCAAAGCTGTGCAGCCCAGCCTGCACCGTGCCCTCCTGTGACAGCTCCCCAGGCAGCTCACTTCTTCTGATAAGCATTACAATCCCTTTTACCACAAAGTGTGCTTTAACTAAACAGAAAATACAGCACATCTCATTGCACATTAATCATCAGCATTTTGCACACACATGCTGCAAAGAACTCACTTCAGCAATCACACTGGTATTACAGCAACTAATACTTTGGAAGTGCTTATAAATTCCTAGGAATTAAGAAACCAGAAACACTTGAGCTGAAAAAGACAACAGTACCTTCTTGTCAGAGAAACACCTTGCCAAGTTTCAGACTGAAGCAGACTTGCAGGGCTGACAACAATTCTGAAAATTGGATCCAGGATATAAATCCTGACACAACTTAAACTGGAGTGAAGTTTGTTGTGTGCTACTGCACACTATTAAAAGGGCTTTTTGTTTGCCACATCAACTCTATGTGTTTATTTCTAAAGGAAACCAAAATATCATTTCTATCATACAAAAAACTCAATAGAAATATTACAAAACAAAATCACAGGTGTTTAAGTTTCCTCCCTATGCATGGTCCCTTACAGATATTCAGCTTATCATTAAATTAGGGGAGCAGGGACTGTTGTCTACATCAATCTTATACTCTTCCTTTACCTTCCATATCCATGAAGGCAGAACTGCAGGCATTGCCTTCCTTACCTGAAAACTAAATTAAATTCACTTATGAATGTGCTAATGTCATTATTTCCCTGAGAAAATAAAAGCCCCAGTGAAGCATATGAGCAAAATATCCATTGACAGCATACATCCCAGCAGATTCCTGGGATACTAGACTGAAGGCTAGAAACCACGTAGCACTTTATTCTCAAACCTCTTAACTGTGAAAATTCTGCATTTTAATTGAATAAAATTCTGCATTATTCTGAGACAAGTATAAAATCATATGTAATAGTGAAATTTATTTTTCGTTATGTAAGGGAAAAATTGTGATGGCAAACAGCTTCATTCCTCCTGCAAAAAGAGCCCTCACACCAAAAACATGGCACAAAAATACTGCTGGTGATTATAGACGTGCTGCAACCCCTGTAAGGCATCATCTGCTTCCTTATAACCACTGGTCAGACACAAAATGTGATTCGTGCCTGCAGGCAATTACATTTCAGAAGGAAATATGCAGGTCCTTTTCTACTGTTAAGGCATTAAGAGATGTTTGAGACAATCAAATTTCTGTTCTTAGACCTTTAAATCAGAAATAAGGGGGCTTCATGCAGTCAAATGATGTGGCAACAATGGCCAGCCCGAGTTGTGGCTGTGCAGAGCAGGAGCTGCTGAAGTAAATAATTCTGTGCTTTTTAGTGCACTTTGTGTGGTACTTTGTACAAAGTTTCTGAACTCCAAGGAAGGTTTACCACTATCTGCAAGACCAGCTTCTCATCTGAGCTGCCAAATACAGCAAATTTCAGACAGTTATGAACTCACCAAAAGATGAATTCTGAGCCTAAAGTTACACTGGGAGAATTATCTGATCATCTTTCACTGCCTCTGGCTTCAACATTACCCTGCCAGCAGCATGGAATACATTGCAAATATATCAATTCTGAACAGAAATAAGCCTTATCTGAAATAATCCAACATTTGATGAAGACACCAAATTTGGAAGTTTTTTGTCTTCCACTCGTATTAAAACAAAGGGGAAGGTGGAGAGCAAGGTTTGTTCCCATGCTGCTGAGAAGTCCCTTTTTGATTAAAGACTACAGGAAAAGTGAAACAACAGTTAGTTTGGAATTCTGAATGCCCACACTGGTGACTACTTAATGAAAGTCAGGCACCATCACCTTCCACGGGGAAAATTTTGTTCAAACCATTCATCACCTGACCCCAGCACTGATATTCCTGGACACTCAGCACAGCTGATCAAACACAGCTCACCTCTGGAAATTCCCATCTGACCTGCTGGGCTGATGGAATGAGCTGCTGGGCTGATGGAACGAGCTGCTGAGCACAAGCCCAGCTCTGATGAGATGGCTTTGTTTGTCAGGCTGGATTTGCTACTCCAGAGGCAGCACTGACCCTGCTGGGCCATGCAGCTGAAGCAGTCCCACGTGCTGTGCTCCAGCCTGCTCCCCAGCCCTCACATGCACCAAAACTGGATGGTGATCAGCCTCACACATACACACAGATGGAAAAACACTGCTCTGCATGGACAGCATCCCTGCTGATTCATCCCAAGCATGGCACAGCCTGGTCTGGATCAAGAGCTCCCTTCTGACAGAAGCACATTCCCCCTGACACAGAGGACATTTCCCTTCTCATCAGCCAGCACCTACACCTCAAATTCCTCATACAATGAGAATCACAAAGGTTCCTGACTTATCTCACACCAGCTTTTACACTGTAATGCTGCTGACTTCTTCAGCGGGACTTAATCCTGATTTAAATCCACTGCATGTCACAAAGTGCTGCAATAATTGAAGTTTCTGCTGAAGAATAGTGCTACAGAGAGAAACAGATGTGGGAGGAATGTGTCAATCTGCTCAGTGCCAATGTACCAGCATTTTCCAAATATCTCCTCTATTTTTCCACCACTGGGGGTCTACTTGGGGAAAAACAGGCAGATATTAAGTTTCTCACATCACATAAACACCCCATTCACCAACTCGCACACCTCTATTCCGCAGGAATAGCTGCTGGAGTTTTTTAAATGCTGTCACCTTTATTTTAGTCTAATCAAACGCAACAGCCCTCCAAGTCTGTGTCCAGGCCACCACCTCTTATCCTGCAGCTTTATACTTCAGAACCAAAGATGCAGAAGTACCACAGATCAATTTGCTACTCTTTCTGCCACAAAAATCTTTCTAGGTGTGTTTATTTTGTCAGGCTCTGAGACAAGCAGCAACACAAGCCCAAGGAAAGACCTGAGCAGAGGATTCAGGGAAGTGCACGAGCTGGTGTCAGAGCCTGCGCTCCCGGTTGCCTTCATCTCATGAGCCCTGGATTTCTTACAGGGCATGGAAGGCAGCAGATGTGGTCTCAGGAACACACACAAATAGGATTTTGCCAAGAAAATGTGGACTGACATATGATAGCCATGCTTAGAGCAGGTTCATTTGCTTTCCTCACTCCTGCAAGACCTACACAAGCTAGAGAACCTCATTCTGCAAGCAGCTGTGGGGTTCAGATGGCGAGCATTAGGCAAGGTTAAGCAACCTCCGACTTGCTGGATTATGATTTAGCCCAAACATACATTCTTTTCTTTCCAGAGATCCGACGCAGGAATATTAGCATGGAAACAATTTCACCTAAACAAAGACAATCTAAATACCAGATATTGCTGTTCAGAGATGATTCTTTCTGTCCCAGAGTAGCTGAGGCTCAGGTATTAATGCCTGAACCCCCCTGTCTTCAAAAACCAGAGTGCTAATACTCACTGCAAACCATGACATGCCTGTGTGAAAGGGAAGTTACTGCCACTGCCACCAGACTTGTGTGTGCCACTCCAAGCTGGCACCTTGCCCATAGAAGTGACGAGCTAAGACACTCTGCTAATGCAGCAGCTCTCCAAGGAACCAGTGACTCCTTGCACTCTGCAGTAACTGACTGCCTGCTGGACTTCCATTTTAAAAACCCACAAACTCCTTAAAAAAAAAAAAGAAAAAAAGAAAACAGTTATATTATAAATATTACAGAAAGATTTAACAGTGCGTGAAACCCAAAACCATCTATACAGAATCTATACAGAAATAACATCTGTGTACATCTTAGATTTTGACTGTAATCACGAAAGAAGAATGACAAATTTAAGTAGCTCCATTATTTGTTTGGTCTCTCAGGACCACACTAATATTTGGCTCCTTTCCTTTTAACATCTTGCATTTATTACAGAGTTACAGACTGAATGAAAGCTACACTTGGTTGAACAATGGCTTCCTTTTCATGCTTTCACATCCATTAAGATTTCTGCATCTTTACAGCTTGCCAAAATAAAGGACAACATATTAATATTTTGCAGCAGTAGAATTTAAGTACAAACTGTTTGCAATGTGTTACAGGGAACAATGTACAAAGTAGAAAAATCACACCCAGGCATACATCTACATGGCACACAAATGATGAAATCCACTGCTCTGCTTTTTGGGTGTACAGTGATCTCTAAACATGTCTAAAGGAATTTGAGCAAAGAATGCTTAAAAACCATCATTAAACAAGATGAACAAATGGTTGGGTTTGGGGTTTTTTCAGATTACTTTAAAAAAGGATATAAGTGCAAAGGAAATTGTATCATGTTTGCAAAACTCAAAATCCATTCATTTATTCATTCATTCAACTTCTTTTGTAAATAACTTTGTGTAACTTTCAGCCTAATTTCAATTCTGTGACATTTTGCTAGGAGCAAAATTTCCAAGAATTTGAAGTTTCCTCCTTATCCTCCTTATTTATCTTCCTGCAGAACACAGGGCCAAAGCTCTTCAATAATACCCTACTTTCCCATGTGCTTTACTGGTTTTAGGATGGTAGTCTTCCTGCATATAATCACAGATGCTCTTGATGAAGTTGATGAGAAATAGCATGTAAATACACACATGTTAATAAACACATGTTAATAAACATGTGTAATGAGAGAACAATGTCTACCACATCCTGGCTGACACATCACCAACACTTGCAGGAAACACAGCAACCTTGCTCCAAAAACATTTTGGGCCAGAGAAAACCATGAAAGAGTTCAGAATCTGGACCAAGCAGGAAGAAGCATCTCTTTCTTCCTACTCAGTTCCTACAGCTGCTTTTTACCAAGGCAGGGCCAAAACAGTTTCTGAAGTGAGTAAGCAAAGTCAGTTTTAGCAAGAAGGGAGGAAAAGAAAGTTTCAATTTACTCACCTTGACAGTCTTTAGAGTTCATCGGTCCTTCACAATACAGACCAGATGGGGAAAAAGGCAGCTTTCCATTACAGTGCATAGGGGCAAGATCTTTATTTAGCAGTCTCCCCATGAGCTTGTCTACCTTGACAACATCAGATTAATACCCTGTTGTGTACCTGGTGATAGAAACTTCTGGCCAAGTTGGAAGGAAGTCTGTGCTCTGCTCACACCCAACAGCTATGGACACTGCCCATTAATCAGAAATCAATGAGCAGAATAATTTACAGGCTACTATTACCTCCTTTAATCCACTGCTTGATTACAAGTGTAATGCAATACGGTTTTTAACTTTTTAAAAATTTTGAAAAGCTGTAAGGGCTTTAAAAAGATCTAGAAGTGAGACTTCGGGAACATAAGAATGCTTTCCTTCCTGGCATTTCCTCCAGCGCTGGGAGCTGGAGGTTTGCCACAGGAAAAGCTTCATGCAATGTGAGTGTCAGAGCAGCTGACTCCCTACCTGGAATTTGGGAATGTGGGCAAAGCCATGACACTTGGGAAAAGCCATTTCCAAAAGTTCTGCTGGAAGACTGACTTCCAAGAGAAGCACCAGGAAACTCACCACTGAAGGACCATCTGCCACCAGAGCTGCCAGGCTTTGGGCGCTACCGCCCTCTTCACACAGCTCCAGGACACTGCATTTGTCCCAGGCTGACCATGCCTGTCCCTCAGGAGTCAGTCCATGCCTCGCTTCCCTCCCTGCATGAGCAAGGCTCTGTGGCCCTGCAGGGGCCCAAGGCAGGGCAGTAACTGTCACTGCTGGGCCAGCCCCAAACAGCACTCATGGGACACACTGGGTGCCCGGGGACTCAGCAGGGAATCCCATGGAGTCATCAAGGTGAGAAGAGACCCTGATGGTCACCCAGGGCCACTGGCACCTTGGCAGCACCAGCATCACCACAAAGCCACCTCCCCAAGGGCCACATCTTCACAGGTCTTCAACACTTGAGAGACAGCCACCACCTCTCTGGGCAACTTCTACCAATGCCTCTGTCAGGGAAAACATGCTTCGGATATTGAATTGGAGCGGGCACAGGTACGAGGTGTTCCTCCATGGATGTGACCTCAGGACTTTGACTCATACCATTCTTCCAAAAGAAATGAAATTTGAGTTTAAGATGTAGTAGTAGTAGTAGTAGTAAAAAAAAATAGGAAAAAGAGATTAGGAATAAGGATAAGAATATGATGATGAAGGAGAAATAGTAGTAGTGGTAAATGAAAAAATAGTTATTAAAGTAAGAATATAAAAGGGGATAAGAATGACAAGCAACCATAAGAAGTGAATAAGATTAATTAGAAGAATAAGAATTAGAAGAGTAAGAAGACTATGATAAAGAAGAAGAAATAGAAGTAATAAGTAAGAATAAAAAATAAAATAGGAATAAGAAGAATAAGAGTAAGATGAAGAAAGCGTAGTAGAAGTAGTAGAAGAAGGCAAAGAAGAAGGGAAAGGAGACTTAAATGAAGATGAAGAAATAGGAAGTATTTCTATGTCCCTCGCTCCCATTTTTTGTTCAATCAAATCCATATCCAATATAATCCCTTTCTTGTCCTCCTATGGCCTCACTTGCACCTTCAGTGGGGCAGAGGCACCTCTCCCTCGTGGCATCCTAATCCTGGATGGCACCATGGGTAGGCTTCCAGCCACAAGCATTCCAGGGACTCCCTTCCCTACATCCTTCTGCTTCCAGCTGAAGAATATGCAGCAAAGCAACCTTTGCTGTGTGCTCTGGGAGCCCACCCAGCTGCTGGAGCTTGTCCCCTGCCCTGCAGGGCTCCCTTGGGCGCCACAGCAGGAGCAGCACCCTGGTAGCCTCAGTAATTGCCCTCTGAGACCCATGGCACACTCTGCAATGGGCTGGAATTCCAGCTTCCAGCAAGGAAAAGACTGCCTAAGGATTTCTTTCCATCTGAGAAGTGTCAGGAAAGCCCAAGAGTGTTGAAACACACACAAATCCTGGGGGAGGCAGGGGGTATTTATTGAGGCAGCTTCTGCCTGTAAATAAGCCCTGCCAGGCTCAACTTGAGAAAAATTCTCCTATAATATCCAACCATCCCCTTCTTTTTGGGTGGCTTGAGGAAAGAGCCGTCAGCCCACTCCAGCACTGGAAATACTTCAGTGCACTGAAGAAGCAGTGCCTGCAGGGTAGAGACTCTTTGGCCCTGGGCTGTCTCCAGCACTTTCTGCTGCGAGGACATTCCCACACAGTGCCCAGAGGGGCAGAGGCACAGGCTGGGGGTGCTGCCCTCTGGGCAGCCCTGCTGGGAGTGGGCATGGGCACAGGAAAGCCCCAAGGCCCAGCCAAATGGTGTTCTGGAGGTGTGGCATCAGCCAGGCAGGTGATAGCAAACTGACAGCTCTGAAGGCCTCTTGTGGCCTGGATGGATCCAGGACTCGGGAATTGCCCTGGGCCAGGTGCAGCACCTGGCACTGCCTTGTGGGACCCTGTGAGCTCCTCATGGTGCCACTGCCCAGCCTTGCTCAGGTCCCTGTGCATGGCCCCGGGTGAGGTGGGCCATGGAGGATGGGGAAGAGGGCCAGCTTGATCCCTGCCTGTGTCCTTGGGGAAGCCACAAGAGCCCCTCAAGGGCCAGAGCAGAGCCCTGAGGGACACCCCTCATCCCTAGCCTGCAGCTGCACATGGAGCCACTGGCCAGGCCCTGGCTGCAGCCATCTGGCCAATGGCTCGTGCCCAGAGTAGCCCACTCTCCACAGGCAGGGCTCTGCAGGGTGGGGCTCAGGCTGTGCAGTGGGACCACGGCCCAGCGGGCACTGGGGGAGGGGGCTGAGCACACCAAGGGCTACAAGTGCCCAAGTCCGGGGGGCGGGGCGGCTCCATGGAACTTCCAGTGGGCTGGGCTGCTGAAGGGCCACCGGGTGTGGCCCTTTGTGACACTTGGTGATGCGGGACACGTGGTGTCCAGAGGCCTTTGTGACATCACAGAGCCCCACCCTGGCTGAGGGGTATATAAGGGGTGCAGAGCCCTGGGGTCTCCCACACAAAGAAGAAAGAAGACTTCGATGAAGAAATAGGAAATAGTAAGACTAATTAGAAAAATAAGAAGAATCAAAAAAAAAAAAAGAAGAAAATTGTAAAGAAGGATAAATAGTAGTAATAAACATAAATAAAAAATAAAAATAAAAAGAATAAGAGTAAGATGATGAAGAAAGAGTAGTAGACGTAGTAGAAGAAGAAGGCGGCAAAGAAGAAGGGAAAGAAGACTTAGATGAAGATAAAGAAATAGGAATAGCTCCCATTTCTTGTTCAATAAAATCCATGTCCAATAAAATCCCTTTGTTGTCTCATCTGCCCCTTCCGTGGGGCAGAGGCGCCTCTCCCTCACGACATCCTAACCCTGGATAGAACCATGGGCAGGCTTCCAGCACAAGCATTCCAGGATTGTGTCAGGGACTCCCTTCCCTGCTACAGGACCTCAGCGATGGAGGATGAGCAGGCAAACCCCAAGTCCTCCTGGCCACCCAGCTCCTGCCCAGCTGGGGGCAAGACCAGGCCCTCAGGGGGCCCTTGGTGGGGGCCGAGGGTGCCTCAGTCTGGCCTCAGTCAGGCACTGAGGAGAAGGAGCGGCCCTGTGTCATCCCACAAGAAAAGAACCCTGACATGGATGTCGAGCCTTCCCAGTGGGGAGAAGTTCAGGCCCGAGAGTTTCACCTGTGGGGAGAGGCGACAGGCCGTGAATTGTACCGAGTGGTACAAGGAGCACCGGTGAAGGAAGTGTCCCTGTGCAGAGCAGGGGTTCTGTACCAGGGGATGGCGGCTGTGAGGGTGCAGTGGGAGATGTGGTAGTGGCAGAGCTGCCCCAAGGGGAAAAGGAGTTAAGTGACCCAAAACTGCCCAGGCAAGGGGAAGCAAGTGTGAAGAGCCTGGAGAAGCAGGCACGTTCTCCTGCCTGCAGTGAGGAGGTGCCATCAGCAGGGCCACACAACCCAGTCCCTGCCCTACACAGCTCCAGCTGCCCCCCAGCCCCTCAGCCAGCCCACTGGGAAACCAGAGCCCCAGGGAGCAGCAGGAGGAGGCAGATGGGGACTCACTCTGGGCACAGACAGAGTGAGGAGGGCACCCCAGCTGGCCATGATCAAGACTGGGAATACCACAGCCAGATACAGTGTGGGTGCCAGGAGTGTCAAGGTGAGGCAGAAGCAGAGCTGTCCCAAGGAGAGGCCAGCAGCTGCCAAGACCTCTCTGACTGGGAAGATTGCTTCGGGCCAGAGCTGTGCCAGGAAGCCCTCCTGCACTGGGACTCCATCAGCCAAGACCTCCGTGTTTCCATGGAGGAAGACAACAGCAGCACCTCCGACTCCCAGCTGAGCATCTTCAGCTTTGGAGCCACTCCCTTCCGATGGGAGGAGGATGCCTGGGATAAAGGACCATCTGAAAACTTCTGTCTTGGGAGGAAGATTAGGCTTGCTTATTCTATATGCACAAGTCTGTTCTGGCAGCCTTGGCACAGCTTTGCAATTATATAGGTCATACATTATAACCACTCCCCTCACACTGCTGCTCCAGGCAGCAAACCCACACCCTCTGCTTCATAACACAATCCTACAGGACACTTTCTTCTTTTACTATTTCTTTTTTGACATTTTTTTAAGTTGAAGCAGTTTATTATACATTCTTGTATGGAGAGAAAGGGGGTGAATATGCAGCTCATTTTGGTGACACTGATGTACACTAACTTTGGGTTATTTTGGTATTTAATTCTCATTAAATTATCAACATTATCAATAACAGAAACAACATCAGGTTTAAAACAGGCTGACTGCTTCAGAGGCTGGTGAGGCAAAGGGAAAACAGGCAGTAGATGCACAAGCCCAGGAGATGCCTTAATAACAACAGAATGGGCCAGCAATAAACACAATCATTTGCTCTGCTCTGGTCAGTTTGCCATGAAATCAAAAATAATGGTTTCTGTAGACTGTGCTGGGGAATGTATCCAAACTGCTGGATGTGGAAACCAGAGCACATATATTCTTCAGACTTAATGGCCTTGGCTCTATATTTTCTTGATAATAACAAGTTACAACTAACTGCAAAACTATTGGCCAAAAACAGACTAGAGACAGCTCTAAACTCTGCTGCCCCAAACCAAAACTGCCCTTCTTAAAGAAAACACTACATGGAAATGTTTCTAGAAAATAATTAAGTTGTTACACTTCACAGAATAAGTTACAGTTTGCTGGCTTGACTTCCACTACATATTTCACCTTCAAACTTTTTTGTGAATACAGTGAATGAGCTGGTAATTAAATTTAGCTGTTTATTATTTCTGTATACTTGATTTCAGTACAGTTGTAGGTTATTTTATATACTGTAATTATAGGGTAAAATGACTTTTTTTCAAGTGAGCAGTCTGAAGTAAAACTGAGTAAATTGGCTGGCAGAAAGCTGGAGACCAGATGTGGAATTAACCTTTTATGACACTGCTGGCTTCCACTGACAGATAAATAAAGCAAGGAGTTCCCTGGGAGTATCAGTGCAGCAGCAGGCTGATGGACACCTAGCAGTATCATGGTAAGATGATCCAGAAGAGCAGTAAAAGCCCTGAGGAGAATGGCTGGATGTGGCACAAAGCCGTGGCTATCGCTCTTACTCCTCTCTTGTCAAAATAGAACTCCTAAGGATGATTCATAAAATCCTTATCTGCCTAGTTCTAACCTGTCAGCTCTTACTTAATAACATCAATTCACAGTTTTAACAGGATTTGCACCAAGATAACTGAAGAAAGAACTATGGCTGTACTTCAACAACATCATCTGTGCCCTTCTTTGGCTTTCCAAGGACAAGTAATTTATAAAAAACACTTCTCCCAGTCTATGAGGGGAAACCCACAAGCAGCTGTGTATCTGTAGGTAGCCAGCTTGTCACACACCTGTAGCCATCTGAAGTTATTTGGAGGTTCAACAGCCAGTGGAGCAGAAATAGAGTTATCTGATTTATCTGATCAGTCACTTACACAGAGAGTGATGACTGGAAGCCACAGCTACAGCAAGTAATACAAAATTCCCAGGATGGATTCCCGCATGAAGCACTTGCAAAATAGCTCTGAATGACAACTCTGTGACCATCACTGCTTCTTTCAAGGCGGACCCAAAGGAACAGTATACATTGCTTAAATTAGAACTGATCTAATTAGTCTAATGAACCAAGTTTTTGTCACACAAAAAAAGCATCCAGTTTTATTTTTCCAGGCTAAAGCCCTGTGTACTGTTGCAAAGATGCACTAACAGCTGAGAAGGCAACATTTTTCTTATAAAATATAGTTTTCTAGTAAAAAGAAACAGCTTGAACAGTATTTTCTTAGAAATGAACAATGGATCATCACTTCAGGGGATGAGATAAACCCCTGGTGACTTTGCAAATAAGCATCTTATCATGGGGTGGGTTTGGATTTTTTACAAATTTTAGCATTGTTACAAAAACATAGCCCTAAAACATATGTTGGCCTAACAATCCAAGACTTGCATGGCCCTAGACAGGATGAATACTGGCTCTAAAAAAGGGACTGCCCTCAGTTTGGACTCTTTGGAGTAGATACCTGTGGTTCCTTCGAATGAGCAGAACCTCCAGCACCAAAGGCCTGCAGACTTTTTCTTCCTCTTTTCAATGCACAAAGGTTTATTCAGCTGTAACTGCACATTTCTCAAAGCTGATGGGGTTGTTACCCAAGCCCCCAGTGTAGGGTGGAGCTCCAGGAACCATCAGGGCACATCTGATTCTAGTGTGAGCTGAGGGGTGACACTGCTCCATGTGTCACACACTGGCACCCAAAAATGCCACTGGCACTGGGAGATGGTGCAAAACCCTCACTTCATTCTTCCTGGGCTTCCATAGCCATTATTTTTCCATGTGCTAAGCAGTTTTTCAGAGCTGAGAATCATTGAACTACACATGACAGCACAGAGATATTTGATAAGAGAAGTAATTCCCTTATTGCAATCTCTTAAGATTAAAACCTTCAGGTCATCTCTTCCCACAGACTGCTGGACAGAACAAAAGGGTATCACTTCTCCTTGGACTTCTCAAACTACTCTTATTAGAAGGACCTTTGGAATGAGCAATTTAGTGTCAACAGTGCAGTTTCCAGAACTAAAGCAGACTTGTGGGAGAATCTGCACAATTCATGACTGCTGTATGGGCTGGCTGGAGTGACTGAGGCAGCACATCCTTCATCATAGCACTCCAAATGCTCTGGGCCTTTGTGGAGCAAAAAATCCTCCTAACTGGAACCTGTGCCTAGGTAAGGGTGTGGACAACATTTAAATGACAACATGTCTAAGACATACATACACAAATATCCAGGAGCAAGCAAGTGGACTGTGGCCAGAAAATCCAAAACGCAACTGTGGACACAGCTCACATACAAGTAAAATGTGGCTGTGACACTAGGGTTGATTTGCTCGTTTACACTGCTTGAGGAGAGGGACTATTCAAATAAACACTAGGCAAAAAAAGGCCAAGAATTGCTTCTGCAGCCTTCCTGCAATTGAAAACCATAGAGAAAGTAAAAGCTGTGCCAACTGTGCCCTGTGCCAGGTACCAATACCAGGGAGAGCAGATGCCATGGCTAGAGAAAGAGAGGGCATTTAATGCTGGTGGTCTCTTGGAGCTCAGACACTGCACAGGGACACAAATGGGCTCAGCCAGGGAGCCAGCCAGGCCTGCCAAAAGCACTGCAGACAGACTGCTCTCTGTTGTGATGCCTCAGGATCTCAGATTTTCTATTTTTCATATATCTGTAATCCTGCAATGCTTTAGTGTATAACTCTAAATCCATATACAGTATTAGCTGCTGCTTTCCCATTTTGGTCAGACAAAGCAATGTCTGAGGCCCTGAGAAATGTAAAACAAAAGTGAATTGGGGGGAGCAAAATTGGGGTAAATTACTTCATTACCTGAAGCTGTAATTGAAAGATTAACCCCCAAACTTACAAAAGTATGAAAACCTGTGACCTGTCATCCATTTTTGGGTGTAGCCCCTGGGGGGCTTTGTCTGCCCAAAAGGTACCTAAAGGGTCTTCAATAATTGTAACTGCTTTTTATTCCCTTAATTTTGTCTGGCCTCTGTTTTTAAGTAGTCCCAAAAGGTCTCAGTTTCTTGACTTTCACAGTGACACCAATGATCCCTGAGACACCGAGCACTGGGATTTACCTGTGGAGAAGTATAAAACACAAAACATATCTTTAGAATCCAGAGGTGACCAGAGTAGCCAGGACACTCTAAAACTTTTCTCTGGAACACTGCTGCACTGCAGGTTCATGTTTCCTGCAGAAACACACTTGAGAGTTGCCAGTAACTTTGGCACACGAAGAAATTGAGATATTTCTTTGTATGCATCTGATGTATTAAATACTATCGAGAAAGGAAAGTACAAAATAGTGTAACACTTGCAGTAGTTAAGAAGAAAAAACCAAAAATCCATCTTACGAGTTAATCAAGAGAAAGCAGGAAGATGCAGAAGACTTTTCATTCTTCTGGGAATCTTTTCATTAACAGGAAAGCAACAAGACGGGTCTCTAGAGAGAATTTTCTCGACCTTCTGATTAAGGAGTTCAACTGGCAGTAGGAAAACTAATATGTTTGTTTCATAAGGTCATGAACTATTTCATGATTTCCAGCTGAATTAGTTAGGTGGTCCATTAAGATCTATTTCTAAAAATCTAAGCAAAAAATAGCTACAAGAGACAGGATTAGTTTAACAAAGATGAAATATGAGCGGACATGGCTTGTTTTTCATGGTTTTGTTTAGGTACTAACATAGAAATACAAGAAATTATGTCCAAATTCCGTTAAAGAGTAAGGTCATAAGTAAGACTAAAAAAGTTTTTAAAATCTAGATGAAATCTGTATTTATCACCAACTTTAAAGCTCTCAGTGCAGAGCAGCAGTGCTGCAGCCCCATGGGAGCAGCAGTGAAGCCTCTCCAGCCCAGCAGTGCCAGCTGGCCCAGCCCTGCCCTCCCTGTGCCCACAATGAGTGTGTGTGGGCACATCCTTCAGGGCTCCCACACAATCACCACTTTAACACTGAGTCCAACCCAGCACTAACACCTCAACTAATCCATGGCACCGAGTGCCACATCCAGTCTTTTTTAAACATATCAGGGATGGTGACTCCACCACCTCCCTGGGCAGACCATTCCAGTACTCGACCACTCTTTCAGTAAAAACCTTTTTCCTAACATCCAACTCACATTTCTCTAAATTTCTGTCAGTTGTTGCCTGGAAAAAGCAGCCAACCCCCATGTGAGTACAACCACCTTTCACATAGGTGTAGAGTCATGAGGTCACCTCTGAGTCTCCTTTTCTCCAGGTCAAACAAGCCCAGCTCCCTCAGTCCTGCACAACCACGGGGCACTGCCCACATGTCCAAAAGCACACTCCACAGAACCCTGCTGCTTGTTACTCCTCATTCTGGATTGACCAACACTGACTTCATTTTAGCTTCACCCAGCCTTCTTTCTCGGTGTAGGGAAGCCTTGGCAAGGCAAACTAAGAAAAACATGAAAGTATCATGGCTAAGATTGGTACAGAGGCTGTCTTTTGTACAAGTCATCTTCTGTAAACAGTTTAATTAGGCAGCTTTTGTGTTTTTCAGGCCCTTGGACAACTCCTATTCAAAAATTCAGCAACAGACAAGCATGAAGTATCCTCACTCAAACCTGAGCTGGGAATATCCTTTGGCATTGTGGCACAGACCAGCTGGGCTCCTCAGCAGCGCCCCAAAAACCACTTAATTCATCTAAGATTAAAGGCACAGGTATTGCCCTTGGAGAAAAGACAGGCATGCAATGCTTGAAAACCAGAAACCCCTCCTGCAGCATCTATTTTGGGCTCTGTCCTCTTGTAGATTACTCTGAAGACATATTTGATACCATAACACTGTCAGGTAATTGAAAGGACATGTTTGCTGGGAGAATTTGACCTTGTTCATGGACTTTTGTTCCAGTCTGAACAAAGAATTTCTCCAGACTATTGAAAAAAAAACAGTGAACAAGACTTCCATGAATGATTTCAATGGAGACTGAATCCAAATCACTGTCAGTTTAGGAAAATATTCAGGGTGTTGCTTTTTAAAATTTCACATGCTCACAAAATCTCACTTGATGGAAAAAATTAAAGGTGGATCAATAGCTTAAATAATCCTATAAAAATAGAACACATATTTCTTTATGGTGAATAGTTTCCCCTCAATTTATCCTTCAAATTCCTTCAAGTAAAGTGACTGGCATGTGTTCAACACATGGGTCAGAGCTGGCAGAGGCACAGATGCTGATGATTTGATAGCTGACCAGATGTATGTGGAGAACTAGCTCCAGCTATTCCCGAGGGAAGGCACATGAGCCCTGTTAGCACTAATCAATCACAACACCTATTTTTCTCCTGAAATTCCCTCCTTAGAAAATACACAAAGGTTAAGTTTTTTTCAATCACAATGGCTACAAACATTTGCTACAGGGCAAGTCCCCATCACACCAAAGAAATGAAATTTATGGGCAGAAAATTGCAGTCCTTGATCAGAATAAAACCACTGTGATGCTGTATTTCAACACTGCCACAGATACCCATACACCTTTTCAGATGAGCAGGAGTCACAAGAACACAAGATTTGCTTATATTCAAGAAGCTGCACAACTGCAACCTCGTGCTTGCTTATTCATGCCCTGACTTTGAGGTGAGAGGATTGGCCTGTAGCTCCTTGGGTCCTCTTTGCATTGCTTTCTAGAAAAGGGTTTCTCCTTTTCCTGTCAGTGGGAACTTTACCAGACTGCCAAGATTTCTTTAATATGATGGATCATGGCTTAGTCTCTGCATGTGCCAGTTCTCTCAGGATTGGCATCACAAAAGAGTTCAAGGGCAGATTTTTGTGGGAATGCATTCATTTCCTTCTACTTTCTAACACTGTATTATCAAAGAAATCACAGCATTGTTCCCTCTGTTGCTTAGGGTTATTTTGTGAATTACTGAGGAGTTTTGCTTAAACACGGGTCATTAGTGATGGGAACTCAACTGCAGAAATATTATACTTGGAATTGAGGGCCAAAGCATCCATCACATCTGTCACACTGAAGTTTTAATATGAAATTGTTAAAACATCTCAAATACCTGCAGCTTTTATAGTTCTGTTTAAAGTTTTGCAATCTTTGATTCAACAACTAATTGAAAAATAAAGGTTGCAGATAAATCAATCTAGTAATGAAAGCAAATTAGCCATTCTGCTCCAGCAGAATTCCAGCACGAATGAGGACGTGGAGATTGACTGCAGCAATAAAATGAAATGCTCTCCTGAATTCCAATTCAGAGCTTCCCTTTCCAGGAGCCTCAGAGGAAGTTCAACAAACAAGTTTTCAGAACTGAAGCACCAAAACTATGATCTACATAAATGGTACCATCAGCTTTGACAACCCCAGCCAAGTCAGGAGTCTCTCTTAATTCTCATGCCAGTCCTGGCTTTTTGACAGCACATTTTTTTAACACAGCAAAGCAAATCAGCTACTTCTATTCTCTCATTAAGA
This sequence comes from Catharus ustulatus, assembly GCF_009819885.2. NCBI lineage: Eukaryota > Metazoa > Chordata > Aves > Passeriformes > Turdidae > Catharus > Catharus ustulatus. Next base: position 1,718,830 of record NC_046230.1, on the reverse strand, counting down.
CAAAAAAGTTAATTCTCAATGGAAGAGTTTCACAGTATGGTCACTTGCTCTTTTATCCTACAAACTCAGTTGATTTTAATCACTGAGTGCTGTCCTAAATTTGCATAATTTTCACTCTAGCAAGAATACTTAATACAGGGAGCAAACAGATGCTTAACTAGAAGTCAAAGTTTAAGAAAGATTTATCTTCTTAGAACGCTTATCTTCATTTCAAGGTCACGTGGAATCAATAAAAATAAATAATTTTTTTTTACCTTGCTCATTTTGGTATCATATTTCTAGCCTAGTCAGATTTAAAAGGTAAACATGAAGTTTTAAAAAAGTGGTGGTGGTGAGAGCATAACTGTGAAATATTCTGACAGCAATTTCATTGGTTTTGCTTCAGGAGAAATGTCAAGATTCAGCTATTTTCATGAACAAGTAAAATCTCCACCTTTTTCCTGTCTCTTTAAATTTAATAGACACCTCCCACTGTTTAAGTTCTACTCTCTGAAGCCCTGGAACTGACTGCTTATTTTAAAAGAGACCCTTTGGCATGAAACTTTATCTGTATAACCCTGGAAATGGGATCAAGCCCTTCAGAAGCACTGAAAGAAACCAAGAGAGGAACAACCACCCAACCAAAAAGGAAATTACTGGCAGGCTGAAAACAAGAGGCTAACAGATAACGCCTAAGAAATTCTGGGCCCTGAGGAAAAGCACATTTCTACATTTCAGACCCAGCTCAAAAAAGCATTTTTACATTGACAAAGTTTATCTTAGTTCTGCAGTACTGTTCTTGATGCACAAAATCCCCGGAGAACTTCAGTGCTTGCTTAAGTTTTCTGCCAAGAAAGTGGATTTGTAAAAAGGGGCCTTAAACTTTGCAAAATCATTGGAATGTGAGGCCATTTCTGTTCCTCTGACAAATCTCCTGCCTTCTTGTTCCACAAAGGTCAGTCCGTGGAAGAGTGTTCTCTTGTCTTTCAGATCAATCTTGTATAATGGTACTCCTCACAAGATTAGGAAAAAAGATGTTGACTTGATTAATCTATTCTGGGAAATATTATGAACCAGCTCCCTGTAATAGAATAAAATATTTCAGTTAGAAGGGACCTACAATGACTACATCTTGTCCAGCTGCCTGACCAATTTAGGGCTGATCAGGTTAAATCACCTTGATAAGGGCATTGTCCAAACATCTCCTAAATCACTGCCAGGCTTGGGGCATGGAGCACCTCCAGAATGCCCACTCCAGGCTCCGGCCACCCTCTGTGCTGAAGAAATGCTTCCTAGTGATCCGACTAGACCTCACCTGCCATAGCTCCAAAACAATTTTTCAACCAAAAATTCTCCTATCTTGTGAAAATACCATCTCCTAAACATTTTTTACCCCACCTTGAGGGAGGGAAGGTCTGTAAGAACCAAGAGCTACCCAGTTCAAAAGACTGTGAAAGCAACCCTTAAATGAAAACTCCCTGATGCTAGAAAGTCTGAACTGTAATTTAGTGAGGCCCAGCTAGAGACAACACACCAAACAGTAATTTAGCAAACACACACAGAGCAACAGACACAAACCATTACAACAAAAGTGGCATCAGGTGAAGGGGTTTTCAAATTAGGGGACATGACCTTGAGGACTGGTTTTCAATCTCTTCTTCAGAGACAAGGTTATTGGAGATTTGTCACTTGGGGAATTTCAACATAATGAAGGGAGCAGAATATTCACAAAGCAGAACTTCATAGGAGCCCTTAATCTGACTCTGAACAGGACAGAACAAATCAGTTCAAATCAGACAGAACAAATCAAACAAACAGTGTTTACAAGCCTTATGAAATTTGAAGTTGTCTAATACACTTCAGGCAATGTTGGTTCTTCAAGCAGGCTCAGGAACATTACAAATTTCTCTACAATACCTGAGCATTTATTTCCCAGTCCTGACCACAGAGAGAACAAAAGCCAAGCAGTGTGTCCCACTGGCCAAGACAAACATCCATCTATGTCTTCTTATGCCTGGTATTACAGTGGGCCCTTGAGGGATGCAAAAATGTACACCCACTGCTTTTCAAAATCTGACATTTGATTTCACTGAAAGCTGCTTAAATATCACAGAAATATCCAGGGAGTATTTAAACTTCATTTCTGGACCTGGTGGTTAACTGGGAGGGGATGGCATGGCATGGACTTTTGGGACACAAAGCAGAGATGGATCAGTCCCAGGACTGAAAGCTCCCCTCATACAAAGCTGATGAAACCCTGCAGTTGACAGCTCCAGGGTATAGGGCAGTGTGCCCTGGGGACCTGCCCAACCTCTCACAGTCCTTCCTGTCTTTAATATACCACAAGAATTTCTTGTTGTTTGTTTTTATGTCTTTGACTCTTTGCTCTTCAAATTCCATTTCAGGCTCTTCAGTTTCCTTCTCACAGTGCCCACTTTGGTCTGTGCCCCTGTCTTTAGGATTCACTAGTGTTGGATTTCCAGTTTCTGACAGCCATTTCTTTTGCTCAAATAACCTCCTGAACTTTGTGTTTAAGCATATGGATTCATTTGCCTTTCTGCTCCTTCTCTCAAAGGGTGCTGTTCCTATTTGCAGTGACAGGCTGTGGGGTGCTTAAGTAGCTACTATGTATAAACTAAGATTTTAATTTCTATACTTAATCACAGCCATATATTTACACAATGCTTGCATTGTTCTAGTAATCAAGAGGGGACCCCCAAGAATGTTGCCCATTACATTTTCCTGTCTCTGTAAAATCTACATTGAACTTCAACTGTAAAACTCTACTGAGTATGAGACAACCTGCACATTAAAATACAAGTCTCCATAAACCAGACCTACCCTTCAGCTAACTGAAAAAATAAAGGTAGCAAGTAATATTGGTATCTCAAATACAGCAGTGGCATCTACAAAATCTGTCCATATCACATGGATAAGCAGTGGGATGTTTTAGCTACACATATTTGTCCAAAAGTTCAAATAGAAAAACTCTCCAAGTGCCCTAGGCTCTGGAAAGCACAGCATCTCTGGAAATACTGCTTATTAAAACTTCTGTGCAAGGTTTGCCATCAAGACCTTAGAAGTTTGCATGTAAGTGACAAATACAACTTGAAAAAACTTTCCATTTCCTGAGATGCTGGCAGATATCTCAGCCCACAGGTCTTAGGCATCTGGGCTTGCTTTCCATTTCAACTAACCTGACAGCACAAAGTTAAAAATTAATTAAAGACTGATTTCCTTGCTACAAAAACCATCCCATTCCTTGCAGCAGGGCAGCTCTGAGAGTAAAGTCCTCCTCCAACAGAGAGTATTGAAATTTGTCCCCCACCACTGCATGGTTGGTTTCAGGGGTCTCCCTCAATCAATCACTTCATCCACAGATTAATGACAAAACTAAATTGCAATATATCATCCCTCTCACATCTTCAGTATCCTCCATGGATTTGCCTGCTTCAGCCTCTACAAATTAATCCCCTCCACTTTTGCAGACCATCCATCATGCTTTTCCCCACTATGCTTCCCTATTTCCTTTGCCACAGGCTTCTTTCATTTCTGTTGCAGTCAAATTTTGGAACAGCTTTCTTAACTCTGCTAATCCTTATCTCCAGACGATTCTTCCTGCAGCCAGATGAGCTCCACAAGTCTAACAGAATTTTGTCATTTCACATTCCTTTGTGTTCAGCTACTCAACAACACAGAATTTGCACATACAATAAAAAGCAGTAAATTCATACTGCTTACTCAACTGAGCTGTATAGCTGCAAATAGGCTGAAATGCATTTATTGGGGATTAAAGCTTTTATATGAAACTTGTACATAAATAAATGTAATTTATCATGCTATCTTTTAAGTATGCATTTGCTTTAGAAAGCACTTTGGAATACATTGATCAGCAAATAAAATAACTATATAATGCAAAAAGATTGAAATAAAGATCTTCAAGATACAAGAAAAGAGTAACATTTAATTTATATCAACATTGTATTTTTTTATCCTCAATGAACAATATTTAATAGACCTGCAATTTTACTGAACAAAGACAAAAGTACTGGCTCTTTCTAAAAATCTTAATGTATTTACTTACTGACTATTTCAGTTCCACTTATGTAGTAAAATGTACAAGGGAAGGGCAGCACAGTTACAGTGAAGACAAAGACACAAGACAAAGACACAAAGGCATGAAATCCTGTCCATTTTACAGCTACCTCTGAAAAAAATTATTTTTCTACAACTTAGTGTTGCACATAAAAAACAAATACAGCTGCCTGCTAAACACAAGCATGACAAAGCTCTACAGCAAGGAATAGAGACTTCCCACGTTGTACCAGAGAGAGGAAGGAGCTTCTATTGAAAGACTGTCACACCTATCAACAAACACAAAATGTCTGTGCAGCCTGGCTCCCAGGAACAGCGCCAGGCAAGCCCTTGGTGGGCCAGGAGGGGAGGCAGGGCTTTCCCAGAGGAAAGCTGGAATTGCTGCTGCTCAGGAACCCTCCTGCAAGTCCAGAGCAGCACCAGTACCCTGCACTGCTCAGCACCTGAGCAGCTCTCAGCTGCATTTGCTGTCTGATGCACCTCCAACAACCAGGAGAAACTTCTCAGCAGTTCTGGAATGGCCCTGTAAACAAAAGTCACTGAGAACTGCATTGCTTAGGTGGCTTAGAGAAAACAACTGCAGGTAATGCTGCAGCTCTTAAGGAATTATTAGGTTATTAATACTACATAGAATTTATACATGAGAAAATCTTATCCAACAACACAAATTATTATTCCGGCTTTATCCACCACCAACCTACGTATTTTATATACTGCACGGTAATTTCACAATCTTAACTATTGACCAATTTTAACTGTTTTCAGGAAGGACTTTGTGAGTGTGCCAGTGACAAAGGGAAGCAGGGTGTCCAAGACAGCCTTGTATCAGCTTAAACCTTTCCCTCCAGCTCAGTGGGTAACATTGTCTCCTTTTTTCTGAGGACACACCAGCTGCTGAATACAAATTTCTATATTTAACAAAAAAGAAAGGAACACAAACTATCAACAGAAAACCCAGCACACCATCCCACACATCAGTAAAAGAACCAAGCTTCAACTTTTTTGAAGCATCCAGTTCAAAGATCACTGAAATCAGAGGGTGGAGTATCATTCCTCCAGACATTTCCTCCTCCTCTTTTAAGTCTGAATTTAAGAGTTACAGATTTGTCCAGATTTTTCCCCCACATCCCTCAGACCTAGCAGGCATTCCTTCAGCTGCTGAGAAGCACTGACTTGTTGCAGCTCTGACACCACACATGTGCCTGGAGCTGTATCCTGTGCTGTGTGTAATAATCCAGGGAAAACTGCATTAGTGCTGCTCTGCTGAGCACAAGGGCTAAATCTACCAAAAAGCATCAGACGTTTCTAAAGTCACTGCTGTGCAACTGGCCTAGACATTTGTAATAAATGACATTTCCCAAAATATTCAGGATTCCAGCAACAGGACATTTTTTTGCAAACACAGAAATAGGGTAGTGTTAACTTGGAGCCCCAGAGTCCAAACATTATCATAATTCTCAGGAACTGATAAGAAAGCATAAGTGGCTTTAGGGGGAAAATATGGTAATGACTTTAAAAAGTCTTTTTTTTTTCCTTTCTTTTTGAGGAATTCCTTAAAATCTTTATTCAAAACTCACAAAATTAAACTCCTGATAATAAACAAACTGATACACCAAAAACTTTTCCTGCTTTGCTGAAAAAAGGTTTTTTCAAGAATACTGAAAAGTAGCAAAATATGAACCATTATATAGAAAACTTTCTAAAAAGAGAAGAGGAGCAAGCATAGGCATGGAATAAGCTATCACCTAAAATCAACTGATTAGAACTGTTTGTCTATTCAAAGAGCAAAATCTGATACAGGAATAAGGTCACAGATCCTTTCACGTTATCCAGAGCCAAGTAACTCTTCCAAAAGCAGCAGAATGCTCTCAGGGAGCATTCCCAGAGATTCCCAGCAGTATGGCCACATCTGCACTTGATTGACTGGAAATCTGACTCCAACACCACATCAGGAAAGATGCTTTTTGAGGGCAAGTGTGAAATTCTGATCTGGCCACAGTGAATACCAGTGAGTGTTTTATGAGGTGTCTGTTATCTGTGCTGGCAGGAACCAAAGCCTCCAGAGCTGTTCCCACATCACTGATTTACCTGCACATTTCCATTATCTCTCTCTGTATTTCCTTTGATACACAAGTTATACCTTGAGGTCAACAGGGTTTGCATTTCTTTAAAACTGAAGTAAAATGCATCTTTTTCAACTCTCAGCTCAGGCTTCCTCTGCTGTGGAACAAAACCCCCCACACCCCATGTTTGTCTGATACCAAAGTTAATAAACAACTTTTGAGTTCACAGTGTTTGCTTACATAAACAGCTATATTATACAGTCCCAAACTGTAACATAAAAAAGCAGTCTTAATCAAGCCATTAAGAATTGCTTAAGAAATTAAACAATCTTAATTTATTTACAGTTAGCCTTACTGAGCCCAAAGGAGTACCCAAGTGCATACAACTGAATGTGTCTGTGAGTACCACCATGGTTTGGACTGAACAGCACAGACTTCAGACATAAAACCTGAGGTCAATTTCTCCTTAAATGCTTCCAAAAATTCTGTAATTTAACTGGAATCCACTACTGTATAGATAGGAAACCATATTCTGAGCTTTCCTTTATTTTTCCTGTAGCCTTATTCCCTACCACCAGCTTCCTGAGAGGTGAGATATTTTTCTACTGACAGGTTAGCAATTAACCTGCTGCCACAAAAGAATAACAGAGTAAAACAAAATGTGAAAAATGAAAGATTCATCATAGGTATCACAGAGAAATCTAGAAACAGCATCACTTCAATTAAGGTTCTTTTCCCTATGGTCATATAGTTTCTCCTGTACAAATCTACCCTTGTTCAGTTATTACTTCAATCTCAGGATTTAATTTCCTCTTCAGCACTTGAGATGCAAGTAGGAAGGAAAGCAAAGAATGAAAAATTGAAATCAAAGTCACTACACAAATCTTGTACTTCACCTTAGTTGATAAACCAGGAGCAGGAAAAGGTTCCTTTCTCCCCAGTCCCAAGTGAAACTGAGCCAGCATTCAAGTAACTTTTTTTCTCCTCAGAAAACTGAGTGGCTGGTGTTGGCTTTTGTTTGGTTATTCCAATTTCTCACTAACATTTCTGCCTTCTCAATGCCAAAACTCAAGACAATCAGCAGAAGTTATTTTGGCTTTGCAAACATTTATCTCGTAAACATCCTCAGCAGAAAAAAAACCACTTTCACATGTTGATTCAAATGCCACTGTTCATTGAAAAATATTTTGACAAAATATTTTCAGGCAGTTTATCACTTCTCTTACACATTCCTGTTTCTGGAAGTGACTTCCTTCCTCAGGAGCCTGCCATCCCAGCAGCACAAATCCATGGCAGCAGCGAGGAGCAGCTGCCTGGGTGCACTGGGTGCATCCACTCCTGGACCCAGTCCTGTGTGGCTGGGCTGCCTGAGCTGGGAACTTCCACAGCAGCTGCTCCAAGCCCCTCTCAAGCATTTATCCTAAGGACCAACCCCAGGCAGGATGGTGCACACTGCCTGTAGGATGGTTGTTATTTCACCTCACCTACCTTAAACCATTACACTTCACAAATTGTACCTCCAAATAAGAATCATCTAAGACATTCTCAATAAGCATGTCTCTGCATGAATTTAAAAAAAAATAAAATCAAAAGTTAAGAACTGTTAAATGATGGGCTAAAAGTCACTAAGCCTGTCTGACAGATGCCAGAAAAATACATATTTATATATGCAAGTTAAAATTCCTTTTGAAAATAGCTGGCTTCCATTGTACCACCCGAGAGGTTTAAAGCACTGACCATCCAAATGAAAAATTAGGGAATCTGAAGATGCAAATCTAGGCTATCTCTCTTGAATATAAGAAATACACACTTGCTTGAGTGAAACAAACCTGGCTTATTTAGCCTAAACACAATCAGTTGATTGCAGACAGAACAGGCACCAACCCAGGGACTACACCCATGGAGAAGGGGTAAAGCACACACAAACTCCACGCACCACAGGAGACCCAGGAGCCCCCAGAATGATAAATCCTGACCAGAAATGGTACAAAATCTTGGAATGGCCCAGATGATGCAGCTGTCAGATTATACCAGCAACAACAGACACTGAATTAACCTGCTGGTCCCACCCTGTCCCCTGCTCTCATGTAAAATCTGACACAGGGGGCAGGTAAAGCTCTCTCCCACACAGAAAACGTGTTCCAGGGATGGGATGTGATTCTACCCCTTAGAACAGCACAAATGGAAATCCCCCAGACATTTCTGTCTACTGGAGGAGTTTCTACAGATCCACAGAACACTGGGAAGAGGGCAAGAGAGGAGAACTGATGAACCCATTTCAGCAGTCGGAAAGTTTAAATAAGAGAAAGTCTGTCACCAGATACCTTCATGTTCACTATTCAAAAACCTACACCTGCACTAAAAATTCTCAGGAGTGAGAAAAGCTTAAAAATTATCAAGTTAATGAGACATGACTGCCATTTACAAGCTTCTACTAATCCCAGAGGTTTAATCCCAGCAGTGCTCAGCCAGTTTTTACTTAATGCACAGCCAGTCATTCATTCCCAACTGAAATTAGTCAAGCTCTTGTGAATGGTGATTGAGTAAAAGCAGAGTTATGACTTCAAGAATTGGTCCCAGGACGTCAATTTACTGTCATGAAAATGAAAACTGTGCCCTGTATGCACACAATCCTTACTGGTACTGGGAGTTTCAGTGTTGAACAGGCACAGAAGTGAAGGATTTTTTTTATTTTTTAATTTATTTTTAGGCTAGGATGAAAATCCCATTAGGGAAATTACCTCTGCAAAACCACAAGCGGACAGTGCCTTGAAACAAGCTACCAAATGTTTCCACATTTAGAGTTACAAAACTCTGCAAAAGAACAAGCACACTCCAAACATTTCTGCGTTAACTTCCTCACCTCCTGACACAACAGGATGGAATTTTACATTCCCAGGAATTTTACTCACTGGGTTCATAACCTTGCAGGCTAAGGTCTGCAGCAATGATGAAACCAGGAACAACAACAAGGGCCTGAACACCACAAGGAAAAAGTCAGGGAAACTCAGGGCTACACCAAGCCAAAGAAACCTACATAGAACCACATGATCCAAGGAGAGAAGAGGGCACTGGAGCACAGCCCCTGAGGAAAGGGGTTAACCAGTCCAAAAACACATTCTTATTACCCAAAAGACTAGAGAAGATGTTCTAAAGCACTGAGATTTACAAGCACTCCCAAGTGAAATACTAAAATTTCATTAACTGCTGTGTTTTCCACACTAGAGAACTAGACTAAATTAGGGAGCCAGCAGAACTTCTAAGTCCCTTCAACAGAAAAAGAACCATCTCAGAGAAAAAAATCATTTTGGGAGAATCATTTCCCAAAAGAACTTCAATTCTCATGGAAGTACATAAAGATTTTACTAGTACTTTTCAAAAGCACATCTTCTATAATTTTCATTGTTTCTTGTTAGAGGAAGCTCAGCTGGTAGTCTGAAATGGTAACTAAAAGGTATGTTCTAATTAAGGAGAATATTGTCCATCTGTTGTGGATGTAGGAAGGACCAATTAGAAGAACAATGTCTAATTTGATCAACCTCAACCAGCCAGGTTAATCCATGAATGGGTCCAAACAAACATATAATCTTTTCTAATCACTACTGGATTAAGCTGGACTAATCCAATTGGATGTATATAATGTTCACCATATTTATTTCAAGTATTCCACCCTTTTCCTTCCCCTTTACAAGCTGTATTAAATTAATTCAAAGCTTTGCAAGGTTTTAGAATTTTATTATGAAACTAGAAAAGCAACCTAGTGAGTAAATTGTTTCACAAAATGTAATTTTTTTGGCAAAGAACACTCATTTCCTCCTTGGTCCTCCATGAAAAATGGTAAACCAACATTCTGAAAAACAATAATCATTCTGGTATAAAGGACCTGGCAATGTTTGCTGGCTTTAATTCTGCATCAAAACATAGCTGAGAAACAGGAGGCAATTGCAACTAATAATCTCTCCCAGCTATAGAGTTTTAGAACTGCCCAGTGGGCATCCTCACGTTACTGATACTTGCTGGGCAATTCCTCAGACCAGATGGGTCCAATTCCAGGCGGTGTTTAACCCCAAAAAACCCATGAAGGACCTCCCTCCCATCTGTGGTTGACCTGCTTACAAATACTGGGAGGAAGAACCCAACAATAAAACAAATCCACATTCACTGGAAGGGACTCCTGGGGGGAATTCCCTCAATCATCTCCATGCTGGATCTCCTCTTTCTCATAGCAGTGCTGCATTCACACAATTACCTGTGATGAGTTTGGTGCGGGACAGTGGAACTGATCTCCTTAGGAAATGAAGCTGGTGTGTAAATGGCAGTAGCTGAGCCAGGGGAGGCTGACTGAGCTGGACCAGGGTTGCTGCCAGCACTGGCCTCTCTGCTCCTGTGGTGTCCACAGAGGCACCAGAACCAGCAGGAGGAGCAGGGAGCATCAGGGACTGACATTCACTGCTCTGACACAAACTGTGTCATAACTGACACTGCTTCTGCAAACTGGGAACAAAAAGTTACCTGGCAACACTGGACAGGGGATACAGGAACTTCCTAATGCATTTGATAAATCTTCATTTTAATCACACCACTTGCACCTTACTTTCTTCCCCTCGCTTAATGAAGCACAGAAAATCCAACTCTTCTCTAATTTCAGTGATTTCAGGCTAGGAATTAGATTTTTCCTTCATTTATCTTGCATTATCAGTGTGGCAATAAGAGTCATTACCCATTTTATTCTAACCCTATCATTCCACTCTCCCCATTTGGAGGAGGCCTGCCATCATTTATTCATTCCAAGGCACATTTTTCTCTCCTTTTCAGCTGTACAAATGCATGCAATAGAAAAGGTGTTTTATTTCCTGCTATCAAACTGGATGTTTTGATTAGAACAAAGTCAAAGACCTTGTGTGTAAAGCGAGTGTCAAGCACAAGGAGCTGCAAACCCTTTGAAGGGATGCTATTCTGCAACCTAATCCATAGTTTTTGAGAGAATTTAGGAAAAGAGAATCATCTAGGCTTTTTTTGCTGGGATTATTTAAAAGTTGACTAATGAAATGAGGCACTTAATTCCCTCAGGCCTATTTTTTAAAACCTCACATTTAATAATTAACCCCAGTTTGATTATAACTGAGATTAGAGCTATGTAGCTCTACCCAGCTCCAGGTAACCAACAGGAATGCTCAGAATCTGAAGCAGAGCAGGATATATTCCTGCTCACATCATAAAGCTGATAAAACACACTGCAGATGCTGTGAAATACTGCCAAATTAATGTTCTGGGAACCCATGACTCTTTGTATTTCTTATGTTTACCAGGTTTTGCCTGGGCAATCTCAGTATTGTGTAAATACAATCTATCTGTCTCTTCTATAGATAATATAGAATAATATAGCTAATATAGTTTTTCTCCTTAACAGTGAGAAAATCTGAAGCATGCATTATATTAAAAATAAAAATCACCTTGGTCAGAGTCCTTCCCTTCAAATAGATCTTAGACCTCCACATGACCCATTTCTAAGACATCCACATAACAATAAACTTTTAATTTCCTCTTCCAGCACTTCTCAGCATCATATCACTCTTTCCCATCACCAAGGACAAGAACAGCAAATCTTTAACAAATGACCTAGAGGGTTCTACAGCAGTTCTCAGAGGTTACTTAATAAAACTGTTTCATTCACAAGTGTCTAGAGAGTTGCATGTTGATAGCTTGAAAAAGGGTTAAAAATGCAACTTGGATTTCCTAAGGGTTTACAATGGAAGTTCAACATTAGTACTAATAAAGACCCCAATTTAACACACACTTAAGGCAGGTTGTAAATAAAAGGTTTAAAGACAGAAAAATAGTAGTTCTTAGATGGAAAAAGGAGAGATTTTGAAAGCTGAGAAAGTTAAATAAAATGTATTGGAAGCGTGCCAAGTTTAAAAATATTTTTCATCTGTACTGTTTCTGAAGTACAACATAAACAAAACCAATCATCTAATTAAGCTAACTACATAGATAATACACAATTAATTCTGCTGCAGCCTTGGCAAAGATGACGAGATTATGATTCGTAGAAAGTTATTTTTTCTGTCTAATTACAGCAAACATGAGTGCAGCTCGCGGGTGCGGATCTCGGTGGCAGCACTGGTTCTGGGGTGCAAGGCTGATCTGCACCAGATGAGGGGCTGGATTTTGGTCACACACTCCAGTGGCTGCTGTGAAACAAGGAGGATTTTGTGGGGACATCCAGTTCAACAGTCCCCTCCTTTAAACTCAGCCACTCTGGCTGTGACACACACTGCTCAACTGCATACCACAGGGCTGAACCAAGAAACTCACAGCTCCTGAGCTCTACACTGCTTCACTTGATGCCTAGAGGAGCTGAAACAGAGGCTGGACACAGTTCAGAGGAATAAAATGGGTATTTATTGAGGGGCCTTCAAAGGTCACACCCTGGCAGTACCAGTGCCACAGTCTTGGCTCTGCCCAGATGGCTCCAAGATGGAAGCAGAAGAGGGCTTGGTCACAAGATCTCACAGTTTTACAGGTTTTAGTCCATTTACATACAGAAGTCAACTGTCCAATTAATAGTCTCAAATCATGAAGTTTCATCCTCCTTGTTTGCTTGCCCACCCTCCCTTTTTCACGTTGTTTATGCTTAGGGCCTGAAGTTTGAAGAGATTGTCCTCAAGTTCCTGCTGGAATAGGACTGGTTTGTCTTCACCACCCTGTGAAAAGACCCTAGGAACCCTTAATATAAAACTAGAAGCTGCACACCCAAGCAGAAAAACTTCAGGCATCACCCTCACTGTGCACTGGGACTTGGTTTTCATGCCGGGTTTTTGGCTGCCTCAGGGCACTGTGAGAATGCAGAGTTTAGGAAGCACAGCAGATGGTCTGTGTGAAAGAATGTCTTTGTGGGCCACAAACCCTCATCACATAGTGAGCTCCTGCCACGAGCAGCTACGTGACCTTCCCACTGTGACCCCCTGCTCATGCTGGCTCCTCACTGAACAGTCACATCGCCCCACGCACAACGTGACACCAGGCACAGTACCCTGCAGTACCACTTAGTGGCATTGCTGATAGCCAGCATTTATCTGAAAGTCAATATAATGAAATGCTGTTCATATTGTGGGCAGGAATGGCACCAGGACATGGGGCTCTACTGGCAGGTGTTTGAAAGGAGGGTGAAAGCCTGGACCAAGCTCACAGGATATGGCAAAGGCTCTGCACAAAATCACACTTTGAACAGAAACTGTGGGACATGCTTCAACTAAAGGCACTAATTCCACAATTATTTCAGTTGATTTTGAACATTCATCAAAATCCACGTTTGCTTAACCTTAAGTTTCACAAGAATTGTTGTGAATATATGGGTTACTTAACCATTTCTACATCATTCCCAACCTCTATACCAATAAAGGAGAACCTTGCCAACACTGAAGAGCACACAATTACCACATCTACACACAGACTGACACAAAGGCTTGAGGGCACCGAAGTGTCTGCTCCTCTCCAAGGTCTGCAGCTGGAGCCTGTAACAGTGTCTGGGTACCAACACCATGAACAGAGCCATCTGTCCCTAACACAGGACTGTGGGCTGATGCTGGACAGGCTGAACTGGAGCTGTCACAGGACAGAAATAATAGGAAAAACAATGCAGGAGGCTCACAGAGATACAGAAGCAGAAAGGAGAGAATAGGACTGAAACACAGGACAATAACAACTGCCAAACCACAGCAGATTTTCTTATGAGGGGATACCCCCTGATAAGAGAACAAGCACTAAACTTAATCCATGCATGCAGAATTTAACCTTGCCAAACCACTACTGCAAAAACCAAAGGCCTAAAAGAAACTAAACTCTTGTCAGCACGGTCATAAAGCTAAAAGAATTCAGGTATTTCTCCCAAAACAGTATCTAAAACTCATGACTTTAAAATCTTCTTGACAAACGAAGCAAGAATGGTTCTGCACAGCAGTCTGTGCTGCTGAATCCAGCTGGGAGAACTTGCTGGAAGCTACATTTCCACACTTCCTCCACCAAGGGAATGCACATTCCCACTCCACCAGGGGAATTCACCTTCCCATTCCACCCTGCCAGTGTGCAGCACCCCAGCTCTGCAGGCTGCCTGGAAAGGAGAATTTAACCCACTCTCTGGGAATCAGGGAACTCTGCAAACCAAATGTTACAGCTCAAGTGGCTGCATGCCCTACTCTGAACAGATGCTTAACATGAACGACTTAAAACACTGATTTCAATCAACTGATACCTGAAGAACTTTAAATTATGGCTTTAAATTATTTTGAAGTTTTGCAAAAGACTAATTAGGAAATTGATGGGCTGCCAAATCCTGTTCAAGTGTTGAGAAGAACTAACTTCTATTTCATCCTGCAGTTGATGATGAGGTACCTCCAAAAAGCTTCAACAGAAGAAAAAAAAAAAAAAAAACTGGTCTTCAGTCATCCTTTTGTGGCTTCTCAAGGTTGCAGCTTCCTCGTGCCAGAAGCAGAGTCACCTCAAGTTCACTCAGCACGAGCCACTTCGTGTCTGGAAGCAATAGAGCTGCATTTATTGTGTCACTGTGCTGCCAGCCTGACTTGATCAGGTCAGTACAAGCTGAGAGATCTCTGAACTGCAGGCAAGTGTCACTGACCTCTCCTCTCTCCATTACATCCTCTGTGGATGTTCTCACAACCTCAGCTACATGTGTTTTGAATAATCTGTCCTATCTGGGTTATAAACTTAGACTTTTACCACCAGGAATAATTAAAAGTTGACAATATTCAGAATTGAGGCCCTTATCCTACAAGTGTTAAAAAGCAAGTATTTCACTCACCTCCACACACAAAAGTGTGCATGTTTCATAATAACACACAGTAACTGAGATAAAATCATAGGCATTAAAATGGCATTACATCTTCTGCTTTTAAAAATTACTACTTCAGTGTTACCTGGGGAAAAAAAAGTGCATTTTCTAAATACTGAGGAAAATATCACTGAACATACTTCTATATTAAACTGTCACAGTTTAAATGAAAATACATTTTTAAGATAAGTTTTGACATCTAAGATAAATTTTCATACCCACTGTATTGATTTCGGAAATTCCTCAAGACCACAGACTGCAGAACCTACCAGCCTCCTTGGTGTACCCTGCCTTTCATGATCATATTGAGCATTTCAGGAAGGAATGCTGGCTCCAGAGTAAGCAGGGGCTGTTGGATGTGAGCTTTGCCTGAGAATCTGCCTTGTGGTTATGGCAATAATATTAATGAGGCTCCTGGCTTGTCTTTTATTAGGGACATGAAGATTTCATGAGTCCAAACTCTCTTAGAAAAACTCACGTAGGTCAAATCTGAAACTCAGCTAGATGCTAGGAAGGTCACTGACTTGATTCAATCAAGACTCTACAG
This sequence comes from Catharus ustulatus, assembly GCF_009819885.2. NCBI lineage: Eukaryota > Metazoa > Chordata > Aves > Passeriformes > Turdidae > Catharus > Catharus ustulatus. Next base: position 1,703,295 of record NC_046230.1, on the reverse strand, counting down.
AAGTCTTTCTGAAAGGCTGAGTTTTCATCAAAACATCAGACACATTCACAGGTGGATTTGTAGCCAATTAAATGCTTTAAGAGAAGATCTTGCAAATGAACCTTGCTGTTTGCACAGTATCACTAGTGAAGAATAACACTTTCAGTCCTTTTGTTAAACATCTGCTGTGCTGGAACACAGCAGAGTGCTGGAAAACAACACTGTGATGAGAATATTTGGAAGAGGAAGCAGTGTTTGTTTTTCTGGGAATCCCTTGAATGTTTGAACTTCAGTCACACTATGGTCTCAGTCTCACGGATAAGAATTATGAAGAACAGATACTCTGCAATGAATGTTTGTTAATTTATGCCCATTTATCAAACCCATATGTATACAACCACCTCCTATTGAGCTACTGTAAGTACTTAAGTCTCCCTCAAGTAAGCTGTATATACAACTTGCAGGGAGAGAATCATTTAAAGGAAAAAGAGCCCTGAGTTCACTGCACCAGGACAGAGTGATTTATCTTCATTTTTGCTTTAGCTTCTGTCAAATTATATATAAGTTTGTATTTAGTTTTATTCTATAAATAAGCTTGCATTTAGTTTTGAGAATTCAAATGATCTCTTGGGACTTGATGGAAATCATATTTATATTAAGCACATTCTGGTCTTTCAGGGCCCTGGGAATCTTCTGTTGCTGCTTTTAGCCCTTGTCATCTCTCCATATATGATAGATGTTTGGGGAACATATTTTTTTATACCAAATTTCTGCACATAATGCAAAACAAGTAAAAACTTACACCACATGGATTGTGTAGAGTTTGTTATCATTTAGTTGAGTGTTATTGTCACCTGATTGTTATTGTTTACCTGAGTGCATCACTCTACATACATCACAGGTCTTCAAATTACTAGAGACTGAATCCAAGGCTTTCTACAGATAAGCTTCCTCTGAAACTACCTCTGTATTAAAAAAGCTGGAATAATTTCAGTAGTTTCTACTTTAATAATAATTCATACCTGTCAGTAAGCTCTCCAATGTTTAGCAAAGGTGATTTTGACTAGGATAGTTTCCTTTCTCTTACATATTTTTCTTTAAAAAGTACCCACCATAGCTTCCTTCCTGAAGCAATTCTTTAGACTCATTGTCAATGTCTTTGTGCTCCCCTGGCTCCTCAATGACTTCCCATGAAAATATTCCTTTAAAATTTTAAGTGAGTTATTTTAATGGGGCTGGGGTCTTGCTGCCACCACTTCAATGTGTGACAATGACAAGCACGGTTGAGGGACAGGGGACAAACTGTTGATGAATCACTGCATGGCAGCAGGCAGCCTCCAGCTGAAGATTCCCATGGATCCTTGTCTCTCAACACTGATGCTAAAATACAGCTGTCCTCTTTTTTAATTTTTTCCCCTCCTTCCTCAACTGCTGTTTATCGGGTCTGTGTTTGTACAGGAAAACCAAAAAGTCTCAGCCTAACATTTTAAAAGGTACCAGTGACAGGTCTCTCATGCTAAGCCATGAAATTCCTGCCTGCTCAGCTGACAAGCACATCCTCTGTACACAGATCCTTCTCTGTCTCGTGGCTGAACAGCCAGAAGGAGAAATGTGCAAAGCCATTTCCAAAAGGTACCAACATCAGTACTTACCACTAATGAATCCAGCACTGCATCAGCTCCACAAGCAGACAGAATGAAGTTGGTATTCTGAGATGTCTGCACTTGTATCACCTCAACAATATAAACACAGGTATGCATTTATTTACAATGCATTTCAGTCTCATTCTTAATAAATACTGAGATCGAATTACTCACCCTCAACTTTATCTTATAACCTGAACTAGCCAGGGGGGTTTGCAATCCATTCTACTAAACAACACAAATACAGAGCTCTTAAATTTATGGCACAGAGCATTTCTATCACAGAGGTGGAATACACATGAACACGTAGAAGATCACGAAGTCAGATGCTGTATGAAAGATTTCTCTAATAACTGAAGAGTATCAAAAGACACCAATACTTCCTAGAAGTAAAAAGGAATTCAGCCATCAGCCAAGTGCAGATTATTTCAAAGAACTCACTGGTGTAACTCAGATTATAAAAGGACTGGTTGCTGGCCATTATGTGCATTTCTCACTCCTATTTCTTTAACTCCCATACTATTTCATTCCTTGCATTACCTCTGCAAACACAGCCCTGATTCTGAAAAAATTTGTTGCCATTCTTCTCAAGGAGCTCAGCAGAGGTCAACAGATCTACATAAAGTGCCTGCATAATCCCACACAGGATCTAAGTTACCTTAACAGGAGAAAATACATTTCACATCTTTACTTCCTGCATACGAGAGCTTAAATAAACCCTGAAAACTAACCTGGAACTCTTCATTAATTACACATATCCAGCACAAAAATCACCCTGGGGCTTTTTTTCATTACAGCACACAGAGATACCTACTGTACCTCCTCCATGCCAGTGCTGCCACTCCAGGTGGTGCTCATGTCTCCTGAAAGGGCAATGCCAGGTGCCCACCTCCAGCTCTTTTACAGCCCTGATTCAACGTCAACTTCATTCCTAATCCTCAGAGGCATGAACTCTATCCAATAAATTAAAGCTACTTTACCAAAATTGGAAGGCTATAATAAATATTCAAAATTTGGCTTTTACACATTTGTTTCTGCTTACATATGACATTAAAGAAATTACTTTGCTTTGACATTTATCAAAACTCGTGTGTATGTCATGTATCACTCACCTGAGGAACAGACTCCAACTCAATAACACAAAAGCTACCTTTCTCCCACATACATTCCAACAAAAAAGCTTGCTCTTTGGTCACAGGCATCAGCAACATTAAATGGCCACTTTAACAGTGAATGTTGATATGGGAACATATTATATCAGATATTCCAATTTAAACCTTCTGAAAAGAAACAACCAAGACAGGCTTCCCTAGTGATGTGAAAGATTCTGGTGCCTATCAAAAGGACCAAATGCTGCAAATACTCAAATATTAAGTACATGCCACTGAATTAACACAGATTATTAATGCTAAATTTGTTTGTATTTGAACACTAGAGCACGATTTGTATCTCACTTATTCCAGAGGACCATGTTTAAGAACCATAAGTTAATGACCCCTCCTCTTTATGACTGGAAAAATACTCATTCTTCACATTTCTGTGTGTAGGGAGTCTCCTCATATCCAAAAAGAAAGAGATTAACTATTTCCACTGTACATTTTTTGGGATTTCAGGGAACACACATCTTCCTATGACTGGGCTGTAGTTGATGTCAGAGCAAGATTGAATTGTGAACAAAAAATGCTCTTCACAATTCCACAAATACAAAACTGGGGTTTGGAAAGCCTACCTCTGGGGACAAATAACCAAGAAAGCTACAGTGCTGCAGCAGAAAGCCCTTCTTGTTCCAGGACTTGAACCACTTTATGGAGGTTTGCCTTTAATTCAACTACAGGAGTATTAGTACAACTTCCACAGGAAGAACTCCAAGTTACAGCCATAGAGGTCAGAAGGCACAAAGGAACAGACTTCTGGTCACTATGACACATCTCTAGCACCCAAAAGCAGTCAAATAATATCTTCCAAAAGGAAAAGAAGATTATTTTACTTTTATTATCCACTGGAATATGAATTTTACTTTCATTACCCACTGGAATAGCTGAACAAAAAATACTAAGCATTTAAAAAGTCAATCTACCTTTTGCAAAACCTGAAAGAAAACACTAATTATTTATATAACACATACCTCCCTTATATTATTCTGAAAATAAAGCAGCATCTAACACTCAATGTACTCAGAACTGCTCTCATACCAATACACACATCCTTGTCTGAAATTATAGAACACTGGCAGTTGTCTTAACTAGGATATGTCTTGGGGGGGCACAAATTACTTGAAACTCAACCCTATGGACAAGTGAGAATGTGAACCTTCATCCTTTTTTCAGCCTAGCTTCAGGCCCTGGCACCTGCAGTGTAACATGAATGCTCTCTCATATTCCAGTTCTGTGGAGCAATAAAGAGTTCCAACTGCATAATTACTAAGCCAATCTCCTATCTCAGGCTTTATTCCCTGGGTTGGAAATTTCTGATTGATATGAAAGCCCAGTCTCCAAGGCAGGAAGAGCAGGCTCTGTACGAGAGAACTGGGTACAAAATACATCAACTCCATTAGTAGTGGGGTCAGCTTCTGTATCAATCTAGCACCATTTCTGTCTTTTCCTATATACAGATATATGTATATATGTATAGATGTATTTTTAAAAACCTATTTATCCTTTAAGGGCTACAAGAATTACCACAGAGCATACATCATCTCTGTAAAATCTCCGCACTTGAGTAGCACTCTATGGGACTTGGTCACAGACCATGATTCTCAACAACTTTCCAAATGCACCCATTCAACAGCTAACAATCTCTAGTAACAGATGCTTCTGCCCTGACCCTCCTTTCATGTGAAGAGCCAAGAACAAGAAGTTATTTTCATCAGAGACTTCATGAATTTCTTTAAATATATTTGCTAACCCATAATTTTACATAAGGCTGAAAGTCCTGCTTGCTCTTCCAAAACATTCAAAGTTTATCAGCAGAAGGCTGCTGAGGGAACTCTCTCTTGTCCAGGAAACCAGCCACACTTTGCTGCTGGGAAGAAGAGTAATGCATTGCTTTAGCCTCTGCACATTACCTGGAGCTTGGAACTCTCTATAATCATGCAATTGCTCAGGCTGGAAATGAACTTTAGGACCACTGAATCCAACCACTAACCCAGCACTGCCAACTGAACCATGTCCCCAAGTGCCACATCTATGGCTTCTAAACCTTCCAGGGGTGGGAATTCCAATGCCCTGGGCAGCCTGTCAGTGTATGACAATGAATAAATGTTTCCTAATATCCAATCTAAGCCTCCTCTGGCACAACTTGACGCCATTTCTTCTTGTCACTTGTTCCTTGGGAGGAGAGACTGATCCACATCTCACTACACGATCCTCACAGGGAGTTGTGGAGAGCAAGAAGGCTCCCCCAAGCCTCTTCTTCTTCAGGCTGAGCCCCACCAGGTCCCTCAGCTGCTCCTGGTGCTCCAGACCTTCCCCAGCTCCCTTCCCTTCTCTGGACACTCAGTTTTTAAGATTATTGTTCTGATCAGAAAAGTATTCAACTGGCTACCACAAAAACTAACAGCACAGTACTGAAGTCTTAATTTCAGTAAAAATCATGTGAATGGCTCATTACTTTTCAGTTTCGCTGCTTTGAGTGATTCACTGCATAAAGTAAATGATGTGTAAAGTGGAGAACAGTTCCATTTCTACAGCTATTAAAACAGAAATATGGGAGGTTGGGAGCAGGGAAAATGGTCATGCTGCAGGGGAGTGCTGGTCCATTTAGAACCACTGCACGCATCTGAGTTTTACAGAAACAAGAAAAATTATCCTGAAAAATGAACTCTCTTTTTTAAAAAAGTACTGCCCATTATAAATCATGCTCTGCAAGATATACAGAATACAGAACAATCCTTGAATCACCACACATATTTGGCCGTACTGACAGCTTGCAGCATTTATTACCACAATATAACTTCTACTACACAAAAGAATTCTGAAAATCCCCTTTTTCCAATATGGAAAATATGGATCTCCTCATTTTAGAGTCATGAGATCATATCAATAGGAGCACTTGATTTCCTTTTTTTCTGTAGAAACTGCTGAGCCCTCTTAAAAGGTAGGTGAAAAATCAAGATCCATAAAAAACAGCACTGCAGTCCAGACTTTAGGATATTATCAGTATGCAAATCAAACTTTTCTCGTGACAAAAATTCGTAAGAAAATCCTGGTTTGGTTTAGGGCACCTTGATGGATTAGCCTATCTGGGTTGCACTGCACTGCCTGTCTCAAACAAGCTCCTGACAATATTCTCTCTTCCATATGCCCAGAAATATCTTTTGAGGATGGAATTAAATTATGTCACTTGAAATCAAGGTGGAGTACTACTTCAGCTGCTCCTATTAAAAGAGAAGAGCCTAAATCCTTTAGTTTCCAATCAAAATCCCAAGCTTCAGAAGTCAGCACCTTTCCTCCAAAATCTCCTTGCCAGGACTCGAGTAAGAAGTTTTGAATGAGGAGAATGGCATTACTGCTAATTTCCTCTTCAGGGACATCATTAACACACACATTGAATCTTTCCAGCCTTTCTTTTTCTGCTCCACAGTCCTCTACATCTGCAATAGAAAAATCCTTTCCTCTTCTACAAACTGCAAAGCCCCAAATTCCCACAGAGTCCAAGCCCCCTCTTTGCTCAGTAACTTTTTCCTCTTCTAAAAGATCTCACCTACCACTGACTGTTCACCTTCAGAAACATAATTTCCTCTATTTCCTCCAGAACTTCACTAGGGATTTCCTCCTCTTTTCCTGCAGACTCAGAGTGTCATGCAATCCTTCCTCTGTACCAAAAGCCACTATCCCATAACGTTGCTGTGAGCAGCCACTTGCAGATAAAATAAATCTGGAGTGCTCCATGCGATTCTAACTGCACTCCTGACACTCTATCCTCTGAATACACAATTGAAAACACACAGCCAAAACCTCCTCTATTCCTGGCAAGCTCCATTTTTCACTACCATGGATTTTGACCTGGACTAAAGATGCACATCACTGACATGGCACGTGGAAAACCTGGGAGAGGTAAAGCTCTAAAAACATTCCCTCGAGCATTTCTGAGCAGATTTCTTTCTGAGCATTCCTTACACGACCTTGTCACCTTTATTTCAAGACATCCCATAGGAAAAAAGTGTGAAACACAACTCTGTCCACTGCCATCCAACAACTTTATCCAGTTTAGGGGAGAACATGTTTTACCTGAAAATTGGGACTGGAGCAGACACCAATAGGAACAGACATGGCACTAAATCCTGTTCCTGAGGTCTTACCTGTGTGCTACTAATTCACCCTTCAAGAATCTCTATGTGTGCAGAATCAGAGCCTACAGGAACAGTAAAAGGTCTCTGCTGACAGATTTAAATCATGGCCATAACACACATTTGTCATACCTGTATTTAAAGCTCTGGAACTTAATAATACTATAATAATTATTGCTCATGTTTTCTTTTTCACTGGGACCTAAACAATTAAAATAGTTTTATTTCAAAATGCACTTCAAAATTTCTGAAAACAAAAAAAGACATCACTTTCTTTTATTAGAAGATGTACTGAATGAATAGAATATGTCAGAGGGTACTAAAAGAGCCAAGGAAATCATCAATAGGCAACATGAGTTACCGTACTGCCAAAACCACTAAAACCAACCTAGTGCAGCAGTCACAGATTTATTGGCCTGGAAAGAATAAAGACCCTCTCTAGCCAAGAGATGTTAATGCATTAAAAATTGCACTGGATCAAAACACTAGATATAATTTCACTAAGGGGAACCAACGAGGAGCATGGAATTTACATGGGGTTTCTCTGCCCAGAATACATGGAGTCAGCATCTGGCTTCTTTTATTAAAAGTAGCTTTTTTCATCTTTTTCTTTAAATTTTTTTTTAATAGTTCATTGTTATGCCATATAGCCAAAATAATTTTATTCTGCTGGCAAACATGTTCAGTATGGATTTAATAAATAATATGACTGGGAAAGTAGTTAATAAATATTATTTTTCACCAAGAAATTCTGCTGCCTACAATGAGAAGCTATCCAAGGTTAGTTTGAAACACTGACGTGCGTGTATGCTGATTTTCTGGGCTGGGTTTTCTTACTAACAAGACACCAGGCACATTACTTTTGATGTCCCAACAAAAGCATTTTGATTTGAAAACACAATAAATGCCAAGTGCTGCTAATGCTGATCTAGTGGGATTTTTAGTTCTATTTTTCTGGAATTTTAACATTATCAACAGGAGTCTTTTGAATGCAGGTGTAACTGCAAAGCACACGGGTTCTGTTCCAGGGTAAAACAGACCCATTTAGTCAGACATGCTGAAAAACATTCACAGAGTTAAGATTCAGTCTGGCTCTGATTTGAATCAAGTTGATGAATTGTAAATAGAAACACTCTAATCCCACACAGGGACAGCAGGGAACTCCCAGAGTCTCTGTGATGTGCTGAATGGATTCTTTTAGAAAGGAATGCCACACTCCAAGAATGCTGATTGAAAAAGATTTCATTTTCCATAAAAAAATAGGAGGAGGGTTTTTTTTCTTTTTTTAAAATTCTCCCTGGCACCAGACAAAGATATGCACACAGAGTTTTGATTAATTCAGTTCCTCAATTTATAAGAAATAGCGTCCACATTACACAATGTTAACGTGTCTTATCACAGTGTGTTTTTCCAGCTATTTAACACATCACACAAGGTCATTGCTCAGACCTTAAAAGTAAAGATGATGCATGTAGAAACCTCCCAGTGTAAATTAAATTAAATGACAAGGCACATTCTTTTCAGTCAATAGATTATATGGGTTCAGATTTGCTGGTGTCAGAATTATTACTTACATTTTCAAAACAGATTCTAAGCAGAACGTGATTCCCCCACCTTTTTTTTTAATTCTTCTGGAAATGGTTTGGTGTGACCCTCCCATACATTTCAATTTGATCTATAATTTTATGTTGACTGACCACTCTGCTAACTCAGAATAATTTTGAAATAAATTCTGGGACTTGTTCTGAGTTACAAGGCTTTAAAAAACAAAACAAAACAAAAAAAAAACATACAGCTAAAGTTATCACATGGTTTTCCCACTGTAAAGGATATTCATACTATTTCTCTATTATTTCCACTTCTAAAACAACACATTTTGATCCATACTCTAATTAATACAATATAACCCAACAACATTAAATGGTTCTCAAAACAAAACGGGATGAAAAATATTTGGAACTTTGTTTTATACAATACGCCTGCTTAAAAGATTCATTACTTTTTTAAAAATGAAGAGTAAAATCCTTTAATAACTAAAACATCAAAATCCTCCTCCCTCTTGCAACGAGCACAACCAGAGATAAAACTAAAGACAGAATCTAAATGGAGTCCAAATTTGAGAAGAAAACAATGAACACATCCACAGCTCTCTATGCTTATAAGCTACACTGGAAACAAAAACAACCAACCAGAAATAGCGTCCAAATACTAACAAGAAAAAGCCTTTTCTTGCAACTTAATGCAAATACTAAAACATCTTCAGATAAAGTTTCGTTTCCCACATCATGGATCAATAACTGCATCAGTTTTAAACAGCAAGCCAAGATGAGAATGTGTCCAAATTACTCTAAAGGTCATCATAAAGGCTTAATTCTACTTTTATATCCAATTTTTTATCCAAACAAATTATCATGCGTGTGAATCTGCGAAATTCAAAGGTCAGCAATGTAGATAGACTTGAGTTTCTTCACTCAAGAACCCTCAGGCTGTTCAAACTCAAAATCTGGCAGACCAATAGAACTTGTACAAAATCAAAACTGCTTGATCTCTAGAATGCTGAGTTTTTCAGTTCCAAGCCATAAAAGAACTTAACCATGTGTGTGTCTGTCTGTCCCTAAAGCTCATGAATCCAGAGCTGACCCTGACTTGTGCAGTGAGTGACCCACAACAAATGGCTATGGAAGGAAGATGAGAATGAGGAGTTGTCCTGAGGCATCAAGAACCTTATCTGACAGAACAACAATAGACTGAATGTTCACATTCTTTTTCAGCCAAATTGGACTGTTCAGGAAGACCCCAAGCACCTTAAGCTGATGTGTTGCTGTCTTAGGTTGCAATACAGGATGTGACTAAAAGTTTGTATTCTATCACCATCTGTTGAAACCAGGTGGGGCAGTGATCCTTATCTCTTGGGAGATACTCTCTTCTAATGGGCCATCCCTTAAAACCAGGTGGGGCACTGTTCTTTATCTTTTTCACAACCCATCCTTCCTCCAGGGAGTTATTTCCTGTTAATGGGCCACTGAGTCCCACTGCATGACTGATAAAATTACTGCATCCCATTGGGAGACGCTCCAGCCAGAGGGGATGAGGCAAGCCTTTCCTACCAAGATAAAATCTGAGATTTGGAACATCAGAGCAGCCTTTCTCCACTGGACTCCAGAGGAAAACCAGACCCTTCCACATCGTCACTGCATCTTTGGAGGGAAACTGCACCTTGTACAGGAGCACTGCTCCAACTGAACCACATCTGTCACTGCAGGAGGATCCTGATTGATGGGGTGTCAGGTTGTGTTCTGACTCTGTCAGTGCTTTGGGTTTGTTCTTTGTAATACTGTATTTTTATTTTAGTTTTTCCTAGTAAAGAACTGTTATTCCTATTCCTGTATCTTTGCCTGAGAGCCCCTTAATTTCAAAATTATAATGGGGTGTGTGTTTACATTTTCCATTTCAAAGAGAGGCTCCTACCTTCCTTAGCAAACACCTGTCTTTCAAACCAAGACAGCTGCAGACACTGAGTGCCATGTTCTGCCCCAGTGAGGCTAAGCCTGGCCAAGGATAACTCCAGCTGCCATGACACTCCTGAAAGGTCACACAAAAAACTGGATAACTGCATGGGAATGCTCTCAGGAGACTGAAAGGCAAAGGTGGTTGTGAGGAGACACCACAGGGAGGGGGTGCCAAGCCCACTCCCCACTCATGGCATATGCCCCCACAGCACGGCATGAAGTATGGAAACAAAACATGACAGCTACTGTGTTAGAGCAAAGTTGGCCTTAAGGTGGCTGCTCTGCTGCATAACATAAAACCACAGATATTCATTGAAGAAAAGGTGCAGCCATGGAGGAGGAGAAGTGAAGCTGGTTGCTGTTCCCTTACCTGGGGGGTTTTCTCTTGGGAAGGGCAGAGATACCCTGAGATTTTGGCCAGGGAGTGAGGGGCCAAGCTCAGTTCTTCTTGCTCTTGGTGTACTAGTTTGAAAGCAAACCAGTGAGAGTTTCCAAGCAAGAACTACAGTTTAATAGGAAAATTAAAATAAAGGCAGAAAACACTGGCTTAAACTGACAGTCAGGATAAAACCTGACAGCCTGTTGGTCAGGGTGGTGGCTGCAGTCCTGCTGGACTGACAGACTCCATTGGTTCTGTTGGCTTCCTGTACAAGGGTTGGGTTTTCCTCTGAAGGTCCAGAGGTGATTATGGAGCTCTTGTCCCTGGGAATCCAGCAGGTTAGGGCTGGCTGTGGTGTTCCAAACCTCAGCCTATATCCAGGTAGCAATGCTTGGTTCCTCCCCCTAGGCAGAGCATGTCACAATGGGAGGATGTAATTTTTTGAGTCATGTAGTGACAAATGAAGGCCCATTAGCAGAAGACATCCCCTGGCCTGAGCTATCAGGGATGAGTCATGGAAGAGACAAAGAACAGTGCCTCACCTGGTTTTAACAGCTTATGAAGATGGTGATAGAATACAGACTTTCAGCTACATCTTACACTGTAACCTAAGACACTCAGTCATAGGAGGACTGCAGAGAGAATTCACAGCCAGAGCCCAGTCCTGTAGTGCTGCTCCTGCCATGGTGAGCCTTTGCTTGTGAAGAGCATCTGTCACACTGGGACACTGGCACACTGGTGCCTCAGGGGAAAACTTGAACCAGGACCCTGAAGCCTTTCCCTTCCTGGAGAGCACATCTCCCCGGCTGCAGCCATCCCTGCCAGGAGAAAGGGATTGTCTTCAGAAACTCATCCTGGGTTTACCAGGTGATCCTTGGTCAGGACAAGCAGACAGTGATGCTGATGCAGCAACAGCACACTCAGGAAAGAGTGGGTGCAGATATGTGGGGCTTCTCCCCAGCACTCCACTCAGAGAAGGTGCTTGGGTACCACACTCACAGAGGGACCTGCCTCCTTCATCCTCTCCTTATCCTGCAGCCCCACCCACTGCAAGTGTACCCTAAGTCCTCAAAACTCTCAGGTATTGTATAACATGGCTGGTTTTGTTATTTTCAGCCATGCAGTTGGTATATTCACATTTGACTGTGCCTCTATCCTGTCAGGCCAGTAGTCCTACCACACAAATTTGTAAGCAACATGCAGTGCCAGAACAGTTCCGTCCTGATTCCTGGTTAAACAGGGGCTTGTGCTGCACCACCAAACTATGGTCTGGTGCACTTGCTATGACAGCAGTCCCAAAAGGTGTGTCACAGTGTGTCAGGGGAAGAGTGGGTGGGCTGGAAGCCTGCACTTTGCTTTCAGTATTTTTGTTTTATTGATCTTGAAATAAAAACTCACTAAAACTTGCTATAAAGCCCATCAGTCGTAAAATAAGATCAAAAGCAAGCTTATAGAAAAGAAGCCTGCTTGAGGAAAAGACCTTGATGATGGTTTCAGAAATACAAGAAAGTACATCCTTAAATAATGTTTATAGCCTCAAAACTGCTCTGTTCAGATAGATTATAAAATTAGATAAAACTATCTATTGCCTTGAGTGATGACAAGAAAATGAACATTTCATCCTCTACAGAACCAGAAATCTTCAGATAAGATTTGTCTCTGCCATCACAAGATAAATCACCATGGGTCTCATGCTGCTGTAATTTACACCAGTTACACCTGGTGTAACTTGAAAGCCTTCACTCAAGTTACTCCACCTGCAAGGAGCCACGAGGAGAATCAGTTTCCAGAGAGATAACTTAAAAATCTTTGAAACCTTCATTAATTCTTTGCGTTTTCCTTGAAGCTGTGCCATCCCCAGCCTTATTTTATCTTTGCTATTCATCAGCACTTTATTTCTAAGCCTACAATGGGTAGATGTGCAGGTACATATTTCTTTTTATACAGCTTTTTCTACATGTCTTATTTGTCCTTGACTTCTTGGGTATTCCTTTCTGCAAAAGTAAAATCATTGTTGAGGCTACTCTTGCAGCTCAGACCTAATGAACATACTTAGAGAAAAAAAGGAGAGAGGAAGTTTAGTGGATACTTAAAAAAATACAGATGACAAACCTCACAGCCCATTAGAAAATGTCAAGATTACAATGCAAAAATTACAACAAATTCTGATTCAGACAACTGAAATGACACCTCCTGCTCTCCAATTGAAATGTATCTGACTCATTAAAAAACTCCCCTCCACTCTGAAGTTTATTGTACACTCAAAAAAAATGACAGGTCATGCTATCAAATGCCACATGCACGTGGTTGAGGTGTGCAAGAAAGAGAATGACTGACCCACAGGATCCATACACACACAGGAATTCCCTAGCTGAAATAAGTTGACTTTTCTTCCCTTAAACCAATGCCCCCAGCTCCAGACTCATGTGCTGCAGAGGGAACTCCAGGTGTGCCGAGCTCTTGTGCTTGGCTGGATGAGCGGGCTGTCAGGTGTGTTAGTGCACAACAGCCACAAATGCCTCACAGCTGATCTGGTATTGAACTGTAATAGCTCTGCTGTAAGGCAGGCAGCCTGAGGATATTGCTAAATGAAAGGTTAAAAGGGAAGGATGGCACCTGTTATTACATGATTTGATAGTCTGGACGCAGAAATTCTTCAGCCACGTAGCTCTGGCGGTCTCAGGCTGAAAAGCAGTCCGTTTTCCTTCCCCACTACATTGGCACAGCTAGTGAAACAAAATATCTCTATATTGTTTGACGCCTAACCTTCTCTCACACCCTCTGCAGAAGTTACTCTGCACATTTGAATATCAAAGCACTTGTCCTCTTCCTCCATCTTTTCCAAATTTTGCCACCACATACAGAAGCAGCAAGAGGGAGGTAGGTGTGATAAACACTCTCAAAATCTGCAGGGGGGTGGGGGTGAAAGTGTAGATATTTTCTATATCTATCATGTTAGCTAAAACATTAGAGGTCATAAGAGTAATTTTGTTTTCAACAAAAATGAACTACAGTGGGTTTTGGTTCTTTATACATTTACTTCCTCTGCAGGACTAAATCTCCATCAATTGTATTATTAAATCCAAACAAAAAAGAGCATGTGCCTGCCTCTCTTTGCATATGCCTATCAGTACTTTACATATTTTATACCTCATATGTTGTTTGGCACTTCCTGACTTTCTTCTGTCCCCCAGCAGGACTCAAGGAATGATCCTTCTCTCAGGAATCCATTTTTGCAGGTTGCCAGGAGGAGGTTTCTCAGTAATGAGTTCAAGCTGGCTCGTACCCACTGCGGTTCACTCGTTTGCCACTTAGTATATTCCATGGCACATCCCAATAAAGTGATCTTCACTGGGGAAACAGAACCCTTCCCTTTTCTTAGGCATCATAATTGAAAAGCTTTTGTTTCATTCTATGCTTGGAGCCAGGGCCCAAGCTCAATTAAATCAGCGCAAAGATTATCAGGGTTTTTAACTCCTTTTGGACTACAGCCAAGGTGAATGCTATGTTCTGTTTGGTAAAGACTACATACATTTAAATCAGAGAAGACTTTCTCATTCCTGTGTTTGCAGGTAAAAAGCAATATTCATCTTGGTAAGAGCTACTCCATCACTCACTGTACTATATCCACCTAATATCCACATCTGCCAGCACTGTTCAGTAGCTTCATACTCAAGGACAAAACCTGCACGCCTGAAAACTCTCACCTTAGTGCTATAAAAATCCTTACAGTGACTTCAGCACAGCAGTGGCCTCAGCAGGAACTTCTCAAGGAAACACTTCTGAGTCACTGAAATTCTCTTTACTCTCAGTGCACAGATACACTCTCTCATTATTCCCAAGGGTACTGAAATTAGTTACATACATGAAGACTGATATATTCATAATTAATCCAAGAAGAGCAGCATGGATTAAAAGGGTTCACCCTCCTGCAGGTGGTCTGCTGTTTCTTTAATTTCACGTTAATTTGCTAGTGCCCTCAAAACATTAAATTTTTTGGCTAAAAATTTGGTGGTTTTTACATTTTGTGACAGTTTTTTTCCAGCTGACTATACTTGAAGAAGTTTGTATTTCTGGAGTTTGAAGTTTAAAGCACTAAAAAAAATTAAAATTATTCCTTAAATTTGTTTTTTATATTTGTACCTTTTGACCTACTCGCCATTCTGTGTGTCATTATTTTGTCTGCAGTGTTCCAGCATTTTATACCTCATGTTTACAACTACCACGTGCTCCTTTTTTGCCAAGTTTAGCGAAGAATGAAGGAAGGATGTAATGTGCTGCAGGAGGTGAGTCCTACCAAGCCCAATAGCCTCTTTTCACCCCACTGGCTCTGCAAAAAGAAGGGCCTCAGATTTAGCAGTTTGTAAGGACATTTCAGAGACCCACACATCCCTGTGCTTTTAAAGTATAAAAATTTCTCGTATTTAATGTTAACTGCACACCTATATGACTTGCATCTGGATCATTTCCTGCTGAGTCAGATGCAGAAACAGCCTTCATTTTTGACTTCTAGTCCACAGGAAAAAATAAAAATCAGCTCTTTGCCACATGCCAGAACTTTTCCTTAGAGCAATCTGCACAGGTAGAAACAGAAGGAAGGTATTCCAGAAAGATCAGGCCATATTTTCAGTTATGACTTTCACACAACCACCTGGCCCAAAACTACTAAGAGAAAAAAGGAGGATATAACACATGAGGAAGTGATTAAATGCATGTAGAAAAGACATTCTAGCTTAGATAACTGGTTTCTGTCTGCTTGTCAGCTGCTATTTCTCAGAATGCTATTTATCCACCCAAAATTACTGCCTAGCCAGCTGTATGAGCACTGTTGGGTGAAATAGGACCCTGAGAAGCAATGAGGAGAGGTTCCCAGAGCAGTGACTTCTACACAAGGTGCCAGCAGGGCACAGGGCTTCAAACATTCAAGAATCTCTGGTCATGTATGGAAAATGCAGATACTACAAAGACTTCTCAGAACACAGCTAAAAGGGGCAAAAAGAGATCTAAAAGTTCCCTATTTCCACATATGCACCTCTAAAATCCTGGCAGCAGACATACAATGTATTGTTATGAAAGGTCTGTTTTCCTGTCCACAGCCTTCTGTTTACAATAAATGCTGTGAAACCCTACAAAAGCAATAATAGAAAGGGTAAAGGAATTATTATATCCTCTACAGACATACCTCTTTCCCACAGCAATCTAAAACAGGCTGAAGGAAGCTCTCACAAGCATTGTGACAGCACAAATCAGAAAAAAAGTTACACAACTGTCATGACAAAAAGGGTAAGAACTGTTAAAGCTCTTCTTTCTATTAAGAATCCATCAAGGCTTGCATCAGTACTTACCTTCCAAACGTAAACATCTGCAGAGATTCTAATTTTAACATGGTACAAAGACAAAAGTCTCAATACAGGAAAATGAGCAGAGCCAATCTCAAGCCTTTCTCTCTCCAATTAAAAGATTCAGAGCAGATGAAGTTATTCTTAGCAAGACAAAGCTGTACATCCTCTCACATCTGATAAAAACCAGCATTTAATTGTTATAAATAGGCCTTTAAGACTGAGGGAAAGACCTGGGAGTCTGTAGGGAAGGCAAGACCCATTAATTCCTTACTTCCAAGTCCTATTCTTACATTGCTTTCATTCAGACTCACACCAAAGCTTCTCCCCACCATGTCTGAAGAACAGGGGCAGGGTACTTTGGAAGCTGCTAGGTAGCAGCACCAATCCTTTTTCCACTGAAATGGATAGGAAATAAAGCAGATTTTATCTATGATCACACAAATCTTCCTAATCCTGAAATCTAAGATACCTGAGCATAGAGAAAATGCCTTGAGCTTTTTGTCAGGCTGGTGACAATTAAGATATTCAGTACTTCATTAAGTACTCTCAGGAAAATAGCAAAAAATGGGATAATTCAATAGCTGCTTCCAAAATATTTACAGTCCATCTGCATGGCCTGAAGTGGAGAATTGCAATCCAAGCAGATGTCCGTGAAGAAGGCACAGGACCAGGAATCCACATTAACTTCGAATCTGATATGTTGCACATGTCATTTCACAGATATTTCTGAGAACAGATGAAAAGCCATGTCCATTAAAAATCCTATGGAAGAGTCATTTTTAGTGAGAATTGTGTTCACACACCATGGATTTGAGCAGACACCTCTGTATGGTTATAGCATAGCAGCTATTTGATATACTGGCAGTTTTGAGGAAAAATGTTGAACACTGTTGTACACAGGGCTGGTCCAAGAACTGCTCCAAAGCAGCTCTGACAGCCTTGCCATGGGGCAATCACACAATCACACACACATAAAAAACCAAAAACAAAAAAACAAAACCAAACAAACAAAAACTCACACCAGCAGCATTGCTTTCCTTACCCTAAGCTACAATTCTAAAAACTTCCGACATGTTTTGTCTGAAAGTAAACACATGAATAAGCTCATTTAAAATCAAGTACACCTCTTTTTAAACTAAAGTATCCTCCAAGCCTGCCAACCCCAATGCTCTCAGCTTATGGGTGAGCAGGGGAGCCATGACTCTCCAGAGTATCAAGAAAATGATGAACTAAGATCAAACATGAATTCTGAAATCTGATCTAAAACTCCCAGCATAACTCAGAGTGCTCTCTCTTACACTGAAAAACACGACCCTGCTGTTTTCACACACCCTCCATCTGTCTGTGGTCCTGTCTCTTGTGTTACAGGAACTGTGATCTTCCCAGGACTGTCACAGTCACTTAGGGCTTTATGTGCAGCCCCAGACCATAAATAAACCCCACAACAGCAACCAGCCAATTTCTGTTAATAACTGGGTGAAAAGAAAACTTTATTCTCTTTTTTTTTCCAACTGAACAGACCTAGCAGTTTAGATCAGTAATGCATTATGCTAGACAGCATTACTAAAAGGCATATATTCAATTTACTCTAAAAGGAAAAACAGATTACATCTGCATAATAGATTCATTAATTTGGCTAAAAACCCCAAAATAATCTAAGTCATTCTACATCTGCCTTCTAAATCAAGGCAAAAAACCCCCAATGGCAGGGCATGTAGAAACCAAAAAACAAAATCAATTTTCTGATACAATATTCATTAATTGAGGTTACAGTTGGCACACTGCAAACTGAAATGCCACCATCACCAGGGCACAGAGCTGAGACTCTGGAATCTACTTCTATTTCCTGTGCTCCCATGAACACACTTGCTTTGAGATTCTGCTCTCTTAACCTTGCAGTCTCAGTAATTTTCTTTTCAAGTCTGAAAACAAAATGGTAAAAATTAAGAATTTTCAGTAAATTAGTCCTTTTGTGCCAAGTTATCTATTAGGGTTTTGCTCCTATTTTTATTGAACTGCCCAAAATTTACAATATTGCAGTACCAATATCCTTGCTCAAAAAGCATCTACAATTTTGGATCCAGAAACAGCCTAGGAAAACGCCTCTCCTGTTTTCAAATTCACAAGCAAATTACTAATAAAACAACAAAAATAATTTTAAACAATTGGTCATCATTGGGAGAGAAGGATGTGTAATAAAAAGCTGAATTATCACTGAAATACCTCCAAACTGACAGACAGTGATCTTTTTATTCCAAAAACCACTTTGGAATAAAAGTAAAAAAATAAAAAAATGTGTGCAAGATTTTCATATACTTACACTCTTATTCAAAAATGTGTCAGAACACATTCTTTCTCAGGTCTTCACCCACTTCTTTCTCAAAATGTCGGCCTGACTTTGGCAAGCAAGAACTTGAGACTTGATTGCATGGAGAACAATTTGATTTCTGAAGATTTCCTGAAGCACTCCCAGAGCCAGCAGCAGAATCACTGGGCTGAGGGACTGCATGAAATCAGACTGAGAGTAATGATGGAAATTCCCTGATGTAAGAACAAAAGGGAAATAAAGGGAGAAAACCACCTACCTTCTAGTCAACAGAAAGGAGACAGAAATCTCACACCATGGTTGTGGATTAGGTCTGCAACTCTAGAAGAAAGGACACTAAAGAAGATAACCAGGTAGCCAAGCCCTCACATTCATTTGCTCACTTTGCTTTTGCAGGCTTTTAAGTTGTTTGGGGCTTTTTTTAATTAATGTATGAACAACTTTCTCTGCAGCCATCTTTGTGCTTTCTATCTCAACTACCACCTCATTAAGTTTGTTGGGCTACAGTTCCACCATGATTTTTACTCTGAAAATACATTCAGCAGCCTGACAAGATACTGGGGAGAACAAAGAGGAAGACAAGATAAATACAAACACCAACAGGTGAAATATGGACAGGGATAGAAGATAACAAATACATGATCACATGATGTATATGTGTGTGTGATTAGATTTCTTGTTGTAGCACCAAGATGCCCTACCCACACTGCCTGAAAAACAGTTATAAATAGATGATGAAGAGACTGTCCCTGCCCCAAATTGCTGACATTCTAGGCATCAAATGGCAGCCACAGCCAGAGAGGCTCAGGAAGCAAGTTCACATGATGATTATCAGGGCTAAATGGATGATATCTTATCTGGATGATTTGCTGTTTCCTTTTAAATGTATTTCATGTTTATTTCTCTCACCACTTCACATAAAATCATCCTGTTGTTTCAAAGCCTCAGGCCAAACAATTCTGTAAAATCTGTATTTAATAAGTTGAATGTTACAAAGATATCTAAACAACACAGCACTTCTGCTTAGCAGTCCAAGCACTGCAATTCCAGTAACCAGCCAAAAACTTCAATACTGATAAGTGTATAATGATTTCCAGTATTACCTGGCAATATTCTCCAGTTACCCACAAGCACAGCTCTTCCTGTGCATCCCTCAGAAAGAACTGCACCATTCCACAAACCAAACCTGCACACAACACATAGCACTCCTGTAACAGTGAGCTACTCACAGTGCTGGGGACTCCCAAGTGTGACTGCTGACTGCCACTGGATAAAAGGTCATTTCAGTGAAATAAGTAAGAATTAATGGAGGGGTTTCCTATGTTTAAGGAGAAATCCACTATTAACACCACAGTCACTAGCTGTAGTTACCCTATAGAGACTTATGTGGACATGATAATTACGAAATTTGGTTTGCAGGGCAGTGATTTACATTCTATGGCTAGAATTAAGCATCCTTCTTAGGTTTTCATTTATTTTTCCATTTGATTTGAAAGCATAAAGTCATCAGAACTTTCTTATTTCTTTCATTATTCATCTGATTTTTCCTGTATTCTTTTAAAGACTTGTAATTTCTTCTTCCTAACAAGCTGCCAAAATGACAAGCAGCAGCCAGGGGATACATTAATGCAATCAGAAAGACAAAGAAATTACCAAAATCAACAAGTTATTTACATTCTAGAGGAGTTAGGGCTGCTGATAAAACACCAGCATCACAGCTGGATAAATCCTGGCAGTGAAGGCACAGCTCCCACATCTCTAACCTGAAAGAGAGCACAGGAAAAGCCAAAACTGTATCCATCTGGATTTTTACACTGGGACAAAAGGCTGGAATTACTGGCCTGTGGCAGTACCTGACATTTAGATCACAGGTGACCAGCAGCACAGGTTACAGTGGAAAATACAGGATGAAAAGTGCATTTTAGATGCAGGAAGAGAGCACTATTAAGGAAACACAGAATGGGATCAGTAGTTTGATTAGGAAAATTATCTTTTACAATTTAAATAACCTTGGAAAAAAACAGTGAAAACCATAAAACAAATCAGATGCTTGCTTTCTGTAATGCACTCTCTGAGAAATGAAGCAGTATGGGAAGAATCTAGAGGCACACAGTTTTAGAGGACATGCACAAGCTCATTAAAGGTTTAATTGGCACTACAAGAAAATTTTAAAGGTGAGAGTTTATTTGGGGTTTTTCCCTATTTAATTTTCAACTTCTACATAGAAATAAAGTAAATTTTTGAAACTATTAAGGGATAGTAATCACACTGATTTCAATTTTTATGAAAAATAGAACAATACAAGATACCAAGTAAGAAACATTAATTCTTCCAGTAATGCACAGCATGAAAGTATCAATCTGAATCTAGAATCCTGACAAACATGTACACACAACTTCTGAAAAGGTATTATTCCAAAGCATCACAGGTAGTCTCTTAGCCAAAAAAATACCACCTCACACCATTCAGAAAATTTAGAGACAGAGCACACAAGCTGCACAGCAAATTCAATAATCTCCATTCACAATGTAACGTTAATATTTACTCACAGTCCAAGATATGCTTTTAATGCTGCACATTCAGAAGATAAAAGGTCAGAGCTTTAGGGAAAGCACATTGCAAACTTTTATTTTGCTGAGAGAAGGACAATTACAGGGAAGAATTTAACACCCCCTCCATCACCCCACATGCAAAGACTGAAATCTCAGCAAAGCCCTGGGCTCTAAAATCATACATGGTATATAGAAGATAAAAATTTATGGGCAATAATATATTTATAATGGATCAATGGACACACTGGAATACTCAGGCAGTGTTTTTAAAGCAGGAGACCTGAAGCATAATTAAACAGCATCAGCACATAGCCAACATTGCCAATTCTGTTGTGGCAACCAAAAGATAACCTGGGGAGAAAGGAATTAAGGGCCAACAATGGATAATTACACCATTGGATAATTGGTACATCTTGGCCTAGACTTGGCTGCTCTGGAATTATCAGTCTCCAGGGTAAGAGGGAAGCATGTTCATATTTCTGATAGGTTTCCTTTTCATTTACTGCCCATGCCCTCACTTAGGGGAAAGTAGCCTCACCGTGCCAAGATCAAGGACAAAAGGAGCATCTCTCACTCCTGCAGCAAACACCTCAGACAAAATTCCTTCCCCTCCAAGGTCTCTAGAAATCTAGAAAATGCATTTTTTGGAGATATGGTATATTATGTGCCACTTCAGGAATTACATTTTCCCTTCCCTGTTCCTCCCTTTATCCATCTGCAACACCAATACACCCACACTGAGGTACTTTCCACAAGTGCTTGAAGTCTCTAGACAAGGAGTATCCAAGTAAAAGGCTGGGTTTACATTTCAACAAGGCCCAGCAGCAGCTGAGATGAGGCTGGTTTTGTCACTGGGATGAACACAGGCTCCTGCAGCCCCAAAACCAGCCAGCAGTGCTCCAGCAGCAGGCAGCTCACAGCTAAGAAGAGGTATTCCAGCCTTGGACAGCATCCACAATCCAGCTTTCACTCCTGCTGGAGAACACAGATCCACTGGTGCTCTGGAAAGGAGGGGGACAGAAACACTCCAGCAGAGCCTCTCTCTCTGTAGGAAATCATTTTTGCCTAGAGCCAAAACCAAATTCTGCATCCTGGCCAACTTTCAGCTCCAAGGTCAGAAGAGCACAAAAACCAAGTGGAGAGGGGAGGGTAACACTTTGTTACTAAAATGACCAAGCAGTGCAGGACTATAAGAACCTGTTCAGAAAACAACATTTCTGCATTTCTGTAATCCAGCAGTAAATAACAGGAACCAGAAGCACTGGTGGTGAGCTTTGGCAGGTTTCTGCTGGTGATGGTTGGATTTTTTTTTAAATAGCTCATTGATTTTGGACTGCATCCATCTCCAGCATTGTGGCTACACTTCATGTAGTAATTTACTTCCAACCAGAGTATACTTCTACAGCCAAGTCTTTGTTTTGTAAATGTCACTGCACTTCAACACTATTAAACAGACACCCCTATTTCATGCTGATATTCCTAAATTCAGTAACAATAAGAATCAGCAACACTGCAACAGAGCCAAATGAAAATGGAAAATGTTTTTGACTCCACATAGCCCTGAGTGCAGTGCAGTGTAGTGTATTATTCCTTTCTGGGAGAGTTTGAATCAGTTGATTAATGGGCCCACTGGTGTTATCCATCCCAAGACTCCCTGAAACCATCCAGTCATCCCCTTCCCCATGGAGGATTTCAGAGGACAACCTTTGTGCTTAAGGACTTTATGGATAAACTAGGCATTAATTTTCAGGCATTTTACTGACAACTGGAAGTCCTGGACTCCATGCCTGCTACAAGCAGCTTCCCTTTCCATCATTCATGTCCTTCCCAAGTTGCCTGCTTGGATCAAATGGCAACAGGGCAAACCAGTGTCCATGCACTGCAATGTCAGGGCAACTGCAGCTATCAGAAACTGCAGCATGGTACTTTCCCAACCAGCATCTTCCCATTCCATAGAAAGTAGAAGGTGAGCACAGCTTTGCCAAAGCCCGTGGGTTAGGATTGAGAAGAACAGAGCTCCAAAGCTCATCTTCCCTCTGATAGCTGGGGGAACACTGCAACTGGTCCCAGCACCTGACCCTCAAGGTCAAATGAATGTTTATTCAGAAAAGCAAGATACATTAGTGCTTTATGACCAACAAGATTGGCTCATGGAAGCTTTTCTCTTCAGAGGCTAAGTGAACAATTCCCATTGCCTACTGTAAAAACAAGCGCAGAGAACAGTAATCTTTTTGAACTATTGAGCTCAAAGTTTTCACCATATCTCTGATAGCTGCTAGTTTGGTGACTGAAAAGTGATGCAGGTTTAAAAGTATCTTGTTCTGCCTCTCTGCAGACCATTGGCAGAGCAAATAAATTACAAGTGTTTGGATTCTCATTACCTCAAATTAGCCTCAGCATACGATGACAGGAGCAGAGCCAAGCTGTCTGTGCGTCCTTACGTGGCACCTGTTAGCACTCCATAAAGGACACAGAAAAAGGAGGCCAGGTTCTCTTTGCTGTCTGACCACAACAAAGCTTTCCTGTCAGACTATTGATACCTCTTCTGACAGCAACTTTCAGCCTGCACACCCACACCACTCCTAATCCACTAACAATGAAGCACTTGCCATACTTGGAAGTGTCCCCAAGGAATGCAAGGACTGCATGAGGATATTGGGGCAGGGATGGACGACTCTGCCAAATAACATGTATCATCATCACAAAGACATCCATCTAAAACAATACATGTGTTTATATGCAAGCCTCAAATAACCCCTGTGACAAAGAAAACAGTAAGCTCAAAAAGAGAATGTTGAGGTTACAAATTAAAGTGTCCTGTTCCATCATTTACTTAAATAATTCTCCTGGGCATTTCAGGTGCAGCCACAGGAGCAAAGACAGGCAGGCACATCTTTGGATGGGACAAAGTGACCTGCTCCAAAATGCATCCAAAACAAAGCCAGTTGTGAAGAGCCAGAGGCTGATAGGGAAGATCATCACAACAGGAACATTCTCCTCCCTTACACTGCTCCTGTTACAGCCTGGATCATTTACTCATCTCATGCACTTACTCCTGTGATTCCATTTGAAGCAGTCACACATCTGTCAAGGGACTAAAACCATGGTTATGACCTTGAGGCTACACCATGGACCAGAACATGAAGAGAGAGCGAATGCATCAGCTTTCCATGCAACCCTCCCACAGGGCCCTTTCTCCATTCACGTCAGACTCCCAGATTTTGTGTCACTGTGTGATGTGCAGGAGCTGATTCTGATGCTGTGCCTCCCAAGCAGCCATCTGGCCCTTCCATTCCTGCCTCTGTCCCTTGCTCCTGTCCTGTTTCTAATGGGGAGGTTTCTAATGCAGTTGGTGCCAGTGGGGCTCTTCCTACTATCAGGCATCCAAGCAAAACACATCCATGCAGGAGTTTCATTTAGCAAATTGTTTGAACAAAAACCACTTGCCATTATTGAAAACTTTTAGGGGAAAATAGTAGGACTGAACCTTAATGTTAAAGCTGTCCATATAAATGGATTGGGCACTAGCCCAAATACAACAAGCCTGCCCACAGCTGTGATATATTTAATCAGCTCTTACAGACTAATTATTTTGCACAACTAAATCCAGCACCTGTGAAAATTGTCTTATTTCAGCTGTGAGCAAAGCTACTTAAATAACATTTTCACTTTCAAGAAGAAAACCCAAAACAGTATCTCTTCAAGTTCAAAATATCCACAGCCAACTGCAGTGCCAAGGCAGTGTGGAGGGAATATTTAACCCAATTCACATCAAAACTCCTACTCACGTGAGAAAGCTCATGATTATTAATACTTATGACACTTCTATGTCCCCAGTCTGCCTGTAAACTTCTTTGAAAAAATATGAGATGATAACTTAAAAACAAAAAAAAAATAACATTCTCTTGGGAGTCTCCCTTTCCAAAAAAGTTGTCTCTTTTTCCCAATGAAATTTAACTCCCACCATTATGTTCTGAGAGATGGACTACTGAAAATCTGTTTCTTACTCTACAGTAATCTTGAAAATTACTTCATCAGTATTGGTGTAGTATTAACAGTATTGTCTGCTTAAAGTGCATAAAAAGCAGCTAAGATTTCCTTTCCTCAGAAGCAGGCAGCAAGGCTAACTACTGCTTTGCTTTGACTAAACCAACAGTACTAAAAATGTGTGTATATATATAAAAGTAAATTGTGCATGAAAATTGAACAAGTAAACACCACTCTGTACAAATGAATAAAGCTATTTTTCAGTAAGTCTGAGTCAGTTTTCACTGCTGCAAGAGACATGAAATCTAAAAAGCACCTGAAAGCTTCTAAAATCAGGGTTTCCTTTTCTCAGACTGTAGAATGTGCTGTTAGCACACTCACTTTATCATTCAAAACAGCAACAAGTGAAAACAGACCAAAAGGACAGAGTTAATTTAATGCAAAGATCTTCTCTCTCAGTAAATGTCTCACACAGCACCACTCTTAGCAACAGAATGTTTATCCAGCACAAGATAAAAAGAGGCTTTTCACTGACACCTGGGACAAAACCAAAGAACAAAAGCAGCTCCCAATGCAAGCCAGCAAAGTTACATTTTTCAAGTGTTTCCACCTAATGCAGACAGAAGGCAGCCACAGCAAGTCACAACAAACAACCTATTTACCCACTTCCAGAAAATGCTTGTAAATTTGAACTCTGTGAAATGTCTAACTACTGCTTTCATTCCATCAAAAGGCTTCATCAGCAATGGACAATAAAGCCTCTGGCTTGACCTAAAGGAGCTGGCGGGTTAATTTATTCTGACCTTACCTTTATTCAGTCATAATACTGAAAGATTGCTTGAATGAATAACCAGCATTTAACAATGCCAACAGCCACCCTTTCACTACTGTGCTCCTCTGAAGTGCCCTCTAAGACGATTCTTTAATGAGAGGGGATATCAAATATTTTCAAAAATTAATTGTGAAATAAACTAAAATGCCATTTCTCACTCATGGGTAAAAAACGGAAAGATATAAAAAAGCAAAAGCAAAAGAAAATTCTTCTCTTGCCCCTTCATGTCTCTTTCAGACTTCCACCATCACTTATTGTCAATTTTAGATAATATGCTGTCTCTTATTAACTGTCAGTCACATCTTTTATTTATAGTATTTTCACTCAAATGGGAGAAACCAGACCAAAAAAAGATACTACTGATAAAACCTGCCTTCTAACAATAGACTTAATCATCCAGGCCTCAACACTTGGCGTTTCAGTAACTACCAGCTTCATTTCAGAAGCCATTCCATGAGGGTGCTCAGCACTGAACACAGCAGAGTTAAAATTAGGCAGATAATTAGGCCCACAGAGGTCAGTAAGCTGGATTCATCACTCCTTGACTAACTTAATCACTCAACTCTCAGAAGTTTAAAGTTCACAGCCTATGTTTCAATGCCCTTCCAGAGAAAAGCCTCCAGTACTCAACACTACAGCGCACAGCTCTACCCAAGCATTTTCCTCCTGTAACAGCACAATAACCACCTGTATGAAGGAACTAAGTAGTCTGATATGTGCCTGTTAGAGCAAGGTGCTCCTGCATTTTGTCATGAAGCAAGAGTTGTATTCTCATGTGACATATCAGAGCACTTATGAAACAAATGCATCCTTCATTTCATGTTCTATACCTCTAAATGGTTTGGCAGCACAAGAGAATATAAAAAATACGACCAATAGGCACTGAAAAAGCCTTAAAAATCCACACTAACCCCAGAAAGGTCTCAGCTTAAATCTATTCCTAATTAGATTTAGGAAGATGCTTAGCATACCAGTCAAGATTAAGTGCCATCACCTTTATCCAGAGCACAATCAGCAAAGAACAGGGAGCAAACCATAAGGCAGTGACAACAGCAGGCGATGCAAGAGGAAGGAACACCAAAGATAAGAGCTTTCTTTTGTATTGCAGAGGATATTATATAAACTATTCAAAATTTCCTACCTTGAAAAGCTGTGATGTGACCAACAATCATGTACTTCAGCTCAAAGTTCAGTGCCTGGATGCTCTGAGTCCTCTCCCTTCGAACAGCTGCCTGGTAGCTTTCTTCCATTTTTTTGGTGCAACATGTTGGTGCCCTGTGTTGACAGATCTGTAAATCTGACTCTGAAAGCAAACAAGAAAAACACAAAAATCAGAAAACCCCTGAACTTACACCACAAAAGCAACGCATCTTAATGTCAGAAACATCACATTCTGAATTTTGAAATGAGACAAAACCCACAAGGAATGACAACGTGAAACTCAGCTACTGTCAGAAGGACACCACGTTGTCATTACTTCATTTGAGGAACATGACATTATCAGTTGATAAGTTCTTTTACACTGTTAAGAATATTGGGCACAAAAATTACCTGAACACAGTCAGAGGCACAACAGAATCATCATCATGAAGATGCACCATCAAAGGGGCAGTATTTCCACCATGCACCTTGTGCTAAAGATATCAAAACTTGAATGTGTGAGTGATAACCATGCCTCAAATTAGGTTCCAACTCACCCATGCTGTGCCTCAAGCAATCACCTATTCACCTCTTACATTAGAGGAACCTTCTTAAAAAAAAAAAAATCTGAGTTCCCAGGCAGCTCACCAAAAGAAAAATAAATTTAAAGGCACTGCAATCACTCTCACTTCGCAACTAGAGAGAAAGTTGAAAGTTGATTTAAAACTTGTAGAATGTTTTTATTTTTTTTTAAATCATTCCATCTTTGTATGTGTTTCAGTAAGTTTAGTATCCTTGGTAAGGAAACCTACACCACAGAGTTGTGATGGACACACTCAGGGTCTGTTTGTTCTACACCATGGGATGTGCAGGTGCCAGAAAGGATCTGGTACAGACTGAAGAAGAGCATCTTCTGACACTCCACAAATACATGTTTTTAGAATGGGATTTTTAAAAAGCAAGAGGCTGTTAAGCAAGCAAATCCAAAACCAGGGGCACACACAAACACCAGAGCCCAAAATCCCACAGTATCAAGTGTGGCAGGGGCTTCCTTCCCTCCACCTCAAGGCAGAACAGAGGAGAAAGGGGCCACAGGTGTCATCCCTCAGGCTCTGGGAAGGAGACAGCCTTTCCCAGGAAGGCCAGTGCCACTCAGGTGGCCAAGCTCCCCATCCCCACCCCACAACTGGCTGTGTGGGCCATTTTAACTGGAGCTAGTGTGACCCCACTCTGCCCCTCTCTGTGCCCA
The DNA here is from genome assembly GCF_009819885.2 of Catharus ustulatus. Taxonomy (NCBI): domain Eukaryota; kingdom Metazoa; phylum Chordata; class Aves; order Passeriformes; family Turdidae; genus Catharus; species Catharus ustulatus. Next base: position 1,675,070 of record NC_046230.1, on the reverse strand, counting down.
AGGGGGTCTCTGTTTCCAACCACTGCAAACACCACTGACAATCCCTCCCCACACAGCACTAACAGGGACGGAGGGCACACGTGGATGAAAACAGCCCCGAGTCTCCAAGAGCCACAACTCCTCCAGGGGATTTCTCACCAGGGCCACTGCAGAGAACCCAGACCAGACCTTGCAATGGAAATATTAATGTACCACCACCTGCACTACCTCTCACATCTGGCCTTGCAGGTTAATGCACAGCAATGCTCCACATCACTGACAGGGATTAAAAAAAAGAGGATGCACTCTGAAAGATCAGTAGGCATCCCCAAAGGACCAGGCTCTGCTCAGAGCCAGCTCCAGGTCACCAGTTCACTGAGACCAAACCCACAGGGAGGAACTTCAATGAATCTCCCTCACCAGGGAAAAAAATAAAAACACCAAGTCAGCTGAAACATCTCATTTGACTTGAAAATGTTGCTTCCAGTTTATAGCAAGTCTTATTTGAAAGCACAGCTAATTTATGTCAGAAGAAGGTCAAAATTTCAATTCACTACATTTCTATATAAGTTTGCAAACAAATATTGAAGTTGTCACAGACAGCTGAATCAGGAGACCATTTTGGAGGTGGATTTGTTTCACACTTCAGTCTAATCTCAGAAATGGGAAACAACTCTCCCCATTGCAGTGTTGTTTTGGTTTAGGGTAAATTTGAGATATGGGTATTTACATGAAGGACTTTTACAGGTAGTTTCTGTATTTGAATGGTAATGTTTTTTTCCCTTGTTAGCAGTTCATATTGTTTTTTCTGCTTAGATATTATGTTTGGATACAAACATCATAAAGTCACCCCAAGATGTGTGAGGCCCAAGCCCTGCTGAAGGCCCTGCCAGAAGCGGGAGGGCTGCACTCGTCACCGGCTGGGCACGCTCGGCTGCGCCCGGCTGCCAGAGAAGCTTGCCCAGGTTGAAATTAGCTTCTTGGACAGGCTATTTTTAACTTGGATGGGTTTCCTGATCCAGTTCACCCTATGAACACGTTTGTCCTGTCACAAGGAACTGGGGGTCAGGGAAGGACCACTGCTCTGAGCTGGCACCATCAAAGCATGACTGAAATTGTAACACAGACTGTGGAGCAACTTGGTCAGGGAAGAGCTGTCAGAGCAGAGGGGCTGAAAATCGAGATGCTGATACCCAGAGCCTTTCTCCTTACAGCAGCCCTCTGCAGTTTTGTTGGATGGGCCTTTGCAAAGCTCACACCCGTACCAAGAAAGGTTTGAGACTGCAGGTGCTCCATGCTGACTCTGTGGTGGCCCTGGCTAGGAGACAACCTGTGGCTATCAGAGCTGGGCCCTGGCTAGGAGACAACCTGTGGCTATCAGAGCTGGGCCCTGGCTAGGAGGCAACCCGTGGCTATCAGAGCTGGCCCTGGCTAGGAGGTAACCTGTGGCTATCAGAGCTGGCCCTGGCTAGGAGACAAACTGTGGCTATCAGAGCTGGCCCTGGCTAGGAGGTACCTGTGGCTATCAGAGCTGGCCCTGGCTAGGAGGTACCTGTGGCTATCAGAGCTGGCCCTGTGGCATTCCCCTCTGAACCAAGGCACACGGGAACCTGCTTCTCCTGCAGAAAGCTTTAAGGATATACAGATATCTCTGCTGGAACTGCACTCCTGGATTCCCCACCCAGCTATCTCCCCCAGGAATGCTCCAGGAGCCTGAAGACTGGGATTTGCTGGTCCAGAGCCAAAATGACACAGAAGCACTCCTAAATAGAAACAGCACTAAGCCCCTGACAGCTCAGGAGCCTGATGTAAAACACAGAGCACGGAAAGCCCAGCTAAGAGCAAGCCCTGATCTCCTCACAAGGACTGTCAGGTCAGTGCTGCCATGCACATAGCCTGGCAATTACACTGAATTTCACTGCTCCAGTATTAGCCCCAGGGTATCACTTTTAACACAATTATAGAAACCTAATAAAAGGTTTTGCTGCTATACATGCCTGGGTACTGAGATTAAATTAGAACTCATTAGCAGTATCTTAATGTCTCTAATAACTCTGACACTAATTTTAGTTTATCTCATCTCTTTCATCCTGATGAAAAATGCCCTCTGCAGTGGGAAGAGGGGAGGAGCAGTGGCAGAGGGGTGGCGAGGGGCTGAGCCCCCAGACCCAGAGCAGCCTGTCAGCCCAGCTCAGCGTGCTGCCCACGGACACAGCCTCAAGGGCAAACTGCTCCCTGCTGTAAGGAACAAAGCCCTTCAATGCACCCGAGGGAAAGCACCATTCCTGAATGTCAGAAGTTACCAACAGCATCATTTCAGGATTTCACCCTGCTGATTTCCCTCTAGGACTTGTTTACCAGCTTTCCCCAAGCTGCCTCTCATTTCCTAACTAGTAATTTGGGAGGAGCCTCTACCTCAGCCTTAAAGCAGATCTAGCTACTGAAGAGCTTTATCCAGTCCAGTTTCAAGCATCTACCAACGAACAATACCACTACCTCTCAGAACATGTTTCAGTATTTGACGACACTCATGGTAAAATAAGTAAATTTAAAATTTCTATCTAATTTCCCATGTTCCAACTCACATCTCTGGTTTTTCAGCACACAGCCATGTACCTGCAAGAAGCTGACTCCACTTTCTCTATTTTCTCCCAAAAGGTAGCTGAAGACAGCAGTATAGCCACCTTTAATCTTAATCTTCCTACAACTGAACAAACCCAGCTCTCTATTCCCACATGTTCCAGCCCCTGACCGTGATGGGAGCCCTCTGCTAGACTTTGTGCCACAGATGCAAAAAACCTACATGCAAGGCACCTCTCATTTCTCATAGCTCATTTTCTTATGCATTAACTTACTGACAGAGCACAACACTTTCAACTCTACATGCCTGGGCTTCGATTCCAAAATGTTTATAGTTTTCCTAAAACAAATTAATTTTCTGCTTCAGATCAGATGTAAGGATTACTCTGCTGACTGTGTACATTATTTTTTCATTCAAGTATTTTTCCCCTAAGTACTGGTTAAAACTGTGGCCTAGTTTATTTTATAAAGTGAGAAAAATGACAGACTTTAAACCCTTGCTGTTATTATAAAAAACAGGATAAAGTATCTTGCTACACTTTGAAAAACAGCCACATTCAGAAGTGCAGGGAAAAAAGTACCTGAGTCTAAAGCACGTGTGTTTTGGAATTCATCAATGATCCCTGTTGAAAACTACTGTGCAATCCCAAAGCAATTAATATCTGCCAAAGGCATTACCTTCAGATACCTCCCTGTCACAATTATAAATTACTTTATGTGCTAAATGCACAGAAAATGATGTATCCTTACCTGACATCTATCTGGCCAGCTCTATCAAAATCACCTGTGGAGTATTTTGTTGTGTGTTGCTTGGAGAACTTTTAGTTGTGAATCAAAAAGTTTGGGACTTCATTTTGAGCTTTGGTATAAATAAATTCTAAGACTTTGGCCATTAAAACTAGCTGAATCAGTGTCACTTCCCAAAAGCAGAGAGGCCTGTTTAACAAACAAAATTAACTTCTTCCAAAAGCTGAATATGTATATTTTGGGAAGTATATTTTGATAGCTGACCATACAGTTGAACAGTTCTGTCTTTAAAATGCTGTACACACTGTAAGAGCCATACTCTGAAACCAGAAAGCCAAACACACACTAACTGATCTACCTGCACCAGGTTTTTCAAAGACAGGCTGATTTAATTTTTTTAAACAAGCTGAGCCTCTAATTTCCACTGCACAGAAGAGTCCTGAGCAAGCATGATCAGAGGGTGAGCACAGTGCAATCTATCTTTTGACAGTTTTGCCTTTGTAATTTGAAAAACATTTCAACAGTATATTTCAACAAAGCTTTAGCCCAAAGCCCAAGATTTTAATGTTGTACAAATATCTTCAAAGACTCCAAGACTGATTATGCCTTAGTAACACAGACAAAGGTGCCAAAAGTACCTGCATTGTGTCTGGCCCAGCTGAACAGGAGCCAACACTTCATCCTTCTTGAAACTCATCTGTCTGGTATAGCTGCTGCCTCAGCTTGAGGAAAATACAGCAATTAAACACAAACTAGTTCAGGGGAGGAGGCCAAATCAAATGAAAAAGGAGCTATTTCCAACCTGGGCTCCCCTGCAACTACCTGGGGCATAAGCAGAGCCCACACGAGCACAGCCACAAAAAGGAAAAGGAATCCAGCCACTGTAGGCTGCCCCGAGTTTGGGAGGTTCTTTTTCATGCAGCTCCTATGTTCCAGCAGTGCTAAAACCATCAGCACTTTCACCTGCAAGACTGCTGTCAAGAAACTCATCCACTGGCCATCCTCACCTGGCAGGGAACACAGCCTTACACCACAGCTCAGACCCACTGCAAGCAATAAAATGCTTTCAACCACAAAGACAAGCAAAGCATCTCCAACTCATCAACTCAACGTGCAGAGTCAAACAGCTACTATTTTATTTGTCAGTGTGTGAAATATGGTAGTTGCTATGCTTGAAGTAGTGCCAGGAATCTGCACAAAAATCAACAAGCCAGTGCACTAGAGTGCTCAATGACATAAAATAGCAACTAACCCAATAAACCTGCTCTCTGGGCTAGCCAGGCAAGCTCCAGGAAGCAGAGTCTAAGTCAAACTGAGGTGTCTTTTCCTCCTGCCTCAAGTATGCTGGAGCCAGGCCCTCCCAAATACATTTTTGACTGGGCAAAACACACTTTTCAACCTGTTTCTAAGTATATCCTCTTTTTTGTTAAAATAATCCTACTATCAGCTTTTATATAAAGATCACACAAACAAACAGCACATTAAAAGGTCACTTGAAAGCAAAAAGCTCAAGAAATACCAAAGCAGAGCCTGAATTTGTCCCATCCATCTACATGCAACTTGACAACATGCATACATCCAGCATGAAACCTTCCAAGTGCAGTTTGGAAAACAAAAGTTATGAAAATTTCCTTCCCCCTACCCTTTCTTTCATAATGCACATTACCAGAGATGCTGTTTAACTCGATCTGTAGACTTTGCATTCTCACTTTTCTTTTGAAATACAGTAATTTCACGAATACAAGCTGCACCAATTTGACTAACATTTTGCTCCTAAACCGGAAATGCGGCCAATATTCAGGAGCGGCTAATATGTGAATAATTTTCTGACATTTACAACCTCAGAAGAGCCAGCCAGAGTGCAGAGCCGAGCTGCTGCAAAGTCGGCATTTTGCGATTGTTACAAATTGCTACTCTGTTGCACCGCGGGTGGAGCCTGGCTGCCTGCAGGCAGCATGGGGGGCGGGGAGAGAGGCAGGAGAGCTCCCTCCTTCTCTCCTCTACCACAGCCCGGGGGAGAGACAGGGGGGCCCCGCGCCGCCCCTGCCGCGGCTCTGGGAGGAGAGGGGGGACCCGGGCCGCCACTGCCGCGGCTCTGGGAGACGGTGGGGGACCCGGGCTGCCACTGCCGCGGCTCTGGGAGGCGGCGGGGGGCTCCGTCCCTGTCTGCCACCACAGGGCAGCGCCGGGCCATGGTGACCGAGCCCAGTGGCAGCGGTGGCTGGCCCCGAGCGGCCCCGCCGAGTGCCAGTGCCGGGCTGGGCCACCTGGCCCCGTCGGCAGCCCCTAGCGGGCCGAGCCTGCACAGCCTTAGCTGAGCCAGTAAACCCCGCCCTGCCGCGGTTCTGTTACTATTTGGCAACTTTGTTGCACGCGGGTCCTCGCTGCGAACGACAGAGCGGCTTATATTCAGGTGCGGCTTATTTATGGACAAAAAACGAAATATTTGCCAACACCCAGAGATGCGGCTGATACTCAGTGTGGCTTGTATTCGTGAAATTACTGTACACTGAAACATGAATCAGGCTATGATCAGATGTGCTATTCCAGTTGAAACAATCAAGGCTAAAAGACAAACATCTCAAGTTTTATCAAGCACAGCTTAGATAACCTACTAATAACTAGCAAGTGTAGCTACTTCCAACTTGTTCAAGTCAAATAGCCTGAATTTTCTCAAGAGTTCTTGAGTAGACATGACAAATAAAAGTATAAAACCCCACAAATGGAAGAACCACTTGATTGCACTGGAATTAAACCTGCAAATCTAAGAGTGGTGGAACCTGAAAGGGGACAGCAGGGGGACAGCAAGAGGCACTAGCTGTCATGACTCCAGAGAGCTTGCAGGACAGCTGGAGACCACCAGGGACCAGGCCTGATCAGCTTCCAGAGCAGGATCTCTTCCAAATACACAGCTCTTAAGGGCAGCATCTGCACAATGAAATGTTGTTAGGCCTGTTGCTAGGTGCATTTTATTCAAGTTTTTCCTGTTTCCCTCTGCTGTTTGCCTGGTTCTCACTGCTCCTGTATTCTGATTTTTGGTATTTCCAAAGCACCTTCTGCCCTACCCCACAGGTCACTGCCTGGTAGGATTTTCATTTGGCTTGTGCCCCACACAATCTGTCTTGTGCCTGGACCCAGTGAGCAAAAAAAAATCTGAGTTCCCTAAACTGAATGTCCCTGCAACTCACTGGAACCCACACAGGCATAAACCAGGCACATCCTTCTCTCCTCAAAGTCCCTCTCCTCACTCTCCTCAGACAAGATTCCATCTATTGATCCTTCCCTGGCCCCTCAGCTCCCCTTCTCCCTGCCTTCCTTCCAATTTTCTGCACACCTGTGGGATATCCTGAAGCAGCAGAGCAGCCGGACACATTTCCAGCCCATGGGCCACAGCTTCCCTGCAAGGAGGAGCAGCTGCTGCAGGGAGAGACCTCCACATGTCACTCCTGAGTTTTCCAGGCTGCTCCTTAGAAAGTCTGGCAGTACCCAAGAGGCTGAAGGCAGAGCTAAGAAGGCAGCTGTGGTCATTGTGCTTTGCCTCATGCCTGTTACCAGACCTCTGGCAGGAGGAACAGAGGATGGAACTCACACACAGCAATAAAAAGCCTTGTAACACATCTACAAAGCACCTACAATTGCAGATTTTCCAGTGTTTCCCAGAACAGCCTGATTGTCAGTGGGGTGTTGGAAGATGCATTTGGCATCAATGCCAAATGGCCATAACTGCTGATAAACAGAATCTTGAAGGAACAAAGAGTGATTAACTTCCCACAGTTCACCACCTCCTCCCTCTGGTCTTAGCCACACCAGCCCTAACCTCAGAACCCGCAAAATTTCAGCAGGAAGGCACAAAACCCACCTTACAAAATTTCACTCCCAACTCTTAATTTAACAGCTGAGCAGAAACTCTTGTCTGGTACCTGCAGGTGCAGCAGGCAAGCATTGCCTGCCATGCCCAGGGATTGCACTGTGGCCACTCCTCCACGCCTTGCACTTCTTTAGAAAGGGTGATAAATTCTTTAATGTTGATTTAATAACTTCCCATGAGCCCAGTGTGAGATACTCTTTGAATGTGGATCTATCTGGGAGGCAGGAGGACTCTGACTGCTATAGAGCTTGCTAACCACACATTTATACTCTCAAGGATCCATCTTTTTTTCTCCTAGAGTTGATATAAAAGCATGAAGACTGGTGTACATAAACTACATTATAAAACAACTTAGAGACCTGATCATGGTAGAGACCATGGATCTTCAGCAAGGGGGTTTCTGCATTTACTACAATGCCAACTCCTTCCTCTATTTTCCTGGGACAATATGTATAACTGAAGGCAGAGGTGAGAGAAAAATTACAAGTATTTTCATTAATTTAGAGTCAATTATGATTTATCTTTCATTATGTCTCATCACATTCCAAGCAGTAAATCCCATACATTTTCTCCACCACCATCACCAAAAAAAATCATAAACACATACAAAATATTTTTTAGAGGAGTCTAGTAAATCTTTTTACTCCATACCATCCAAGGACAGCTGCATTTCTGCTCTCCAGAGGGGACAGCATCTCACTGCCAAAGAACCCTGCCTTACCTGAAAAATGAAACACTGAAAACACAAGAGCTGGGAAGCCTAAACTGAAACACAGTTTACAAAACTGGACTGTGTTTAAATGAAAGGAGTAGGCTTCTAGCCCTGTACAGTCAGGGGAAAAAACACCCTCTGAATGCAAATCACACAGCCTGCCTATCTAGTCCTACAGGGAGGACACAAAATTCTTTATAAGAGGTGTGAATCACCTCATTCATCTCAACTTCAAACCCTAACGATAATTTAGATGTTAACAACTGTTTAACCAACTTTTTAACTCAAACTACTTGATAATATGCTTTACCTGCCATGGTAATTTCCATATAGGGTGGAAAAGCACAGAAAATATCAAAGATGTTGACATGTTCATGATAAAATGCATTTCCTATTCTTCTCCATTTTATCTGTCAACATAAAAATCTGTAAGAAGGTTAGATTGGAAGCCAAAACAAAAGTAAAGATAAATCTGAAGGAATCAAGGGACTATTGGACATTTGGGCCACGGCCTCAGAAAGGGAAATGGCAAGAATAGTATTTGAGAGGAGAGGAATAGCAACTCCTCAATATTCCCTTTCCTCCCAAAATTTGAGTACAGCAATTTCACGATTATAAGCCACACCGTTTTGACTAACATTTTGGTCTGAACCCGGAAGTGCAGCTTATAATCAGGTGCAGATTATATATGGACAAAAAATGAGAAGTTGCTGTTTTAGTTTGGAGGACAGGTGTCTGCTGAGAAAGGCAGGAGCTTCTCTTTGAAATGGAAATTTTGAAATCAAGCGGCTCTCAGGCAAAGATATGGGAATTAGGAATAACAGTTCTTTTCTAGGGAAATTAAAATAGAAATACAGTACTACAAAGAAACAAACTCCAAACCCTGACAAAGTCAGAGTACAACCTGACACCCGTCAGGCAGGGTGTTGGTAGCAGTCCCATTAAATGGTGGCTGCATCCTCCTGCAGTGACAGATGTGATTCAGTTGGAGCAGTGCTCCTGTACAAGGTGCCGTTTCCCTCTAAAGGTCCAGTGGTGATGTGGAGAAATCCGGTTTTCCTCTGGAGTCCTGTGGAGAAAGGGGCTCCCTTAGTGTCCCAAAACCTCTGTTTTTATCTTGGTAAGAAATGTTGGGCTCTTCCCCCTGGCTGGAGCAACTTCCAATGGGATGCAGTAATTTTATCAGTCCCACAGTGGGACTCAATGGCCATTAGCAGAAAATGACTCTCTGGAGGAAGGATGGGTTGTGACAAGATAAAGAACAATGCCCTACCTGGTTTCAATGGATGGCCCATTAGCAGAATATCTCCCATGGAGATAAGGATCACTGCCCCCACCCTCAACAGATGGTGATAGAATAGATACTTTTTATCACACTCTGTATTGGAACCCAAGACAGTTGCCAACACCTGGACATGCGGCTTATAATCAGGTGCGGCTTATAATCATGAAATTACTGTACTTCTGCTTTTGCCATCTCACTTGAAAGCCATGCATGAAGCCAAGTGCTCAGACAACTGCTTTCTCTTCTTTAAAAATACATACTAGTCTTGCCTAAGTATTAATTTTACAACCCAAATCCTGCTGCTTTCAATGAGCTTGTCCTGTAAGCCTGTAACTTCATTTGTATGATTCTAGAATGAGAAATGGCTGATTTCAGTCAATTTTCACCAGCATATGAAAGGATTTCTTTAGCATCCCATTCTCACTTTCATTATTTATCTTTAGGGAGAGGAAAGAGGAAAACTATAAAATTCTAGGTGAAATACCCAAGAATTTTAAGAAAAGCACCCTGCACTCTCAATACTATTTACACAAAAGGAAGAGCTGAACCAAAACTAAGTAACTGCTTACTACACAAGACACCCCTCACTAGGGCCAATTCTTCAACTTCATCACCCATGACACAGTAATTAATGAAAACAGGTTGCAGTGAGACTACAGCATCACAAGGTCTCTGCATCTCCCTCCCATTCTGTGGTTCTTTATGCAGACAATGCCATTGCTGTCACTGCTGTCAAACTGGAATTTGAAGCCACAAATGGGACCCACAAGCACTGGGAGGCATCCCACAGCAGGAGAGACAGGAAAGAACCCAACACATGTGACAGTAACTGCAGAGGAACACTCACTCAGCACAGCCATACAGAGGAACCAGCTGACAGCCCCACAGGTCACGTACAAGACACCAGGAGCCTGGTTTTGATGGTCTAGGCTGAACCTAGATTTATGCTCAGATCACTTCTCCCACACTAGACCACGTGTGCAGGAAAGAAGAAAGGTAAAAGCATCAGAGACCTTGGTTCAGCATCCCCTGATGTCAACGGAGACACCCAGCCCCACAAGGAAATACAGTGAGATACAGCCCTGTGCTGGGCTGCATGTGGGGATTTAGCAGTCTGAGACTAACACAGCTCTGTACGCAGACAGCTGTGGGTCAAACTCTTGAGTAGATCCTGGAACAGGGATCACAGCCAGGAAACCTGAGAAAACCTGCCCTTAATAAGAAAAATCAAAATTAAGAGAAAAATGAACCTACAAAGAATAATGATTTAGAAATGTCTTAATTACCTTAGAGTAACTTGCATTTGATTTCAGACAAGTGGTTGTGATTTTTAGCTGCATGCATTCAATGAAAAGCAATGGGAGGTCAAGCAGCTAAAACCCAAACACATCATGGAGCTGGTGTCAGCATTTGTTGGTCTAAAAAGCACCAAGGACCCACTAGCAAAGCTCATCTAACCTCCATGAAATGAAGGGCCACAACAGTATTTCCCTTTAAGTACATGGCAGTGCTTAGGATGGGACTGGCCTTCTGCCCTTCCTCATTTGTTTTGGCTTTGCTTTGTTCTGTCTACTTACACCATGGAGGATGTTCTGATTGTACCAGGAGCAGATAAGGAATGAAGAATTGGAGAATTACAGACAGTCCACAATGAAATCTCACCTGAAGTGGCCATTCCCTGATTTCTGGGTACCAGCCATACCCCTGACTGGAAAGCAGCCAAGCTCACTGCACAGGACACATTGCAGCAGCCTCTCCAGGACCCCAGCAGTATGTTCAGCAGGAATACCTGTACCTTTCTGGGACTGCTTGAGCCAGGAAAATGGATTCTGAAACAGATGCTGCTTCCCAAAGGCTGGGGGGAGGCAGAAGTTCTAAAAGCCTTTAAGCTGAGACCACAGACAACTTTCAAAACCCAGTGTGGAAATCTCTGCTGGGCTCCTACATTTGGCAATACTAAAATGCCAGTCCCTTAGGCTCCACACTTTGTTTCAGACATGGCAAAGAGGAAGATCTCTTCCATTAGTTTGTTTAGACTAGTAAGCAATTCCCAGTGGAGCGTGCCCTCTGCTATGTGCATGTTCAGTGTTCTCCTAAGACCTGCTTTTGATTTGGACCCTGTGCACCTGTTATATAAATTAAGAAATCATGTTTCTTCCCTGACAGCGCTCCAACCAGGCACCTCCAGAGCACACTGAACTGATTATCCTTCCCTTCTTGCTTGTGCAGCTCCACTCAGAACTACCAGCATTCCTGGAGCTCTGGGGGTGGCCAGCACAGCCCCCATGTCACAGAGCTGCCTGGAGCCAGCTGGACACAGGGGCAGGCAGTGCTGGCTCTGCTCAATCTGCCTTTGGAAGAGCCAGGGCTGGGCAGGGGATGGCAGCAGCCAAGCTGACACAAGCTGGCCCCAGGCAGCCCTTGCTGCTCAGCTCATGTTTTGGCACCTGTGATAGTGACTTAGAACAAACTTTGCAAATCTAAGCCAACAGCCCTGCCAACAAATGACACTGACACTTTTCATCCCAGTTGGGGTTTATTTCTATCAGAGAAGGCACAGCAGGTCTGTTAGCAGCAAGGGGGAAGCTCCCAGTAAGTTTTAGATCCCAAGCAGGTACAGCCAAACCACAGCTGTTTTTTGGGGAATGCAAATGTTTAGATTTCCTGACATATCTAAGGAAAACCAGATTAGAAAGAGTAAATTTGATTATTGCAGTTTGAAACTGAAAATGCAATGCTTTAGCCAAATACAACTTTGGGCTGCTCCAAATGGTAACAGATATATTTTTTTCCCAAACTTCAAAACTAAGATTAGGAGATTAAAGCCAAGTCTTCTCTGAGCAGAAGTTTGAAAGCCTTTCTCTGAGAGCTGTGCTTTCAATTCCTTTTTTAAAAAACCCTACTCTGTTTTGGGAAGCCAGTGGTTTCTCTACAGATGCTTTGTTCTCTTGCCTTCACACTCATTACACCACTCCTTCTAACCACCCATGTAAAAAGAGAAGGAACTGCACTGCTCAAAGCTGGATCTTGCTGTGAGTTTCAGGGAGGGAATATTTTCACCACCATCATGGGGCAACCATGTAAACCCCTGGGTGCTGATCCCCAAGTATTACTTAGCAAGCCCCTGCTCCTAAAAACATCACTCCAGCCTTCCAGCTCCCACTTTTTTGTGTTTCCTTATGGAAGGACAATGGAGCAGGAATACAGGACATGACGGTTTGAGGTTTGATTAGAGAAATGGAACACCTCTCCTACAATGAGAGCCTGAGTGAATTGGAATTGTTCAGCCTGCAGAAGGGAAGGGTTCAGGATGATCTAATTACAGTCTTACAGTACCTGAGAGGAGCCTACCAAAAAATTGGAGAGGAATTATTGCCAGGAGTATGGAGTGACAGGAAAAGGGGGAGTAGATTCAAACTCAGAGTGGGTTTCGATTACCTATTAGGAAGAAATTCTCTGCTGTGAGAGTGGTGAGGCCCTGGCACAGGCTACCCAGAGAAGTTATGGATGTTCCATCCTTGGAAGTGTTCAAAGCCAGGCTGGACAGGGCTTGGAGCAACCTCGCATAGGGCAAAGTGTCCCTGAGTTGGAATGGTATGATCTTTAGGGTCCCTTCCAAGCCAAACCGTTCCATGATTTCACCCTCTGAGAGGCTCCAGGACAAGCCATGTAAAGCCCAGCCATGCAGCACTCTGCAGACAGACAGACATGCTGTGGGGAGGCAAGACACAAGCTCTGACCTGGAGCAGCAGAGAATGATCTGAATTTGGGCACAGCATCACGCCAGGGATGGCTACACTGCAGCATATGCACAACAGGGATCTGGAGCATGACCAAATCCACCTGGGGATCCTAACTTAACCCTCATCATTGAGCCTTTTTCAGCCATGAAGAATCATTTCCCTGCATGAGTAACAATAAAACATTGCTCAAGAATTAACACCCCAAAACAGTGAAACACTGACAAACAGAAGGTTAAGGACAAGAGCTCCCCTCAACCTGAAAAATTAAAGATAATCAGACTTGCTCTGGAAATCCCACATCTATTTGCAAGACATAAAATTTTGATCAATGTCTTCTGGTTTCAGTAGCCTAACTGCCACCTCACCTACACACCTGCAATACAGTGAACTACCTACCACCAGCACAATCTAGGGTGAATATTATATTTAAGTTAGGAGAAAATGCTCCACATGTCTTCAGCTATCTCCACACTGCCTTACTACAACATGCAGTTTCCCACTGGCAGCCTTGCAACTCGACTGCTGCTCAAAGTTTGACCACTTGAAAACTGCTTTTTCTGCATGCTCCCATCCACCACTAATGGAAAATCTGTGAATTTGTTATTCTGCCTTCCTGATCATGGGATTTGGTATCTCCACACTCTATGTTTGCTCCTTCTTCACAATTCTCCAAGTTAAAAAGGAGGAAGAAGCCTATTCTTAGGACTCAAACACCAAGTTATAATCCTTAATGAGTCACCACATCTGGAATTCACTTCATTCATTCCAGGTGCATGGGATCCAAATTTAGTTTAGATTCATTTACACCAACAAGTTTATTGCTCTGGGACCAGTGCAAAAGCACAGAGCATTATCCCAGAGCAGAACAAACCAGACCAGTTTCACATGAGTGTCACTGCAAAGAGGAAGGTCCTAAGAATAATGCTGGATTTTAGCAAGGAAGAGTTAGCTTTTGCATTAGGAAAAAGCCTATGCAGTGGGGTAATTAAGCACTGGAACAAACAGATGAAAAAGGCTGTGATCTCTCTCTGATTTAAACAGTTTATTCTGGCCACAAGTAGAGGGAATGGACCAGATGATCACTTCAGGTCTCTTTCAGTACTATTTTCTGTTATTCTAATCTTTCAGCAGCTCTCAGCAGTGTATTTTTCTAATTACATCCAGTTTTCAACAGATTAGTCTCCCTTTATTCACATTTCCTAGCACAAACACCCAGAGCAAGCTGTTCCTGGACACCAGCTCCTTTGGCACGATGTTGCTGTACCTTTTGTGAGGATTTAGCCCTTAAGATCTCTCAAGAGTAGAGCTTTAATTTCACAGCACGGATCTTGCTCATTTTACTCCATATTTACCGAGAACAAAGGGAAGACTATGCAAATGCCCTGCTACTTAGACCTGAACAAAGTGGAAGCAAACATGTAGATGTGAATGGGAGACATAATGGTAGGGAAAAAAAGCAGCCCTTTTCAAAAGTAAAATGACTTTGTCAGGGTCCCTTTGCACTATGTGCATGGATGACTTGTGACAAAACAAAAAAGTGCTAGCCTAGCACGTCACCCATGTCAGAGATTAGAGCACTTCAAAACCTTCAGTAGTTCAAGCACTTGCTGGAACTTGAAAGGCTTTCTTAGGCAGTGCTGAGCTTCTTTATGGCTTTTACACGACTTTGATGTGCACCTAAGAGTGAGGAATCTTAATCTGAAGGTTTTCTATGGAAACACCCATATTGTATAATAAATCAGAAAATCTCATCACCCTGATTAATGTTGAGTCAAAAGGTTTTTTTTTTGCCAGAAGTTAAAGATTCAGAGTCATTGTTTTGATACCCAAATAAGAACCCTGAATTTCCAAGCACTTTGTTACTTTCAAAAGCTTCTGCAATAAGGGCACTGGTGTAGTATTTCTGATCATTGATGAAGTATGGCTTCCAAGCAAGTAGGTGCTCATGCAATTGGCACTTTTTCCTCTATTCTCACTCCCTCTTTAGAGCAAAGATTTAAAGTTTTCCTTAAAGTCAAAGGACCTGTGGAAACACAATCAGTTTCTCCTGTGTTACAAAACCTCTTAGTGCAAACATGGAAGTGTCAACATCGGCTTCGTTTTCCCCCCTCACTATACGCCCTTAACCCCCAGGAGCATTAATGGGAATTATGCATGCATAACGAGCACAGAATAGTCCCCTTATGAATAGGGGCCTTGTTGGAACAATGAATACATTTAACCATTAACATCTAGGGATGTGCCCAACTATCCAATTTAACTAGCTGCCAAACAAAGCTAGCATGACCTATCTGATACTGTCAGGTTTGCAACTTCAGCTCTCTGAAATTTGTCTCTCGTTTGTTTTTAAAGGAGGTGGCAGTGCTCTGAGTGGGGGCTCTTTGTCACAAGAGCTCCCTGCAGGAGGATGGGCTCCAGAACCCTGCCACATCCACCATGTGATGGAAGAACTCTGCAGACCAAAGACTGTGACCCCAAGAAGCAAGCACAGTCATCAGAAGACCAAAATAATCCATATATATGTTATTTCAGTACATATAGATATGCTGGCCATCAGTATTAATAGACACTCAGTAAGAGCAGAGAAAGTCAGAATACAGCACAGAATCATATAAAGTAGGCTGAGAACTACATTTCAAAAGAAGAGAGTGGAAAGACAACTGCTAGGGGAATAATTTTGTCCTCTACAGGTCTGATGTTCCTATGCAATTGCCTGGCTACACTTGCTCTTTATTCCTGCATTTTAGCTATCAAAATGCAAAACAGAACCTAGGGATATGTAACAATGATACTCTCCTGAGACTTCTGAGTCCACAAAATAAATGTAAGGGTATCATCTGTGATACTCAAAATTCCTCCACTGTCTTAATTTCCTTCTGAATTCTTCCAGTTTGTGCTGTGAAATTTCACAAGTTACAACTTCACTCATTAATCACGTATGTATGAATACACTACGAAGGTAATTAATAACCCTCCTTTAAAACCGATGTACTGAAAAGACTAAAATAGATAGATTTCTTTTCCTGGAAGTCTATGCATAGTGTGCATCCATAAGAAAAGGCAAGGTTGTGATTGCTCTATCATAAATCATTTGTGTAATACTGCTGAGCTCCTTGGTGTGGTACAACAGCACAGAGCCCCAGCAGGGTCCAGGACAGGCACACAATCCATAAAACTCATCTATCAAACTGCCAGGGTCAGCCTTTGGGCAGCACCTTGGACACGAGTGACCACTGCTGACCCACAGGGATCCTCTGGGTGCCACCCCACTCAGCTCCAGCTGCCACCAGACACCACCAGACTGAGGGGCTCAGCATGGAATTACCAAAGCCATCCTGAAAGAGGGAGACAAACACGGTCTTTAGGTTCTCCTATAGGGTGCTCTGACAGAACAGTGTTGCAACAGCAGCTCAGACTCAAAGGGCTCATTGTGTCATCATCAGCATTACCATTAAAATATTTAGCTGTTGTAAGGGACAAAATGCAGCAATAAAAAAGTGTCAGGGCAGGCTGGCATAGTCCTGCTATGGCTATTCCACACAGGCAGTTCCCTGTCCAGACCAGGCTCGGTCCCCAGCACGCCTGGATCTCCAGATCACCCTGGCTCAGGACACCAATGGGGAAAAAACCTTGTTCTCTTCAGTCTGTGCTACAGAATCCTGTGCACCCGGCTCCTAGCTTGAGGCTCTGGATATTTTTGTGCATCTAAACAGAAGATACTGTACAGAAATATTTTGTGCTTTGCCATCAAATAATATACTGTCTTAAAACACTAAATGCTAACTGTTTGGCAGAAGATTTAAACAGGCTTGCCTCCCTGTCTTATTCTACCCTTAAGATAAATCATTAAATATTGGTTAGATGCTGTATTTCATCCATTGGTGCTGCTCAGAATTTCCTTGTATGTGAAAAAAGCAAATACCTTTCACGGATATGAGGATCTTAAATATCTTAAATATTGATACCTAATCAACAGATTGATACACTCCACATAAATTTTGTCACAGGCCTGTCTGCTATCTGGGAATTGACTCTGATCCATCAAAATTTGTATTTTCCCCTAGAAGCAAAAGCTGCACTCTAAACTGGTATGTGATGAGTATGCATTTGAACTATTATTAAACATATGCCTCTTTATTGTGTCATTTTATGTTTTCATAGGACAAAGATTCAATTTCAAAGACTACAGCATTTGGAACTCCAGCTCTAGTTTTATACCGTTTAAAAAAAAAAAAAACATTTCACCACCCAGGGTGCATTTTACACATATACTTGCTTTTTACAGATCCTCAGGCTATGACATTTTTCGTGATTAATCCTTATAAAAGCTCTTAGTTATTTTAATCTATTTATTTTATTTTATTGATTTATATAGCGATTATCATGCCAACTTTGTTTCCACTTATCACATTCATGCCCTTTCATTAGTACTGCCCTTTAGTTAAGAACTGTCTGCTCAGACCTGCCACACTGGCCTGGGGGTGTGGGAACATCATTTTTCTATTATTTTCTGATAACAATCTGGTAGCAAAATTTCAATGGCACATAAGGTATTCCAGAGGCAGTTCTTGGGAGTCACCAGTATTTTAGGATGAGTCATCTCTTACTAAGCTTGTTTTCCATCCAGAGATCCAGTTCAACTCCAGAGTCACCAGATCCTGAGTTGACCATTAAAAATAAAAATCGTTACATACTCTTTTCAGCAGGGATTTCTCAGAGAATGAACAGACCATGTGAACTGTAGCAATGCTTGACTCAGTCTGACAAGAAGATTGTGTGCTGGGGGAGAGTAGGTTCTCTGCTGACTCTTGGATACCTTCCCAAGACATTTACAGGAAAGGCTGACCTGAGTAACTAAGTCATTTTTCTTCTCACCTGGACCAAATGCTCATGCAAGTCATCAAGGACAATGTTTTTTGGGGCTCATGGATATGAAAACTACAGGTTTCCATCTGGCAGTGGAACGGCAATTCCATCTTTATGAGGCATTAAGTAAGTTTAAACACATTTTTTCTGCCTATAGATTACTCCCAAGAGGGCATTACAGAGGGGGCAGCTGGTCCTGTGTCAAACAGAATTTTAAAACATAGGAAAAGAAGGGGAAAAAAGATGTTAGTGCTGGTGAGACCTTGCCTGTATCCAGAGTCATCACCAGCCTCAGGTTAACACTTCTGGTGACAATCTGAGCTGAAGAGTGCTATAAAATCCTGAAGAGATTAATGAAGGAAGGATTCTTACTCCAGAGGAGCTGCAGGCTGCAAAAGCAAAGCTTTCCTTCTACTCAGAACAGCTATTTCAGCAAGCACAGAGCACAGCCCCTGACTGCTCAGAGGCTGGATGAGAGAATGAAGGAAGGACAGCCTTCAGTTCAGAAACCAGCGTAACTTCCAGGCTTTTCCCTCACCTGAGGAAAGGATTCAGTGAAAGTCACCTGAAGAAGCAAAGGTATAGCTCAGGATATTTTTTTTGCCTGCAATCTACTACCCTTGCATTGTGGGTTTTCAGCAGTAAAGCTGATCACAGTAATATGCCATGATATATAGACAGGGAAACTGAGGCACAACTGTTCTGGGCTACTCAGAGAGGAACAAAGATGGGAACAGAATCCATCTCACATTGGAGCAGCCCACCCCCTCCTAAAGGTATCTCACCCCCTTTGTGATATAAATCACCAAGAAGCCTCTGTGCTCATAAATAAGCAAATACAAAGTGTAACAGGAAAAACACCTTCTACTGTACCAAGCTGCAAGGTAATGCCAAGGACATTTCAAACTTCAGTAACAATCAGGTTTGTTTCAAAAAGAAACAGGAACCTCATGGAAACAGGACTATTTTTGGTGCTTTTTTAGCAATCTTAACCATTCTATATAGTTCCTGTGCATAAACAGAACTGGGCTCATCCAGCAATGTTTCCTCTTCATCCACCTTACCCAAGGCAGTCCCACACGTGTAGGGGACAGAAAACCCAAACTGCAGCTCACACCAGAGGATTTCAGTTTCTCATGCTGATGGGGCAAAATCTTCCCAGAGCCATTACAGCAAGTCCCTGTCTCTGACACACAGCAGACACAGATGTTACTCTGAGCAAAATGCCTTCCTGCACCACACCTTTACCGAGGGAAAGGTGCTCTCATTAGGGAGACAGAAAAGCTGAGCAGCAGTGAAAGAAACACAGGAAAATAAAGTGCTGAATGACCCACTTCATTAAAAAAATGGGCAAATTAACAGATATTCTTGGACATATACAAAATAGGGATCTGCTCATGCTCCTTTCTCAACACACGTGGGAGCTGTGCCACAGATTGAGGTGGGATGAGATCCAGTGTAATTCATGCACCACATGCAGCAAGGGGCTTCTGCTGGGAATCTAGGACTTGTCAGTCATTATTCAGAAAGACAGTTTTAATGTATAAATTAAATGCAAGTCCAGCCCTACAACGGGATATTCAATATATACACAGTAGTGAACACTCCTGCTGATTTAAGGCGCAGGATGACAGGAGAATAAAACAGCTTTTAGCAGAAGAAAAACTACCCTTTGGAGGCAAGTTCCTGAGCACAGCCTGGGCATCTTCTGTGCTCTTTGTATACCAGTAGTACAACAAGATAATCATCCCTTTGGTAGTATTCCACAAGCTGATTATTTGTAAGGTAAAGAGCTCCTAAAACTCTTTCACAAATGATATATTTTCCATGCTTCCCGAAAATCAGCCCAATTCTTCTCTCTCTCCTTACCATATGTTTACAGACTGGGGTTTTTGCATGTTCAGACACTAGTCAACAAGCCAGAGGGAGAACTGAGCATATGTGAATGAGTAGGACATTCTCGTGGTTACATGATTACCGAAGGCATCACAAGAGGACTTTTATTCTGGTTCTGCTACAATCCACTGCCTGAATGTGGTCAGGCACGTCACAGCCTTCAGTTGGGTTCATTCAGTTCTCCTCCTGAGAAGCTGGAAAGCAGTGACAGGCAGGCACCACCATGCTCCACGTCCCAGAAAATCCTGGGAGTGTCCAGAACTCCTCCCAGAGCCCGTGCCAGGACACGGTGGAGGCTGTAACACAACCCAGGGCTCGCAGGGCACGGCCAACGCAGCCCCCGGCTGGGAGCCATTCCAGAAGGGGCAGCACGCGTCAGGTTGGAGCTATCCAGACTCCCTGGAACCAAAAGCTTAGTCCCCTGGCAGGATTAACATAGCCCTTCACCCTTGGAGACAGCTTAGAATCCTCTCTCATCAAAACGTCAACCCAGGAGCTCCTACCAAAACATCCCAGCTCAGTCTGTGATAATCAAAGTACACCATCAGGGACATATTACATCATGTCTCAGTCTGGGGAAGGCACAAAAAACCCGTCCTCTGGATCACAGCCAAGGCAGGAGTACCTTTACCTGACCAATCTCTGCTATTGGCAGCAAATTACCCTTGAAACATTCCATTTGTTCCAAAAAAGCAGGGTACCAGAGAGAAGTGCAGATTCCACCAGAGGAGAAGGGAGTCTTCCAGACAGACCAAGGAGATGTGCTGTTTAAAAACGCCTGCAGTTTGGATGTCTTACCCATCCCATATCCAAACATGTCCTCAGCCATGCACTCATCAATGCACTAGAATTCAGAGTAGAAAAATATCTCGTGTCTTTTGGGGGAAGCTGTGGAAGAGAAATTTACAATAAAACTCCTGCTCATCTCTAAGAGCTCATTCAGGTGATGATTTTTAGGCAAGCTGCTGCCAGACTCACATCACACCTTAAAAGCAAAAGCCTTTTTTTTTTTTTTTCCTTAGGAGTCTTCCTCTTTTCCTTGCCACTACATTTTATCCAGGAGGCTGGCAGATCCTGCCCAAACTTCCCACCTGATTTTAGGCCACGCTGCCAGCTCTCTCCCACCCACTCAGCCATTCTGGCTCCAGAGCAGGTGAGCACAGGGAAGCAGCTCCCAGCCCCTATGAGGGGTCATATCCATGATCCACTGCTGTATCCCAGACCCACCAGCGGACAGCTTCAGCACTGCAACCACAGCTAATGCCATAGGAGGGTGTAGGCTAATTTTCCCAAGTATTTCATTTGATTACAGGTGAAATGGGCACCACCCACAACAGGAGACAGAAAATTTACACCTGTCTGTCTGTCCATCCCTCCCCAGGCAGTGGGTTGGGTCTCTCTCCTTGACTGAGCTGCTGGTTTTCCTGAAGGGTCTAAGAACCTAATAATCTCTTCCAGATTTGTTGTATTAGCCTACAAATACTGGCTTGAAATCAGCCAAGGGCTTTCAACACTGTGGTGATTAAAAATAACTAGTGCACAGACAACAGGACTGCAAAAGTTTCATTTCTTAGAGAAAAGAAGCCAAAACCAAGATGCAGGTGACTGAGGAGCACCCCAGGGCAGGGCAGGTCTGGCCCACAGGAGCAGAAGTGAGTAGGAGTCTCCTGGCACTTCACTCAGGGCTCAGTTCAGCCAAGCACGCTGCTCCCCAGTGCCACCCCCAGCTGCCCACCAGTCTTCCACTTTATATGACATCTAATATCTCCAGGGGATGTGCTTCAACATTTGTGTGGCATTAAAATACACAATAAAATGAGCCTCAGTGTCAGGAGAAATGTGTGTATATTAAGATATATTCACTGGTAACAGCTGCCCATGGAAATGCTGGGAAACACTTCAGTATTTAATTAAAAGAGGGCACAAGACAGGAGGCATTACTGCCCAGCAAGGGATCATTAAAGCACACAAGCTTTGGTGGAGCACAGTGACACTGAACGAACAGGGAAGATCAATATGCACCACTTTTCCTCAGCTCTGCTCCAACCCTCTTCAAAGGAAACCTTTATGAGCTAAAATTTAAGAGCATATTACCCTCTCTCACCTTCTCTCTTGCCATTTCTTTTCTGACAGCTTGTTATCCAACAGGGAAGCTGGATAGGACAGAAGACAATGAAACCTGTCCACAGCAGGAGGGTTGGAACTCAATGAGCTTCGAGGTCCTCCCAACCCAAACCATTCCATGATTCTGTGATTCTCTTCAGCCTCACAGGACCTACACCTTCCTTCTGAAAGCTGACAACTTTTTGAAAGTTTCCCCTACAGCACTAGAGTTTTATAGATAATGTACATCCATACATTTAAAGTTGGAGGAGCTTCTTCCAGGAAGAGCTCAGGAGAGAGGGTTAAGCATCCATTAAAATGGATGAAAAAGCCTTGTTCTGCCTCATCTTTAGCTCTCCAAAACAACCATCATCTGATGCCTCTATCAGCACAGAACAGTAACACCGAGCTTCAAAATTCCATTCCTGCAAATCTCTTCTTGCCAGAAAATGACAAATGATTCCTCCTCCACAGGTAACTCTACACCCCTGTGTCATCTCAACTACCTCATGCAAAGTGAAGATCACCAGCACTCTGCAATCGATTACGGCCACAAGAGATGAGCCCAGTGGCCTATCAAATTTAATCCCCAAGACAGAAACCCATGCCAAAAAACATATCCAAAACTCATCTAAGAGAAGTCTTTCCATCAAACTCACAGGCTTTGAATTAAACTGCTCTCAAAAAAAAACCAAAAAAAAACCAACCAACACAGCCCAAATTGAAACTTGTACCACCCCACACCTACAGGCAATTACAGTGGCATGAGGTAACTAGAAATTGTGTTATGTGTTACGAGAGTGTCTCTTTTTAATTCCAATGCCTGTAAACATTTTCTTTAAACAGATTCACTGAATTGTTTAGATTGGAAAACACGTAAAAGTGAGGAATGTGACTTCATTATGTAGATACATGATAAATTCATGAGTTTAATTATGGAGCGCTTCATCCCCTTACCAGGTTAGTTGTAGAATATGCAATAAAAAAGTCTATTCCTATTATATGTGCTACTTTCCCCTTTCAGTGCTGTCAGGCATTGTTTCCGAACTCTGAAAAGGCAAAACGAAACAACACTCTGCTCATCAACTTTCACAAGTGCTGCAGACTTACTGCTTAACTACGCAAAAGCCAAGTTCTGTTGGCTGGATCCCTCCAAGGTGTCACCTCTGCCTTTCCTTCTGACAGCGCTCCCGAATTCATCTGCAAGATGAACTTTCAATGAATTCACCACCCGTCTGAGCACCCCACATCTGGCCAGCAGAACGATCCTGCCAAACTATGCGGCTCCCGACTCCTTGTGCCAGCGGGACCCTTCCCGTGAGGAACACTCTGCCCCAGGTGCCAGCGAAGGATCGCAGCGATCCCAGCCGCGGGGATGCAAACCCCGACAAGCGACACCTGCACAGCGAACAGCGCAGGAGCCGCGCCGCTCTCCTTTCCCGGGAAAGGCTGAGTTCTGTCAGCCAGCGGCGTGCCCGGAGCCTCGCTGACCTTCCCGAGCCCGAAGGGAGCCACGCTGGCCGGAGGGAGCCGGGCGGGCAGCGGGGGCACGGCGGGACCGCGGCTGAGGCGAGCCCGGCTGAGGCGAGCCCGGCCCGCAGCCCCAGCCCCGCCACCCTCCCCGTCGCGGCGCGGCCACCCGCGGGTGGCTCGGTACTGACCGGCCGTGGGCACGTCGGGGACCAGCTTGAGGGGCCCGATCTGCCGCAGCTGGAACGCCGTCCGCACTTCGTGGCAGCTGGGGGACCTGCCCGCCGCCACCGCGCCGCACAGCCCCGCCGCCAGCAGCCACAGCCCCAGGACGGCGCGGCTCCCGCCGGCGGCCATCTCGCACCCCGGCCACGGCCGCGGGCGCGGGCCCTCAGCCGGTCCCGGCGGCGGCAGCGCTGCCCCCGCCCGCCGCCCGCGCTCCTCCTCGGCGGGAGCGGCCGCCGCCGCCCCTCCCCGCCCCTCGCAGCGGGGCCCGAGGGGCGCCGCCGCCCCGCGAGCGCGGCGGGGGCAGGGCCGGCCCGGGCGGGGAGCCCCGGGCGGGCGGGGGCCGCGGGGCCCGGAGCCCTGTCGGGGGCAGCCGCGCTGCTGCCGCCCGGCCCCGCGGGATGCCCGCGCTCAAGTTTGCGCCGAGCATCGCTGCGGTCCCTGCGGAGCCGGCCGGGGCAGCGCGGGCACCGGCAGCGCCCGGAGAGGGGAGATGCGCGCTCGTGCCGCTGGGTTGGTGAGGACACGTACAGAGAGCAGAGCAGGAGATAAAAAGCACTTAAAGCACTGCAGGTTGCACACTCCTTCACGGTCTGCTTCGCTCCTGAAATCCCTAGCAGATGACACGGAAGGGTTTTGGTGAGACAAGTGTTAACTCCAGCCAAGAGTCCCTGAAGAGAATAGAAACTTTATCCCAGGAAACATATCCTTATACACCAAATGCAGATATAAGTTGTCCATTTGAACCAAAGCCAGCAGCAGTTCCATCCTACGTGGTTTGGGGGGCACAGCCCTCTCCTGGGGATCACACACCTTCAGAGAGGTGGTCTGAGATCTTTGCACTGCCCTCAGCAAGCTTCAGTGTCAACTGCTTTACCACACGTTTGAGCACAGAACTATGCTCGACACCTATGAATATTTTCCATTTCACAAAAACACTGAATTTCCAGAGAAGCCAGACCCAAGCAGTCTCCCACAAAGACTCCCATTGGCACAGCACCTCTCAGGCATATGGAGCACGTTACCAGGTACAAGAATGACTATTGTTTGAGGCCCTTATGGCTGATTTCTTGAAGGTTGCTTGCAACCCTCAAGATGCTTCTAATGTGCTTCTGGAGCAGCGGGGGAGCCCACCTGCAGCTAATTTAACCATTACACATTCCCATAGGTAGTAACGAGAGGCTGAGCTCAAGTGCTGAAGTTGCCCGAGTTGCATTTTAATAGCTAAAATGCAAATCCTTTAAGCAATTTACTTCTATTAACTTTGTTCCTATCAAGACAACAACAGATTAATTTCCACCTTCTTTTTTTTTTTTTTTTTTTTTCCTTTTGGAGAATAAAAACTCCAAACAATCTGATGTTTTAACTTGTAAACTAAAAGAAAAAACAAACTGGAAGAACAGACCATATAATCAGGTGTCTTCATTCAAAAGTAGAGAACAAGTCACCCTGAAAGCCCTCTGCTCACGCAGTTCAGAGCTGCAGTCCCTGGCTCATCCTGCAGTTTTCCAAGGTCACATAAGAGCCAGGACACGATGGAGCAAGCCAAAGGGCTGACCCCCAAGAAGTCCAGAGCCATGGACACTGAGGCAGATTGTACAGTCAGCAAGGCTGAAGTTACACACACACATATTAACAAATCGAGGTGGCAACAGGTAGATTAAAGAGAGATGAGGGAATAATCAGCATCAGTGACAGAACAAATTAGCATCATAAGGCACAGTACTGCAGCTGCCAAACCATTGTACAATATGTGGGTTTATGAACCCGAGGAAGATTAACAAGTTGCCCCCAGTTGCATTTTGTTTAACCTCAGGCCCAATCCTAAAATACTTTGTTCAGACAATACCCCCATTGACTTCAGTGGGAGTTCTGCCAGAAAAGAAATGGCAGGATGATGGATCTCCCAAATAATTTACTTGACAAATAACAGCATTATTTGGCATATACGTTATTCTATGAATAGCATCAAATCAGTCCTGTGCAAGGCTTGAGGCATTTAATTCAGTGGAGTTTTTGCTATTGTTTCCAGTGGGTGGCAAATTCAAATGCCTAGTTCTTTTCTAACATGATTTGTTTTAGTGCCTCATCTTTATATGATGGGTGTTCTTTTCATCACCTGTCTTTTTAAGTTATGTCACTTACTTGTAGTTTTTAATTGGTCCTCATGTTAGCAGAGGACAGTCCATTACATCATCTCCAGTTCCTCTCCTTGCCTCAAAATCCTCCTAAGGAGCCAGAATTATTCCTATGCCCAGCAGAAAACTCAGTGAACTGGAATGCCCATACATGTAATCCTGGTTACTTCATTACATGAGGAAACATTTGTTTCTCCTGATTTTGTGATATCTATATTGAGAAACATTAAATAAAGATGGCGTGTTATGTTTTTCAGGCTGGAATTTGATTTTTTTTTTCTCCCTCTTCCAAAAGGAAAAAAGTAGACCTTCCACACCCTGCTTAGGTGTGTGGTTTTGGCCCTGATTATATCCATAACAATAAGATAGTCGTTATCACCTGAGTTATCACCAGGTGATGTGCATGCACACAGTCCCCAGGTAAATGCTGGCCCTTGCATCCCAGAGATGACACTCACCTGTCACACCTCCTGACACTGCTTAGGGGACAAACAAGAACCTTCTGGCCCCACTGAGCATCCAAGATTGCTGCTTAAACCCAGCCTGATGAGAAGTGACAGGCACTTCAGGTGTCTGCCCCTACAAAGTGATCCTCAAACCCAGTGTCATGTTTGACTTCCCAGAGGACTGGGAGCATGGCATAATACAGTGGCTCCAAGGAACGTAGCTCCCATTTCTCCAAAACACACACTCCACACACAGCAGGGCAGTCAGGCTGGCTCTGGTGGAGGTAGGCAGGTGCTTCTTGCAAACACTGGACTGAGTGCTCTACTGGCACAGGGCTACAGATAACACAGAGCTCTTTAGCCAATTATTGTACATGACATTCTACCACACTTGAGCAATTTGCTTGGAACAATCACAGTTTACCTTGTCAACAGGTGTCTTGTATTTTAACAAATGAATATTTATCAACTGTACATCACTGAGAACTGTATCAGTGCTTCTTACAATGAATGGCCACATAAATCTGCCCAAACAATCCACTCAGCCTAATCCTGCTAAAGTGACCACAGTACTCAGCATGAGCTTTGGATGTGTAAGAAAAGCTGGGATCAGGCTTAGAAACAGGGTTTTGTGTGCCTGCTGCCTCAGCCCTTCTCTGGTTGAATATAGCTGGAGCTTTGCCAGTGATTTAAATGGAAGCTGGACTAATTCCCTTATGTTTAAGATAAGCTCATCCCCAACTGGACTTTCCACCAATGGGACTTAATGGGCACGAGGTCTGCTCTTGCCAATTTGGCATCCAGAGGAAAGCCTTGCTGTTTGTGTCTCAGCCATGCCAGGAAAGGCAGCAATCCTTCACAGCCTTCTTTTATCTTTGGAGGTCCAGTTCTTCAAGATACATGTTTCACTGAAGCACCTGAAGAACTCAGTGGACTGAAGCAAAATTAAGGAACCTATTAACGTCATTGGGATAAACCCAAGTGACATGCTGATTTTAATTTAAAAAACAACTTAATCAGCCTCAAAAGAAGTGTAAAATCATCCATCTGTAATTAAGACTAGTTTCCTTTTTCAGCATTTTATAATTTTCTGGTGTTTCTTCTGTTAAGAAAGTTAAATTTATGTTCTGAAGACTATTTCAAGACAGATCAAACTTTAAAGCTGAGTATGAAATTTTAAATATAGCAAAAAAGTCATGCATGAAATATTCATAAATATGCCAGGACTAAAAATCAGTGCTAGAAATTTATTTCTGGTGATTTTACTCAGAATTTCATCATTCTGTTAAATGATGAATACTATGAAACTATTAGAAAAATTTCCAGTCTATGCCTACCATTGTTTCTTAGGGGTTTTTTTGGTTGGTTTTTTTGTTGTTGTTTAGAGATCCCATTTCCTTCTCTTCCCCCTCCCTCCCAGTACTGAGCACAAAGACAATGATCATGCTGCCACATCATGAATTGTTTCCCATGTTGCATGTACTCCATCTAGGAAAAAATGTGTGCAGACCTTTTTGATGGTCAGAATGCAGTATTCCTGTGCTGCCTCATTATTTCAGGGATATTTTCCACTTTACCAGACCTACTGAAATGCACACTTTAGAAGTGCCTGTGGTAGTTCTTTTTTTCCCCCTGAAAAAACCCCATCTGAAATACTTGAAAAGCACAGCCATTAACTTTACCATAACACAAATTTTGAAAAAAAACTTATTAGACCACCAACTAGTCTAAGATCTATGGAAGAAATACAATTGATGTGACAACCCAGCCAGTCAAGACAGCCACTAGTTAAGAGAAAACATCCTATAGACAATGCTGAAGATACTTCCACTTTTTCATCTTTTTCCAGTGTTTCAACAGTGGGAGAACAATTATTTTGTATCAGACCAAAAATCCTTCAGCCCTTGACTTATTTCCTGTGGCAGAGATCAGACCTGCTGTGCTTATTTAGAGATTACACCGTGCACAGCATATCAGAGCTCTCCCTCTCCAGATCTCTTCCAAGTCCCATCCTGGCCCCCAGAGACTGCTGTGAGCTGAGAACATCAGCCTAAACTCCCAGAACAGCAGCTTTTTGGTCATTAAAAAAAATGCCCTGAGAAAGAGCGATCCCAAAATCTCACTGGAAATGTAAGGGAGGAAAAGGCACAGATTTTAATGACTCAGAAAAACAGCACCTCCCAGGGCTGATCCGTGATACAATCCACGAGGGACACCATGGGAAGGTGACTGTGTGGTATCAGCTTTCCCATCTCAGTAATACCAGCTCTTTCTGTCTGAATTCTTCCTCAAGCATCCTGGTCACCAAGCAGCTGAGAAAATGAATATACTCTTTGCCCTCACCTGCATGGCTCAGCATACAAATTAATTTAACTGGGACAAGAAAGAAGGTTCTGAACTTTCTCATGTGAGAAGCTGCCTCCCAGCCCAAGGGAAATCAAGAAGATTACTCAAGGAGTAAAGGCTGCATAACACCAGCAGAAGTATCTAGGTCTGATTTCACTTCAAAATACTAATGACAGAAATAAGTTTCATATTTAAAGTCAGACTGGATACACGGCGAAGAGGGATGTGTGGACTCAGGCTGTGACAGGGCATTCACGCTTCTCTGAGCAGTTGTAATGCACATCAGCCACCCCCTCACCTCCCACAAAATTTCTGCTTGGGGCTTCCAGAGTGACAGACACACATCACATTTAAAGTGCTGAATTCAACTTCAAAATATGCATCAAAAGGTGCCTATAATTTCTGATAACCTGACAAGAACTCCTGGCTTTTTCCTCCCTGACAAGTAAAGATCACAAAATGTTGGCTGCCTATAATTCCTGATAACCTTACAAGAACTCCTGGCTTTTTCCTCCCTGACAGGTAAAGATCACAACATGTTGGACTTTATTAACAGACATTGTTATTGAATTCAAAGCTGCTTCTAAAACTTCAACTTATTCTTCTTAGAAAATAGTGCTCTTATTCAAAAGCTTATGGTATGGAACAAGATCATCTTCCAAAAGTACTATTTCGTAAAAAATTTAAAAGATCACATAAAATTTATAATAGAAGTGTGAATAGGATCATTATAATATTTGTAATAGCTTTTTCTAGCAGAACAAAATGCTAGAAACTTTCACTTTTCTAGCTGGGCACTCAGAAGAGCTGATTTTTAACTATGTGTCAGAATTTGAAGTTAATTAAAACTAATTGCCCACTGTACTGTAAGCGATGCCACTGCATTTTCAAATAGCTCTGTTTCCATGGGATGATTTACTTAAAACTGATGTCTCCCATTGACTGAATTCTGGGTTTGCCTTAATTGTATTGTTCAAGTTGTTTGTCTTTGCTTTCTGCCTTGCAACTTTACATGAAAGGTCATCAATAGCAAAGTTCCTCACTAAGATTGACACTTTATCAACATGAGAAAAAGCATCCTAGAATATCAACTAGTTTATCAAAATAAATGAACTCCTTTGACATCTCACATTATCATTCCCAGCAGTCACCACTTTCTGTCCTCAGAATATCTGTTTATGTGCTCAGCTTTGTAGCAAAACTTTATAGCTCAGAACCACTGTACTGGTACAGCAGCATTCATTATCTTTCCCACATGGGGGTAAATTAAAACTCTTTATTGAGAACATGTGCACACCCAGAGCCTTTCTGCTGCTCCCACCTGCCACTGGCGTGCACACAGACCTGTTCAACCTCGTGTGTCCAAAGTGAAAGTCTCTATGTGCTGGATCACACCAAGTGGTAGCACCTCCTCCTTCACGGGAGGCTGTGAAGGGTGAAAACCCAGGGTTAAATAGGGGCAAATGTGGCCAGGCACAAATTTCTGCAGCTGCCCTGCAGCACGAGGGGCTGCAGGAGCACAGGGGGGTGATGTCTGTCAGGAGAAATGGGAGGAGAGTGCTCTGGATTTCTCAGGGCACAGGTTGAGTTTAGTGAGAAAGCACAGCCCTCCATGCAACTGTGACAAAAGCAGTCTGGCTGCCACCACCCTGATGCACAGCATGGCATGTTCACATCATTCACCTGATGGCAGCACGTGCCTTCAGCTCACCTGCTTCCCCCACCTGACACCTGCAAAGGGTGCTAGGAGCAGATTTCTAGGGCAGAGTCAGCCTTCTGGCATCCCACCTGCAAAGCCTGATGCTATGGGAATGCAGGCTCCACAGGAACAACAATTGCTCCTTTCCTTGTGGTTTGGTTGTGGGAATTACCCCAGGAGATCCAACAACAACCCTGGTGAAGTTTAACACACAGCCAGCACATAGCATCTGCCCTTACCCAAAGCATGTTTCAGTCAGCACACAGCACCCCTGGCACCAGCAGCCAGTAGGGAGCTGGAAGTAGGTCCTGAAGATAACTTTTGTTGCTATAGAAAATGTACTGTAGAGGACCAGATGCTGTATAATCATATTTTCCAGCCTAAGAACATGCCTTCAAAATTAAATTTAACAAGCACAAGCTCGCCTCACATTCCCTGAAGTCAAATCCTGCCCAAGTCCATCCCAAGTGCAAAGACTTCTGTTGAAGCCCACCTCCAGAGGTCAGGTGGTGGTCAAATGAGACAGACAATTGGCTCTGCAGACAGCCTTCAGCTTGCCTTGCACTTTTGTCAAGAGCCTCTGCAAAGTCACTCAGCACAAGTCATCTGCATAGAGATCCACTGGGTGTGTGATGGGCTGTAGGGCAAGGCTGTGTTAAAAATTGTTGGCATAGAGACAGACCATCACTTACCAGTACAATCTGCAGCAGAGAGATGTACAAAGGGATAGACATGAAAAAACCACCACATTTCACCAAGTACAACTTCCAGATGTTAGAGTCATGCAGTATTTCTAGTCCACTTCATTATGAAGGGTAACAGCAGCTTGATAGCCTAGAGACTGAATCAGCAAGAGCAGAACAGGCACAAGTCACTGTTGAAACACGCCTGGGAAGTTTGCCTGTGCTGTCTGAAGCACATTTGGTTAAAATATGCTTTTCATAAAAAATATATGTTGTGAAGAGCTTTTTCTAATTGGCATTCACTGTTGTCAGCTTTAAACAAACACTCTGGCTAAAGATCCCACTGCAGAAAACTTTGTCATAAACATTGCCAACAGGAGAAATCTGGAATGGAAGTGCATGTTTCAAGAAAACTGTGAAAAGCTTCCTGGTTCCACAGTGCTGGAAGCAAGTCCCACTGTTTCTTTTTGGCACAGAAACTGCCCAGTGCTATCTCTGCAAATGGACTTGTGGAGATGTCCCTCAGAGTAGGATCTGGAAATGGTGGAATTGGGAAAGTCTCTGGCATAACTTCTCCTGTATCATTATTAGTGCCAACACTCAGCACCTTTGCAAACTGAGAAAGTGTGATACAGAATTAGAAAAATAAAGAGTGAGCACACTGGGTTGCATTTAATGTACAATATATGCTACATGTACTACTGTGTTTTTTAAAATTGTAGTTAACAATTGGTTTCTTTTGTTTAAATACTGAAAATCGCCTTTTGCTGTTTTCACATCACACCATAAAGGGACTTGTAGATATAACACAACAAGTAATCCTGGAGCTGAAAAGTGCTCTTCAAAGGGAGAGAAGCTGAATGCAACAGCTCAGTAAAACCCTGTGTGTGAGTGCAGACTTTCCTAGTTGGTTTTGCTCATGAGTAGCACAGCAATTGCTGCAGTTCTTCACATGAGTGAAACCGGGATGTTCAACCCCTTCAGCTCCAGTCCTGCTGTGGGAAAATCCCTGAATGTCCACCAATGTCAGTTAAAGTTTTTTCCCTGTATTCATGATTCTTGCCAGCAGATCAGCAATTTCTATTGCAACTCGTCTAGGGACACATCACTGCAGCTTCTTGATGCCATGAGTTTCATGGTGCTTTCACAACTCCTCTGTTTGGGGTCAGGCTGCTGCCACCCCTCCCTCAGCACACTCCGCTCTCCAGGATGCGGAGCAGGTCCTGGCCTCATCTGCTGGACACCAAGTTTTTCACCAAATGCACATGGCTGTAATCTCTCTTCTCCAAGAGACTGCAGGAAAAGGCAGATGAGCCCTGAGCAAGTATAAATTAATGCTGACATTTGCTGGAATAATGTACTCTCTCGAGCCTCTGCATCTATGACGCCAATAGAGGCTGCTGGCGACACGAGTTTATATGCAACTTTCTGCTAAATCAGAGCATCATCTGCACAAATCAAGCACTTGGGAGACATCCTGAGATTTGTGATGGTCCCTAGAGCTATAGCTGGGTTCTGAGCCATCTATTCTCACCGACTGCTGAGATTCCTTACAGGCAATTTTTAGTGACAGAACTGAGGATAAATCCCACCCGTATTTCACAGAGTAACGGGCAAGCTTTGTTTGACTTTGAAGTACAGATTACTCAGCACTGATAGCACTAGCTATTCCACACTGCTCATTTTCCTTCTTCAAAACCAAATCCAGGGCTGGTTATAAGTGGATTTCTGCCCTGCACAGTAAATCTGGGACAAATGTGGGCCCCAGGGCATGACACCTGTTAACCCCAAGTTCTTCACACAGTTGGAAAGTTGAATGAATCAGGATTTTTTACCTAGTGGCAAACTGTGTATGTGTGATCCAAGACCCCTCAAAAACAGTACAAAGCTTCTGAGACCCCAGTGAGCTTTGGGACAGGTCTGCTGTGGCCTGGTGCTCCTGGACATGTTTGTCTCTGAGCATTCAGAGACAAGGGCTGGTGCCATACTGTAACTCCTAAGAATAACACCCACTATCTGCAGAATTTTTGCCCTCCAAGTCAGCAGTTCCAGCTCACTGGGAGGACCTCAGCCTGGAGCTGAGTGTGTCAATATTTTCTTAACAGGGTTTCTATACCTTCCATCAAACAATGTCTTAACCACAGCTCTTCTCAATGACTGGATCAACGTGCAAGAATTTAGCCCTTTAAGCTATGACTTACAGGCATAGATCTATCCAAAATAAAACCTTAAAAGTCATCAATAAACTGGATACTAGGACTAGGTGTATATACTCACAACCAGAATTTGCACTTAAAGATGTTGATGTGAGGAAACATCTTTGTGAAGGAAAACACAGAGTATGAGCAGGGGTTTTTTTTAGCTCTGATATACCACTTAAGCTGTGGCATGCTTCATTTGCTGAAATTGAATATAATATGTCTTTGTATTGAATTATACTTGGGTTGGTTATTAAATGAAAACTATTATTCCATTATAGCCATAAGAAATGGGAGTGCTGCATATGGCTCTGTGCAATCCATTAACTGGCTTATGGAGCCCAGGACCCTTTAGAGACCATTACAAATCCATTCCATGGCCCTCTCTGCCAGATTTTACACTCTGATATCTGCACTCCAGGCAAGAGGCATAAGGCTCTGTAGAACCGCTGTTAATCAGCCTTTATACACTGTTTGTGCCAGCAAAGAATAAAAAAAGAATATTCTAAGCTTAAACCTATTTCTCATGTATTAAACCTATTCCTCATGTATTGTTCTTTAGATGTGTGTGATGCATGCAAAGAGCTCCACTTTTCTAGGCTGCTGTACTAACCAAAGTACATCAGGCTGAAGAGTTCACAAGCAGCTCATCTGCACCAATGCCCATCTGAACCTATCTCTTGCAAGGCAATAATTAACAATACAATAATTAACAAAACAAGGCAATAATCTTGCACTATGTGGATATTTTCCAAGGGCACAAAGTGAGAATAATAAGGAGAGTTACCTTAACTGACTAATAGACAATCTTCCTTAATATTCCTTCTGGTGTCTGGGGGTTTTTTAATGCAGAGTTCTATTTTCTGTGTACAGAATCACTAATATTAGAATTATTTACAATGATTCAGCAAGATCATTTGTTTGTGCAATGTTCTTTGAAACAATATGATCATCCAGCTATGAGTCTGCATGGTTTGTGTTTAATAAAGGTCAAGCTTACAGTGTGAAATCGATCTTTTGTAATTTCCTTTCTAGCATCTAATGTGGGAGGGCAGCTTGGATTTAAAAGACACCAAGTTAATGACTCCAACAAAGATGTTAGTTGAAAGCAAAAGTTTGATCCAAGTTTTAACTAGGAATGTTTTGCTACCCAAAATGAGTCTTTCCTTTTGGTTATATTTGGTTAGGTGAATTTTCCAAGCTATCTGATACAATCAGTTCTCTCTCCATTATCCATGCCATGTTCACCAACTCAACATCAGTACTCAAACTTTTACCTGGAAATGGTGATGACAGGATGAGGTATTGGCTCCCTGTGGGTCTGGACAGGACTTATGAACACGTGATACAGAAGTCACACAGAAAATGGTTTGTCACCAAAGCAGGGGAAATGCTCCAGTGAGTTGCAAGTTCCAGAAACCTCCTACACAGCAGCATTCAGCCCAGGAGAGGCATGGAAGGGAGACCTTGGTAAAGGTGGTGACATGGAGACAACAAACCCCAGCTGCTGGAAGTGGACACCTGGCTCTTTTTGACCCCATTCAAGGTAGAACTGAGCATCTCTTTGCTGATGTCCAGAGGATGTTCCTTACTAACATCTAAGAGAGAGGAAAACGAGCAGGAAAAGGCACAAGGAAGAGCCAAGCAGGAATTGTGAGGTGCTTGGAGAGCAATGGCATCGACAGTCCAGTGTGTTAGCACTCCCACTGCCAGAACTTTGAAACATGCCTTCACTTAAGACAAACACAGTCTTATGTATTTAGTACATTTTCTGGCAATAGAGTGAAAGTTGATGTGCTAAAAATGCATGACTCATGCAGGCTGTTACACTTCATTTCCTCCTGAGGAAAGACAACTGTTCTTGTCTTTGTCTTAGGGCCAACATTTTGGGTAATCTACCTTTGACACTTACAGCCCTAAGCCAGTTGGGATTTCTCTCTGGGCCAATTCCTAGTCCCTCTTCCAAACACAAAAACTGCAAAAAAGCTGATGCAATTCCTCAAAAGCGTGAGGTGGCTGTGCAGAGGGTGTGGGCTGCCTTGGCAAGGCAGTAATTAATTGTCTAATTAGCTGATCTGAATCACTACCACTGTGCGCACAGAGATCCGCAGGTGAGCTGTGACAACAAAACATCTTTTTGGCAAGCCTGTTATGATCTGTCATAGCTCAGCACAGGAGTTGAGACAGCCCCACCTCCAAGATATCCAATCTACTTTACAGGAATGAGCTCTGAACTGCAGGAGACAGGAACTCAAGGGTTTTTTTCATATTTTTGTTGACCTATTGTTACCAGGGTCAGAGTTATTTCAAGTTACACCAAACTCCACCACCAGGAATTTTCCTATGGACTTCTTTCTCCATTCAGTAAATTCATTCAGAGGAGCTGAGAGCAGATGCTTACATAGAGGTGAGAGAAGAGGGAAACCTGCCCAACTTGGCAGCATCTAGGAGCATCTGGTAGCAATAATACATCAGAGGTTGCTATTTGACTTAAGGAGACTGTTCCTAATGCAATAGAAAACCCTTCCCACAACTGGCAACAAGAACTTGACAAATTCCTTTTCATTCTATTTTTCCCACTATTTTCAATACCATGTAAAGTTTGTGGCCAGAAGAGATCCTCCTTTCTGTACCTCATCAATAGGGAACTTGCCCTTTTTTTTTTTTTTTTCTCTCCTTAAGTACCAGTACTTTTGAAGAAAGGAGAACGGCCAAAAAAGATCCCAAAAATGTTCTCAGGGGAACATCTTGCTGGAAACAGGAATTGGAGATAATTCACCCTGCTGACTGATTCATGGCAGACATGCTCCTTCTATGTATTTAAGGTGCTCCTGATATCTGATCAGCTCAGGCTTTCAAGCCCCTTCCTAGAAACTCCTGAAAAATCAAATTGTATTTTTTTAATCCACAGGCTAAAAATTCAATGAGCTGCAATCATGTCTACTCCAAATTCTTCTGATTGAAGAATTTCTATTATTAGG
The DNA here is from genome assembly GCF_009819885.2 of Catharus ustulatus. Taxonomy (NCBI): domain Eukaryota; kingdom Metazoa; phylum Chordata; class Aves; order Passeriformes; family Turdidae; genus Catharus; species Catharus ustulatus. Next base: position 1,639,105 of record NC_046230.1, on the reverse strand, counting down.
ATAATTCAACTCTATTGATACCTCAATTCACCTATGAGAAAACAGGCATGAAGCACTTTTTAGGTGCTACATTCCTTCATAGGAAAAAAGTAGAAAAGCATTCCTTATGTCAAGCTGCCTGCACTGAATAATTGTCCCTCATTTTATTTCCTTTCTGGAAAGACATCTTTTCCCCAGTCCTTGTTTCATAAGAAAGAGAAGATGAACATCTAGAGAAATTTGCAATCAGGACTTCCACAGCTGTTCAATGTACCAGGGAAATCATACAAAGGACTCCCTCCTGTGCCCCTTGTTACACCAGGATAAATCTGCATTCCCACTTCCCCTGCTGCAAGGACAGTGGAGATCACTGAAGCTGCCAGAGCCAACAGAACAATCTCTCATCCTCTCTGTCTGACTGCAAGGGGGTAAAAAATTGCTTTGGCGGAGCCCAGGGGGCTTGGAGGTCTCTGCAATGGCCAGGCATCAGTGGAATTGCAATCAGCTGACAGAAATGGGCACACAAGGGCTGCCTCTGGGTTGCAGGGAGCTGCCCTCTTCAGAGGGAGCCTCTCTTTGTTAGGAGGCACCCTGCAGAAAAAGGCACTGCCACTAATTTAGAATTCCACCTGAAGAAGGGTAGGAATTTCACAAAAAAGGTGAATTTTATAAATTGTAAGGTTTCAGCAAGCTGGGGCAAATCTCTGGAGAAGGTACAACTTCAAATAGAAACATACAACTTACTATTAAAGACAAAGGCAGCTCAAAGTATTTCATATGGAGAAAAAAAAAATCAAGCTGTAAAACCTTGTATCTCCTGAGGAGCAGTGTCCTCTATCAGTTATGGCAGCACCTGGAGGATTTATTTACCCCTCAACACTTCCTGACTAAGGAATCATTTGGATCAGATCATTCTGGGGAGGGTAATTTCTCTGTGCAGTAACAGATCTGCTCCCAGCCATCAATCCCCTGCACTGCCAGATGAATACCAGGGGCTGCACCAACAAAAGCAGAACTGGACTAGAGCCAAAGCTCTTGGTACTACAGACTTCACATTTTTAAACGTGGTATTTTACTGCTATTTAGTACTTTAACACTGATTTATCCCCAGTTAAAAGACAATAAGCATCAGTATCTCTGGCTGGATGCTATGCATGAATTCTTGAGGATCTCACATTTTTAGAGACTGTCACTGCTTTCTATTTGTTTCTTTTCACTTTTTTTTTTTTTGTAGCTAAAACAAAGTAATTTTTTTCCTTTCTAAAGCCAAACCCTCTCTCCAGATGACAAAATGCTGTAGCTAATGAAATGAAAATGATACATAAGGAACCACCATTCAGAAGAGTTATTCCAATTGGCTGATGAAAGGCATCCTGATACAGTAAACACATGTTAGAAAAAGAACAGAATTTCTGCTTATAAAAAGACAGTTCTCAAGTGTTAACCATTAATTTCAAATGAAATCAGTTTAACAATGCTCTAAGGTAGCAATATAACGATGTAATTTCCCCATTAGATTTAGTAAGTCCTTTTGTGGGCACCAAGATGACAAAACCCACATGATATACAAATAAATCAGAAAAAAAACCCACTACTGGATATTTATTTTCATAATTTCTCTGAGGACACTGAAATTTCTCATTAAAAGAGGGCCTGGCTGCAAAGAACAAATCCATATAACAAATTAATATACTGTTGATGAAACATGGAATATATACAGCAGGATTATAAATATGAATTTTATGCATCACTATACAGAATATGCAGTGAAATCTCCTCTTCCCACAAATGTAATAAAGGAATAAACATGTTGCAGGAATAGATTTATTGCACAAAGTTGCATGTTTAAGAGGTCTCCTGAGCTGTATTATGTGCTAGGTACACTCTGATTGATAGCAGCTTCCAATGCAGGGCCCTTTATCCCCTAACATATCTCCCTGTCAAAGCTACAAACTACTTTTTCTGTTTGTCTTTTTCTTCCATTCACTGACAGCTAAAACACTCCTGAACAATGACAAAGTTTCTGTAAACTCTTTCTCATAATAAAAAGCTTCTACCCTGCTGAATTTCCAGGACATCCTCGTGTTCTTTGACTCCATCCACCAGCAAAGGAGTCCCACGTGACAGGAGAGACCTGAGCAGTCTTTTGAAAACTGGGTTGTGTGCAAGGGATCACAGAGCAGCCTCCAGCCCTTCCCACTAAAAGTCATGGGAATTTCATTCCCAAGTCCCACAGTCTCCTGCAGATCATCCCATTTTTCTCAAAAGAAAAGAGGCACTGCCATTTAACAGAAAGCTGCACCATGTTCATCTTGTCCTAAGGAGGAAGGGAACATCTCTCTGTGTCAATGTGGTATTTGCATCCCTTCATTAGTGGCTTGTCTTTATTTTCTTGTCTTCCCTCAGAGTCAGGATTAAAAACATGAAGATGCATTTTCTTGTGTTTGGGCTTTGTTGTTTATTAAATCTTACCTAAAATATAGAGCGTTCAGCAGCACTTCCAGCTACCAGTTAAAAGTGAGCTAAATGGAGCTGAACCCAGCTGGTTACACGGTCTTTTAAAGCTCAACAATCCAATAGAGAATTAATACCTATATTATTTATACTTTTGACCCAATAACCAAACTCTTCAGTGCAGCACTAACTGTCCAACCAGAAACTATTACCTGATACCATGAAGAAGGAGGAAGAAGGCAGAAAGAGACACCACCCAAAATCCTCCATTTTGTCCCATATCTATTATTATGTTATAAAACTCTCATGTTTAAAACCCTTCACCATGTGAAATTGCACACTTCTATACTAACCACACACCAGTGATTTTAACTCCATCACTCAAATTTGGAGCCTTCTCCAAGGCCCCAGGTCAAAAGCAGTGTTCTCCAGGGGGTCAGTGTCAGAAAGCACAGAAAGCTCAAAAATCCCAGGCTTCTGGGATTCAACACCTCTGCAACTGTGGCTGAAGCTCACCTGACAGATCCATTGGGAAAAATGGCAAGAAAGAGATGATCAGCCCTGGGCCACTGTTTTTAAAGAAAATCTCCCTTTTGAAACTGATGAGAAGTAAGTCAGTGTGATCTGAACAGGGTTGTGCTGTGGGTTTTGTATAATTTTTATATGTGACTGTCAAATCAATCTGCGATGCACCTTTGTTGATGAGTTCATTTACTCACATAAAAATTAAAATCGGTCTGGCTCCTGCATATATGCTCATTGAGGACCCTGTTGCTGGCTTTGAACCATTTCTGCTGCTTGCAAGGCTGAGCATAAATCCCCAGGCCTGCAGAGTAGACAGATACACTCACAGCAGCTTTCAGACACACTGGACCAATTTATTCACCAGCCCAAACCAAAATCTCTTCTAACTCCATTGAATCAGCCTCGCTTCCTTTGAGGACACCAGTCTTATGCCAAACCCTGGTAACTGAACATCATTTGTTTGTTGTTTGTATTGAAATGAAGTGCTAACTAGTACATCTCCTGTTAAAGAAAGAGTGGCATTGAGTAATTCTAATCAGTTCCTTTATGAGAAAGTCTGTTTCCCTTCTGCCCATGTTTGCTGTCTGCATGCTAATTCAGCCCTGCTTAAACATGCAGTGTTGTCACCACTTACCCAAGTAAATCTAGATTTTTTATCATTAAACCACATTAAGACAGGTAAATGATTTATTCATCTGGATTGCATTGTTCCCGAGACAGAGACATCCACAAACACCATCATAAGTCAGTGTAAAATATGCACTTGCTGTAACTACGCTGTTCAATTACTGATTTCCTGCAGTTCAAGCAGTTTTTATCTATTCTATCTCCTCTATCTTGGGCAATGTGCTGCCATTTAGGAAAACCACTAGAGGAAACCTATGGCCTACTGCCCTACATTAAAGCCCTGCTAATTAATTACAGATATTCTTCCAGGACTGTGTTCTGGATCAATGGGGGGGGGGGGGGGGGGGGAAGCATCCCATACTTTCCCTTTGTTTTTCCATTTCCACACCACATCTAATGGCTCTTGTATTGAAACCCTATGCTGAATGTAATGAGATGCAAGACTCTTCTGCATCCATGGTTACTATTTACTAACAAAACTGATGATGTCAGGAATTTAATTAGGTTGTTTCTAGCACAGAGGTTTTAAACCATGAAATCATTAAAGTGTCTAATCTTTTCTTTGTTTGCATTTTATAAAAAAGTAAACCCCAAACTAAACACCATTCCTGTCACAGAGAGCTGAGCTTCTCAAGGTTTGCCAGGCATAACACACTAACAGGTTTAAGGGTAATTAACACAAGCTAGTCCACACACTATTCTTTTTTCAAATTACACCACAGCAGCAGCTGCCACTAGCACTGCTGGGCTTTCAAGATTGTATCAGTGTTTTTATTACAAATCCTTACTTTCAAGATTTATAACTTGGCTGTAAAAATGAGCTTCAGGCTAAAATTTGGCATAGGTGCTCCAAGAATTTGTTTTTAACACCAGAATTGCTATAAACCTGCATAGAGTTGGGATATGCTGGGACACCACTACAGAGGGAGGTAGGTGCAGGGCTGTGGAAATACCCCATGTCCTTGTTTCATCCATCTAATCCCTGAGCTCCCTTCCTGGGAGCCCTGGCCTCCTGCCCCTCTGCCAGGGGCTGGGCAGCCTTGAGCAGAGCACAGCTTGCTTGGCCTCAGAGAGGATCCAGCCCAGAGTGGATGGAATTTTTTTTTTTTTTTTGTCAAACCATTACAGCCCTCAGAGACCCTTCAGTGGGAAGATGCCCACGGAAACAGCTCCATGGCAAAGGCATAAGGATGGAGCACACAAAGCACCTGCCACCCTGCCAGCTCAGCTCCCAAACGTGGGAACCCACAACACTTCAGAGGGGGCTGTGCAGCAGAGATGCAGCCTGTGTTCAACCAGGGACAGAGACCACAGGATTACCAACAAGCAGGAAAGTACAAGCAGCTGGTATCTGCCACCTTTTCTGTTCTGATGAAAAGGAGAGCAGCACTGAACATGGTTCTGGTCCCTGCTTTTATAGATTAACACCTGCAACCCAATGGAATCAGAAAAAATTCTTCCTTGAGCAAGACTTCAGTAAAAAAAATGGACACCAATACTTTGTATGTGATATCATGGTAGTTTCCACTGGCTGCTCTGAAGGTGGGCAGGAAATGCTGCTCTTCCCCATCACACTCATACCACTCTGGGACGCCTGGAAGGTATCCTGCTGCTGCTGCTCACCAGCTGAATGGCTGTGAATTCACCCCTCTGCAGGAAACCCACGCTGCACAGAGCAGCCAGGGTCCCCCCAAGGACACCCCTGTAGCACAGACAAGTGACAAATGTGAGGATTACTGTAATGCCCTTGGGAGAATTAGAGCATGCCAGGAAAACTCAGCCTCGTTCATCCCTACAAAAGGGATAAAACCATTCTTTATCACTATTACCACCAAAGCTTCTTAATGTACAAAGCCAGAGGTATCCTGTCAAAAAGCAGTAGAGTATCAGACAAACTAAAGAACTCAATTAAACCCAAATTTCCCAGAGTCACGTTTCTGGAGTTTTGACAGCTTCCCCTTTGTCATCAGAGTAGAAATCTCATGGAAGTGTCAGAAGTTCTAAGTGATAGGAATGTGATCACACTTAAGAGTAAAAATAAAAACAAAAAAGAATCGAAGGTACAACTTCAAAAGGAAAATAGGCTAGAAGTCAAACTCAAATCAACACATGGAATTGCTAAAGGCCCCAAATAAGCATTTTCCTGAGCATAGCCTTTTGAACAGAAAGCTGTTGAAAGGTAGATTGGAAGAAGATCATTGCATTGGGGTTTTAAGATAGTGGTTTAGTTTCGTCATGTAAGATAAAAGCAACTCAGATTTACTGCTACTTCATGTAGCAAGATTCTCATTAAATTCAAGATAAACACTGAAGAGGACTGCAGTGGGGTAAGGGGTTTTTACTTTTGAATAATCAAACTTCTCCTAACAAATGCTATGGTGGGTTGGTGAAAGCCTTTTGCTAATCTTAGCAAATTATTTTGCTTGCAGAAGAAACCAGAACCTAAAGTTTGTGTTTTTTTCATTTCAAACCCACTTATTTTCTGTATTATGTCCTAAACTTTTATTTGAAGACTGAAGTATTTAACAGAGGTTCTTTTCAAGTTGTTATTTTGGTTTTTTTTAAATTTCAAGCTTTGAAAATGAGGCTGCAGTTGAAGTTCATCATACTTGATTTTTGAATCATGAGAAACATTGGTGGAAATAAACTAAACAAAAAAAATGATCATCCCACATCCCAGAAAGACTGCATGGGTGCCCCTGAATAACCTGAGTCAGCATGTTAGGAATGCTTGTGTACCTGAATTTGGACCAAGTGCCCTCAAGTCCTCTGTGTCAATTATTTGTGAAGCCAGTTCTGTTATTCAGAGGCTCTGAAGACAGCACCCATATGTTCTATACAGTTCATTTTCTAAGCTTATTTTAAAGGCCAGTCCTTGAGAAACTCAGCTTTCCTTCAACTTCTTCACAGGCTCATGCCAGTCCTCCAAACACAAGAATAATCTGTTCCTGTATAAGACAGAAGTAATAATTGAGGAGACTTTTGAGAGAAGGATGGGTGCTGCCCATGTCCCCTGACACGTTCAGTTCAGGGGGAGATGAAGGTGCCTGCCCATCTGTCCCCACACTGTGCTGGGGGTGAAATGCAAGCACAGCTCCCATTTCCAGCGACTTCCCTCAAAGGAATTCAGTCCCTGCCTCACCACTGGGCCTGGCCATGGTGGCCTCAGAGTAAAGACTCCTCCTGGGAGGAAAGCAGCCAGAGGAAAGCTCTGCAGGAGAGATCTGGGGCTCCCACTGCCCCCAGCACCACGCCTAGCACACTGAGAGGTGGCACACTGAGGATGGCACAAACAGAGGGGATGGCACTGACAGAGGGGGTGGCACACAGAGGAGATGGCACAGAGGGGATGGCACTCACAGAGGGGGTGGCACACACAGAGGAGGTGGCACTCACAGAGGGGGTGGCACTCACAGAGGGGGTGGCACTCACAGAGGGGGTGGCACACACAGAGGGTGGCATTCACAGAGTGGGTGGCACACACAGAGGGGGTGGCTCTCACAGAGGGGATGGCACACACAGAGAGGGTGGCACTCACAGAGGGGGTGGCACTCACAGAGGGGGTGGCTCACGCAGAGGGGGTGGCACACTACCGCACCACACCCCTGGAACAGCTCTGCCCAGCTCAGTGACAGTGCTTTGTCATTTAGATTTTGCTACCCCATTTTTCCAAGGCAAGACTCCCAAAATGAGCGAAGGGGACTCCTGGGTGCCACCATTTATCAGTGGGGCCACATCAGGGCTTCCAACCCCAGAGCCTTCTATGCTCCAGGACTGGAGCCACCGAGGTGCTCTAAGGACAGCTGGGAGAACCTGCAGGCAAAAGACTTGGCAACAAGCACTTTTCCAGAAATGCTTTAAGTAAAGAGATGCCTCATTGCTCATAAGTCACCTTAAAGCAGCAGGCAGAGAGGACACTGAAGATGAATCTGAGTGAGTGGCTATTACTTAAGTGAATGACAAAGGCTGTTCTAACTGAGCATTTAATTACTTTGACCTTGTAATAAAAAACACCCCTTTTATATTTGTTCCAGGTTTGCATAATCAGTTTCTTTCCTCTTTGATCACTTAACCACATGCATTTCTCCTGCACAGAGCTTTGCTATTGTTCCCATCAGACTCCAAAATGCCACTGTGCACTGTTATTGCACAAAAAGCAGAAACAGCAAGTTTAGGCATTCTGCCATTGCCATTTCACTTATTTTCATCTTAAGTGCAAAATGTTCTTTGTCTGGCAAAGAACAAGATGTGTGTGTCACAGTGGGGAGGGCAAAAATATGAGCTGAAAGTCAAGCAGGATACATTGTGCTCACCATGCTGTGTTTTTGTGGGCTGAAAGTCACCCATGATCAGCGGATCCAAAACTCAACATCGAAAAAAAAAATTCAAATAAGAAGCAAATTAAAAACCCTTGGGAAAATCTCCCACCACCATCTCAATACAGATAGTGAAGAATTACCAAGATACCCTGGTCTTTATTTACTAATTATTTTTTGGAGACTGATTTTTTAAGCACTTGTTTTGTCAAAGGAGAGAGGAGCAGGCAGAGCAAAGGGGAGTTATCAGAAAGGAAAGCAGAGCTTTCAGCCTACTTGTGTTACTTTCTACCTTCCACCAGAAAAAATAGGATGAACAGAGGAAAAGTATAGGAAGAAGCAGTAGGGAAATGGCTAAAATCTGTGGTAGCTGAAAAGTCCTTAAAATGGCTGCTTAGTGTGTTCCAAAACTGAAGTGCAGGGTAAGTCCTGAAGCCAAAAGGGAAGAACACAGCCTGTCCTAGCAAGTAACAATTGAAGAATTCAGGCTTCCCCTTGGGTTGAGCCATAGTAAGAGGTGGCAAGTATAAAAATGCTGCAGATACATAACAAAACAAGTCTGAGTGGTTTAAATATCTCTTCCACTAGAATGATGGCACAAGGGAAGGCAGATCATAGTTTCAGAAAGGAGGCAAAGCAGCTGCAATTCATTTCAGCAGCAAAGAATCAGTAACAAGACCAAAACAAAGAAATGCATTTGTGTAAGCGAGGAATCTCTGGAGAGGCAGTGCCAGCATAGTCCAACTGTGGCTCAGAAGAGATAAGACTGATCCAGAAATTCATCCTAGAAAGATCCTTAATGAGCAGAACTTCTACTCTATGGCCTAAACAAGAGCCTTGCAATAATCTAATTGTTATTTGGTAGGATATTCTCAAATTCATCAGTAGAAGTTAATCACCATTAGCAGTCACTGCCAACTATTTCAGCTGAGGAATATCAGTCCCATCTGCCAAGACAAAAACTGAAGTACCAAAACTAACATCCAAGTCTGGAATATATGAGATCTGCATTCACTTTGTGGCACAGCAACAAACTTGAGGGCCCATTTCAGAGAGAATAAAGGAACAGATCAGGGTAGAAGAGTATCTTCCTCTATGACATACATGAAAATGTTGTTTTAATCTAACCCTTTTAAATCAAATCAAATCTATACAGACGTTAATGAGAATTGTAGCAGTTACAGAAAGCCAGGTGTCACAACAAAGCATCACTGCCTTCAGTTCTGTGGGACTTTTTGCTTGTTTGTGAACTGAGATTGACGCATAACAAAATCTGATGATGCTGCTCCTTTCTCACCAAACTTTGCAGCACATTCCTGGCCCTCAGAGTTCAATGCCTGAGACAAAGGGGCTCTGAACTCATCTCAGATAATCAACAGCCACATGATAAGCATCAGTAAGATAACCCATAAAACCAGCTTCTGGAAGTCTGTAGTTGTACAAGAATGCCTAAAACACCCCCACCTTGTGCCAAAATACAGAGAACTGTTTAGTCACTAATGGGACTGCTGGTCCTAGTGATTAATTTAAACAAAAAAATTGTTTTATGGTCTAAAATTGGCTCATACATGGAACGTGTTGGATACCGTGCCCTGAGAAATTGTGTTTTCCTTTTCTGTTGTAAGGAAAGGATGTTGTATCAGCAGCCTGACTGCAAACTTTCCTCTAGGGCTGAGCTGCTGCCATGTTCTGTGCATTGACTTGTGCTTGGAGAAAGGCACAAGCAGAGCTCACAGAGGCAGCATCTGCAAAGACTGCCACTCATACCTAAACATTTCCTATCTAATGTTAAGTGTACAGTAATTTCACAACTATAAGGCGCACCCTTTTGACTAAATTTTTCCCCCAAACCCGGAAGTGCACCTTATAGTCCAGTGCACCTTATGGTCGTGAAATTACTGTACTTGAATCTTTTAAGAGCAGAGACAGGTTGAAGTTCATCTTGTTTTTTAGTTCTGCTGTAGATCATCACACTGAAGGTCTCTCTGGGTCTCTGTGGTCATTGAAAAATAGGAATAAAATGCCTCCAGCCACCCATTTTTAGGCCATAAAACCTCTGCGTTGCACATCTGAGTTACTGTGTTACTGTCCTGTGTGCTCAGCCCTGCAAATAGGAGGGTGAAATAATATACTTTTGAGACATCTATTCCTTTCAAAGTTTGTCTAGAGAGAGTTTCCAGAAACGTTGAGCTATTTCACAGAGTCACAGAATCCTTACGGTTGGAAGGGAGCTCTGGAGATTACCCAGTCCATCCCCCTGCCAGGGCAGGGTCACCTAGAGCAGGTGACACAGGAACACATCCAGGTGGGCTTTGAATGTCTTTTCAAATTAATCCTTTATATTAGAATGCATCAAAACAGGTCAAAGTGAAGAAGAGAGGCAGTTATTCCTTGCCCCTTTGATCAAGACAGTGGACTTTCCATAGGTCCTCATTTCACTTACAAGAACAGTTCCACATCACAACTTGCACAAGCTACTTTCAGGTAAAATCAGAGTGCAAAATAAGTAGATACAAGATTTGTTAAAAATATATTTTTCAAACGAAGTAAAGACTGTTTAAAGTTTGTCTTTTTTCTTAACTCACATTGTGATTGCTGCACTCATTCTGAGAACCTGTATGCTATGATGTTTAATGCATGTCTAAGTGCTCCCTTGGTTACAGCATCCCACTGAACACAGGGAAATGGAACAGCTCTGGGCTTCAGGCTCTGACCACACCCCTCATGCCTGCTGCCAAGATCTCACAGAACTGCTAAGGCAAGCTGAGTTTTCTCCAGTTTGACTGGACTGATGTGGCTGGCAGTGGAAGTTCAGCAGAAGCCCTTGGCCCGAACACTCTGGGGCAGCTCCTGCAGAGCCTGGTGAACACCTGCAGGGTAAGGGGCTCCTCTGAGCTCGTGGCACCACAGCTGCTCTCAGCAAGCTGGGTTTAGCACTGAGCTGGGAGCTCAGACTTGTGATGTGGCCACAAGAGCAGGAGGGCTCTACTCAGTGACACTGATGACTTCCCATCCCAAAAAACAGCAAGGACATGAATCACTGGCCAAGAGTTTCAGAGTCCTGGTGTATGCAAGCATGCCAGGGTGACCTAAATAGATTCAGAGTACTCAGTGCTGACTTGAGCACAGTGTGAAGAGCCTGAACTTCCAAAGCTGATCACAAATTCTCTAGCCATATGAATAGGCAAGGACTGTTACTGATTGCTGAACACTTATTTTGTTACCTGCTGAAGTTAAAATGCATCGCAATAGACCCTCTCCCTAGCCATTTCTTCACCAAACAGATAGAAAGCAGCTTTGTAAAGCTATCTGTAAACTTTTCCAATACTTCAGCTACAGGGTTACAGGGTCTGCAACCCAGATGGGTTGCTGCTATTCTCAGTGAAATATACTATTAATTAGCTGCTGACAGCACAAACCAGCTTTAAACTGTACAACTGGAGGAGGGTGGGGGAGACATCAAATGAACCTGAACTTCAGGGGACAAGATAGAAAGGTAACAGATGTTGGTGTGCCCTGACCTTGGTCTCATCACTGTTCCTGTAGGACTAACATAAATAAAATTTAACAACCAAAGAAAAAAGTGAAAGGGATTCTCTAACAACTCCCAGCTAGGCTCTAGCACTTTGGCATATGATAAAAGCAAGGGTTACATGCTCAGTGTGAGCAAGTGGAGCTGTACTGAGTGCCAGGTGAAGATCTCCAAGCACACAACATGGACATAGCACAGCTCTGGCAGGATCACACATGAGGACAGGGCCTGTCATTTCATCTTTCCACTGGTGGTGGATACCACACACTCAGGAGAAGCCAGAGTGCCCCAAAGTCATTAAACAACCCTTAACTCCTGGATGGCACAGGGCTCTGACACGAGCACAGCCTCAAGTCTGGTTTCCTCATGGACAAGGAAAGTGTCCTGTGCTTGTGACAAGCATGGAGAGTCAGACACAAATATACCTCATCCTTACATTTCTGAAGTCCATGAAACAAAAAATAGAATTAAAACCAAACAAGCAGCATAGATGACTGCTTAGATTGCAACTGCAGGAGTGAATATCTAACACAGAAACCAAACTCTAAGGTACCTACACATGCTTTGGGCAGGAATCATGACATAAATTCACAAAGTGTCTAACAGGAAAAACCACCTGGGACTACCACAACCACAAGAAGAGTTGAGACAAGTGGCTGAAGAATGAAAGAAGAGGCTAAGCAGCACTAGAGGTGTGAGATATGGGAAGGTAGGTATGGGAAGCACTAAAATGCCATTCAGTTAGCAAGAGTTGTTCTGCTTGTCTGCCAATCCTGGCTTATTTATAATTTCCAAGAAGCTAGGCTCATCTCTGGATGCCCAGCACACCACCAAGCTGAGATCTTCAAAGTAGCCATGATCAGACCTCTAAGACTGAGAATAAACAAAAGAACAATGTACTCCTATTGCTCTTTGTAGTGTCCTGACAAATTCCCTTTCATGTCACTAATCAGACAGAACAAGCACTCCTGGAGCAGGATGTCGCTGATGATGAGTCAGACAGATTATCAAGCACAAATTGTGCCAGCTGATATCAGGATGAGCTGATGGCTTCTGAACAGGTGTTATTCACATCTGGCTTTTGTGACATGACTTGTACTGGCAAAGAAAGGAGGTGAAGAGTTCTTTACACTGCAGAACCCTCAGCAAGAGGAAAACAAACTTTTTTCTAATGCTAAATCTATTCTTCTACTCTTCAGCCTTCTTGCTGACATCCAAACATCCAAAGTTACATGCAGGATGAGATCATGTCAGTGATCTCAATCTGAATGCTACCAAATGGTTTAATTATTTTGCTGTCTCCCATACAGAGTAGTTTAAATTTCCCCCAAGTTCAGCAGTCCACTTTAAGAAGACAACTATCCCAAACTTTAGACGATAATCTTGGGTGCAATTCCAGTACAATCAATGAGTCACAAGGTCGAAAAAGCCAACAAATTCTTTTCTCTCAGACATGACTAGGGTTACTACAGAGATGAAAATTGCCTATTTCTACCAAGACAAAAATGAAACTCTACATTTGACAAAAAACAAAAACACATAATACAGTGCACATGCCACAATTTAAAATGTACATGTCAACATCTCTATTTCACATAGATCAAGGAAACAGTAATGTTTATGTGCTATCAATAAAACTTTCAGAATCTCTTTCTTGCCCTGTGTCATGGTCAAACTCAGCTTGTCACAGATATAATCCAAAACTATTTGAATTTTGACACTGAGGTGTTTATATATAAAAACTGAAATCTGCAATCTGCATGTATGGACACAAGAAGGATGAACAGCTCAGAGCCATGAAATTGTGTATGGGTAGAAATTACTAAGGTCTGGACTCTTTATCTATATATACACTTATCTATATATATCTATATATATAGATTCCCTCCTGACCTGGAAGTAAAACACATCTCTCTAGGAATTAGAAGGATCAGGCCCAGATTTGCAAGAGTATTTAAAAGACTTAAATACACAGATAAATGCTGAATGAACTTTACAAAAGCTACTGAACATGCCAGTATTTGCCTCATTGAAAAACAGCCTCCTTTGTTAAACTGTGCAAATCCCTGGTAGGAATTTACTCACATTTAGCTGCTCCAATGACTTTATGAATCTGTTTCCTTATTTTCCCCCATTACCTGTGTTGGCTCAAAGCCATCAGCTAACTAATGGGACAGATCTGAGTGAAACACCATTCAAAATATAAATGGGGAGAACAACTTGCTAATGGATGAAGAAGGAGATTATCTGAAGAAAACCCAAATAAGTGCAGACTGAATAAGTACACAATGAACAAATGGTTAGAAACATCATCAGCACAAGGACAGAGGAGCAGGTAACCATTTTATTACAGAAAAAGTCAAGATTTAAAATTGGCAAAGCTAATTTTGTGTCCCATGGCCTCTTCACACATTCATACCATGGAATGATGAAGTACCTGCTCACATTCTGCCTGCTCCATCCTCTTCATAACACTGATATTAAACTTATCACTAGTTCCCACCCATTTTCTACAGTGACCTTTCCCCCCTAAAACCTGCTTTAAGGAAATTTCCCTCCTAACATCATGACATGGCAGAGCTGACTCATGCTTCTAGGCTGCTGATCTGCTCTAAAAACAGCTTCAAGTTTTCATCATTCACTCGTTTTTCAGGTGGAGTTATCAGAGATACGACAGCCTTGACTGATCTCATGTTGGAGTCCCATCTGCAGACACCCAGTTCCCCTGTTAGGAATCCAGATTCATCCTAAGGCAAGCAGGTAGAAAACCAAAATACAACTCTATCTTAAAAATTTAATTTTCAAATCTCAGTGTCAGTGACCAAATAGAACAGAAGCCTATCAAGGAAAGGTTACAGGTAACTAGAAAACTAAATCATGGTTATGGCTTCTGAAGCATTTGTATTATGTTGGCTTCTCTACTTTGCATATGCTCCCTTACTAAAAAAGAAGACCTTAAAAAAAGGAAAAACCCCAAATAATTACCATTGCAGATGAAGCAACAGTTACAAGCCATACAGAAAATCACTACAATACAGAAACAGAAACCCAGCTTTGTGCTCATTATAGGAATGCCATCAGTTGAAAGGAAATAGGTGACTGTAGGTGGGCAATCAGGCACTCAGATCCCCGGATCTTTACTGAAGCTCCTCTGTCCACTGCCAGCAACAAGTTGAAAGAAAAATATTTAGTTCTAGTGTCTGACCTAACATGTAAGCAAATCCATTTGAACAGCCAAAGATATTTTTATTTAGCTGATTAATGAAAAAATATAAAAGGCCAAAGTGGCAAGATGGGGAATATTCACAGTGAGTGAAACTGCAGCATGCCTACTGCCTGCAACAATTTGGCTACTCATTATTAAAAGGAATAGTGTGAGGAGCTGTTATATAAAGTGACAGGAAGCAACTCACATTGAGGGAGAATAAGGATGATGAACGTGTTGGAATATTTTGTTCATCCGTTCTCATTTGTGCTGTTACCCTCAATCTAGAGGAAGCTAATGCTAAAAATAAAAAACCTCCCCAGAATTTAACTAGGATTTTATCATCTGGTACCTTCCACATTTAAAGGAAATGCATCTGCTAAACTTGGAAATTAAATAGAAGGAAAAAATTATGGAGAACCCAATTTTGCTTATAACTTTTGCTCAATAAACACGACTCCCCAATTGGTTGCATCAAATAGGTTGGCACAAGGTTTATTTGGCAGCTTCTCCTATGATGTTGGACAGGGAACAACAGTGCTTTGTCAGCAGAATTTGTTGGTTTTTTGAGCACACAGAGAAAGCCCAGTAATAACCCCAAAATCAGAGCAGATGCATTAAGCAGTACCTCAGCTTGCAACTGAATGTTGTGTCAGAATCTCCTTCATACAATTTATTCACTCACAGAAACTGCAACAAGAGATTGCTATGTACATTAGGCAGCTTGTTCCAAACACTTAAAAACAACTCTGAAGCAAAATCCAGAGTCCTCTAGGTCTATACCAAGTTCTTAAAGACTAGGAACCATAGAACTAAATTACAAAAATCCTCATCTCTTTAAAAACAAAGCTTATTTCTAGTCACAATTCCCCTTTCAAATTTCACCAGAGCAACTTCTGGGAATGCATTTTCCTAAGCATGTGGCAGATGAGCACTGGGATTGCCCAGAGTAACACCAGGGCTCGTTCCAAGGGGCATGGCCAGAGCCATGAACCAGGTCACCATGGGGAAAAGGAGAGACTTGGCAGGAGGGCACTGGACACAGCACAAAACAACACAAAGCTGAGATCAGAACTCAGGGTCACTGCTAGAGCTGGAAGGCTTCCAAGGGTCTGGTTTTGTTATGGTCTCACTTCTCAGCATGTGCACAAAGCATCTCATTTCTCCCCCCGCTTCCAGAAGGGCTCACTTGTTAAGGTGTACATGCCTGCAGGTTCTGTTTCCTGGCATCATCTGGTGGGTTCAAATTACAGGTATCCTACTGGAAGCAAATGGTGTTCTCTTTAGGACACTCAAAATCCGTCATGTTTCCCACAAGAAACACCTCACAGTAATTTTCAATTCATTCTGAAGCATAATTGAACTTACATACAGTTAATGAAGAACAAGGTTCCACCTCACACCCTCCTGCCCTTCTTAGGGTTTTAATAATGATAATTTATCTAAAAATGAAGGCCTAAGCCTGGTCTTGCAAAAGGTCTAAGATACTTTCCACACATTCAAGTAGATACTGTCATTATCAGATAAGTGCTTAACACTACTTCTGATAGATAACATGGTTTCAAAGGTGTGTCAAGAGCAAATCACTCACTTACTTTTGCACACTTTTCTTTCCATAAACTAAAGGGAAAGCCCTTCAGTATTTTCTTCTCAAGAGACTGGCCAGTAAAAGCCATACTATTAAAAAACCCAGAGGAGCATGTTTGAGTCACATCTTGAAAGCCCTCTCAGACACTTGAGAGCCTGTTGCTGTTTTAAAGGAATCAGAAGGGCTGAAACAGATTTGGCTTGCAGAGACCACCTGACTCAGTGGGATCCCAATTTAGGATGCTGTAATCCTGGAAGAGAGCCAAGCCTGTGAGTCAGATCTTTCAGCCAAGAAACTACAACACACCTATTTATCATTTCAGGACAGAAAATATTTTTCTCTGACATATCAAAACCCTTAGATTCCCCTGGTGCCATATCAGGCCTTTAACATAAATATCAGCAGTGGCATGGGAACAGATGGTAAGGTAAGGGTGGGAGAAAGGCATCAGACTAAGAAAACACCTCCACCAGAATAAAGATGAAAACTATAGTGAGGAGCTCAGAGTCAAAAATGGAGACAGTTGCAGTGCCTTCCTTGATAAACCTGTTCTCCATAAAGCTCTCAGCTTGCAGAGCACTTTGAGGTTTGCCTGCTGTGTCAACACCTTAGGAGCATCCTCTCACAGAGAGCTTCACAGCTATTCCAGATTGCTTCTGTCTGTTAAAGACTCCACTGTAATGCAGGAACTGATGTGGAATTCATCAAATCACACAAAGGACAAGTCTATTCACTTACTCTACATCTACTTTCTTCAGTGGATTTGTGCCCTAGTGTGTGGTTATAGATGCCTCTGCAGAGAACTCCCCTGGATTTTGAGGGTTTAGAGCCAAAGGGAATCCAGGAGTCAGAGCACAATCTTGCTTTAAGCTCCAGGCTCACATGCATTTGCTCACCACAAGGCAGCAGCAGGTTCTCAGGTGCTGGAGCTAACAGATACCTGCATGCAAACTCGGAACTGGAAGCAGCTCTCTGAACTAAAACATCAATGGTAATTTCATAGCTGGTTGTGCTGCAAGCTCTTTTGGTGCTCTGACAGCACTGATAACACAACAAAAATAGAAGTGTTTCCAAAATTATATTTTATTATTCTTCTCGGGTGGCCAATCTACCTGGAAATGGTAAACTTCTCTTAAGGAACACATTCCTGATAGCTTAAAACTCTCATAGACCCAAGGAAATTATTAATATCCTAAAGGTTTATGTCATTTGGTTACTTTCGTATGAAGTACACAATAATTTGATGTCAAGACCAATTCCTCACCTGGTATAAAACACAATAACTTCTGCACTTATATTTATTTAGCTTTCACTTCATTTCAGATTCTTTGGAATTTGTAAGCTATGCTTTGTCTGGTAATTTGTAAGTTACTCCTTCTCACTTTACCACTCCTTTTCAGAAACAGGTTTTCGATTTCTCAGTTTTATACTTGCAGTGTCCCCTTTACTTCAATTTACCTGGAGACAAATGTAATCATGCTGTAACCACGTGTTTGCTTACTCTTTTTAAGGATTGAAAATATCCTTGCCAATGCTGTCCTGCCTTCCTGAGAAAAGCAGTGTCCCAATGGGTTTCTAAAGCAAGTGCAGATGGACTAACTCTGAGTGGCAATTTTCCTTAGGGGAGCCTGGTTTCAGTTTTTCAAACTTGTGCTGGATATCTCAGAAAATGCTTCCAGTTACCAGGAGCAAGAAGGAAAAAAAGCAGAGGCAAGAATTCAAGCCTACAGAGAAGATAGAGATGAGAGTTCCTAAGAACATTTTGTCCTACTTCATAAATAATTGGGAATAAAAACTACTAAAAATTTAGTCTGCACAAACTGCTAATTGGAAGATATTTTGATAACATTTGAGTGCAAAAATATTTACTTTAGTCATCTTATTATTTCTGGAAACCTCACATAGGGAGGATATCAGGCATTGGCTTTCTCATTCCATTGCCTGATAGCAAGTACATGATAAAACCAAAGAAACATTTATAGGTAACAGATACAAGATTGAAACTTCCTTATTTGTTTGGATTATCTTTCATGATTAAGTCTTGTTACTAATTCTTTACATGTGGCATTACAAACAGCAGTTGGAGTATCCTCAGTGCTATATTTTGCATTACACACATGGAGCCTAAGGCAGCCAAAGCTGAACAGATTGAGGCACTTCAGTCTCACTGACCATTATTAAAACACACTTTGGGATTAGAAAAAAAAATTAAATGCTCAGACGTAGGTATCAAAATCTCACAGGTATCAAGCCTGACATGTATGTTCAAACCCCTGTGGTGATTTCCTAGTCACCTAAACAGCTGGAGGAACATGTGCTATATGCCCTCACCACTCAGCAGGAAGCTTCAGAAAAGGACTTTAGCCTGGACAAATTTTCAGTGATTTTAAACAATTAATTCCTGGCCTGTAACCTGCACTGGGTTAGCATCGGGGGGGGTTTATTGCCCTTGAAGGTATATTTTGGAAGCTACATATGAGATTTATTGCAATTGCTACAAAAGTGATGGTCCAGTTTCTAAATCATTCCCTACAATATATCAGGGAAGAGCTTGCAGAAGCAAAAACCAAGTTGCTTAGTGCAGGTAAAAAAAAAAAAAAATAAAGTCAGCTCCATATCATTCACTAAATCTATTATTATTTCTGGCTAAAGTCACAGAGGGACCTTCCCTCAAGGGATTCACCTGAAAACATCCCTAAGAGATGAGCACTGGAAATGTGGCTGCAGTGCTGCTACCTCAGTGAGGAGGGAACATGGCTCTGATCCCTGTTATGCTTGGGAGTCCTTGCTGAATTTCAGAAAGCTTATTTGTAAAACAAGGTTGTTTTGCTTCTTTCCTCCCACCTTTTGTATGAGCTACCTAAATTACCTTATTTATTGAGCAGCCCTAATTACAGCACAGCAAAGCCATCTCAGGGCAGCCTTGATCTATAAACCACCATGCAAAGAACTGCTACCATGAAAACCAGAATATTTTCATTTCTTGACCCAAGTACTCAAGAACTGCCATTTACCTGTCACATTCATGAGATCTTTTTTGCATGTAATTCACTTTATAACTATAGCTTTCTCTACAACCAGAAGTCTAAAGGACTGAAATAACTTCTCGCCCTACAGTCTAAATATAACACTATAAGGAAGTGCAATTTTAAATCCTTTACACTCTACAGGAACAAGTAGGAGAATTTTTCTCTGTGAAAAGATGCAGTATTTTGTGCCAGGTTGAGTTAGGTGTCTGTGAATAATTCCAATGGTTACCATACCAAAAGGCAGCAACTGGTAACATAGCTCATGTTTTAGTGAGCATTTTTTGACAACCATTTTTTGAGCACATGAACATGAATTGTCTTCATCTTTGCTTTAAAGAGTAAAGCAACACAATATTTATCTTTCTCAGGTTTACATGATTCTAAGATCAGAGTAGATCTACAGCAGCATCCCAAAAGGGAATTTGGAGGTCACTACCACTCTTCATAGAATACTAAAAGACAGGTTTGGTTAAGCTCAGAATTAGCTGTCCTGTGATTTTACCAGTGCCAGTCCATCAGGACTGAACCCTACTGCAGAGGGGCAATCTATAAAGCACCTCATTTTCATTTCACATTCATTGCACCAAAACATCTGCCCAAGCAGGTTTCGCTCATGGGAGATAGGCTTTGTGCTGTTCAGGTTCTGGATTTCAGTGAGTATGACCACACCTCACCAACAATACCCTACTCTTCTTTAGAGAGGGAAAATCGATCACATTTGAAAATTAATCACTTCCTAATTCAACCTGAATCTAGCTTCTAGGAACAGCCTGCACTTGGATCACTGCCTTTGTGCCTGCCTTGCCCCTCCCTCAGCTCAGAGATGGAATCTCTTCCTGCAGCGGTCACTCAGCTTTGTAATGACAGAGTTACACTAAAAGATGAACTGTGCATTACTCCACTGAAAAGCCACCTCTAGAAAAACCCATAAACCAAGCAGCTGTTACACATCTGAGCCTTAGCATGCATCTAACAAGAGCAGCCCAGATTTCCAGCACAAATGTGTCAGTTTTACTTTCATTTAGGAGTTATCATAACAGCAGTGGATAAATGTGCTTGTACTTGGCAAAGAATGATTAAAATAGGTTTCTTAGGAAGATTTCTAGGACATAGAAATTTTACCCTTGACAGTGCAATTAAGTCAGAGTGGAACTTCAGAAAACATCTAGTGCTTCAAGTTATAAAAACACATTTCATTTATTAATATTTAAGAAGTAGATTAGTGCAGTGAAAATGCTGTACTTCTGAGTTATTGGGGTAACCCTAACCACTATCCCAAACATGCTAAGTAACTTGTTTTCAAGAAGCTTCTGGGTTCTAGAGCACAGAAGCAGAAGTGCTCTGGATACTGGACACAGGTGGCTCCCTTGCATCCAGGCAGAACATCCATCTTTTTGCCACATCCTGTGTCCCCTGGTGCACTACCAAGAACCACAGGCTGGGTTCTACCTTCATTTACACTGGCATGGCTGTGCTGGCACAACAGGAATCTTCCCTGTGCTCTCTCCCTCAGAAGTGCAGTGATCCAGCTTCTTGTAAGAGCAGCCAACTGCACAAACCCCACAACCCCTGGGTTCATCTGGAGCCATCAATACACATTTGCTAAGAAGCCCTGAAGAACATTCAGGTTTCTCAGCCCTAATGCTTCGAACAATGTAACAACTGAAAAAACCACATTTCTAAGTGAGCATTGTATAAACATTATTTTCTGCAGCAGTCTGCATCTTTTTTCTGCTGTAACCACACATACTTCAGCATGACTCATGCCCATGGCAGAAGCCTGGAATTCCCATGTCCCAAGCTATAAGCCAAGACAGCAAGTTATCCAGTTTCCACAGTCTCCTCCTGTTTTCAATCCAGCATTTCCTCTTGCCCAAGCCTCCCTTCTATGCGGTATTTTGCACTCCAAGAGTTTTAGAGACAGCCTTGTGCTCCTCTTCTGTTTTTTATACACAGAAGACAAGTTGTGACTGCCCAACTCATAGGGATTAATGACCATACTTCAAAACAACCCAAAGCTACAAGGTCACCCCAAGTTATTTTGGAGGCACTGTAATTTGGAGGACTTTTTTTTTTTACACACACACACAGTGCCCAGCAGCACTGCTAGTATCTGGACATCTAAAGATCCTGCAGTAAATTCTGTGTTAGCTCACTCCTTGTGCAAGGAATTGTGCAAAGCAAAGAACATGATCCCACAAGTGTAAGCAATTTAAGAGTATCCTCTAAAAAGCTCTGCACATGCCTCACAGATATCACACTTTTTTGTTTCAATGAGCTGATATTTAGTAACAAACAGCACTGACTGATGCTGAACTTTGACTGGGAATGCAATTAGCATAATTATCTGTTAATCTACATATAACAGGGACCAGGGACATTCTCAGTGTGTAACTCCTCTGCCCACAGAGGATCCCTGCTAGGGCTAAATCCAACCTGCAGTGCCTGGTGCTTGTTACAGCACTCACAGTGCCTCTCCCCTCATAGCAAAAAAGAAATCAGGAGATGAATTACAGATGCAGACAAAATCTTCCAAGCCACATTCAATTTGGTCTCTTTATCATCACTTAGTCCAGATACCATGAGATGTTCAGCTGCACAAAGGCACAGACTCAGATGTCGTATTAATGTTATCTATTGTTCTGTGCCTTTGAGAAAGGGAGCTTTCCTTCTCACAGACTGCATATTTTTAACATCTGCTATTTTAATGCAATTTTAAAAAATTATTTCTGAGCTCTGGAGCAATGAGATTATTGGATGGCAGAGTCCCACAGAGCCTAAATTAGGTGTTTCAGGTCACAGGAATCTCTTATTTCAGCCTTTTTTTAGAGGCACACAGTACCTGGGGAGAAAGTTCAGCTTGTTTGCATCTAAGAACACACAGTATAGAAGAATGAGGATTTATTTAAAGCTGCATTTTATACATTTCAAAGAGAAGACATGACAGTTTAAAGATGTTCAACACCAGCTGAAGGTGCTTTTAACCTTTTCCTGGCTGTGTGGACAGAAATCTGCCAAATGAACTAGAAGACTTCCCCTAGGAAAACTCACCTGCCCTACACAGGGTGAAATCTGTGCCCACAGGCTCGCTGTGCAAAGGGGCAGTGAGAGACAAGAAAAATCTCTGTCTCGAGTTTAGACATGCTGTTTTTGGGTTCTGCATGGGGGAAAGCCTCTGTGTGAACTGCACAAATGAGCCATGGAGGGACAAGGCACTGCACACACATCCTGCAGCTGCGGGATCACCTCCCAGCCAAGCGCATCCTTATCCCGCTGCCCCACAGCCAGGGAGCGGAATTGGGGCCGATTGGGCTAAAAGAGCCCCATCTCGTGACTCCTGTTAGTATTACACAGCACCGCCACCGACATAAAAGCTTTGTTGCTGCGGCAGCTCTTTGGAACTAAGCAGGATCTTGTACTGGGAAAGCTTTCCCTTCCCAGTATCTTTTCCGCAGGAGCAGGAGATCACCACAGAACAGATTCCCACAAAGTCTCAGTTCCCCTTAGAATGTCTCCTTAGAACAGAGGGCTCTCCAAAATTCTTAACCGTGTTCGATTTTTGTCCTAAAAACATGGACTTAATCATGTAATCTGACCCAACTGCAGTCAGTGGTTTTGATCCCACGGATTGTTTGTACACTTAATACAGAAAAGCTGTATCTGATTTTGTTGGTTCCCACTAACAATCAGTGCAAAATGATGAGGTATCGATGCTATCTGAATTCTTTCCTCATTACATCAAACTTCAGAAAACATGCTGTGGCAATTTGCACTTGTGGCATAATGAGTGTCAATTGCTACAAAGGAAGCACAGACAATCTGAGAACTAAGGGACGTGAGGATTGAAGTGATTCTCACACACTTTTAACTAGGAGTAGTCTTGCTATTAAATTTCACAAGCAAGCATCACTCAGAAAAACCCAGTTGGTAGCAGTGTGTGACCTGCCACATTCTCCAGTGCAAGGAAGCATTCAGAGGGTCTGGTCCCCCTCAGGAAAGCCACAGAGCTGTTGTGTCCCTTTTCAAACACTGGCAGTGACCCCCCCCCACACAGCATCAAGGAAAGCTCAAGGCAGCTTTTACAGCTCCCCAGTTCATCCCCAGTGCCTTTCAACTCCTTCAGCTTTTGACATTTTCTCTCTGAATGTCTCTGCCTTCTTGGCTATCTCAGAAGCACCACTTCAGGCCATCTGTGTTGGGCCAGGTGCTTTTATCAGCCCTTTGGGCCAGGAGGAATGGCCAGTGCTGGCTCTGTGTGTGCTGTGCTGGTCCCAGCAGCACCAGGCTCAGCCCACAAACCCCACACATCTCCCCAGAAGCCCAGAGCCATCTGTGTGTCCTCACCTGCTTGGTCATGGCCTCCAAAGGATTTCATTTAAAGCTGGCTTGGGTAAGTAGAAATTGATTGCTGGGCAGACATGCCTAATCCACGCCACCATGAGATTATACATCAAACACTTGTTATTGTTTTGCTGTGGAAAGCAGTCTGTTTTTAAGGGGAGGAGGTTGGAAACCTGTGTCATTTTCAAATATATTGCAGTTATTGATCTCAAAGTAAGAGTGCTTCCTTAATTTTTTCTCTATCACTTAATTTTTGTTTTCTTGCCTGTTTTATTCTCATTTTGACTTGTCTTGAGATCAAGAGCTCATTATGCAAGGATCATAGTTTTCAATACATTTATACAGCACCAAATACAAAAAAACATTAAACATGTGGGTCTTTTCCACTGCCAAAATATAAATGCATATTCATATTCTGCATCTCTGTCCTACAGGAAACAGAGCTGGTATAGCATGCAAGAGCCCTAGGGCAGGACTCTTCCCATTCTGCTGCACTTCCAGGTAGTACAGGAAGCCACAGCCTAAAATGAAGATTTTTAGGTACATAATTCCCCAACCTGAAATTGCACATCTGACATTCTGAGGCATGGGCCAGCTTGGCTCCAACTTAATGAAATGCTGTAGCTGCAGGATGCTGAACAGTAACCAGAGCATGTACTGGTCAAGACCAGATGCAGGCATTAATGTGGTTATTCCCCCACATTTCTGGTCCCTGCAGTCTGTCTCAGCTGGATGCACTGCAGTGTAATCACCCTGACACAGGAGCAGCTTCAAAGAACTCCTCTGTGATGAACCAGTGGGACTTGGCTCAGCTCAAGCAGGAGCCCCCAGCTGCAAAGACGAAGCAGATGCAGTTGATGCCACAATTGACTAGAGCTAAAAAAGGAGATTATGTGAGTGCATTTGCTTTTGCCTTCATTCCTCCTGTCCCCCAAAATGGGCTAAAGCTTTGCCCTGTCAAAGTCTGTTTGAGAAACAATGTGATCCATCTGTTAATCTTGTTTTGCTGCTTTTCCTGCAGTGGCTTTCCAAGCTAAAATCAAGGCCTCCAGATCCCTCATGCTGTGTGTCTACAGGAAGCATTATTAGCCTGATCTTATAGGTGGGGAATAGACAGATTAAACACTTGGCTTCCAGATTACTCAAAAACTCCTGAGCTGAGCCCAGGGCTGAGCTGAAGAACTGCCTCCCAGCCATTCCTCCAGACAGGCTTTTCTTCTCTCTAATAGGATCTGTAGATACTCCATTGAAAAACCATAAAGTTATCTGTTACCATTTCTGCACATAAATTTCCACATGAGGCTAACAGAAGGAAGAAAAAAAAGACAGTGGGGAGTAAAGTCAGAGAAGGTAGCATGTGATAGCTGTCAAAATTGTTCAGGGCTGACATTCCCAGGTTTTTACACCCAAAGAACTGAGTCAGCTTCCTCCCAATATTTATTTGGATCACTGACCACTTCCAAGGTCAGCATGTGCCAGACACTAATATTACTTAAAACAGCACAAACAGCTTTTAGCAATCATGAAATTCATCATTCTCCAGGTGCTGATAAGCCTGTTCCTAGTCCTACTCCAGATTTGTTATTTTTAATAAGTTACTCTGGAAGGATTTCGAATGTGAATTCCCTTTTCCCTTCATTCCCTTCTGTTATTACAGCCAGGGATTCCAGCAGTTGGTTTCAAGTGATATTTACTGCTAAAAGCCTGTCAGACATGCTGACTGGTAAATATTCATTACAGTGAAAAAAAGCAACCCCTCTTTCTGTTGATGCATTGAATTTCTGCTCTCCAGGTGGTCAGCTTCACACCGCACACAGAATTTCAAACCTAGGAAAAATTTTGTTTTGAATTCCAGAACTTCAAATATTAGTAGCAGCAAAGCAAACGAGCACCAAAAAAATGGTGTTCTCAGTGACCTACATATTTTCCCTCAAACAGCCAGTAATATTCTTAGACAGTAAATGCTGAAGCCTGTAAGGCTGTTGTATCTTGCATTCCTGCTAGGCTTTAAAAACTCACCTTCTCCTGCTCATGTCAGTCTTGCTAGAGAGATGCTGCACTGGGACCTGAGGAGGGGACACTGAGTTCTCAGGGGTCTGTGCTGGTTTGTCACCTGAGCACCCTTCCAGGTCCTGCCTGCCACAAAGCTCCACAGGTGGCCAAGGTGACCCTGCTGGCCACAGCAGCCTCACTTGTGCACTTCAGGAGGAAGGATGTGATAGCTGCTCTGCCAACAGCCCTGCTCCCACTGCAAACCCAGGATTCCCAGAGGAACCTCAGACTGTGAGTGTGCAGAGCCTCAGCTGGGAGAAACCTCTGAGCCAAATGCAAAGCTCCAGGAAGCCTTTTCCAGCATTTTCACCCTGGGAAAAGAAACCAGGGTGGGTAAGGGCTCCCCAGTCCTCCTCCCATTGCCAGGTTTCCCAGCTGGTGGACAGAGGAGGACAACCCAGCCTTGTGAGATGTTTGGGGCTTGTCTGTGCACACAGCACTCAGGTTTGGAGGTCAGACCAAATGGAGGTCTGAAAGGCTTTCAAATGTGCCAGAATAACATAAAAATCTAACTGGTGGCAGTAAAAGATGAAGAACTGAGTCTAGATTACAAAGTAAACTCAAACTTTCCAGTAGTTGAGATGCAGCTCATCTGCAGCTCATACTGTGCAGAACTATTACAAAAACATTCCTCCAAAAGCTCTTCCTAACATCTGCACTTTTAAAAGTCACAATTAAGGGCTGCTGAATGTTCTGTTCCTGCTGCTTTTCCTAAAAATCACGTCTTGGCAGAAAACCCAATGTTACATCTTTCCTGCTGCAATGTCCTTCCTATGCCAGCTACAATGCCAAGCATTATTTATAGCCACATAAAGCCAGAATGAGCTTATACAAGACTGTCTTAGCAAACCCAAATTAAGAAGGAATTGCAAACAGATCAACTTCTTTGTGTAGTAAATCTGTTATCACAGATCTAGGACCTAGAGAACTGCAAGCCTGCAAAACAACAGAGAAGTTCATCAGCTGAGTCCTGTTGTCCACACTCACTCAGGCAGAATCATAGAATTATTTAAGTTGGAAAAGACCTTTAAGGCCATCAAGTCCAACTGTTAACCAAGCACTGCCAAGCCTAAGGCACAGACTAAACTCCTCTGCCCATACCTCTTGCAGGTATAAAACACTCTGAGACCGTACAAGCACCACCAGGCCTCTCTACTTGTCATAATTTTGCATTCCAGCCTTTCACAAAAATTCACACTGACCTACATCAGTGTAACCTCATCTACAATCAGACAATTATTTCAAGGCAGCACAGCAGCAGTTTGGAGAGCTTTGAGAACACAGCAAACTGGAAACAATCCTGAAGGATGGTGTCATTGAGCACTAAAGAGTAGGTGATGTGACTCATCCCATTCCTGGGTATTACAGGATGCTAATTCTGGCTCAAGAACAGCAGCGAGATGCGAAGGTATGGGAAGAGTGGGGGTCTCTGAAAATGGTGGTGAGACCTGTGTCAGACTGCAACATAGAATTTCAAAGGGAATGAGGGAAAAACAATGAAAATAATAAGCTTCCTGCCACTAAATTATCATCTCACATTATTTCTTTGAAAAACTACAAGCTTTCCCTTGTAATGATGAGGAGGATCATACTACACATATGTAGGCACCAGACATTTTTACAGCCTTTCAATATACTTTAAAAAATGAAAGTGGAAACTTCATCTTGCAACAATCTTCTTTTAAGCTTTAGGGTTTTTACAACCCCAGGCCATAGTGACTGTTCAAGGAAGGACCCAATGAATCCAACATTTCCTTCCATTAGGACTGTTGCTAGAGATGCAGCCACCAACTTCCAAGTCTTTTCTCCCCCAAGAAGGGACCCATTGCTAGGAATTGTGCATCAGACCTTCCTATGACTCTTGTGCTCCATCTCAGAAAATTCCTCCAGCATCCATGGTTGGTCCACAGGTAGAGTGTTCAGCAACAAAACATTTATAAACCTTCTTCTAATCAGCACAGCTTATGCTGGGACATCCCTCATTCCACAGCTTTTTTCACATATCTGACCACAAGACATTGAACAAAAGAAGTTTCCAGCAAACTTGGGTACGAGTATGGGCTTTAAGCAGGTTCCTAAATGAGTGCAGCGTGGGTTACTGCAATTAACTGCCCTAATCACATAATCAAAATCATATAATGCCAAAAGCTCATGCCATGTATTTGCAAAAAGGAGAAAAGTATTTTTCAGAAGCACTGAAGTCCCTATCAACAAGTACTTAAAATCCTTCTGGAAATTCTTTTTTACTCTATTTTAATCTTTTTTTAGAAGTAACACATTTAACTGGTGCTGGGATGCTGAAGAAGTAATGAAAAGGTCAATCCTAGCAACTAGAACTGTTTCAGTCTGAGTTATTATACCATACCTATCTATATTAAAACCACTTTAGTAAGGTTGCAAAGCCAGGTGTTCAATAGCTCAGAGGTCTGCTGAGCTTTTGTGTTGCTTCCTGAAAAGCCTGTATGAGGATAGAGTCTAATTACATGCTCACATCTTATTTTTCCCCAGAAGTTCCCCATCTAATTCAAGACACAGAAAAAAAATGACAATATTACATTTCATCTCCTGTGACCAGTACTTACCCTTCTGCTCCTCTTTACTGCACACTGCCCAAAGCACTGTACTAAAGAAAAAAAAATCTTTCTTTATGGCTTCTTCCAGGGCTCAGCTCTTGTATCCAAGCACTTCAAACAAATTATTCTCACAGTAAAACAGGGAGATGAGGTGCTTTTACTGTGTATACGAAACAGACTCTACACCTAAGATAATGCACTCCAGACTTCATCTCAGCCAGCCAACAGCAACTTTCACAGCTCTTGATATTTGATATCAAGATACTCATGATATTTGGTTCTTGATGCAGAACAATTTGTAGTCAAAACTGGCTTAAGGGGAAGTCCAGGACTCTGGGCACTGAGCAGGACTGAGTGAAAAATAATGGACATAGAACTAGCAGATGGTGCTGACTCACTTCCACAGGCACACAGGGTGGGCACAGATAAAAGGCAAGGCTGAAGCTCCCCTTCCACACCTCTTACCTCTTCTCCCCACAGTTCTCAGCTTCTCCAGCACTTCCCTTACCTCATACACACTCAGGGAAGGGGTGAAGTGATTCTTGTAGCAGGAGCTGTCACTCCCTGAGCACAGCCAGTGCAGGGAAGGGGTGAACACTCAACTGGAAATGGCACTCCCTAATCCTGCACTCAGGGGGCAACAAAGGCTCACAAGGCAACCTTTATCCCACCACACCCTGCCTCCTCCTCTGAGACCTCCCCATTTCACCTGCCCTTGTGTGGTTTCACAGGCCTGCCTGTCTTAATGTTACCTACTCTTCCTTGTCCAGCTCTTGAGACTCTTCACTCCAAGTTTTCTTTTCCCATCTCGCCATTTAGCTTTTATCCTTTCTGCAGACCAGCCACGTCATCCTTTAATATCCTGGGTGTCATACAGCCACAGAAGAGGATGTGGAAAAGCACATTTCTGGGGAAAGGGGAACATACCCCAGGAGCCAAGCTCAGGCATAGCCAGGATGAACTCGGAGGCAGCTACCAAACCAAACAATTTCAGTGTGCAAGACTGGAAAACATGGTAAGGCCTCTCACTTGGTCAGGTTTAGATGGTTCTTCCCACAGAAGAGCCATCCCATTAAACCAAAACATTCTGTACTGGAAAGCTTTAGTCCCCAGCCCAGGAGTCTTACACCTATACAAAGAAAAGTTTATAAAATAAACAGTATATAAATACAGGTGCCATTGCTGCTGAAGCTTCCCAAAAAAATCTGGCTGGATGCAGATATGCAAACTGGAAAGTTTTAGTGCACAGTACTTACAGTCTGATGAGGTTTACAGGAAGGGGCAATAGACCACCTTACCTGAAGGTGCAGCTCCATCTCTGACTGTGCAAATAATCTCCTTTAAACCCCTGCAGCACAAACAAGTGGAAGCAGTGCTTCCCAGCAGGCCCAGGCTGCCTGACAGGGCATCCCCGGGGCCCAAACTGTCACCTGGCTGCAGCTGGGCTGTCCACACACACATGTTCCAGTTGCTATGGGAACAGAGGTGGTGGCACTAAGGTGCAAGTGGGGCTGAAGAGGAGACACATGGACTCAAATTAACATCTGCACACAGATGGTGAGCAACTAAAGGACACAATATGTCAGGTTGCACTTGTCCACCACTTGCAGACTTTTAAACTTGAACGCAACACTTTTGATGTTTCCACCACTCCTTTAGTATCCTGTACTGAAGTATGGATGTTGCCATTCCATAACAAAAGAGGCAAAAAGTGACACAGGAGTGCCTCTGGTCCCACTGCCTCCTTCCCCACCACGGGCACATCAGTCAGCACAGCAAGCTCTGCAGCTTTCCAAGGAACTAAAAGTAGCAGCATTGGAGCAAAAGTATTGAGTGTCACTGGTGATGATGAGAAAATTTTGTCACGAAAGAACAGATACCATCTGACACATGGAACAGCAGCAGTAATTTGGAAATTAGAGACTGAGGCATATGCTTTCTAAAATTATCCATGAAACTAAAACCAAGGGCAACATACTTAAAATACTGTTACAGCAAGCCTGCAGACAGCCTGCATGCACACTGCAGGCCTGCCTTCTGAACTGAACTGGCAGAGCTGCCTGCCCTGGGCTGGACCTGGAATCTGCCTTTGGATGAGCACAGACTTCAGCATTAGCCTGTCCATCCCCACCTCGAATGCCAATGCCTCCATCCAGTGCTATGTGTGTGACATTGCTGGGGAGACACACTCAGACATACCTTGGGTAGCTCTTGTTTCATGCCAGATTGGTCAAAGCATTCCGCATTTATTTTAGTGCTGCCTAATTGACTTCTCTCCCCCCAGGATAGCAATAAGCACAGCCAGAACATTTATTTGTTTGATGCAATGTGATTTTCAACCAACTGTAGAAAAACTGGCTTCTCAGTCAGGCTCTCAAGGACAAAAGTGACAGTGCAGACAATATTTATCTGAAAATAGCCCCAGTTACCCCCACCACAAGCCTGCCCTCAGGCAGCTGTCCCTGGGTTGTGGCTGCCCAGTAACTCACCCTGCACTAAGAGAGGGGAAAGAGCTCTCCTGGCACAGAGCAGCACTAGGTCAGTGGCAGTCACATGCAGACAAGGCACAAACCCCGGGCACTGGTTAAGCAGGACAGTGTTCAGGCATGCTGACAGCTCAGCCACAGCTTCCCCCAGGGAGCTTGCAATAAAGATAACACTCAGGTGCCAATGAAGCATCATGAGATACATCAACCACTGACTTTATAACTTCCTCTTTTTACCAGCCATTCCCCACCTTTCCCTCACTCTGTCAAAACCTCCAGTTTCAAACAAGCTCCTGATGGCCAAACAAGAGGCTTTGATACCAAACCATGCAGCAGAAGGGCTCTTGCTCTGCAGTTCCTTTGCACCCCAGTGCCACAACCCACTGCTATCAGTGGCCCTCTCTCCCCTCAGGGCTGTGCTACTCCAGAGAGATCAGCAGCAGTGCCACAGCACATCAGACAATGCAACAGAGGTTTTGCTGCGTGTGAAACAGGCACTCTTGAGAGGAAGCCTCTAGTGGGAGTGCAGCCCTAGGAACAGCCAAGAACAGGAGAGGCAGATGTGGTGCTTCTCAATGACACTGCCATGGTTTGACCCATCCCACCTCCACCTGTGCATGAAGGGGGAACGTGGATTCAGCATTTACTGGCAAAAAACAAGTGTTTGAGAAGGGTTTTGATGGTGAAAGGAAGGACTTAATGGAGCATTTCACATTAAAAAAAAAAAAAAAAAGTGAGAATAGGACCAGGGACACTTGCAGAGGAAAAAAATATTTATATGGGCATAAAGGTGGCATTATTAGCCCAGCAGAGGGAAGAGTAATAAGCAACCAGGCAGGAAGAAAACATGTGGGAGTTACATAGGTAGTCTGGGTAATCAGACAACATATGGCCATTTGAACAGTGAGACTTTCATGAAGTCAATGAGCAATGAATTCTGCCACAAAGCCTGAAAGCACAAAAAGTTTATTTAAAATGCTAGACAAAGCCCAATGAGTTATACATATTCTTCAAAAACCAACATGCAGAAGGCACAATGCGATTTCACAGTAAGGCTGCAGCCAGCTGCACTGGGACTGGAACATCAGCCCTCACAGTTCAGGCTGCATATATTTTGATTTGCTGCTCTTGTGCCTGGCTGTTCACCTGCAGGAAAGTGCCAAGCTCTTTCCTCATCACACCAGGTTCCACTGGTGCAAGAAGGTTAAGGGGTGGGTAGTGAACTCCTTCTAAGCCTGTACCCTCTAAAACAGCAATAGAGATAAGCAGGTGAGGTGATCCTAATCTGCAAACACAAACAAGGAAGGCACTCCCAAAGATTTACCTTCCTCCCAACTAGTCAGCATAATCTCATTATCACCCTGAAGTGGCAGCTTGCATAAGGCAATCACTTGGAGTATTTCACATTAAAACCTACCCAGAAGTCAAGACAGAGCTTATTTAGCACAGCTAAAGCTGTGCACCAGTCTCGGGGCTGGGCAGCAAAATCGAGAGCCCTTACACTAATGAGTAAAGCTGTTTCTGGCAGGAGTGCTCAGGGTGTCACCTCAGGGGTGACTGTCCTCTCTGCAGCAGCAGGACCAGCTGTCATCCTTACCCTTAGTGGATAGGAAGGGCTCTTGCCTAACATCTGCAGTAAGGAAAACAGGTGAATGAAAAAGCCTTGCTTTTGGCACTCTAAGCAGGGGGTGCAAAGCCTTTTTTGAACACACACATCCTTTTCAGTCTTGTATCTACCAACATTAAATGCCACAGTTCTTCCCTGACTACTGGTTTCACACTCAGTCAAGACCCCCAGAGCCTGCAGTACCACACATTTGCACCTCCTGTGGTGCTTTAGCCCTGCAGATGAAGGCTGGAACCAGAGTCAGCATTTCCATTTGATACCTTCAGGATCCTATAGCTAATAAAAGCCAGGAAAATATTACAAAAGAAACCAGGAGTTGTTTCAGAAATTTGAGACAGGTGACAGGGAACAAAAATCCTTCTCAAACTTTTCAGCAAAAGCTGAGGTTTGGGTTTGACAAGACAATTTCAGGTCTCATTGAGACTTTCAGAACTTGGGCCAAGGTCAGGCACAATACAAAAAAAACCCCAAATAAATATTCATGCCTGGCTTTATGCCTCTTTATAAAAATTCAGTCCAGCTTCAGTCCTAATTTTCGTGTAATTTCTTAGCATTGTTGTCACCCTGTATGAACTAGATGCTATTGATATATGTGCCCAGTATAAAGATTAATTGAAGAACCACAATTCAAGAGGGGTAACTTAATTCCCTTCTGCAGGTGCACTGCAGTATTTCAAACAACTTGTGGCCAGGAATACTTTATTAGTTCCATACAAGACCTTAGTGCTGTTGCTCAGCCTTTGCTAGCTGAAGTTGCTGCACAAATTCCAGATCATAGAAGAGGCTGGGGAGGGGACAAGACAGGGAAGCTGTCAGGAAGTATCTGCTAATTTAAGGACAGAAAACAGAAACAAGTTTAATATATCAGGATGGAAGGGTACGTGCACAATCTTGTTTTAGACTGAAAAGGATGCTCACAGTGAGGGTTGGGGCAATGGTACCATTGCTTTTGGCTCCCAAGCAAGCAAAAATAGAGTTTGTGGGGTGGAGTTTTTCTTTTAGTTGCTTGGTGCTTTCGAGAATAAGAATTAAGCCTGATACATACAGTTAGTTTTGAGAATAATTATCCAACAGCTTGAAACCCCTTAACCTAAATTGGACAAAAGCAAAGACTATCAAAATAATCCTGCTGGTACAAAAACCTTTACAGAAATACATTAATAGATGTTGTGCCACTTCTTGAAGCAGTAAAAAAAAACCAACAAAAGTCAGCCTTACTCTGAGGACGGGAAAGTGAAGCTTTGCAGGCACAGAAAGGTCCTGCTTGGCCAGGGGCTGGTCTCAGCTCAGCTTCAGGTGCTCAATACAGGTTTCTCCCAGCACCTGTACACTCACATTT
The DNA here is from genome assembly GCF_009819885.2 of Catharus ustulatus. Taxonomy (NCBI): domain Eukaryota; kingdom Metazoa; phylum Chordata; class Aves; order Passeriformes; family Turdidae; genus Catharus; species Catharus ustulatus. Next base: position 1,605,432 of record NC_046230.1, on the reverse strand, counting down.
CCACACCTGCTCAAGACCAGAGAGCAAAAGAATGTTTTCACCAACCTCTACTGGGCTGTTCCTTAGACTTGGTTTAATATGGTGGAAGTTTTATTCAGGCAGTCAAGGACCTTGTCCATCCCCAGGGGAATAACTAACCAGTTTCTGGAAGTTTCTGGAATACCCAGACCCCACTGTGACACTTGTCTGAAAGGTGCTATCCAGGAAGCAAATCAAGCAGCTTAGACACAGGTCACACTCAAAATCATGAACGTAAAATATTGGTTAAAACAATTTCAATCTAAATATTTAGAAAAAAAGAAACATGTCCAATAGGAAATTATGGCAGCTGTCAATCAGCTTTACAATTTGAAAGCTCTGAATAAGAGTGTCTACATAAATTGTTTTTACATCAGCTCCTAAAAATCAGATCTCAGTCCTGCAGCTGAACCAGAGTTTACCCATCATGCAGGAACTTTTACAGGTCTCACCAAGACAGCCTTTTTTGTAATTTAATATAAATGCCAATTTCAGCATGCAAATTAACTGTGAGGCCAACTCTTTGAAGAGCTGGCTATCCTCAATTCCCAGGGAAGTCAAGAGAGTCAAAGAATCCATAAAGGCTCAGGATCAGAGCAAATGAGAATGTGGATGATTACAGTGTTATGAAATCCTGATACATTCAGTTAGTTAAAGCTTCTGAAGAGTGGAAGTGCAGCCAATAATAGGAGCTAACAATTCATTCCAAAAAAATGGAGGAAACTAGGGGCAGTCAAATTCTGTTTTTCAGCCTAAATATTATTAATTTCTTTCTATATAGGTGGGGGAAAAAAGTCAGCTGTAAGTATTCTCTAGGTACAATAATTAAGGCTCCACTGTGACATGTCTCTGCAGACATTTATTTTCCATTAAGAGAGGATCAGAATTACAGTTTAATTATTCATAGGGTTCTAAAGAGATACTCTATTTTATTCAAAAAGTCATTGATTGGATTACAGGAAAAGTCCACCAAGCTCCCATCCACTTTAATAAGGCAAAGCAACAGCAAAGAACAACCTCAGGAGAGAGGGGGGAGAGGAAGATGGGAGAGCACTGCCACTGGCAGGGATGTCACCCCAGGCCAGCTCTGGGGACACATCCTGGGTCACCTTTCTCTGCATTCCTGCCCAGGGAGGAGGATTCAGCTGCACAGCACCATTCATGCTCAGCTGTGTCCCAGCCTGGCATTTCTATGGTTGTTTACAGGACATAGATCCCCTGAGCAGGCAGAGTCCAGCTCCTGATTTCCTTACACTCCCTCCAAAGTCTCAGACTTGGATTATTCCTTCTTATACGAACACCCATTCCCAAACCCCAGGTGTGGTAGCTTTAACAAAGCACAGGCTCTGGGCAGAGGCAGTCTCTGCCATCCCAGGGAGGTTATCCCAGCCTGCAGGTACCCAGGACGGGTGGCTGTCTCTGGAGTGACAGAGCAGGACGCTGGCACTGATGTCTGGTGCCCTCTCCTGGCACCAACAGCTACAGGACCTGGTAAATCCTGCCTAGATCAGAATATTTCAGAATGCATTTTCAGGGTTGCGTGGAGATCAGTTAAATCTTACACTTGAATATGTAATTTTATAGCAGATGAGCAGGAGGTACTGACAGAATAAATATAGATTTCCTTAGAGGAACGTGTTTAGGGAAACAAGCTTTCTACATCCCAGAGGACCAGTTTAATTTTGATTACAAATTTCCTAACTTTATAAAAAGGAAATTGAAACACTTTTCAGAAACACTTCTGATTAGTAAAAAGCCCTTCAATTATTTCAGAACTTCTCAACCAACAAATAATGCAAATATCTAGAATTTTTTCTCTGCATTTACTTCAAGAGAGCTGGATGTTGGGAGTTAAGCCCCTGAACCAGCTAACTATTTCTAGGACATGTTGCTGTAAGTGATAGATTTAAAGCCAGAGATAATGCACATGTTCCCTCAGAGAGAATCATTTTCTGGTTGAAAGTCTTTACAGAAGATTACTGTAAAGAGCATTGCAGTTTCACTGAATATTTGTGCAGGATTGGTATCCTGCAAAATCCTGGTGAAGACATCAGGAGCAGCTTACAGAGACATAACTTGAATGTTTAAACCAAAGTGCATTGCCTCCTGTCTATAAATAGAAGTCAATTTAACACAAAAACATGTATCTCCAATTCTTTACTTTTAAACTAACAATTTTATAACTGGCCTACTTACTAGTCCTTCCAGTATTAATTACTCATTAGCTCCCCAACTCCACATTTTGTATTATATCCACAACTAACATAAGCAATAATACAAGTCAGAATTTTCAAGAGACCTCTCACATAGCTGTTGAGAAAAGGACTCTTATTCCAGATGACTAGCACAAAATAGCCTTCAACTGTGCTTATGAATAAAAAAAGTCTCGAGGAGACACAGAATTCATGGTTATCAAGGAATCCATGAACTAATTGAGCTTGCTGTCACAATCAAAGCTGCTCTGAGCTGAAGTGCTGACAATAATATAATAAGATAGTAATAGTCACAGAAGGCCACTGCAGCCTCAGGGTACACAGAGCTATTTGGAAGCTGCAAATCACGTTTTGAAAGAGAAGGTCTTGTTCCATAACTGAATCAGTTTCCAGTCAAACTTGGAGAACACACTCCAGCACCTGTTTATGGCAGTGTTCATCTGTACCTCCTCCTCCAAAGCACCCCCTGTGAGCACACAGGACACAGGCCAGGATCTCTCTGTCCAAGGCAAATGCTCACGTTTTTCCACGCTGGACTGGGATTCCAAGCAACACCATCACCTCCAGGGGCTCAGCCTGGAGAATTCACTTCCTCTGGGGAAGTGCTGTACAAATAGGAGATGGTAAACAGCAAACACAGAGGCTTAAAACCTTACAGCCACCTCATCAAGAACTCACTCAATTGCTTTAGCAGCATTTCTCTTTCCAAACCCACTTTACTCTCAGGCCCAGCCATTACAACCTTGGCCCTCAAGACCACCTTGCCCTGCCAGTGTGCTCCAGGGAAAACAGCCCTGCTCCCAAGGAGTCTGTGCCAGAGATGACAGAAGGAATGACGCAATGGGGAGCTGTACACAGGACAAGCTTTTGGGGAGTTTTCCATTTCTAACTTGTGTTTTATATTCCAGGTTTATTCCTTGGTGATTTTTACATTAACTAGCCCCTTGCCAGGTCCTTTTTTCTTTCCTGAGACCAATGTACTTTATCAGCTGGAATGGAACAGGGCAAACAGCCAATTCTCAGCCCTTGGTCCCCCAGTCATCACTCCAGCACCTTCCCTTTCCTCACATCCCAGTTTCCCTGAGAAATGCCAGTTTGGGAATACAGTGTGCTACAAAGTAGCAGCATGGCTGGGCACCTCAGCTGAGCTGCACTGGGCTCTGTGGGAGCAGGAGCCTCATGCTCGGAAGGCTTTCACAGATTTGAAACACAGTGTTTAAAAAAAGCATCCTCAATGTGCCTCCCCTCTAGGTCAGAATATAGGAAATAACACCAAAAAAATTCGATAAAGTCCCAGTGCATTCCAACACAGAGCTCAGCCTGAGGAGCTCCCTCCAAGCCCCAGGCCTGAGAAAGTCCAAGGGACTGAGGGGATCATGGCAGCCCCAGGTTTCCACCAGCACAGCCAGGTGCTCCTCAAGGAGGAATTACTGTCAAGGCAGAACTTGAGAAAACTTAAACCTCTGAACTGTCTTCAAGTGAATAATCCAGCTGAAGTCAGCTGGCCTCTAGTCCGGCCTTCCCTCCCTTCAGCACACCGTATCACTGTCCAAGAGAAATCAAGGGAAAAATAAAAATGAAAAAAAATAGGAAAGCCACACCCTGTGACCTTGTGGTGCAGGGGGAAACAGAACATCCTTGCTGAGGGGTGGAGAGCAGTGCTGTGGCCCTCCCTTGGCAGGGGGTGCCATCTCAGAGAGCCCAGCAGAGATTTGGTCCTTCTCAGAGACCAGCCCTCACCATGTGCTTCTGGGCCACCCACCTTGATGAGTGCCGCCAGAGACACTTATTAGAGAACATCCATTAAACAGGGAGAGCTGCAGAGGCCACACCTCCATGAAGGGTTAAAATATTGGAAGGAGAGTGCCTGCCAAATCCTAGGAACACAAAATGCCAGACCTCCCATATTTTTATTGCAGGCCTCTGCAGTAAGAGGCACTCCCTTAGTCCCCACCAAAAAATGTTTGCCTCCATGCTTAGGTCCCTTAGCTTAACAACTTCTAAGGGAACCCTTTCACACCCTGGAAATCAAACCAGGCTGGAATGCAAGTAGGTGGTACATGAGGTTTAGATTAAGTCTCATATGTCTAAACAAAAAGGTGTCAAGCACTGAAAGTCATCAACTGCAAAAAGTTCTGCAATTTAATTGCAAACACACCCCTTGTCTTCCATCAGAGATGATTAACTCAGCAGTGTCTTTGCTCAGATGGGTCCTTAGAGGAGTTTCTGGCCCTCCCAAAGAGTATCCCCACGGTGCAGCCCACAGTCACACAGATGTCTCCCTCTACATTCCAGTGGCCACTGGGCTAACAGGACTTAGTTCTGTAAGGAGCAGTAAATATGCATGTACTGGTACTTACAGCTACAAAACACACTGAAATTATTTTAGGACACTGTTCCCAATGAACATAACTTCCCCACAAAAGCAGTTTTCTCTAGAAAGGTCTAGTGCCTAGTTAAAGTCTCTGCATTCTCATCTTCCCTTCCCCATCTGCAAATCTTCCTTTATACTTCTGTTTTGCCTCTAATCAAAGGCAAATGACCTTACAATGACTACTTTGTCCATCTCATAGAAGAAATAAATTTCCACAATCAAAAGCTTAACTGCATTACTCTAACCACAGAATTTTAAATTTGAAATGTCAATCAGTTAACTCTGGGGAACAGTCTACTACAACCACCTGGCTAAAGCCCCATGCAGGCTTACATGCACACCTATGCTAAGTGCCCATTTCAGCCTCTCCTAACCTCCCTGGCCCCAGCTCCTCTCAGGCAGCTTTCTCCAGCAGGAACTAAAGTCAGCTGCCCCAAAAGCCTTGAAGGGAATCACCTCTGGGTTAATCATACCATGATTAATAAATAGTCTCACTAGTTTCTCAGTGTATCTCCTCCAAAGTGGAGGCAGAAGTTACCACAAATAGCAGCAACATTCATTTATCTTGTTTCTTGTTTGGTTGGTCTTTAAAAAAAAGATTCAACAAAAAACTCTGAAACACCCAGAAACATTCCTTCCTTAAAACACTGCCACATAACAAATAGATTCCTCCTTTCATTCTGCTCATTGCACTAAAATCAGCATGGGGAAAATACCTGTTTCTATTCCAGACAGACATGGATCAAAGCCATAAGACAGGAAGAGTTGAAGCTTCTAGGCCTTCAGGGATCAAAGGCTTTCTCTTCCAGGAAACCCCCTCCTCAATATTCACCCAGCACACTGAAGGCCCCAGAAGCAGAGAGCAAGAACAAAGACTGATTTTCTGTCCTGCCCTTGGTTTTAAGCACTTGTGTTCCCAGCAGCCCTGGGGAGGCAATCAGTGGGAGTGGAGACACCTTAAGCAGCTGTACCTGAAGCCACACCTGCTCTTAGTTAGTATCTGAATGAGGATTTAACAACTGTAAAAAAAAAAGATATTAACAGTCCCAAAGCAAGGGCTAGGGAGGTTTGGTTGGGTGTCCACAGTTTCGAGCAGGCCCGTGGCTCAGCGTAATTCAGGGGTAACAGCCTCAGTTCTCAGACCGGTGTGGGAGAAGCGGGCAAGTCAGGATCACCAAAATAAACTCAATTGTCATTTGTATTGTGCTGTGGAGGAGCAGGGGTGTCAGGGTCCTGGGACTCCGGTGCAGGGGAGCTGGACAGACCCTACAGCTCCAGTGCTGCCCAGCTGTGTGTGCTCCAGTGCCACAGGCAGACCTGCAGGGATGTGCCAGGGGAGCTGTTCTGCTCAGGGCAGCAAAGAGTGATCAAGCACTGGAATCATCTGCCCAGGGAGGTGGTAGAGTCACCATCCCTGGATGTGTTTAAAAAAAACCTGCCTGTAGCACTCGGTGCCATGGTTTAGTTGAGGTGTTCAGGCATGGCTTGGACTCAATGATCTTCAAGGTCTCTTCCAACCTGGTGATTCTGGGATTCTGTGATATTATGAGCTGCCCTTGGGGTTCTCCAACCCCAGCTGGAGGTGGCTGGGGGGCCAGGGAGCAGGAGGCTTCCCAGAGAGCAGCTCTGAGGGTCAGGAGGAGAGCTGATACATAACCAGGGTCCTCCCAGAGTGATTTCTTTCTCCTGTTCAAAATCAGTGAGGGCACTGTGGCTATTTTTGTGACAGAGGGCTGTTGATTTTCATCCTCACCATCTCATGCCACAATTTTCTCTGCCCTATTCTGACAATGCAGCTTGTGAAATCCATGACTGAGATATTTCCAGGTCAGCCAGATTCAAATTCTCATACATCAGCTTTATCCTGTGTGGGATTTGCTTTATTATTCAGATATCAGTTGGTTGTGATTAACATAGCAGGGGACAGAAATGCTGAGCCATGTTCTTGCAAAAACATGTATTGCTTGAAGTAAATGGGCCAGGAGACCTTCTCCTTTAAAAAGGCCTGTATTAGTGAGATCAGCTCGGGGGGGGGGGGTCCGCGGGGATGCACACGCCGCCGCTGCTCCCAATGACGACTCGGAGGAGGAGGAGTGCAGCTGTGTCCTCGCAGGCAGAGCTGGGTTTTCTGTCCTCGTCGGGAATCCCTGGGAAGACAAAGTCTGCTCGTGGTCCAGGGGTGTCATGTTGGTGGGGCACTTCTTACATCATGGTGGTAAATCCGAGCAGCTCGGGATGGTCCACATCACTTTTCCAGCCTGGGGTCACTGGTTTTAGCTCCAGATGTCATTTGGGCTCGTTGTCCTAAGGGGTGTTAAGTTTGGAAAATGTCCCTGTGTCCCCTTGCACTCCCCTCATTTGCATGTGGGTCCCTGATGTCACCCTCCTCCAGGCGCCATTTTCAGGGAAGCAGCAGCAGCAGCACTCAACGGAGGGAAAAAGAAACACAGAGGTGAGACAGGGTGGGGGCTGAGGCAAAATGGGGGGGGGCAACAATTTAACATTTAACAAATAACATCAGTTAACAACTAGAACAGGGAAAAGCTTAACATGAAAAGCTAAAAACTTATGAACTTGTTCATAACATTGCTGAAATACTTGTACAGAAAATGTGCTACTTTGAGATTATGCATAATCAACAGGTTTCAAGCAATCTGTTGGGCATCTCGATTTTCTTGCTGTGTCAATGGAGCCAAAATCATAGCTTTTTTATTTAACTGCATTTATCCTACCTCTGAATTTAACTGGGGAGAATTACTACAACAAAGGCCTGCACTCTGTTGTGTCAATTACAGCCAGAAAGACTTTAAAACACAGCTTCTGCTTCAAAGGCTATTTTTTCTCCATACCAACAAACAGAATGCTTCCCATTTCTCAGACAGGGAACTGGGTCACAGCCAGCCTTCTGCCTAAAAGTGGAAGGGGAAGATATTTCACCACCAGCTTGAGTTCAGCAGGAGCAAATGTTGGGTGTGGTGAGCCCAGTAAGGATGTTTCGGACACACCACATTCTGGAAAGGCAGATGAAGAGAAGGGCCTGGCTGTCACCTTTTAGAAGTGTCCTCAGTTGCCACAGAGTGTCTGCAGCAACACAAGGTGGAGTCTTGCAGAGGGTAAAAATGCAGCTCTTTCATGGGGCTGATGGTCACAGACAGTAGCTCACAAGGGGCTTTATTGTGCAGGACTCCTTCTTTGCCATCGTGGAGCAGTAAGTTTACAGTAATTTCACGATTACAAGCCACACTGAGTATAAGCCACATCTCCGGGTGTTGGCAAACATTTCGTTCTTTGTCCATACACAAGCCGCACCTGAGCATAAGCCGCTCTGTCATTTGCAGCGAGGACCCGCGTGCAACAAAGTTGCCAAATAGTAACAGAACCGCGGCATGGTGGGGTTTACTGGCTCGGCTCGGGCCGTGAGGGCTAGGGGCTGCCGACGGGGCCAGGTGGCCCAGCTCGGTGCTGCTGCTCGGCACTGCTGCTCGGGGCCGGCCGCTGCTGCTGCCGGGCTCACTCACCCCGGCCCGGCGCTGCCCCGCGGTGGCAGGAGGGGCACAGAGCCCACTGGCACCCGTGGCGGTGGTGGGAGGAGGGGAAGGAGCCCCCCTGCTCCTGTGGCGGCGGCACGCAGGGGCGGGAGCCCCCCGCTTCCTCCCCAGGCTGCGAGGATGGCAGCACAGAGCCCCCCGCCTCTGGCCTGAGCTGCGGGGATGGCAGCACGGAGCCCCCGCCTCCTTCCCCTGCCCCACACTGCCGGCACTAAGCCCACCTGCACCTGCCGCACAACACAGTAACCAATTTGTAACAATCGCATAAAGCCGGGTTTTACTTGCAGATGCTCGGCTCGGCACCCTGGCTGGCACTTCCGGGGTTGTAAATGTCAGAAAATTATTCACATATTAGCCGCTCCTGAGTGTAAGCCGCATTTCCAGGGTGGAAGCAAAATTTTAGTCAAAATGGTGCGGCTTATAATAGTGAAATTACTGTAATTCCATTTGTCCTCATGTCTGCCTCTCTGAAGGAGAATGGATCTCCCCAAATGTCTGCTTTGGCCCTCTGCTCTGCACCTGCCTTGACCACCATATCCCACTTTGGGAAATGGGAATTTTCAGAGGCTCAGGTCAAATGCTGACTGCTTGACATCCATCCAGGAGAAAGGGCTCTGTATGCACCTGGTGAATATATTGTTCTTTGATCTCATTGCTGCTGATCTAAACCAGTGTGAATTTGCACTGAAAATGATGAAGCAATGCTGGCATGGAACCAACATATGTGAGAGGAAACTCAAGCTTCATGCCTCCGCTTGTATTTAAACCATGCTGCCTCCATGGATTGCTGTGCATGACACAATTAAGATAACACATTGTATAATGCTGAAGCCAGATGAAACAGCATCTGCCCTTTCCTGCCCTTTCCTGTGCTATTGGACACTCATTTGTACTCAACGGTACAGACTGACTGAAAACCAGATTGACTAAAAAACAAAAGCATGTGCATGGCTATGCTCCTGTATGGGCTCAGTTTAGTCCTGAATAGTGTCATCTACGAAATATTCCTGAGCAGGGGAACAGGTGACAGCCAATACAGGTCCATTTTCTCTAGTGCCAGCTGTTCAGCATTTTCTTGCTGCAGAGCAGCCCCTTTTCTCCTCAGCTCATCCCATGTGAGTGTGGTAGATCCAGAGGCTGGAAAGGACTAGAGTTATAATTTACATGGCATCTCCCCCAGTGGTCTCCATCCTGCAAAGACTTATTAATCATGAATGGTTCTATGCATCAGTTTTTGATAAAAAAACCCTTTCTTTTTTCTCTTTCTTTCTTTCTTTCTTTCTTTCTTTCTTTCTTTCTTTCTTTCTTTCTTTCTTTCTTTCTTTCTTTCTTTCTTTCTTTCTTTCTTTCTTTCTTTCTCTTTCTTTCTCTTTCTTTCTTTCTTTTTTCTCTTTTCTTTTTCTCTCTTTCTTTTTCTCTCCTTCTCTCTCTCTATGTCTTTCTTCCTCTCTCATTCTCTCCTTCCCTCTTTCTTTCTGTCTTTGTCTTTTTCTCTCTCTCTTTCTTTCCCTTTCTCCCTCTCTTTCCTTCCTTCTCAAGATCAGATCACAAATGATGATAGGAAATTCTTTCCTACAGGTAAGGCCTTCAAGTGTCCCAATAGGCAGGGCACAACTAGGTCTGTCAGTGGAAAGCAAGGAAATACAGCAAAGTTTGGCAACTTTCAAAATGTGTTTCAAGACTGGATCTGTGTCTGTGGCACATGTTATGGTGACAGATCAGACTAAAAAAAGTGCCTTTCCCAAGAAGGCAGATACACAGAGGATGCCACTATAGACCCGTGCTCCAGGTTGAGCGAGGTCTGGAGCAAATTGCCAGCTGCTGATGAAATGTGGAACTCTCTGTTGGTCTCAGTTTATTAAAGAAGAACCAAAGCTACAAAATATTTGATTTTTATTCAGGTATATATACTTTTTACACCCCAAAGCAGCTGAATAATGAAGTGAAGCATAAAGTTTTAAAGAAAAAGGAGCAGAACATAGCAATTTAGGTGAAACCAGAGAAATTAGTCTAAGTTCTGCATAAATACATTGACAGGAATAAGTCCCAGCCTAGATCCAGGGAGATGACTGAAGATAGAAATGCTTATTCTATATTTTAATATTACACTTATTGCTATTTAAATAAAAGCAGCATTTTGGTCCACAGTTCCTCGTGGTTACAGAGGTTTTTATTCTGAACTGTGCTTTGGAGAAGAAGTTTCTCTCTCTCCTACTCAGTGACAGAAAAATTATGTATATTAAAAAAAAATACTTTTGAAGCCAAGTTGTAAAGGTTTCAGATTTCTTACTATGTAACCAAGTCTCAGGAGATGCCAGATCTTGGAAATAGGGTCAGAGATTTTGAGGTTTTCCCACCCTTAATATTTACATTCACAAATGGTTTGCAGCATAAGATTCTGAGAAGTGGTCAGAGTGATTTTCCCATGTTTGTTTATCCATGGTGACACGGAGGCCAGCTAGCCCATGAAATAATAATGAGCCTATTTCAGTGTAATACACAAAGAACAGCACTTTCCATAGAGTTCCAAGTCAGATGGGGCTATCTGTCATTTTTGTAGCTGAACTGAATCAAGTTGCTGCAACCTTATCTTTCCCTCCCTGAATTGCATGATGGAGTTAATTTAAATCACTTCAGCCAACAACCATGGCACTGGTGGTGTTTCTGTTGATAAAAGTGTGCCTTGGAGCACTGGCCAGGTCGCACACACACAGAATTCAGCACTGGAGCCATACAGCAGGCAAAATCCCAGCCTTGGCAAAGTTAATGGTAAATGTTTTGGCTTCAGTATAAACAGGCCTTCTGTCTGTCCTTCCTTGCAGGGAATGTGATAGGAGGGAGAAACAAAAATAAGAAGGTGATAAATCCTGAGTGCACGGTCACCAAATGTAACTGTGGCAGCAAACTAGAAACCTCTACACAGCCACTTGTTTGGCATTAGAGATTACCCTATTTCTGCAGGTCTTACACAGATTTAAGGTCTGAAAAGGAGTTTCTAAGAGAATGGAAGAGCAGTGTGTTGAATCTTGAGAATCAATAATATAAATTATTTTTGAAAGCACCCTGCCCATTACCAATTTCACCCACACACGTGATGACAACATTCTTCTTTTGGTCTATAGCCTGCACCCATAAGTCACAGATTTTAGTAAAAGCCCTTTGATTTACCTCACTACCACAGACAGTGAGCTATGAATGTTCTGGGCCCCACAGATGTGGGGTACCTGCATGGCACAGCAAAACAGCTGCAACATTCCTCACGGGGATGAAGATGGAAGGGATGACAGCACAGACCTGCACCCCTTCTTGGCCTTGAGTTCCTGCTTTTACTTGGAACTCTCAGTCTGCAACTTTCTAGGATGAAAAGCTATAGCTCCTAAGCCTGCCCAGAAGCTGCTCCTCTCTGCCTTTGGCACTAGACACGCGTTCAGACTGGTTTTGCACACTTCCCAAATTTGGTCACATCATCATCAGGAGGACACAAGCAGTCACTGGGGTGTTCAGTTTTCCTCAATGGCTGAACCAGATAATGGAAGACATCTGTATTCCTGTTGGGAAGGGTTTCCCAGCCTTCCCTAAGTAATTAATGTCAGCATCAACACAGCACTTTTTGCTGCTATGGCTCAGTAGCATTTATGGTAGGTTTCTTTTTTAACTATGCTTTCATTTTTTTCCTATTTCCTGCTCTTAGAATCTTGTCCTGTAAATTCCTTGTTTGGGTTTTATGGGCTTTTTTGATCATATTTCTTGGAAGATAATTCTTTTGGGATGTCACAAGCACAGAGGAACTTGAAAGAATTACCATTGTTGACAAGATGTTTGGCCATGGACGAGTGTTCCTCATTAAGAACAGGTTCTGTTTTCTACTTATAAAAACAAACTTCCTGCATGCTCCAGTTACAAGGAAATGGCTTTATTTTAATAAGAATGCGTTTATGTTTGAAGCCAGCAAGGGGCTTAGTCCTTGTCTGGCCTTTTATCACGTTCATGGTTGCTTTCCCTTGCCCTTGCAGAACTTGAGAGCAATTCCTCTCAGTACACCATCAACCCTTGACCCAAAGCAAAACAAAAGTGCCTTTAAAATAATCTTGTGTGCTTCCTGCAGGCTAGCACAGAGCTCCACATCAGAATGAGGTCTTGAGTAATCCCCCCCATTCTGGGTTCCTGCTGCCTCTGCCCTTGCCTTACATTATTAACAACAATTTATGACTCCTCTGCCATGTTCCTCATCTTGCAGCACATACACTGATGCAAATTGAATGCCAGGAGCAATAGCATGAGCTGCCTGTGGTTACCCAGAAAAGCTGTGATAGAACTCAATATAGAGCCTGGCTCTCTTGAGTGTCATTTGGATTTTGTTTTTTTCCTTCTTAGTGCCATCTTCAGCAGCCTCCCTAGCTGCAGCTTGGCACAGCTGACTGCAAGGGGCTGGCAGGCAGGAGCAATCCAACTGAAATGAATGGAGTTGTTGGAAAGCTTAAAACCAATCATCTGGATAAGTTACCTGATGTCACACAGGGTGAAGACATTGGAGATCTAAGGTTTTGGCTTAAATCCTGGCAGAAGCCATGATTCAGTAGACATTAAAGCATGTACCTAATTAAAACCTCCCACTGTCCCATCCCTGGGCAATCAGGCATGTGAATGTGTTTAGGGCTTGTCAGGAATAGCTGTTGCTTGCCTTGTTACCCAGAGCTAAGTACTCTGCACTTTTTCTGCCTGGCTTTGGATCACTGTGGAGCTGTTTGCAGAATTAATGAGGATTTATGGCCACACTGCAATTGGGAAGGCTCTTGGGTACCCTGTGCTGGCTCTGGCAGCTGTGCCCACCTCACTCCTGTGTCTGTAAGCCTGGGCATTTCCTCCTTGCTGCCATGGCCTTACACACTCATGTACCCTCAGAAAGGTCACCCCTGCTCTCAACAAGGCTGTCTTCTAGTCCTCTTTATTTTCCATAAATCATCTCCTAAGTTCCTTGTGATGTAAACACAGGGCCTGAAAGGGATGATATGTTGGCAAAATCTTAACTCACTTTTATAACTTCAGAACAAAAAAAGGATGGTAAAGGGTTTTACATTAAACCTGTTATTTCTTTTGTAACAACTCCTGTTGTTTCTTTTTAATCTTTTGTAAAGGATGACGAGAAGGCTGTAGGTAATGGGAAGGAGGGGGAGCACATTTAAATAATTTCAATTTTAAAGCTTAAAAAAAGGCTGCATTTTATTTAAAGCCTGCACTCATGCATTCACAATACCCTTAGCCAAAAAAAATTCAAAACAACAGAATCTCCCACAGAAGGGTATTTCCCTGTTTCAGGCAGCTCTCACAGCAATAAGCCTGAGTTAATTTTGGCTCCATCCTCACATGCTCCGGGCTCTGGCCCCAGTCCAGCAGAGCACTTTGAGCAGTTTCTTGCCTGTGTTTCAGCAAGTCCCTCTACCTGTCTTCAAAGATAAGCATGTGCTGTGCTGGAGCAAGGTCAGAGGCGGCCCATGGACAGTGAGCTCTTTGTATCTCTACAGCATCTTGAAGGCTTCAGAAGAAAGCCCTTGCTGTATCAATGACGCCAAAGTTTACACATGGAGATGTCTGTAAACTTTAAAACGTAACCCTGTGAGCCTCCAGAATGATGTACCTGCACTTGCCTTTTTTTTTTCATAAACAACATGTAAAATATTATCTGCCTCAGAGTTGATACAAAAATAATGGCTGTGTCTCTTCCAGATGAGAAGAAAAAACCCCATGCAAACAAGCTCACACACATACACACACACAGAGTGAAAAATACACAATGTTGAAGGATTTATAGTATGTATTGCTGGGTCCTCCTGTTTCATGCAGATGAAAATGGGCATCTAATGATGATAAAAGCATTAAAAAGCATGTGAGAACAAGAAAAAGGAAGAGAGGTGAGCCTGACTCAAAGCAAAAAGCACTGATGTGAGGGTGAGCTCACATTTCCAAGCTGCTGGCAAAGGGACAGGGGTGGAAGCAGATTGTGGAGCAGTTTTGGCCGTTCTGGCTGAGTGGAAGGCTGGGGGAGGGAGGTGGTGGGAATAGTTAATCATGTCTGCAGTGTTTTGGCAAGGTCAGGAGTGGATTAAGTGTGTCAGGCTCTGGCTTCCCTGGCAGTTTGAGAGGGATTAGGAATTGTGCTGGCTCAGGCAGTGAGAAGGTGATGAGACTTTGTTATCTCCCATACATGAATTTTTGCTAATGAGGGAAGGAAGGACACTGAGGTCTGGAGAGGAAAGTGAAAAGTCTCTGCCCTTAGGCTAAGCAAAAGGAAAGCTGCATAATGAGCAGGGACATTTTCTACAAAGGGTGAGGGGTATTCTGGCACCTTGTTCAGCAGAAGTCAGAAAGTAACACAGCAGGCCGGTTGTGCTAAATAAGAGAAGTTTGTGGTGTAAGGTAATTTTTTCCACACCTTCTAATGGACAGGATGGAAGTGGTGAAAGGAGCAGAGACACCAGCAGGGATGTACAAACACTGGGAAGCACACAGTTTACAGAGCAGCCCAGGCCCTGTGCTAGCAGTCAGGAAACAAGCCTGACCAATGCATATGTGACAAATGCCCCCTTTTATTAAGTATGGTTGGAAATGGGTACCCAATATCCCTTCTTCATTTTCACTAAAGACCCTCTTTCTACTTGATCTTGACCACAGACAGCCTACAAAACCATGAATCACCACTTGTTAGCAGTCCTCATTTTGGGGTGCTGCTGAGGGGAGCACAGGAGTGTCAGTGCATGCCTGCTGCCCTATGTGAGGCCAAGGCTGGGCACAGGGGGGTTATGGATGGGCACCCCAGCACAGGCAGGCCACTGAGCAGCTGCTGGGAGGGCACAGTGACATGTGGAGACAGGTGACACCATGTGCAGGTACAGCCCTGCTCAGAGGGGAGCTGTGTCAGTGTGGCTCACTGGCTTTACACACACTGGCTTAAGCTATGAAATGTCTCAGCTGTCAGTATTCAAAGTTGTGGGAATCCTTAAAATGAGAGGGTTTTGAGAAAGCTGCAAAAAGCAGGCCTCAGAAACAGCAGAACTGCAATTAGAGCTAAGCGGTAGCTATAAGATTTGTCAGCAG
Organism: Catharus ustulatus; assembly: GCF_009819885.2. Taxonomy (NCBI): domain Eukaryota; kingdom Metazoa; phylum Chordata; class Aves; order Passeriformes; family Turdidae; genus Catharus; species Catharus ustulatus. The sequence goes on along the minus strand of NC_046230.1, from coordinate 1,590,187 downwards.
AAAAGTTATATGAGATGTAGAAAACAAGGACAAATAAAACAATGGTCTGTGTATGAACACCTGGCTAGAATAACTCCCTAAACTGCAGAAAAGTATATCTAGCAAGATATTCGGAAGGTCTAAACTTAATAAAGGAGGTCTGTGCATTGTATTGTAAGGCTTACAAGTAGGTATTGTATTCAAAATAAGCAAGCATTGTTTTAACCAAAGGTACATGTACTTGTAGTGGTTGGATAGAACTACTTTCAATATGCTTTTGCTTTTTGTGATTGGTCAAAACACTTTCAAAGTGCATTGTAACATCAGGTTCTGTGGCTGTTGCTGAGGATGTGAGCTGCTGGCATCTTCCCATTGTCCTAACCATGTAATGAGACTGATGCTTGGGAGGAAAAAATAATAATAAAGCAGCTCGAGACGCATTCCACAGCAGACCTGTCCTGTTCATGCTTCTGTGCATAAACCTGTGGCTGGCATTAAAAGTGCTGTAACTGACAGCATTTAAAACTTAGTTTGCTTGCTGAATACCAACTCAAGTGGAACAATATTTTTGTTATCAAACTTTCAAAGAAACTTGCTGACCTAAATTGCAGCCAGGATGGAAAATTACTGTGACTAAAGCCCAGTGTCTCGTGACCATATAAACAGTGGAGCAAAGTGAGACCTTTTGGGCTCTCCTGGACTGCAGTGGGCTGAGACCAGCACCTCTCTCCAAGTGGAGCCTCTCAGAGCAAAAGAGCTCTCAACATTGCTGTTCCTGCAGGACCATCACCAAACCACAGCAACAGAGCCTGGATTAATACCCCACTCCTGGGGCTCAGCCCTGAGGGGATGCAAAGACATCTGATGTGAGTCCTTGGCTGAACTCTAGGGAATTTTCACAGGTATTTACCTTGTATATGCTCCTGTAGATCTGTGTCAGGGTGAATGTGCTTTATCCAGTGTACAATGAATGTGGCTCTGCTATATTCTTGAATGCTTTAGAGTCATAAGTAAGTTAGGCCTATGAGTGAGTTATTAGAAGTGCTACTGTAAGTCCCATAAGAATATTTCATTAAATTGTTTCAGATAAGCACTCAATTAAGTGTTGTTAAATCTAAGTGCTATTAAAACCTTTAGGCCTAAATTATTGATGAAGTCCAGGGCTAAGTTTGGCAAGGAGGTTCACTCTGAATGTTGTGACTCAACTGGATGGTCTTCCTTATTCTTTCTTCTCCTCACCCTTTCCCATCATTACCATTTTCCCATTCCCATCCTCCAGATAGATTTTTTTGTTGTTGTTGATTTTAACTTCAGATTGATTGATTTGGGGTTTTAGTGCAGTTTTTCTGTGTGTGCTTTAAGCATCTAGTAAGCAATAGAGTGAATCTTGCCAACAAGTTTGTCACATTTTCACCTTAATATTAAACCTGCTTTTGCTGGTACCTTTGCCAGCAATTCTTTGAGCAACCCAAAATGCTCATTTGTGACAAATTGTTGTAGTCAGCAGGATGGGAAATGAAATCACTGACTACTTACAAAAGCATGGAATAAGTCCAAGTCCTGAGTTCTCAGATGAATGGGCTCAGAGTAATTGGCATGACTGGGGAGCTGTGGAGGAACGTCTAGGAGCAGTTAGGGGCCATATAAAGGCTGGAAAAAACAAAGGAATTATTTGTAAAATGTTAGGCACCTAGAAGCTGCCTGCTACTATACGGTAGATCAAGTTATAGAGAAACAAGAGCTGAAAACTGCTAGAAGTTTCCTGCTAGAAGGCAGGAAAACAACTGAACTATTACTGTCCTTGGAAATAGAACAGCTGTAGAGACAGTTACAAGAAGAAAAGAAAGGAAAACAAAAGCTGAAGGAAAAAGTTGAGCTGATACTTATGGAGGCTCCAAATCCTCCTAACACTGTGCAAATTATAAAGCTACAAATTATAAAGCATACTCTGAAGATTGGGATGGAAATATGTGGGGTGATCCTTGCTGTAACAGACATGGGGAGAATGATCTTTTATCTCCTTCAAATTCCCCTGTGCATGAAGTTAGACCTATTATAAAAATAGAGGTAATTACTGGACTTCAGGGTGGACAGAGAAATCATAATCAAACCCCAACTCTGTTTGATCAGATTCAGATGGCAAATTTGCAAGAGCTCTATGGCCATAAGCCAGCTGAAACTGAAAATTTATAGCAAGTTTGTTTATCTGGAGGAGACAGAGTCTTATTAGATGGTGAAAAAGCTAAAGGGTTTTGGGGCCCTGCTGTCTTTTTAACTTCTGGTCTCTATCCCCCCAAATTATCCCCATTCAATCACAAGCAGGGTGGCAAACTGGGCTGGTGACACAGATGTGAGGGGAGAGAGGAGAGCCTCTGATCATACCCATTAAATCTTTGAGTGAGCTCCTCACTGCTGTTATAAAAGCTGCCTGTGTCCATGCACTATTAATGCTCCCATTACAGCACCTGTAAACTATAAAATGTTAAAGCTGCTAATGAAGGGAGACCCTGCCATACTCAAACCCTACCTGGCTTCAAAATGAGATTAAATTTAAAGAGACACAGACTTTAATGCAGAATTGGCTGGGAGTGTTGCTGCAATTTTAGAACACAGAGAAATCCCCAGCTGGGCAACACTAATGAGTGACATCATAAATTACAGTTGAGAGAGAGAATGGAGTGATTTATCCAGTAAAACTAAAAATAAAAGTAATAATTTTAGACAAATTGACTATTCCCAGGAACCAGGACTTACAGGTCATCCATCCAGAAAACAGAGGTGCTAGGAAGAGCTGTATAGCCATGCATTATCATTAGGCATTCCAAAAGGTGCAATTCAGAGACAGCCAACTGGTGTTATCCAGAGCCGAACTGATGCATTTCTGAGATGAGATGGATGTATATTGTATTGCAGGCCATAGCAAATTCCACATATTCTGGGAGAAATTCACATGAGGGGGAAAATTGACTTACAAAAGTATTTAATGGCTCTAAGTTTCACTTTGCAGAAGCTCCAGAGGTTCATCGTGTTATCCAGACCCATAGGACTAGAGACTCCTGCTCATCTGTTCCAGCCTCGAGACTGGGTCTGTGTTAAATGCTGGGACAGTGACCACTGCAAGCTGAGTGGAGAGGACCATTCCAAGTCCTGCTGAGCACCCTCACCACAGTCAAAGTCATTGACAAAGGACCCTGGATTCCCTGCTCCAGAGCTCAGAGGGCCTCTGCTCCTGGAACAAATGGAAAAACAGAGACTGGTACAAACGATGCAGTTTGAATTGCTTTTTCTGTGTTTATGCTCTGCAGAGTTGGTAACTGATTTGTGATGATGTTACTGATGGTCAAGTAACCTTGACCTTGACTTGATCAGCCTGTACCTGTGAAGAAAGGAAGCAAAATCTTTAAGGAAGAAAGCAGTGAAAAACAGAAGGACTTAACTGAGAACAGATGCTGACCAATCTTTGGCGAGCAGAACGCAGGCAGCTACTGGCCAGTGAACTGGGTGACAACAAGTTAGTGGCCAATTGGGATTGAACACGCTGCTTTTGAGAACCATGTAAATATGAGCTGTGAACAAAGATCCCTATTGCTGCTGGAACCTTGCAGTGTTGTGTCTCTCTCTTCTGTGACATTGATTCAGCTTTGGAACCAAAATTTGCACACAGCTCTAGTCCAAAATATATCCAGTGCTCTCCATAAAAACAGTTGTTGGGTTTGTACTCAAATACCAAGAATTAATCAGGATAACATAACAATTAATGGCCATTAATTGGTGTTTTAATGAATGAGACATTGTTGGGAACAAGTCACTAAGGACTACCTACTATAACTCTAAGCAGCTTAGTTCCTGATCAAGAAAATTATAAGGTTCCCTCTGTGGTGGTTGATGTCACAGGAAAGGTCATTCTCCCTCCATACTGTCACAACATTGAATCTAAAATAGGCCTAATCCCTAAGTCATAGCAGGATTGGCACAGGCACCCTGGAGAATGGTTCCCCTGCAGGGTTCGGGATGTATTGGATATGTAAAAATGAAGCATGGAAAGTTTTGCCGCTTGATAATGACCCTTGGGGCTGTAATTCCAAACAAGCAATATTGGATCACCTCAAAGAACAAAGTGGATAGATGAGGACTTACGTAGGGAGGATGAAAATATCCAATAATCTCCTTGTTGAGTTTCCCATGAATTTCCATAGTGCAATTATAGCTCCTGTTCCTTCTTTAGAAGTAATGGAATAGGAGAAAGCAATTGTTAACATTTCAGCCATTACTGAACATACTGAGAGCAACAAATCCTAGACTCTTTTGTGGGAGCACTAGTCTTTGGCTCTGCTAGAGTTATGAGTGTTTCTGTTTTATGGTTCCTGCTTGTGTATTTGAGGCCCTAATCCATAGCAGGCTGGTATGAGCACTGCTTGCCTATAAGGGCTGATGGAGCCTAACTGGGAGGAGCAGGAGGGTTGGGAATGTGGCAGTGGTTGATTTTCCCCCTTAATGCTATAAAGGTGAGTGGTGTCTGCACAGAGCATGTAAGGTGCCCCTAGTTCCTTTTTGTACAGGAAGAAATGATATATCCTTCAGTCACAAAAGCAGTCTGCTGAAATGGGGTTTTCACCTGTGTGCCTCTGGTCTTGCTTTTTATCTATGTCATGCTGCAGCTGAAATTTTACCCCGACTTTATTGACACTGCAAGCTTGCTAAAGCTGAGCAGGCTCTGTCCCCCCGCCCGTGAGAGCACCTCGGTGTGTGAGCGGGGATCCCGGGACAGCAGAGGGAGCCGCAGCACCGCGCAGCAGCTCCGGGCCGGGCATGCCCCTACCGGGGAGCTCTGGGCTGGTCCCACATCGCCACAACTGCGGCTGGCCCTGCTTCAGGCCAGCTGTGTGCTCCCCCATCAACGAAATGAGCTCCATGCCAGGACCTTGGTAGGGCTGCCCTGCCCACGCACATGGCTGAACTTCAGTAAGGGTGACAAAAATGGCATTAAACTGAATGGTGAGGCAGGTCACACTCGGAGCTCCGTGCAAGATCAGGTGCAAACTGACTGTAAAATCATGTATCAAACATGGGCAGTGATCATCAAATTACAAACTACATAGCAATAAATGCTGCAGGCAAGAACTGCTTTCTCTGTGTTTAAGTGTATACGTCAAGGAATTTGAGTGTCAACAGTGCTGTTTTAAAGATTAATTTATTTGGTCCTGATATAATAGGTTCAGTCTTGTTCAACTGCACTGGGGTTTAGCACAGCAGTCCAAACTAGAACCTCAAACATAATCTCTGCAAAGTTGCTTAGTAAGGCCACTAACTAATATACTGGAGGCTAATCTCTGCCTTAAGTACATAAAACAATAATCTGAGGAACCTTAATTTACAAGCAGGGCTTGCTCTTCAACTGCAGTGTTAGTACTGATCACTGTAACCAGAAAACCTAGGGCAGAAGGAAAGTGCTGTTTCATTTTGGGATGGTGACTGATAGTCTTCACCTTGTCAGTCTTTAAAACAGCAAAACTATGTAAGGTGGATAAACAGAATACAGTCATTTCACGATTATAAACCGCACTGAGTATAAACCGCACTTCTGGGTGCCAACAACTTTTCATTCTTTGTCCATACCTAAGCCGCACCTGATTATAAGCAGCACGTTACAATACAGAGTGTGATAAAAGGTATCTATTCTAGCACCATCTGTTGAGGGTGGGGGCAGTGATCCTTACCTCTGTGGGAGATATTCTGCTAATGGGCCATCCACTGAAACCAGGCAGGGCATTGTTCTTTATCTTTTCACAACCCATCCTTCCTCCAGCAAGTCATTTTCTGCTAATGGCCCATTGAGTCCCACTGTGGGACTGATAAAATTACTGCATCCCATTGGAAGTTGCTCCAGCCAGGGGGAAGAGCCCAACATTTCTTATCAAGATAAAAACAGAGGTTTTGGGACACTAAGGGAGCCCCTTTCTCCACAGGACTCCAGAGGAAAAAAATGAGATTTCTCCACATCACCACTGGACCTCCGGAGGGAAACTGCACCTTGTACAGGAGCACTGCTCCAACTGAATCACATCTGTCACTGCAGGAGGATGCAGCCACCATTTAATGGGACTGCTGTCAACACCCTGCCTGACAGGGTGTCAGGTTGTGCTCTGACTTTGTCAGGGTTTGGGGTTTGTTTCTTTGTAGTACTGTATTTCTATTTTAATTTCCCTGGTAAAGAACTGCTATTCCTAATTCCCATGTTTTTGCCTGTAAGCCCCTTGATTTCAAAATTATAATAATTTGGAGGGAGGGGGTTTACATTCTCCATTTCAAAGAGAAGTTCCTGCCTTTCTCAGCAGACACCTGTCCTCCAAACTAAAACAGCAACTTTTCGTTCTTTGTCCATATACAAGCCACACCTGATTATAAGCTGCACTTCAGGTTCGGACCAAAATTTTAGTCAAAATGGTGTGGCTTATAATCGTGAAATTACTGTAATTTTTTCCAGACCTACATGTTCCTTGGGTTTGCTAACCTGCTTTGCTTGTAGCAAAGCCTCTGTGGCTTTTGGTCTGGCAACTGCTGCAATGATACAGCCACTAACAGGTCTCATTGATTGCTGATATCAAATATACTGGCAACTTGCTCACATTTGTGATGGATTTTTTGTAATCAAGCTCATCTCTTCATCTATCTGGTTAATCAATTTTATTGTCCCCAGGGCAGAGCTGCTTGTGGACAGGTATAACTGGTGATATTGAAGTAGCCTCGGCATATGAATCAAAGGGAAGAAAAGACCCTGGGTGTAAAGAAACTTCTATTTATCCTACTGAAATCTCAACTTTGGTAATGAAATATTTAATACGCTTTTATTTAAAGAAACATCTCTGTGAAATGAAAACAATAAACAGCTTGATGGCTTAATAGCTTAAGTGTAGCTGGAACATTCAATCAGTCTGAAGAAATTGTGAGTATATTTCAAAATGGTGGAGGTTATTGCTATGATACATCTAACTTTAATGGCAATGGGAAAAATATATCCTCTCGAGAGTTCTTGAATAAACCTGTCAGTTTGTGACCAGTTTATTAGATTCCCTCCTGAGTTCAGTCATCTGTGGCTGTGCTGAATAGCTGAGTAAGGCTAAAGCAAAAAACGGACCAATTTATCCAAAAAGGTGTCATGGATGAGCTTAGGTTTAATATGGTTGCAGGAAGGGTGAGTACAAGTCCTGGATGCCCTGTTGTTAAAATACAGTTGCTGCTGCCTCTCATTCTCCCTGCAGCAGAATTGTTTGGAAGCCAGTGCTCCTCACTGCCATGTACCTTCTGTGGTGCTGACAGGCATTGTCAACTGTGTCTCCTGAGGAAACAATATGCAAGAAACCAAGCGGACTTGTTGACTCCAATACTCCATTTTGCCTATAGCAAAAGTAGTTTGAAATGTTCCCAAATCCTAACCCTGGCTGGGTGTGAGGTTCCTGTCATTTATGTGAAAATTTGCAGATGGACGGCAGAACAAAAAATTGTTGGTGTCAGTGGTGATAGGAGGGGAGAAGTCAGCCTACAGCTGTTCTTTGCTGGCTCAGGAGCATCTGCTTGACTGGTGAGCAGGAGCACCAGCCTGCTGTGTTGTGCCAGAAATGTTGCATGGACTCTGGAGAAAGCCAAACCTGGTGCTTGGAGCTGGCAATGCTGCCCTGGCAGGGAAAAGGGGCAGTGGAGGAGAGCTGAGGATACTCCTGGGGAGTGGCACTGGGATATTTGGCAGGATCAGCTTCCTGTCCTGATCCCAGTAAAATTGCTCCCCTCCTTTTCTTTTAGTACCTGCTGCTGCATGCAGCACTGCTGCCTGTGAACCCCTGGCAGCTTATTTGCATGTACTAATATAACCTTTCTTCACACAGAGGTTAAAATGATAAGCTGAAGTAAATGTGAACAGATGCACTTTCTTGTTGGCTCTTAAGTATGATTGATTTAAGTGTAGAGCTACTCCTCAACTCTATGGTTTGTAACTCTGACCTTCACAATTAGCTCTAGTACATCTGCAAGTTGTTCATTCTCACTCAGCTATCTCTAATCTCACTGCAGTTATTCTGTTAATGGTTTTGTAACTATCCAAATACATCTGCTGTCTCCCTTCAATTGCTTCCAGGGGCTACGATTATCAGGATGATCAAACCACTTGCTGGCAGTAAAGCTGTCTGTTCACAAGAGCTGGAGATATGTCATATTTCAGTAAAACTGACTGGAAGATCAAGCACAGGGTCAGCCTGGGAGCTCACCTGGGCCAGCAGCAGAGAATATCAGAGCAGTGAGACAGAGCAAAAGCGCAGAGTAGTTCTGCTCCCAGGCCAGGCTCAGACACTGCAGCCAGGACATTCCACAGCTTAACTGTATCAAACTCCACTACATTTTGTTTTGAATAAGCTGTTGCCAGACTAATTTGGTACCTCTTGGTAGAAATGAAGGTCTTGTCATCCTCTTGCTGGCCTGAAGAGTCCCAGTCTGCTTTAGCTGTTCCTTGTCTGCTGATTCCCCTCACACTCTTCTTTGTATCTTGTCTTGTTCAATCATTGCCTTCTGTTATGTGAGACCAAAAATGCAGGCAGTATTCAAAATGGGACTAACTGGCACAAGGGTAAAGTGATGTCTTATGGGTTTTGTTTCCTGCCTTCTTATTTGATTTGTCTTTTTGTCTATGACTGAGCATTAAAGAACATTATACCACAACTATCTTTGGTAGGTCCAAATCTAGTCTGAGTGGGAAAAGACAGAAACCATGTGCCTTGAAAGTGGGGGAAATTTTCACAGGTACCCCATTTTACATTTATTGGTCTCTTTGTTACTTGGCCTGTTGGTACTGTGAGATCCTTACACCTGTCTGAGCAAAGCATATTCTAGACACAGGAATCTCCTTTTGACCTGTATTATTTAGATTAAATTGCTGGAAGAAATAATCAAACGTTTGTTGTTTTTAGGGATGGTCAATATATCACTGTCATTAGTTGTTTCTGATGTGCAAAAGTGTTGTAGCCCTATGGAGAACATTTTGTCTGCTCAGCTCAAGGGCAGAGCACTCCAGATGCATCTCTAAGTCCTATTTAGCTTTTAAATAAGTTCCTATGGAGCTCTGCATGCATTTGCTTTTGTCTATTGATTAAAAAGGAAAGATTTTGGCTTTTTAAAACGATGCACAAGGTTTTTTCAGTGCCTGGAGGTTTATAGATTTTTGTGTGTGTGATACCGGTCTAACATATCTATTGAGAAAACAAAGGCATCCATAAACTTGCTTTTATGTATTCCTTTATCTTTGTTTCAAGTTAATCGACAAGGAGAGCTGAATTGCTCCACAGGGGCTGGCTCTGGGTAAAACAGCCCCATCTGAAGGCAGGCTGGCAGCTCCAGGACTGCTCCCCACTGAGACACACAAACACCTGTGCTGCCCAAATTGCATTCCCCTATTCCCAAGGGAATGTCCTCTGTGCTCCAATTGATTTCTGTCTCTGACACAGCTCTGTGTGGGATTTTCTGGCTTTGAGAGCAATCTACAGAAAGTACATATTGATTGGATCCTCCAGGGGTGGGTGGGTAAGAAAAAACAACAGCCCTTTCTATCGTGTAGCAAAGCTTTTACTGAGTGAATGGCCTTAGCTAAAAAACTTCAGGCAAATTTTAGAGTGAGAACCCGAAGACATTCTTGTCAGCAGGAATAACAGCTTTTTGAGCTAATGGGCTGTTCTGAAAAAGGAGAACAGTAAATTTCTTTCCAAAATAAGTAGAAATTAATACACTGACCTCATTAAGCAGCTGCCCTGTTAAGTGCTGTGGTGTCTGCTGAAATGTGGCTGCTGCTGAGCAAGATTTGCATTTGTGGCCACTATGGCATCTCCAATTACTGCTCAGCAGTGAAGAAGCCTGCAGGGCAGCAGCTATTAGCAGAGGGCTCTGCTAACTTGTGCTGGACATCCAGTGCTGTTATTTTAATTGCCCTCTGTGCTTAGTTTGAAAAAAAGAAAGTGCTTCTAGAAAACTAAAAGAGGAACAAAAAAAAACAAAACAAAACAAAACAAAACCAAAACCAACAACAACAACAAAAAAAACAACCCCAAAAGCAAAATAACAACCAGCCAGAGAGCACACTGTGCACTGTTTGGCACACTGAGCCCACCAGGCACAATCCTTCAAGAATCCTTCAAGCAGCTGATGAGAACTTACCAGTTTTTATCTTGTGTTTAAAACAGACTCAATTGGGACAAGAAGTCATGTACAGCAACAGAAGTGTTGATAGAAGAGGTTGTATCCTGTCATGTAAGTTGTTTCCAATGCTAAGTCTTACCCTCTTTTTATAATTTCCTAGGTCTGCCTTAGCATGGAAACCCTGAGAATTTATTCACATCTCCAGTATGTGAACTAGCAAGTGGAAAATTTTTGATTTGAATTAAGTTGCAAGCATGTAATTGGTAGAAGACTGTTACACAATGTCAAGTCAGTGATCCTCCTGGCTCTGAAAGTACATAACTCCAAGTTTCAAAAGACAGAATAAGAAGGTGTAAAGGAGGTAGGTAGGTAGATGTAAAGGTGTGTGTCAGCCCAACAGCTATGGGATCATCCAGTGTTGTAGCAGACCATGTTGTGACCAGATTGACCCTGAGTTTGATAATCTCTGGGACTTTTTTATCTTCCTACAACACTCTTAATATCTCAAGAGGAGAGCAGCAGGATGTGGCTGCATCAGGAGCATCATTATTCTCCTATGTCATCATCCAAAACATCTTATCTCACCTCCCACTTGGAACTACACCTGGTTTATCAACTGCCAAAACAAAAAGCTACTGATGGATGTGCACAAAAGTAGCCTTGTGGCAATTACTCAATTACAGCTGATGACTGATTTGTGTATCAGCACACCTGAGTGCTTCTGGTTTTTTATTGGAGCAGAATATGCAGACTAGGCAGTGAAAGGGAAAGCCTGGCTCTGCAGGCAGTGCTGGTGGGTGGACTCAGGTACATGGATGCAGCACAGGACTCCAAGGAAGTGCCTTTTCCCACCCACAGCTGCTGCAACCCAGGTGAGTGGGGCAAAGTGCTGCAAGAATGTGGCTCATGTAGAGAGCCTTCCTACAAGTCTAGGAAATACATACTAAGCAGGAGGATTAAAGCCTTTCAAAGATGGAATAGGTTCTGCTTTCATAATATCTTTCATTTCAGCCTCCACAAGACTTGGCACAGCCTAGTGTGCTACAAAGCACCCTTTTTTCCCCTCAGAACATCTTGAATTAATTCTTGGCAAAACTGTCTAACTCTGTGTGCAGACAGGAGCAAACTCCAGCCAAGCTGGGTCCTCCTGCAAGGCCACTCACCTGGCTCTCTGTGCTGCAGGACTTTGTGAGTACAGATTTCCCCTGTGCTTCTGTGGCAGATGGGTGGATGTGATACAGCAAAGGCACCAATGTCAGGATCCATGCACACAGTTGGGAAATGCAGATGTCTAGAACTGACACTGATTCTGTAGAACATAAAGGAAACTGAAAATGCCCAGCAAGAGAGTACAGCTCAGATCAGCATCTGTACAGTCAGATCTCACAGCATGAACATGCACAGGGAGCTCTGCACTGGCACCTCAGTAGCTTCTCTCAAGAGAGAAGCCATCTGGAAATAGCTGGAGGTTTGGCAAGATGACCTGAACTGCCACATCTCTGAGAAGCATGGAAATCTCCAATCTGCCCATGAGTCACAGAACACTTTCTGCTGCACCTTAATTCCTGGCCACACCTGCTGCCACCAGGGATTGTGTGCTAGATGAAAATCAATCCAGATGTGCATGTCAATTGAATATTCTCCAAACTGTGTCTCCCCTTCAGGTTTCTCCAAATGCTGGATCCATACAGCAACCTGCACAGGCTGGAGCCCAAAGCACCTGCTTGGTGTGGGAGAGGAATCTTTCCAGGAAATGGATATAATGTGAAAATGCACCTTATCGACCCTCTGAAGGCACCTGCACCATCAGCATGGCTGCAGTCCTTCTTTACTTACTGTAACCTAATTGATTTTAGTGGGCACTCAGGCCTGGGTACATTTTAGGGTTTAGATTTTAAGGATCCTAAGTAAGAACATTAAGCACTGTCAAGTATTTCTGGGGCTTGTGACTGAGCTGGAGAGGGAACTCAATATCCTTCTAGCAATTTTCTCAGTTAACATTTTTTAAAATCTATTTGTCTAAAGGGACAGAAAGAAAATCAGGAGAGCAGTGACTGTAATAATCACTGAATTTGCTTCTGGATTTTTTCCCTCTATCTTCCAAAAGCAAGTGTTATTGCCAAAGCTGATTCTGATTTCCTCTCAGAAACTGTCCACTGCCTCTTCCATGGGCAGTGCTGAAATATAATGCAAATGTGAGCAGTTAAAATACGTGAAGAAGACAAAATCAGATTGGTGTAGTAACTCAGTGACGTTTCCCAACCCACCCTTCCTTACAAAGCACTGCTATTTTACACCAATAGAAATCCTTTTGGAGTTTTGTAGCTGACTCAGAGCTGCAAGAAGAAGAAAAGAAGAGAGAGGTAATTTCCAATGTGGTATTAAATTAACCACAAAATCAAACATTTCCAAAGACACTTGATTTCATGTCAGTTCAGAGGCACCTTTTAGATTTATGCCATCTAAAACCAGAATATCAATACACGTTTCAGGACTGATGGTCTTTTAATACACTGTGTTGCACTTCAGAAGCTGTAAGAAATGTGATTGGATTTTGTTATGCCTAAATTAGTAACTAGAATCGATTTGGGAATGTATTTTCTATTAAAACAAGAAATAATGAAGTTTGTGTAATTATTAATCTCTTGTAATCCTGAATTTTACAGATTACTTTTCAGAAACACGAGCAGTTTCTTGCAGACAAGATGACATTTACTGGCTTATTTTTCTTCTGTATGCTGATGAACATACTAACAGGTAAGATTACTACCGAATTTATTATTGTTTATTTTTTTCAAGCTGCCAGAAATATTTTGTTACAACTATAGTATCTTCTCTTTAGTATTGCTGACATATTAATCCCAGCTGTTCAGGCTATGAGCTCTGACTAACAGCCTGACTAAGTTGGTTCATAGCAGTGACTGATTGCAAATGAGGAATTCCTTGCTCTGCTGTTCAAGAAACAAAACTCCTTTGGCTACACAGAGGGTGCTGTGTGGGCATTAAAGAACTTGTGAGTTTCTAGTTATACATGGAAAATGTTTGGTTAAAAGAAAGTCTTTCTGTGCAAGAGCTGGTGCTGATGTGTTTCCTCTTTATTTACAGATGCCCGATCCATCCAGGATGGAGATGGTAATTCCTAATGTGTTTTTATTTCCTTGGTGTCACTAATAATTAGGAGGGCAATTTGTAACTCCCAGACTTGGTGGCCAGCAGTGACTTTGGTAGGAATGCTTATTAACCTCAACGGACTATGGAAAAGCTTTCAATTAGTTCTGGTGGAAAAATAATAGTGAATTTTTAAAATTCCTTTAAAAATTATTAAAAGATGGTGACATATTAATGTATAATAATAGAGCTAATATCCAGTCTTGAAATGAAAAGGGATTACAGTCAAGTCACTAATTCTGTTGTACAAAATCCTAACTGGAATGCACCAGATTTATAAATGTATAGGACATCTGAGAATTTCATCTTTCCTGAACAATAATGCTGTATGTGTATCTGCTATTTGGCAAGAGATACTGACTTTCATGACAAAAAGCTTAAAATTTACAAATTGCCACAAATCCAATTAGAGAAATGTTGGAATAAATCCCTTAGCACAGTAACCCTGTGGTTCATGTCACTTTGTGTGATTAGTCCATTGGATTAGTGTTTGCCTTTGATTAAAAAAACCCTCAACACCCTAATGATGTTTACACTGGCTTACTGATGATTCTATCGTTAAACCTTTTTTTGGCTTTTCAGACAGAATTCTGTCTGAAAACAGAGTTGGAGAGAAGTATCTGCAATAACCAAGTACTGCTCTTGCTGGTGTACATCTCAGTTAACCAGAGGACAGCCAGCAGCATCTCCAGTGCACAAATATGCTGACAGTTATAACAGATATGAGCAGGACAAATACACAATAAGGTCTAATATGATTACTTATTCAAACCTTTTTTTTCCCTCTGTGCTCCATTCTATTTCTTTAGCAATAAATATTTTTAATATATCATCTCTAAAATATTTTTAATGTATCATCTCTGTTTGTGTACAGCAAATATTTTCGTAGAAACTTTTGCAACAGTCAGGAGAGCCTGCAAGAATCTAGAATTAGAACCCTGTTCAGGCAGTGCCCTGTTGCTCTCATTACCAGCAATTATTGTTTTCTTTCACACTGGGCCAAGCAGCAGCCTGCAAAGTGAATCTGAGGTCAGCTGGTATAAACTGTGAGTTCTCCTCTGCAGACAGCATTTGGCTGCTTCATTTGGTTTCTTACGTGCCATCTGTGCCTGCACACTGCAAACTTTACTCCTTAAAATTAAAGTCTGACAACAGGATTGTTGAAGGCTCTTAATTCCTGCTAAAGACCCTGCCCCCAAGCTGAGTGGAAAGACTTTCATTCATCCAAATGGGCTTCAAATCAAAATAAAATACTGTGTTTAGCTTTGCAGCACAGAGGGACATTTGTGACTGTGGTCTCAGCTACTGTTTACATTTTATATATGCTTCTCTGTTTGCCCACATTTGGGCCCAAGGGTGGTTGGCTCCTGCATTTCCAGAACCGATTTTGTTTTCCTGCTGAACTGTAAATCTTGTTTTGATGACTGTATCACATTCTGATCCTGCTAGAGCAGGCCCAAATACAACAGCTGTCTTCCAAGCGGCAAAGCCTTTCCTCTTGTCAGGAATATTAATCCACAAACACCAGAGGTTTATGTCCAAAAAGGAAACAGAGCAATCCTTTTACTTAATTTGAATCAAGGGAGAGGCCAAGGGGCATTCTCCTGGGATCTCTCGAATTTTGGAGGATGCAGCCTCCTTTCTATCCTAATTTCCCGGCCGCATTTCCCTCTCTCTTTTCCCTTGGGCTGAGGAACTTGAGAGGTACAGACTTGTGAAACGCCTGATACCTGACATTCCCCTCTAATGTATAACCCTCCCTTGTAATTTTTAATTTTTATAGAATTCATGGGTTTTCCTCATTGCTTCTTTCATCTTTCAATATCCAATTTCATTTATCAGCAAACCTACACTTTGTAAAGGCAAATATCTTTTTCCATTCATCAATCAGTGCAATCCTTCCCATTGTTTCTTTTACCTCTCAGTGCTAGTCTTATCTACCAGCAGACTCACAGCTTGTTTGTAAAGACAAATCCAACATTCCTCTCACTCTCCATCCCCTTAGCTCGTTTCCTACAGTCCCCTGAGAAGAGGCACAACTCTGCACTTCCAGGCAGTATCAGGGAAGTATGGCCCCAGTCCCTGGAAGTTCTGCAGGCAGTGTGGTCAACTGCAGGGGCACACCATAGAGGGTGGTGCCTTATTCCTTATCTTTTTATATCAGGCAAAGCAAATTATGTGGAATAAAGAAAAATGGCTGTTGATTGCAGTCGTTCCTTGCTTTGAAATAACCAGCAGCCTTTTAGAAATTAAACCAGCCTGATGGATTCTTGAATTGGCATAAATGTGTCTATGTCCCCTCATTCCTGCTCCCCATCTTGTCCCACTCAGTCAGGAAAGGGAATACTGACTCCCATTTTCTGCAGAGTGGGTCATGGAGAGGGGTCAGTAGCTCTCCTTGCCTCTCTCCTGCTACAGGAGCACACCAGCCCCCAAAGGGGGCTCACAACTCCAAACCATGGTGCCTCCAAGCTCTCAACAAAAGTGCTTCATATTATAGTAATCTGCAATATTTTCTTTTGGTTGGGTTTTTTTAGATCTCCACCGGGAAGCTGCAGCATTGCCGTACTGGCCCTTCTCATCCAATGATTTCTGGTCCTATGTGGAATATTTCCGGACCTTGGGAGCTTACAACTGGATCAATGACATGGCCAGAGCCTTCTTTGCCCAGTTCCCTTTTGGGAGCCACCTTGGCTACCACGTGCGTGACCACGAGCACTGAGTGCCTTGCTCAGCTTTGCCAGAGTTGCTGCCCAGGTGTTGGGAGAGCACCTGTCTGCCAGGAAACACCCCTGGGCTGCCTTCAGCTGTTTTGTGATACCATGGTCATGTCCAGCATGTTATTGCTTCAATGAGTCTCTTTTTTACCATTTCTTGTAAAGGTGTTCGAGTGAACACCTGACTGCCAGCAAACACACCTGCACTGTGCCTCAGCCCCTAAGTGACCCTGCAGCCTTTCAGACTTTAAATTACTCTCTTTTTTACAATGTATGCTTCTGTGTGACACAATAAACTCCTCCATTCTGTTTCATGGCTTTGGGAGCCTTTTTTTTACAGATTCATTACACCTTCATCTCGGGAGATTGCTCTCTGTGTAGAAGAGTTACGTGTGTATAGGAGTTATTCAACCAGTGCACCCAGTCTGGGGGCTGGAAGGGCCACCAGTATCAGTAGCACCCACCTTTTCGGAAGGTGAGGCCTCACTCAGGCCTGAAGGCCCGCAGAGACCGCCATTTCCATGGCGACGGGGGCGGGGTGAGCAAGATGGCGGCCTCCAGTGTTGGTCGCCATGGCTACGGCGCGGTTCCCCGCGCGAGGGCGGCCATTGGGCGCGACCCCGCTCCGGCGGCGGAAGTGACGGAGCGCAGGGGCCGCCATGAAGCCGGCGGTGGATGAGATGTTCCCTGAGGGAGCTGGTCCTTACGTGGACCTGGATGAGGTGAGGCGGGTGCTCCGGTGCCGGGGCCCTGGTGCCACGGCGCGGAGGCGCTCAGCGGCTGCTTTCGCAGGCAGGGGGAAGCACGGGGCTGCTGATGGATCTGGCTGCCAACGAGAAGGCGGTGCACGCTGACTTCTTCAACGGTAAGGACCGCCCTGCGCCGGGGGTTGTCCCAGCAAACCGCGCCTGGCTTCTGTCTCCTGGCTTTGGTGCCTGGTGGTCGCTAAAGCGTCGCTCACCACATCTCTGGGAGCGGGGTGAGGGCGCTTCAGTGCCAGGTGATGCAGTGGGAGCGGTAAAATGCGGGCTTTTCCTCTCCTGAGGGTTTCAGCCTGTTAATCGCTACAAGGAACAATGCCTTGGTCTGTTCACATAACACACAGTTTATGGTAAACAGTGCAAATAGATGTAAAAATGCGGGCTTCTCTGGACAATCTGTTGCAGTGCCTCACCACCTCTCACAGGGAAGATTGTTTTTTTCAAATACCTAAAGCTACATTCTGTCAGTTTGGAGCCATTCCCCGTCGTGCTACCCCTGTGAACAGTCTCGGTGTCTCTGTAGGCTCCCTCAGGTACTAAAAGGCTGCACTTAGGTCTGCCCTGAAGCTTCTCTTTTCCAGGCTGAGCAGTCCCAGTTCTCTCAGCCTGCATGGATGTATTTACAGCTGCTTTGAGAGAGGGGAGCACATACCAGGCTACTTAGGGGTAGAATACACAACACTGTGCTGCACTTGGTTGCCAAAGGGGTTTTTATGCCTCTGAAAAAATACATTAAGGCGTTGCAACAGTTTTAGATGTTATTAAATCTGCTTGTTGTAGTAGTGTTAACATCACAGACTGGTGTTAATTCCAAAATAAAGTAGTTTGCTCAAGAATTAGAATACAGGAGTGAAGGGCAGTTCTTTCAGCAGTTCTGGGGGACACCCAGCTATCTGCTGGAGCCAGCATATTCAGGAGTAGCTATTTCCATATATTTCTACCATCACACTGTGGTTTTGTATTTCACTGGTAGTTTAGGGCTCTTCCAAATGAGGATTTGTCCTCAGTTCATTGTATGGTAGTTTTAAATTGCCTTCTGTAAGAATAAAGACTGCTGTTCACTTAGGTGATTAGTTTATGTTCAGTGCACAAAGATGCAAAACTGAGTTAGGAGTAATTCCAAAGGTGACTAGAACAATTTCACTACTGGGAGATGTGTTCTGAGACAGAAATATTATTGGCACCTTTAAAGCAAGTGAATGTTTTTGAAGAAGGGTTTTTTAACATTAATCTGTAAAATTATCACTCTGATGCTACACTTCTAATAAGTGATGGTTCAGTAACTCTCATTCACTGAATTCACCTTTTTTTCTGTCCTTAATCCAAGGAACTGAGTACTGTACTTGTATGTGCCTTTGTAACATTGAAACTTCTGAAGTTAATTTTTGTCTTGTTTTCCTGACTAGATTTTGAAGATCTCTTTGATGACGATGACATCCAGTGAATTTAGCTGCCCAGCAGTGCTGATATGTGGATTTTTCTCTAGGATCACCTGTGCAGTCCATTATTTATTAAAATAATCAAAATGGAAAAATCACAGGGGTGGGGGAAAAGCCTGGATAAGCTACTTGAGGAATATGGAAACCAGATGGTTAAAGATAACTAAGGAGGGAGATGTGCACTGTTATTTCTAGGAACCTGTCTGTCGTTTTTCCTGGAGATTTTATTTGCTGATGTGCTTATTGAATAAAATATTGAAGAACCTCCCCCCCTCTCTGGCTTATACTTTAAAGCAGAAATTGCTGTCTTCTGAACTCCCTTAGAGTGATTCTTTTGGTATTAAATAATTCACTGTTGCTTTTGGATATGACATAAAAGATATGCAGTAAGGCACAGGCTGCCTAGAAAAGTTTTGTTTGTCCCACAATAAAGGTTTGTCTTGGGATCAGATGGTTGCTTGTTCTGAATAGTCCAGCTCATGTTTTGGTCACACTGAGAAGAGTGTGGGTTGTCTTTTGTTTCAAGACAGAGAGCTACCATCAGTACTTCACTTTTAATTTAAGGAACACAGAAACAAAAAGGAATTTCACCTTGATATGTTAAGCAGAGAAATGGACTGACACCAGATTATGGGAATGCTTGGATTTAAAAATATAATTTCTTTCTTGAAATTGTACTTGATAGAAAAAGAAGCCTAAAATTATTTTCTTTTCCTGCAGAAGCTAATGCACTTACTTGTGCTTAGAGGTATGGTATATGTGAATCAGGCTGTTGAAATACTAGTTCAGATTTTGACATAAACTTCTCAGAATATAAAATGTGTCATTCTTACCCTCCAGTGACCAAACTGAATCTCAGAATGAAAGAATCAGGTGAGTTTATACTATATTTTTTCAGAGTCAAGAGTATAATCCTGTCTAATCTCAAATGCAATCTGTATTCCATAAATTGATCACAGGCTTAATACTGTGACTGATCTTTCTTTAAACAATTCACACTAAAATTTTACCTGCAGTAAAACCTTTTCATACTTCTGTCACATTTTTATTTCTTTAGTTTGCCTTAAAAAAGGAAATCTTAAATCTAACAGTAATCGTTTCAACCGGTGATCTTAAAATTGTAAGCACAATAAACCCAGTAGGATTGAGATGTCTTTTGATTGTGTTGGATTTCTGAACAGCCTGTGTTTCATCATGCAGTGTGCTCCAAATCAGCATTGTGACATTTCCTCTGCTTGGTGCCTGACACTGTGCTGTGTCCCTGGAGGAACAGCCCTGCTCAGGAGTGGCCTTTCCCTTTTAATGCTTGCTCTGCTGACAGCCTGGGGTTTCCAGTTTTCCTCATTGAGACTGATGTAAAACAATTTGAGTTGTGGCAAATGGGCTTGAACTGTCTCTGGCCTTGGTGCTGTGCTTTCTCCAATCTATGTTTTAAGAAATTGGTTGCTTCCAGGAAATAGAGACAGCATTTTGGGCAGGTGCAAAAGATGAAATAAAACTCAAAAAGCAACTCTTGTCCTCTGCTCTTTTATCCACTTTTGCACAATATGGTTGGTTTTGGAATACATCCTTGTTAATGTTTTGCAGATTCTACTTTGTTTTTCATTTGCTTCCTTAAGTTGTAAGAAACTTGAGCTTTGAGTTTGATCACAGCAGCAGGAGTATATTCTGTGATACAAACCCACCATGAACAGCTGCTCGTCAGCATGGATGGTGTTCTCTAAAGCTGTCTAAAACCTCAGTGAACAGTGGTTTGAAGGTGCTAACGGTGAGTGCTCCTGGTTTTGTAACATCTCACCTGATCAAAATGGAATTCTCTCTATGGAACTGGATACAGGGCAAATGATGCTCCTGAGTCCAGCAGTTTTCATCCTGGTAGGACATAACTATCCACTCAAGGTAGGTAGAGCTAACACACCTTTTTGTGAAGATTTCCAGAAATTCAGGGTTTCATGTAGAAAAGCAGCATTAATAGTACTGCTGGCACCTGGGAGGTGTCTGGTGGGGGGAGGCGGGGGGGAGGGAGCTTCATCTGTGCAGTGTTTAACAGTGTTTGAGTTAATCCAAGTCCTTTTGAAGAAAGCTTTGGAATCTCGTGAACTGCCTGGATGTGCTGCTCTGGCTGTAGCTACTGGAAGTACTGGGGGTTCTTGGGTATTCCCAGTCCTGCTTGCCCTTCCATCAGACACCTGTGTGGGTCTCCTGGCTGGAATGAAATGAAAGGAACATTCAGAGTTGGGATGGGATATTACCAAACCTGCATCTTGGAGCTGTCTGAAGTAGGAAGTTCCCTCCTGCACAGTGAGACTGAGGGTGTGTGTCACATCATCTCTCCAAAGGGCTGTCAGTGTGTTCAACTTCCATCAGGAGCTGTGATTTGTTGGGGTCCCTTCTGGAATGGTGTTAGAAGAACAAAATGCCCTTCAGCTTCCTATTGTTCCTGTGTTCTCATTTGTCAAGGCTTTCAGTCTAATTAGTCTGTGGCAAATCAGCCTGTTGTCAGAAATAATCACAAGATGTCAGAATCTCTGATAAAAATTGATGTAAAGGGCATTTGAGTGCTTTGGCCAATTCATTTATGGAACCTTGAATCCTGTCCCTTTTGTGGAGATTGACAGCTCTCATAATAAGTGTTTCTTAGGGAAACTGCTGTTTGAACAGCAATATGCACACATTTAGATTGATGTATATTAGTTTATAAGCTGCTGGGTACTGCTCAGTATTTCAACATCCAAATAAAGGCTCTAGACTGAATAGTTTTGTGAATTGTCCCACTGATTGCAGTGGGACACCTGACACTCCATGAAGCTGACCTCCTGAGATTTGGCAGGATGATGTCCCAAGTGCTGTAATGCCTTACAAGGGTGTAGCCAGTGGTGCAACACAGATGAAGAGCAATTCCTTCAAAACTCTTAAATGTCAGCCTATTCCCTTCCATACTCTGAACAGGCCACGGCTCTGTTTGCAAGGAACTGCAAACTGTCCCAGGACATTCTTTGGAAATAAAAATGTGCAATCTGTTTTTAGCTAAAAAGAATCCACTCATTGTAAGGGAGAGAAAGTTACCACGTTAAAGGAAGCTGGCTGTCATCTGTGCATAATATTTCTGCAGTGCTGTTTCTGAGGTGGTTTCCAGGTAATCTAATATCCAGGGTTCACTGCTCTTTGTATGTGCAGGGACAGGCAAGCTCAGACTTAGTGTGGCTTTTTGCTGAGTTAATTCCCAGGGAATGAAAATTTTTCCTTTTATTATTTATTTTCAATAATTGAAGTGGAAGGTATTTTTCTTGATAAAGAAGGAATTCATTTAGATGAATAAATGAACTTCTTCCTGCTTCCCTGGGGTGTTGAGAAGCTGGCAGGCATCTTCCTGCTCTCAATGTGCAGTTGTTGAGCACATGAGAACATGCTGGGCAGATGACAGTGCAGCCCTGTTCCCTGCCAGTCCCTGCTGGTGATGGGGCTGGAATGCCAGTGTCACATCAGGGATATTTTGGAAAAGCACAATGGAAGTCAGTCCCCCGCAGCGGGGGTGGCTTTGAGCATGAAGATTTGCTTCCGTGTTACCGCTTTCAGGTTTATTTATTTTTTTTTTAGTTTACCTTTTGTGTTTGTTCCAGTTGGTCTTTGCCAAGCAGCAGGGTTAGAATCTTGTTGCAAACCTTTTACCCTAGCTTCTGTAAGGAGTTCAGAGCAGAGGCAGACAGGAGCAGTGTCTTTCAAAGCTTTTAAAATTCACAAATAGGACAATTTTGTGAATGCTGCTTGTTTTTTTATGAAAAAAGTTCTAGATAATCTTGGACAAACTCATTAAAATTTAAAGCCTCCTGGAAGAAAGGACTCTTTTTTTGAATATTGTGAATGAACAGATGCACAGCTGAGACTGTTGTGTATGAGGTGGTGATGGGGAAGGGGATACGGATTGCCAAGGGAATGTGACAAAGCATCCCTGGTACTGACAAGAGCTGCCCCAGCACAGGAGCCCCAGCTGGAGGTGCTTTGGCAGGGACACTTCAGAGGGGACTCCTGCCGCACGACAGTGGTTCTGTACTGTCAGAGAGCTCCCAGTTCAGGGTGTGCCTCAGCTCCCAGTGCAGCTTGCTGAGCTGTGTCCTGCTGTGGCCTTTTGTTTTGGTCTCCCACTGCCTCTGCATCGCTGGGGTACAGGTGTGATGTGGGAATCACCTTCCCTGGGCTGTCCCTCATCCAGGATGGCAGATCCACCTTGACCTTACAATGCTTGCCAAAACACAGTACAGAACTAGACTGGCTGCTCTGGATCCTGTCGAGGAGCAGAGAAGCTGTGCTGTCCTGACTCTTAGGCAGAGCTCCACTTTCACAGATGCCCAGATGTTCAGAGGGAGCTGGGTGTGTTGGTTTATACCCCCTGTCCTTCCCTGCCTGATCCAGAAGTGAATTAGGGATTGTCTTCAAGTGTGATCTCTCTGCCTCCCTCCCTGATGCCTCTCCATAAATCTGTCCTGCTTTTATGGGAGGGATTCCACAGATTGAGGAATGGGGAATCCCTGCAGGAAGAAATAGATACTAACATTTAATGCTTCCATTTAATTGGCAATAAACCTTTTCTTTCCTCTGGATTGGCTGGAGAGTAATGAACTGCACCTCCACATGAGGAAGTCTCACAGTGTTCTCAAAGAGCAGTGGGTTGGGCTGATCATCCCAGGATGAGCTGAGGGTGGATTTGCTGACTTACAGTCCCATGGAGACTGTGGATTTGCTGACTTACAGTCCCATGGAGACTGTGGATTTGCTGACTTACAGTCCCATGGAGACTAAGTCTTTTCCTTCATTTCTACACCCAACACAAATACAGTCATAAAAACATGTGGCAGCCTGGGCATGCTCTGGTTTCCTGCACAGTATTTCAGAGACTTTAAATCTGATGGCATTTCCTCTATGGAAGAAGAGTGGCTGATTAGCCAAATGTCAGACTGCCTGTTTCCATGATAAAAACCCTCTAGTGAGTTTATACTTCAGGAATGCAAGTCTTTCAGGCAATTTATCTTTTTCTTGTAGCTCTTCATGGTTTAGTGCAGCTGCTATTTGTATTCCAATTAATTAAGGGCACAAGTGATTACATGGGGTTGAAGTACAATTAGGATCAGTCTATAATTGTGTTTGAAAGGGCTATGGATGCTTTTACAGATGGTTTCCCTTCTGGATGAGACTGGTCAGTCTCTCCAGCTGTCTGCAGCTTTTCATTTTATTTCTCCCTAATTGTTAGTGCAGTGACTTCAGTCTTTCATTAGGGAGTGTTCTTGCTTTCTGCCTCTTAGAGTACATTAGCTTCTAAAGGGAAAAACATCCATTTGAACCTGCCACAGCCAGAGAGGCAGTAAATAGTGAGACATAACTTTGTACAAGGCACCTACTGTCAGGATTGATTAAAAACCACAAATTAAAACACCTAAATTGGTTGGAGAGCAGGTGATTCTGTGCCCTCTTAGCATGTCGGTGTCATTCTTGCTCTTTTGTTACAAGATAATTGTGTGTTGGATGCAGTGTGATCCTCAAGAGCCAGCCCAGGCCTTGGGGATGTGCCTGTGTTGGCCAGGTTTTCCCCTCCTGTGGGTTTATGAAGCATGGATGGGTAGTAAAACCACAGCAACTCCATAATGGAAAAAGGCTGGATTCCTTAGGAACCCCCTGAGCCCATCCCCCAGGACCTCGTTATCTCCCCAAAACCCTGTTTGCAGCTCTATATTGAAAGCAATCCAAGGCCAGCAGGGTGCCCCACAGCTCCTGTCCATGGGCAGCCTGACCATGTGTCCCTGATGATGGCATGGTGCCCCAAGGCTCCTGTCCATGGGCATCCTGACCATGTGTCCCTGATGATGGCATGGTGCCCCACAGCTCCTGTCCATGGTCATGCTGACCATGTACCCCTGATGATGGCATGGTGCCCCACAGCTCCTGTCCATGGGCAGCCTGGCCATGTGTCCCTGATGATGGCATGGTGCCCCACAGCTCCTGTCCATGGGCAGGCCATGTGTCCCTGATGTGGCAGAGCTGGAAAGATGGAGGTGTGATATCCATCCCACATGCAGGAATTTGGAGGTGCTGGGCCATAAGGACTCCCCAGGGTGATTGGTGGCCATGCTTAGCTGCAGCTCCCAAAGCTTGTCAGCACTTTTTTTGCTAGCTGGGACCCCCATGCAGACCCTGCAGGGGTTGGGCAGCCTCAGGAGTCAGGAACAGAGGGGAAGGGGCAGCTGTGGGGCTGCAGGGGGACAGAGATAGGGGTGCTTCTCTTCCTGCCCTGTGTCTGTGCTTGCTTTGTTGATGGACTGAGTCTCTGTTCGGAGCAGTTGCCTTATAAGAGAGATGAGAGGTGGCTTAAACTGGAATCTGGTGCCTGCTGGGAAAGTGCTGTCTCAGCTGAGCAAGAATCTTACAGAGATTTGAGGTGAAAGGCTCCTTAAAACAGTTCCAGTCCCTGAAGGGAGGGTTTTGACCTCTGTTTCCATGCAGTGGGTGTTTGCCTGAGTTGCTGTTTGCTGGGTTTTGAGGTGTGTGGCTGGGATGTGCATGAGCAGTACAGGACCTCTCCTGGAGTGTCGTGGGGAAGCTGCAGTTCAGTATTTGTGTCTGTGAGAAGGGGGAAGAGTCAGTACCTGGAGCAGCAGTGCCTTAATGACTTTTTAAAATTTTTTTTCCCAAGGTCTGAGCCTGAGTGCTGGTGTACTAGATAAAGCTGTAAGCATGTTTGCTCCCACTCCATGGCAGCAAAGAAAGCAATAATTTGTTTTGGCTCCCTCTTGGAACCTGGTCTTTAAACTTGTATAGACTCCTAATGTTTATCCCAAATACCTTTTAGTACTCTGGCTTTTTCAATTTTCCCTGCCTTCTGAAGATCCATCTGAAAATATTTGAGAAAAACAGTGCAATAGCTCTGACTTGCTCCTTTCATTTTAAGCCTCTTATGCCATTAGATCCAGCAAATGCTGCATTTTTAAATCTCTTTACAGATTTATGGGGTTTTTTTTACCTTTGCCTTGTTCCCTTCCCATTAATTCCCATGATGAGAGCAAGGTTTTTCCCAGCTCTCTGAATTTAGCATTACCAGATTGAGCATTAGTTTCACCCTTGCTACATCCAGTGTGCTTGAAGCCTTCGTGGCCAGCAGAGGCCCTCGTGCCTGGTGAGGCTAGGAGTATATCCCTTTCTTTCTCAAGTCCTTCCCAACAACACACAAAAAATGTGGAAACATTCTCATCGAGAGAGCTTTTTATTGTTTTTTATTTGCAATGTGATAATTGACTGGAGTGTGGAAAATGATGCTGCAAGTAATTTCAGTTGAAGCTCTTAATGTTGTTTTGTGCTTGTAATACTGCATTAGCTCTGATCTGTGTTTGCTCGTTCTGAAGCTTAGTAGTAGCAGGAGGAGTCTTCTTTGAATTTATCTGAGAAACCATCAAATCCTCTTTTAGCTCAGTCAAGCAAGCTCTTTGGAGAGCAGTTTGATGTACTGACTAATTCCAGCCTTAACACTCTTCTGCATTCAGGTAACCTTGCCCAAAGCTGGGGCAGGGGTGGGGGGCTCATCCCAGAAGCCCACACCACCTGAAGCTCTGCCTAGCTGGTGGGCATGACACACCTAGGGCCTGGAAAAGTGCAAACACTGCTGATAGATCTCAACTTTTGGGTGCACCTGGGAGCTGTTTGGAGGGGGGATGAGACAGGATCTTTGTGGTCACCTGGGAACCCCCAAAACCACACAGTTAATGGGCTGTTTTTGTTGTGTGGCTTCACTGGTGCTCACAAGGCTTCTCAGATAAATCACAAGAGAAGATCCCTGCCCCCCAGCCTGCTGTCTGCATTAGACATAACAATAGGGAATAAGCATAAAAAGAAAATCAAAGGATTAAAATCAGTGGAAGTTAATAATCTGAATATATTCAAAAATCTGGGCTAAAAAAAAGGGAGACAGCAAACCAGGAGTGGAAGTCAAAGGCTCAAATAAGTGGGAGTTACAAAAAATTGAGCCATTGATTCCAGCTGAAAACAAGAGCACTCTGCTTTTGTGAGTAGTATTTTCCCTCTTCTACTTAAAATTTAAAATGCTGACTAAAATTTCTGCAATTGGTTTCAATGGATTTAGGTGGCTAAAAAAGAACAATTTAGAATGTCATATTTAAATGCAGCCAATTGTTCTTTTCTCACTTTTAAATTTAAAGGAAGGTTAAGCCATGTTGAGAGTTTTTCATGCCATGACAGGAGTGGTACTTGACTTTGGGTCGAGGTTTCCACAGGAAAGCAAGAGCAGGTGTAGGAGTGAATTCTTGGTTCCATGGAAGCACTGGTGTGATCTCACTGATTTCACAGGAGAAAGGGTCCCCCCTTGGCAGTGGTTGTCCTTGCAAAAGGCAATTTCTGGTAAATACATTATAGCTATAGCGCCAGTGCCCCAGGACATGCTGGGGTTAAGCCACCTCCCCCTCTTCCATGCAGCACCCCCTGCTTTAGTAGTTATCTGGGTCAGGGTACAGGAGGAAGCCCATGAAAGTGGAATCATTGAGGTTGTCAGCATAGACCCCATTTTTGTCCCCGTCGCCGTACACCTGAAGCCAGACCTCATCCCCAGAGCTGAGGTGCAGCAACACAGAGCCGCTCGCTTGGTCGACGTTGTTGCTCTGGAACTGGTCGTAGGTGAAGATCACGGCCTTGTCCTTCCTGTAGAGGCTGACCTTGACGTCTGACAGGTAGACTGTGAGGTGGTAGGCGAAGTAGTAGGTGCCAGGGACGTTGCAGAGGAACTTGCCCGTGCTGGGGTCGTAGTGGCCCTGCTCGTTGTAGAAGATCTTGCTGAAGCGGATGGGGACGTTGGGGGCAGGGCTGTGCTCTGTCAGCCCCACGCTGAAGGCAGAGCGCTGCACAAAAGCATCTTTGCCCTTCTGCCCTGGGGTTCCAGGAATTCCAGGAGATCCAGGAGGTCCGGGAAAGCCTCGGCTTCCTACTGGGCCTGGTTCACCTTTGGGACCTGCTGGACCTGCAGGACAGAGTGGGCACTGGCAATTGTGTTTGCACTGTGCTGGGAGCTGCTACTGGAATGCAGAGGGGACTGTGGTGTGAGCCCTGCTCGGGGCCAAGGAAGGGCTCAGGGACCTCAAGAGCCCCCAGGAGCCAAGATAGTGAGAGGAAACCCTGCTCACCCCCCACCCCAGCTGTGTGCAGAGCTGCTGAGAGCAGCATGTCCAAAAAAACATCATTAACTGGGGAAACAAACCCCGCACCAAACCCTTTGACTTGGGTTATGGAATCTCCACCCCAAGAGATAATCAAAAGCCGTCTGGATAAGGATCAGGCATGGACCCACCAGACGTGAAGCCTGTTGGGACTGGGGCTGGGCTGGGGCTGGGGCTGGCCAAGGACTCAAGCACTGACATACCACCCGCTCCTCACCAACCTTCATCTCCTTTATCTCCCTTCAGTCCATCTCTTCCATCTTTCCCATCCCGGCCAGGGATGCCGTTGT
Organism: Catharus ustulatus; assembly: GCF_009819885.2. Taxonomy (NCBI): domain Eukaryota; kingdom Metazoa; phylum Chordata; class Aves; order Passeriformes; family Turdidae; genus Catharus; species Catharus ustulatus. Next base: position 1,562,454 of record NC_046230.1, on the reverse strand, counting down.
GGCCAGGGTAACCGGGTGCTCCTCCCATCCAATTGGCACATGGCGTTTTGGGGTCAGGCTGGGTGTCCTGGGCAGCCACCCCTGTGGAGTGGGGGGCCAGCAGCAGCAAGGAGCACAGCAGGAAGCCTGCCAGGCCCCTCATCGTTGGTTCCTGGTGAGGCCGAGTGCTTTCTTAACTTTAAAGGTTAATAGAGAAAGAAAAGTGAACACTCTCCCCCCACCCCACATTACAGGCACAGAAAACTAAACTGGAGTCAGTACTTCTGAAGGAAAGCAGGCCCAAGGGCATCTCTGGTGTGAGCTCCATGAGCCAGGCTGGACCCTTGGGCACAGCCAGTGCACAGAGGAACAAACAGCAGCTACTCCTCCAGCCCTCTCGGGCTCTGTGCACAGGCACAGATGTTTCAGGACCCAGCGCAGCAGGTGCCAGGATATCTGTGGCTGATGTCCTTGCAAAGCTCTGCTTAATTAGCCACAAAAAGCCCTAACTCCTAGGTGAGTGAGCAGCTGATGGAAGACATGGGTCTGGCAGAGGTTGCCTCAAACCCTCTCCAGTCTTGAAGCCAGGCATGGGTGGTTTCTCACTACCCACTCACCTGGGTCTATCTAACACAAACAGAAACCACAGCCAGGCTTCCCAGCTTCCCTGAGCCACAACATGAAATTAGGATAATGGAGTTTTTTCCACCCCAATTGTTCTTTGGTTATGGGAAGACAAAGTGAAGTGTTTAGGCTTGTAGAATTGTATTTCTCTTTGATCTGGCTGCTTTGCTGGTCAGAGCAATTAGTGCAGCTGCCCAAAACCAGGTTGGTGGTGACACCCTGCAGTCAGCCTGGATTTGTCCTGTGCTCCTAGCCCCTGGTGGGCTTTGGGTGAGGTTTTTAGAACACAAGATATTTCAAAATTACCATTGTTGTGTGATACTGCTCCTTGGGCAAGGTTTATACTCTGAAACAGCAAAGGTATCCTGTTAGGAGCATTTTAAGTGGCATAACAGGCAATAAAAAGTGAGCAACAGCATGGCAGTTAGAGTCCCTTAGCTCTGTAATTTTCAAGAAAAATAGTATTTTGGAGGAGTTTCTTTGCAGGGTTGATTTTCCTAGGCAAGCTATTCAAATGTCGTATTTTAAATAATATCTTATTAGCCCTGGTTTAATTGCTTCAAAGGAAGCTAAACAAATGTACTGGTTTTAGCTGGGGCAGAGTTAATTTTCTTTGTTGTGGGTAGCATGTGTTGTGTTTTGGATTTGTGCTGAACACAGGGTTAATAACACAGGGGTGTTTTTGTTATTGCTGAGCAGTGCTCCTCTCCCCACCAGTGAGGAGGCTGGGAGTGCACAAGGAGTTGGGAGGGGACACAGCCAGGACAGCTGAGCCCAACTGACCCAGGGGATATCCCAAGCCATGGCACCATGCTCAGCTATAAACTAGGGGTAAGGCTGGCCCCAGGCTGCTGCTCAGGGACTGGTTGGACATCAGTCACTTGGTGCTGAGCAGCTGTTTTCATTTGCATCACTTGTCTTTCTTGGGGTTTATTTCTCTCTCTTCGTTATTTTCCTTTCCATTGCTATGTCTTACTATTAGTATTACTATTTTATTTCAATTATTATGCTGTTCTTATCTCTAGCCATGAATGTTCTCACTTTTACCAGTGTAATTCTCTGTCTCCCATTCTGCTGTAGCAGGGGTGAGTAACAGTTGCAAACTGGAGTTAAACCACAACAATAATAAAGAGGTTGCCATGATTTCAGTTTTTGCTGCAAAAAAAGATATTGCTATTGAGGATATTGAAGGGGCTTTGGGAAAAAAAAAAAAAAAAAAAAAAAAAAAGCTCTGTTTAATGGCTTTGGTGGGCAGTGGCTAATGCCTCAAATCAGGAAACTCCCCAGTCCATGCCCACCCAGCCAGGCTCCAGCAATCCAGCACTCTGAGATGGGGCCAGTACCCTGACCTGGAGCAGTTTTGGGGCTGAGGGTGCTGTGTGGTGCAGTGGGCACAACCTGAGCCTTAGGCAGTGTTCCTGTGTCCTTGCACTTTGGGAAGAGGAATGTCCCTTTATAGCAAGGGATGTAGTGAACCATGAACCAGCATGGGCACATGAAACTGATGTCTGTCAATCTGGAAGTGGCTTTGTTTGCTGAGAAAGGAGTGCACAAGTGCTCACACCTTGCCATGCCCCAGTGGGACCCTTGTCCCCCCCGCCTGGGTCCCCTCAAGCACAGGCACATGCACGTACCCCTCCAAAATCAGCACAGGCTGTCTGGGGACACCTAACTGTGGTGGTGAACCATAAAAATCTGGCTCAAAATTGTGTTTCTTGAGCCGTGTTTCGGTGATTTGGTTGGGGTTAGTTCTGCTTTCTGGCGTGCTGCCTAGAGCTCAAATATCATCTCAATTTTAGTGGTGTGCCCCACATCCAGGTTTTCTACTGGTGCAAAATAACCTCTTCCTGTAAGGTCACAAGCAGTGCAGGTGTGAGGAGCCCAGGCAGGGCTGCAGGGAAGCTTTTCTGGGGGCTGCCTGGCCAGTTGACTCCAGAGGGCTCGGAGCCATCCCCAGCATCAGTGTGCTCTCAGTGCTCTCCTTTCTCAGGACAAAAGTGCTGTGAGATCCAAGGAGATAACATCTTCTGTCCCCACAGTTTAACTCAAGCACAGGTGCTTGAGAAGCCAAGCAGTTCTCTGGCATGTCTTACAAAGGGGAAGTTTTAAGCTGTGTCTACCAGATCTGAGCTTAAACTCTGGTTTAGAACTGACATCCCTTTACTTGGTCATTTCTATTTCCTTTTGTTTTTCCATCTGATGCTTAGCATCAGATTAACATGAAATAATCTGCTATATTTGAATTTCAGTCATACCTTTTGGACAAGAAATTTATTTACAAGAAATAGATGAACTTTGTACTGCTGGTGGCTTTCAGTGATTGCCTGGGCAGCTGCTGTATTAAAAGCACCTATGTATTGTATGAAGCTTATTCATTTATTAGCACAAACCACTGCAGCATCTTGTGAGAACAATGCCATTCCTAAGGGCTACGTAATGATTCAGAATTTAAATTTCAGATAGCACTATATTAAAATTATATACTCTAAGCCCCCCTCATTCTGTGCAAAACAGACTGAAAAATCCATCTGTTTTCCCACTGGAGAATCTCCCTCAAAGCCCAAAGGGCTTTGGCTTATACCAAAGGCTTTTCTTTTGTAATTCTTGTACTGTAGTTTTTGCTGATGTTCCAGCAGTGGCTTGCTCCAGAGGGCTCACACCTTAAATGTGAGTGGTGCAGGTTTCTGGTGAGGAGCTGATGTGACTCAGGGAGATTTGGCAAACCCAATCCTCCCTGGAGTCTTTGAGGAAAGAGGTGAATCGAAAGGTGCAAGTGCAGTATTTACTGTTACAGCCTTGCAGTTTCTCACTGTTGTTCCTGACTATTTTTTGATTTAGGAGTTCTGTTCTCTAAATAGTGTTTCCAAAAAGGGGAGTATGAATCTAATAGAGACCAGCTATTCTTGGTTTAAAATACTCTCTGGCTATTATGAGAATAACTCTGAGAAAGACAACTTCTTGCAAACAAAGTCTGTCCAATTCAGCCCAAAAGAAGAGAAACTCCTGAACTTAGTAAGGAGAGGGGAGAAAAAAAAAATCATGCTTACCAGCTGCTTTGAGTCCTGGTTGGCTTGCTGCAGTCTGTTTAGAGAATGAAGTCTGGCTATTGCATCGCTATCCCTAAGGGCATGGGAGCTGTCAGCTCAAACACTGCACTTTCCATTTGCTATTGCGCATGCTGACCTAAAAGTTGGGTTTTCCCATTAATTTTTCCTGGACAAAACTGAAGTTTTGGAACAGATATATAATCCACTGGGATAGCTTGTGAAGATGGCCTTACAGGGAAAAGATGGGTTTGGGAATTGGACAGGAACTGGAAGAGAGTGGTTTGCTGGAGAGCCTGTGTGAGAGCCTGCTCAACCTGGGCTGTGCTTGTCCAGCACAGGCTGCTGCTCTCTGCAAATTGGGAAATGTTGTTAGTGGCTGGTGGAGAAAGTGTGTCTAGCTTGCAGCAATGCAAGCACATGGGTGAGTAAGCGTGTTAGTAAATGAATTATTGTGGAATAAGTTTGGGCTTCTCCTTTTGACTGCAAGAACCATTCCTGCCTGGAGGCTGCTGCCACACCAAAGAAGGGCAAAGCTGCCCTAGGGGGAGGGCAGCACTGGGGGAAAATTCCTTTTTAAGGCACCCAAGCATGTGCCATCACTATTGTAAATGACTGGAGTAATTCCAGCCCTAGGATGGCTTTCCACGTATCAAGCTTTTTGGCTTTAGGTCAAAACAAGTCTCTTTCTCCCTGCATCTTTCTCCTTCCCAAAGCAGAGGTTGAACCTTAGCTAGCAGAAAGATTAGCTTTCCTTAGCAGCTGCTCTGGGGCAATTCAAAGTCAGCTAGGTGGAACTTTGGCAAACCTGAATTCCCAAAATCATACCAGGAAAAAATAGTGTGATGTGTGATGTTGCAACTGGGCATGGTGAGCTGGTGTGCTTGTGAGAAGGGAAACTCATCCCAGTGAATGCCAGCATGGCAGTATTCCCAACTGCTGAGTTGTTTTCAAGACCTGGCTATCGGGAGGGACTAAAAGGATGCAAAAATGAGCACATAAATAACTTTTTATATGTAGGGCTGAGAGTCAGCAAGAGTGAATTTTTAAGCCTGAGGAGAAGGTACAGAAGGGAGGAGCCACATGACAACTGCATAGTGCCTGCCTTGTTTCGATCAAGCCCTTAGTCCAGCATTTGAAGAATATTTTTAGGTTTTGTTGGATGATGGGTTTTCCATGCAATGTTGAGACTTAAAACAACCTCTTATGCAACCCCAGTAAAATATCACAGTGGTCTAATTGGATCTGTGTTGTTATAATTGTGATTTTCTAGAGCCATGGCATTTGTCAATGCCGATGTTTCTGTCGAAGTCTCCTGAGCAATGAATGGAGGAGCAGGGCCTTGGAACTGAAATCAGACCTGCTTTTGCTGTGGAGTGAGAGGTTTTCAGCTGCCTCTGCTCCAGGTGTGAGCAAAATAAGGCTGGTTCCCCTCCAACTTTTGGCTTGAACCCCAAAATATATAACTAGAATATTTCTTAGGCTGCCAGGAGCTGAGGATTTGGACCTGAAGTGTTTAATGGGTAGTACTGCAATTACCTCATGGTCTTTCAATTCAGTTCTCAGGGAAATACCACAGTGATAAATTTTTCAGTGGTCCATCAAACATCTTCCGAAACATTATCCCTGCCTCCCAGAAGAGAGGTGGAAGTTTATCTCTGGGGGTACAAGCAGCTGATACAACTCCTGGCACACTCGCTTGCAGTTGTGTTGTTGTACACTTGGTTTGCAGGTTGGTGCTGGCTCCTGTTCCTGCTGCAGAGGGAGATCTTGTACAATCCAGGGAGCTGCTTCTGGCTTTGTGATAGGAAAACAAATCAAATGCCTTCAGCTCTGCCTGGTGACAAGCAAAACCTGCCACCAAATGTAGGCTGTCCTGGCAGCTGCAGTGCTCAGGGACAGCAGCTCTGGATGGACTGGGGGTGTTTTGGCACAGAGGAAGCTGCTGCTCACAAGTCCTGCAATGCTTTCTCTGCTTTGCTCCGTAGTCACCAGCCCTCCTGTGTAGGACATGCTGCCACAACCTCACTTGGCTGCAGGCCTTGTGCTGAGCCTGGATGTTTCCTCTCTTGGACCTGATGCAAGCCAGCCAATATGAGGAACACAAAACTGGCTTGATGGATTGTCCTCACAGCTTTCAGTAAGAATGAAATATAAGCACAAGGTTATATTTAGCCATCTATAAACAGGAAAAAAACAGAACAGAGGCTCATTATCAGCGATGCTCTGTCAGATCCCTGCTGGTGTAGTTGGAGGGGTAGAAAGCTGCTTTGGTTGCAGGGAGGTTGGGATGGCTGCCTCAGCAGGAGATGGGACTGTCCAGGCCCTGTTGGCAGGGTCTGTGCCATGGGGCTGGGGCAGAAGCCTGTCCTCTCCCAGCAGGATCAATCCCAGTTCTATGGGAACCCTTGTCCCCCTGGTTGTCCCTTCCTGAGACTGCTGTTCCTGTGCAGAGCTGGGGCTGCTCCACTGGGATCTGTCCCGAGCACTGTGCTCCAGTTCACTGTCCCCCTGGGATGCCACATCATTCCTTGTCTTCCCTCTGGCCTTGGATACCGCATGTCCCAGAAACAACACACATTCCCCACTTTGCTAAAAATGGCCCAAACTGTTGATGCTGTCTGGCAGGCAGCCTGGCAGGCTGCTCCCTGCTATTTTGGTGCTGTCTGGAGAGACCATGGCCTCTATGCCAGGGTCCACAGTGTCCATGCCAAGGGCGCCGCTGGCTCCAGCCCAGCACACTGCAGGCGTCTTGGACCAAGTCAGCTCCAGCCGAGTCCACTGCTGTGGCCAGCCAGACCCTGTGCCCTTCCTGCCACTCCTCATGGGCACCTGCATTGGCTGCACCACAGCAGCGAGTGCTGGGGAGCCAGCTCTGAAGAAAAGGCAGTCAAATGGCCTGTGCTGCCATCTCCCCAAACTGCAATTCCCTGTGATCCTTGTGCGCCCAAACCCTTCCCTGTACAGCCTTGTACTTCCCTCTAGTGGCTAATTATTAATGAGAGCTCTCCCTGTGCCCGGCTGCAGGGTGTCAGCCTGGTCCTGCGTGCCCCTGGGCCTGCTCAGCCCCTTCCCCATGGAGCTGGCTCCTGGTGGGTGCACCATGTGCCATTCACGTCCCCAGCAGTGCCAGCAGGGAGGCACCGGGGCCACCAGCATGACATGTGGCACAGCCTTTCCTCTTACAAACTCCTGGGTTTGTTCCTATGAATTACAAACTCATGGGCCTGGATGTTCCTCCTGGATTTCCCTCCATGACCGTGGTAGGTGGCACAGGTCCAGGGACAGGCAGGTCTGGCAGCAGTGCCAAAGGCCACTGCTTGGGTGTGCAGCATGGGCCAGTGCCTTTCTGTGGCCATGGGAAAGCCCGGATGGGCTGTGCAGGGTGTCTGCTTGCCCAGGGCCATGGCAGTGTGCTGAGGGGTGGAGAGGCCTCTGGCACACAGTGGGGATGCTGAGGCAGCACTTTGGTCCAGGGAGAAGGGAACACACCCCTCTTGGTGGCCTGGGGGCACCCTGGCTGCAGGACATGGGACCCACTGCCACCCTGTGCCTTTGCTCGCTCCAGCCTCCTGCTCAGTGCCGGGGTTCCCGATTTCTCAGCCCATTTCACATGGACAAACAGGGTCTTTTCTTCCCTGTGATGGGCAGCTTGGACAGAACAGCTCCTTGCCAGGCTTGAGCAACAGCCTGTTTCTCTTCTTGGCGATTGCAAATAAACTTCCCTGGCCTCAGGGGATCCCTGCTTGCCTCCTAGCGAGGCAAGGGATCTTGGCACAGCAGGATTTCTCATGCCGAAAGGGACATTGAGACGCGTTTGTCCAGGAAACAGAGCCCTGTAAATCCTGCTCAAAGCTCCTTTTATTAATGTCCCAGCCATTCCCAGGGTGAGCAGCTCTGGTTCAGGGTGCTGCTTTGGCCTCCCAGGCTGGCCAGGGGAAGGAGGGGGTTATGCATGACAGCATCCATCTCCCCTCTGCTCCCACACCAGCTAAGCCAGGGACTGGCTGCTCTCAGCACAGCCTGGTCTCCTCTGGGGGCTCCCTCTCGGCTGGCAAGAGGCTGGGCAGGGACCAGAATAAGCTCAGGGATGTGGGGTGCGGGTCACTGCCCTGTCAGTCACATCCTCTGCCCCTCCGGCTCTCGCTCCTGCAGGATCGCGTCTTTCCGACCAGACACCTGAGAGAGGCACCTCTGTCTGCCCGAGCTGTTAACCAGGTACTTAATGAGGTCATTAATGAGATTGCCACTTGCCCGCTAAAACGCGCAGCTCATTGCAGGCAGGGATGGAGAGCCGGCTCAGCACGCAGCCCCCCGGGCGTTCAGCGGCACCGCATTTTTCCAGAGTGCAGGAATTATTTATTAGGAGAGCGTTTCTGAGTCACCCGGGCGAGAAAAAGCGCATTTCCCTCGCGCAGTTTTCCCAGGCAGCCGCGCCGCTTGGACAATAGAGGGAGCTCACCGCCCAGTGCGGGGACACCCCCGACGAGCCCCGAGCTCGGGGACAGCCCCAGCACCCCCGGGGACAGCCAGCCCCTTCTCTCTGCCGGGGGGTGGGCAGCAGGGGGTGAGGGAGCCGTGACCCCAGCCACCTGGAAACAAATGGAAGGGGAAAATTGGGGTTTCACTGGGACTTTGTAACATTTGTGCAATGTGGTGGAGGGAATTCCAGCACAAATTCCAGGGTTTTCCCGGTCTGCATCACACTTCTGTCCTTTTTAAAGAGGTATCTGCCCCCAGTCCTCTATTTTTCTTTGATTGCTGAGGGACAGAAATGGCATAATTTCCCCTTGTCACCACTTCCCATCCCTGGACACGTCTCTTCTTTCAGACCCCATACCTGCTGCTCTCGGTTTGGGGTAGCAGTGTTGCTGGGATGTCTGGTGGAACTGCTCAAACCAGAGGAGTGCATTTACTGTGGGTCTGATGGCAAAGGGGCCATCATGTGGATCCCCAAAACCCCAAGTGGTTTGGCAGAACCCGAGGAGGGGCTGGTGGCTCCATGCTGGGGCTCAGTGCAGGAGCCATGGCATGCTGGAGCTCTTATTACAGCTTCAGGCTGTCCCCAGCCCTCCACACTGCAGCCAGGTGGGATTATGGACTCCTTTCAAGGGAATTTTCCTTCCCTCTCTCTGTTCCATTCCCCCATACATGGCACAGGGAGGGGACAGGGAGCAGGCAGGGGACAGGGCACAGGCAGGGAGCAGACAGGGCTCCTCATGGCTCTACAAACCACAGCCCTCTGTGTCTGCAGTTTGGGAGCCCTGCCTGGTGACAGCCCTGTGCCACCCATGTCTGTGGTCACCCCAGAACCGGGGTGAAAGTCAGGAGCCCACGGGGAGATCCTTCCCATCACACTTTGCTCTGCATTATGCAAGCTCAGCAGGACAAGTTTTGGCCATAATGATTTTTCCATTCACTGAGGTATTGATCCTGAGCCACCAGCCTGGTAAGCTGCGCTGTGCATTAGCTGACTCCCTGCCTTTTGCAGATGATGGATGAGGGGTGTGGCATGGGGTGGCTTTGGCACCGGCCTGCTGGAGTCTGGGGCTCTTCTCCCAGTGCTGGACTCTCCTGGACTCTTATCCAGCTGCCAATGAGACTGAGTCACTGTGTTCTCAGATGAGTCCCTGCCTTCCTTCCAGAGGGTCTGTGTTCAAATTCAGTGATCTTTGAAAACATCAGTGAGGTGCTAAGGGAAATCAGTTTGCTTGTTTTGCTCATCTGCACAATCTATTCACTGAGAAATGAGGATGTGGTTAATTAAAGGCATTAGGAATCTTACATTGTCTATAATGTGGAATATCATTGCTCAATCTCAGTGATGCATGTTTCACAAAGAAACTATAAATCTATTAAAAATTATTACCCTGTGCTTTTACTTTGGGCATAAATCATCCCAAAGTAAAGTGCTCTTTGGGAAGTCACAGAGAACGACACATCCATGACACTTTTGATAGGGTGTTTCTTTGTGCTTTGCAGGAGGTGTTTGTGTTTACTGTAGGACTAATAAAGGCTTGTAGTATCTTCAATTATTAATTTTTTTAAGTGCTAGTTCTCCTGACTTGAGCAATCAAAACCACACTGTCACTGGTTTTAGCAGTAAATTGTGGGGATTTTTCTGCAATCAAATGACTTTGCTTCCACTTTGCCTCTCTTCCACATGAAAAACAAGGGTGGTTCACTCATCCCATTTTTGATGTTTCTGGCTTTGGAAGGCACCTTTCTTTGGAAAGGCAGTCTGGCAGCCCTTGTGGCTGCAGCATCTTGCCTTGGGCCTGCCAGGAGTGTATGTGAAAGCTGGACAAGCAGATCTGGCAGCTGGGAGCAGACTGGGGGCCTCAACACCCTGTCCCAGCAGATGTGAGGAACTGGAGGAACTCTGGAGGACTGATGGGACATATTCTGGCTGTGGTCAGCAGCCTAGTGAGAGCTTTCTCCTTTATGCTTGCAGCTTGGCCTGGGCAGAGCTGTGATCTGACGTTTTAAAAATCTACAAAAGCACACACAGAACTTGTGCTGTTTGGTGTCAGTGCCCCTGAGCTGGAGCTGTTGTTGCTGGATGCCAGGGACCCTCTGCTCCTGGCAGCTGTGAGACCCTTCATGCTGCTCACCTGGGCTGAGACAGCTTCCATGCTCACATGGCAGTCCTGGGGGACCTGACACCAAACCCACAGGCAAAACAGATGTCCTGAGTCCTCCTGCCACTGCTCCCAGCCTGCTGCTCCTGTCGTGCCCTAGCTGTCCCCCCTGGCAGGATGGGTACCCTGACTGTGAGCCTCGGGGTGCCCTGGTGTGCTGGGCTCAGATCCTGCCACCTTGGCATCACTGGAGTCTCCTCCTGCAAAAGCTGTAGAGCTAGACAGGCAGGTGGGAGAGAATGTACCCCTATATAAAACACATTTTCTGGTGCTCCTTCATAGGTTTTTAATGTGATTCATATGTCCCTGCCTGGCCCATCGCCCACAGCCAGGCACTCCCCTTCCTCCTGCTCCTCAGTGCACTGTTTTCTGTGGATTGGGTTCAACTGGATAATTTCATCTCCTTTGTGTTTTTAATCCCTGTGAGGGTGGTGTCTTTAACAAAGACTATTCCTTCTCATTGCTTTGGCAAAGCAAGCAGCAACTCCCTGCTGTGTCCCTGCTCAGATGACACAGGGGTTCTCTGAATAGCAAAGAGAGAAAACAAAAAGAAACAGCTTAGATGCTTTTTTTTTTTCCAGGCAGCTACACATATCCACCTCATGATACACGTATCCACCTCATGGAAAATTCCCCCCAGTACTTTAGATTTTTCCTTTTCATGTGCCTGCATCCACAAGGCTCTGCCTGTGGCTCATAGATGGAGATGGGGACATCAGAGGGAGTGTCTGACAGAAGGAGAGGAGCAAGAGAGGCTTTCTTTCCCCACAGCCAAAGAGGAAATAGTAAGGAAATTCAGAGAGTCCAAATGAGATATGATAAAGGTATTCCTCATGAGAAACACCCCAGGGCCTCCAGTCTGGGACTGCAGTGGGCAAGTGGTTCAGCTAAAAAGTAATTTAATTCCTATAATGGCACAAGCCATTCCTGCACTTGATCAAGGCTGCAAAAATGGCATTGCCTCATTTTCCCCCATCAGGGCACGGCACCAGTGCCCACTGACTCCGGGCCTTTTTCATCCCACTGGCTCTCTTGGAAGGGAAACCTGTAGCAAACTTCCCACCAGTGTCTTTGGAGGGGACTGCAGGTAGCAAGTGGGCACTGAGACCTCACCTGCCCCGTGTAGCTGTGCAGCTCTGCTCTGCCTTCCCAAAATGCAGGTGTCCCTTGCCCCCAGACTGTGCCAGTCTCTGTTCGGTTCCTGGGCGCATGTGCAGCAGCATGGGGGCAAAATCCAGCCCCTGAACCCCACTGCTTGTTTGTTTGTTGTCTCTTGGCTTGCTCTCTGCAAATATTTGTATGCAGCTGAACCAGATGTAATTGCTCACAGCTCTGCCATGGGGGTTTGTGATGAGCCTGCGAGCACCAGCATGTGTGCTGCAGATAATCTGGGTGCTTTTGTGCTCAGTGGCTCTGGCATCTCTCACTGCATCTCTTTTGTTTCTGGGTTCTGTTTGTCTCCCACTCTCCCCTCAGTGCATGGTGCCGTTCCTAAAATCTCTGAAAATATCTGACTTCATGTCTTGATCATTCTTTGTATTTGTTTTAGGAAAGTAGGAAAGCAGCATCTCTCTGTGTGTGTCCCCCGGTGACTGCTGCTCACACAGCATGTGTCTTTATGGTTCAATTAAAAATGTTATGACATCTCCCCAGCAGGCCCTGCCACCATCCTGGCAAAGCGTTTGCTACCTTGATAGAATTTTCCAGTTTGTCAGTGTAAAGTATTATACCCGCCCTTCCCTCTGGGACAGCACTGCAATTATTCCAAAATGCAATGTTTCTGGTAGCCCCAAGGAGTGGCTAAAGCATTTCTCCGTGACTGAGATTACCTGATTTTTGAAGAGGAATTAATACAAATAAATTAATCACAAAGTTCTCTTCTCCCAACAGCCTTCCACTGCCTCATCTGGGATACAGAGTTCTCCTTGGCCGTATAGGTCCAAAGCTTTGGCTCTCCTGCTTCCCAGAGCAGCTTTGTCACCTGCAGGAAGGTTTTATACATGCTTAGCAAAGAGGAGCATTGGCCATGTTGCATTGCCCAGAGAAAATATTCTTCTGTCCCTGTCCTGATAACTTTACCCAGTTTCTCTCCATCACTTTGTTACTCTTGTTTCTGACACTGTTTGGCCAGTGTTTGCTTTTTCCTCACCTTCTGCACATTCAGTTTGTTATTTACAGCCAGTCCTGAGCATGCCATGAACCTGGCAGCACTGGAATCCTATTTTCCCTTGCTGGTGTCAGAAAGCAGCATGAACCAATCTGTGTGGCCAATGACAGGGCTGTGGTGGAGACCTTATGCACGAAGAGATTTACTGGAGGTGGGTAAGGAAGCACTGATGACAAGAGGTAGGAAAAGAGCATGGATGGGAGCCGGCTCAGCTGCAGCTCCTCTCCACCAACCTTGCTGAGGCTGCTGCAGGGAGGCCCAGCCTCAGGTACAGAAACCTGAGAGAAAGCTGAGAGAAAGCTCTGTGCTGCTGCTCCTCTCTGGAGCAGGCAGTGACGGCGGTTCAGCACCCAGCACAGCCTCTGCTGTGGTTTGCTCTCAGTACTGCTCAGCTCCATCCCCCTGTTTGGGCTGTCAGCTCCTCTGCAGCATCTCTTGCTCCAGAGCTGGGTATGAGTCTCCCCCAGAGTTAATGCAGGGAAGCCAGAGATGAGCAGCTGCAGCAGAGACAGGGATGTTGCATTTCATGGCAAAACTTTCTCTTCTCACTGAGTCATGAGTCTAGTTTTGAAAGTGGAGCCTGACTCCTTGCAACAGATGGGATTTTATCTACAGTCATCACTCAGTTACTCTGAGAGGGTTGTTAAGATGCTGCTGTTGAGTTTTAAACCAGAAGCAGACTTTCAGAAGCCTTATGAAGTTTTGGATGCGTTTTTCTATTGCTTATCAGCACATCAGTATATTGCCTATATTAACCCTAAGGTTTATGGGGTCCCTCCTGCCTGTGGAAGGGCTGAGGCACAGGGCAGCTCAAATGGCTGTTTCCTAAAGCAGTGCCTTCCTGAGAACACAGAGAGATCTTAGAGTGGGATGAGGTTGGTTGTTTTTACCCCTGGAGGAAATCAGCTGAAGCCTCCAGTGTGGAAAAGCATCTGCTGCCTGCCTCACCACCAAATACAACTTCTCACACTAAGCACAGGGAAATGTCTGTTCTGCATACTTGTTCAGCTCTCAACACAGACAAGTGTTGTCATCCTTTGATTTTTCATAGAAAAGGAGCCAACTCTGCTGTCTCTCTCACTTTTCTTTGAGATCATTCACTTTAATCATTCCCTCAGGTTATATCTGGCACCTTGCACACGTGGCAGCTCTGCTCATGGCTTGGCCCTGCTCTGGCCTCTCTTTATTCCCACCCTCTCCATGCTCCTTCTAAATGTCTCCTGCCTTTTTGCTTGGTGTGGATTTTGCAAGGAGCATTTCCTCAGAGCTGCTATTTCTGCCCCCTTGGGCAGGTTCCTGTGGTTTCCATGCTGCTGTGCTGTGATATTGCTCTGCTTTCCCACCCAGCCATGCAGCCCCATTCCTTGTGCTGTGCATGCTGCCCTGTTCCAGCTGTGGGTTTCTATATTTGAGGAGGAATATTCTGGCAATCTCTTCTTTTAAATTTCTGAGCCCATTATAACCTGAGTGAAGAATTCCCATGTCTTCCAGAAAAGAACATATAATTTGGGTGCTTTTGTGCTGTATATAAAAGCTTTTTCACAAGTTTCCCACTCCTTGTGTTTCTTTTAAATCCAACATTTTTGAAAGTTTGATCTATGAATGCAGTATCTTTAAAACCTGTGTGGCACACTATGATAACCTGCTTACTCTTCTCCATTTAACTTGTGAGCAGACCTCCTGCCTCTGATTTAGACATATTAAACAAAAACCATGACTTTTATTAATCTCCCCTTTCAGGCTCCCTTTGTCTCCTTGAAAAGCTGAAGTTTTTGCTTGAAGCTTTTCCAACTACCACAGTATTTTGGGTAGATTAGATTTTACAGCTACTCTCTTCCATATTCCACACCTGCTTTTCCCATCTGTTGCCACATTCTGTGTTCAGACCCTCACCTTTTGTCCCCTGCAGCATTGTGATCTCTAGGAAGGACTTTGCAATGTGATTTGGACAAGTCACTAATATAATGTAGGGAAAAAATTGCATGTTTCTCCCAGTTTGCAGCTGCTGAAATCACAACAGCTGCTCTAAACCCAAACTACCTTTCAGCTGGAGACTTCTGGCATTTGCAATCCCAACCCTTTTCAGATGGGGCTGTGAAGCTCAGCCTCTTCCTCCAGCTCTGTGCATGGGGATCTGAGCTGAGCCTGGCCCTGCCCTGGGCTCCTGGGAGTGAATATTCACAACATTCACAATATTCATGGAAGAGGCCAGTGGCTGCAGTGGTTCTCTGCCAACACATTCAAAGCAAACCTGGGAAAAGCTTCACTTTCCCTTCAAGGAAAATCCTGTCCAGGCCAGCTCCCTCTTTCCAGACAGACACATGGAGGGGGCTCTGGGGCTCGTCCCCCTGCTGCATGGCAGAGCTGGTAGCCACACATCTTCCCCTTGGGGACATTTGGCTTCACCAGCCCTGCAGTGAATCAGGGCCAAATCTGCTGCCAGAGGTCAGTGGGGGACGCACCCTGCCACTGTGGAAACAGGAAATGGTAACAGGCTAAACTTTTTTAGAGCTCAGTTGGCCATTGAGAAAGTGGAGAGTTATTTGTTGTTCTTATCTAACAGTGAGACTTTGCTTCCTGTGTTACTGTAGGTAAGAAGAAGTCATCTCCTTTGTGAGCCTCATTTCTGCAAGACCTTTTCTCAGTTCACAGCTTCCCCTTCACACGTTGTGTAAAAGGTTCTCCAGTCACATCTGATTCTGAAGTTGTATCCTGAAAAGAAGAGATGCCAGAGATGTGGGCTGAGGGGGCAGGGTAACCCTCGTTTAGAGCAGTGAGGGTTGGGGATTTGCAGTGTCCTGTCTGTGCACAGATGGAAGGAGGGAGCTCCAGAACAGGCAGAGAGCACAGTGCCTGTGAACAGCCTCATGTGCATCCATGGGCATGGGAGGGGCACAGCCTGGGCTGGGGCAGCACATCTCGGGGTGCTGGCATCCAGGGAGGGGGTGCTGTGCACCCAGAAGGACAGGCCACTCCTGCACTGTGTCTGCTGCCTTTGCAGGTGGAAGGACACCCTGAAGGATACTCATGAAGTAACCAGGCTTGGTCTGAGCTTTTATTTCATTAAGTGTTGAGAAACATCTTCTCTGGCATGGAGAAATTCTAAGCAGATAGATTTGATTACACTTAGAATTCTTAGGAAATGTGAAGAAGGGTGTGTGGGGGTGGGGGGGCTGTGCTCCCTGTTCTCTGAGCTGGGCAGGCTGCAAGGGCAGATGCTCTGGCTCCTCCTTTATTTAGACAGTTAATCACAGCACTACCTTTGCAGGGAAAGCCTTGTCCCTGGGGGCCCTGCACTCCTGCAGACATCCTGGGAGGATTGGTGGGGACCCTTTGTTCACTGAGCACTGCAAATGTTCTGACATTTCCTGCATCACGTGGATCCACATCACTGCTCCCCTCCCTCCACCTTTTGGACTCACAAGCCACCTCCCTGGCAGGAGATAAATCATCCTTGGAATGGCAGCCCCCAAATCTGTGGGTGAATTGCTGAGCAGATCTGAAAGGCACCACAGCCATGGGGATGGCTGACATGGAATGTGTGCCATCTCTTGCCTTGGGGCTGGCTCCACACAAGTCCCTGGGGAAGGGTGTGCTGCCTTTGCTGCCACCTTGCCCTCAGGAGCAGAGGACATGGCCTGAAGGCTGTGTACCTCCTCATCAGCTGTACAGCTGAGGAAACAAAGAGGAGCAGGAGCTCAGAGGATGCTGAGCTGGCCATGAAGTGCTCATGCCTGTGCTGAGCCTGGAGAGTCACTGCATCCCACCAGAGAGGGGTTTGGGCTGTGTCACTGACAGAAATTGTGTCAGGGATTCTGCCCATGCCTACATGGAAGTGGGACTTCCTGAGGCTGAGATGGGCGAAGAGGATCCAGTCTGGCAGGGAAGGTGTGGGCAGGGGAGGCATTGCTGAGGAGCCTGCAGCTCCAGAAATGCTTCAGAAAGCCATGATCACAGCCAGGCAGGCATAAAAATAACACGTGGAAAGGTTATTGGATCAAATCACAAGCAGCTCAGAATCTAATGGGAGCAAGTAAAAGAAGAGCCCAAGTGTTGGAGATGTGAGAAAGGCACCTTGCAAGACAGTGTGGGCATGGGGGCTGAAGAGTTCCTCATTAGAAGTGGGAAATATGGGAAAAGAAGGAGGAGAAGGCTGCTGTAATACCTACAGGAACAAAGTGTTAAATGCATGAAAGACAAAATCGTCATGACATCAAAAATAAAATATATCAAGAAACCATGGGCCAAGCAGGCAGCATTTAAAACTTGTGAAAGAAAATAGTTACAGCATATAAGTATAATTTCTGTGAAGAAATATGATCCTACACACCCAAATGGTGGTAGAGGAGTAGGATTATTGTTGGCACTATAAAAAATCAAGGCAACTGGAGTCAGAAAGCAGTGGGTGAGACAGAGACTTTTAAGAACAGGCTGAAATTGCTCTGATTCACCATTTGTGCTTCAGTGACTGGAAAGGGAAACAGGGTAGGAAGTTAGCAGGGAATGGAAAATATTTACCATTTCCCCCAACTTTAGAAAATTCCCTCTTAGTTTTGCAAGGAGGGGAAGCAGTGAAATTGCAGTGAAAGCAGCAGCAGTCACCCAGACGTGTGCAGGGTGAGAGGTTTCTGTTTTCCTCATCAGGCTGGGAAGGAGGTGACAGTTTTAAACCAGTGCCAAGAGGAGACAGTGTTGTTTTTTATTTTCCACACTGCGTTTAAACCTCCTGCATCATGTGGTCCCTCCTTTGTCTGATGAGGGGCATCCATTCTGTGTGAAAGGCTGAGGGGGACACAGGGCTCACCCTCACCCTGCCATGGGTCCAGCAGAGCTGAGCTGCAGCTGCCAGTGGGAGCACCAGGAGCAGAGGGTTGCTGCTGCCAGGGCAGGTGTGCAGGCAGGTAGCTGTGCTGTATGGCAGGGCAGCTGGGTGGCACCCAGGCTGTGCTTTGGACACAACCCTCCATGCCCAGGGACAGTCAAGGCTGTGGCTGGAGCCCTCTTTGTGTCAGGCACTTTGAACAGGTGCCCACTAAGGCAGGAAGGTTGTACCAGAGTTCCTTGAGTATTCTGCACAAAAGCAGAGGAGTGTTAAGGTGATTCTGTGTGGATGCTTGGGAGACACCCTCATACCCTCACTTCAACACTTCTACAGTGAACCAGAGCACATGGCACGGGCAGGGTGGCCTCCCAAACGTTTTGCTTGTGACTGTAGTTATGCAGTTAAATGTAGCAGTCAGTATAAATCACTGTCTGAAATTCCTGTACATGCGTTATCAGCCAGTGACATCTTTATTTGCCCTTACTCCTTATTTATCTGGAATCTCAAGGTCAAAGAATAATCCTGCATGTGTTTTCTTTCAGCAGTATAAACATCACTTCTCTCTTGCCTCAGCTGCATGCTTCCCCGTGGGCTGTAGGTGCCCAGGGTAATTCTGGTGCATTTAGGGATACTGTGCTGGTGCTAGTAGGCATCCTGCAGAGCAGGGTTTGCCATCAGAAGCGTTCCACAGCACTCCCCTGCAGCCAGAGCTCTCCTCTGCCCCTTGAATCCTGTACCAGCACGGGGAGCAGCCCCTCCTGGTGCACAGAAACACAAAGGATGTGGCAAGACCAAGGCACAGGTAGCCTGGCCATCAAAGCCTGCACTTTGCAGGACAGTGGGAAGAGGGAAGGTTGTTTTGGATCCTGGCCCACAGGTGTAAACAGTAAACCCAGAGTTCAAATATTTTATTTCAGTTACTTTGATGCCTTAAGAGGCAACCTAGAACAGAGGCTAGACAGAGTTAAAGGAATAAACCAGGGAATTATTAAAAAGGCCTTCAAAGGATTCACCTTGGGCAGTACAAGAGCCCAGCCATGGCTCCACCCAAGATGGACCCCAGGTCAGGAGTTCTCACACTTTTATAAGTTTTGATCCATTTCCATATTGGACTTAACTATTCAATTCCAGCTCCAGTTTCTGCAGTCCCACACTCCCAGATTCTCTCCTCAATTCCCTGTTTGCACTTTTTGGGGCTGAAGCTGCAGTGGTGTCCTTGGTTCTGGGGCTGGAAAAGGATTGTTTTGTGTGCCTGAGCTGTGAGGAGAGCTTGTAACACTTTATATGAAGTTCAGAGTTACACACTAACACAGTTCAGAATTTGGAAAATATGAAAGCTAAAACTTAAGGCATCAACTTTGACAAGTTATGCTGCTAAAGTTTCCCAAGGAAGTGTTGGGTCTGTCCTACACCATATGCATGGCATGAGTGGAGCCACACTTCCAACAGAGGGGCTAAAAACCCATCTAGGTGTGCTGCTTTTTTATGTTGTTTTTGCACCTTCTCTTTTCTTCTCTGTCTGATGCACAGGAGTCATGTGGTGGCCAGGCACTGGAGCAGTAGCGACAGACTTTTCCCCTGAGAGTATTTTGGAAATCATTCCCAAAAAAGTGCATCTTGATATTCAATTATAGTAATGGACTGACAAGCTTTCCTGACGGCCCGCCTCCATGCTATGCTTCTAGTACAAGAAACTCTAGATATTTTTTTAGATCATGAAGCTGTGAGCCTCAGAGTAAGCATGGTCCCAGTCCTCAGTTTGTTACATCAGGGCTCATTTGGAGTAAATTTTGCTGTGATGCTGCCAATACAATCAAGCTTCACAAGCATTGTCATTCCTGGAAAGCGCTTTTTCAGGCACTGCTGAAGTAGGTGCTGTGTGAGCTCTTTTTAGGCCTATTTTGGACATAGTTTAAAAAGTCAGCAGATAGCTGCATCCTGTTGGATACCTTTCCTCACCTATTGTCTCTTCTCAAACAAGGATTCAAAGCATGGGCATAGGGCATGCTGTAATCAGCATTTATGGGACCCTTACAATAACCTCCTCTTGCATTTCTTGAGGAAACCCACAGCAAGAGTGATCATGAAATAATTTTATCTGTTGATCTTAAAATCCCCTGAATAGCAGGATCCAGAATTCAGAGGAAGTACACTTGAATTTCAATGAACTGTCACCAAATGAGAGACCAAATACTCCTCACTACCCCAGACAATTCTCTGGAAATCTTAAAAATGCAGAATCTGCACATTGCTTTGTTAAGCAACATCTTGCTGGGACTATGGGGTGGAGCTTCTTGTCCACAGGAGTGTGGACAGGGTAAGGGCTTTAAAATCTGTCCTTGAAATGTCACATTTGTGACTAGAAAGGGCAGTTATTTATTTTGCATGTCTCAGGATGATAAGTTCAGCATCTGAAGGTGTAGAAGGCGTGTTAAGGATGCAGGTACATGTATGATGACAAAACTATACCCAGGAGAACCAAGGGGAAATTGCAAACTTTTATTGTGAGTGACACATGGCAAAAATATCCTGCTGCTTCCCTGCTAGGGGTGGCAGAAAGCCATTCCCTTTCCAGCACAGGATTGCTCAACATCAGCTAGCTGATTACTGCAGGAAGAAATGTCACACTTTCATCAATTCAAAGCACAGTTCTGGATTCACTGGGAAGAAGGGGTAATGCAGAGTTTGTAGAAGCAGGCAGGAATGACGTGTATGTGGAAGTGAGCTGGCTATTCATGAGTTCACTAAAAAGGAAGGTAAGCAATAATTTCTTAAATTTTGCCTAACAGATGCTTTAATTGGAGCCCTGCTGTAGTGAGTCGGACAGCTCCATCAGCCAGATGAGAACACCCTGCACAAGTGTGGATGGAGCCTGTGCAAGGCTCCCTGCACTGCCTCTCCTTGCCAGGCACAGGCAGAACTGTGAGAAGTGACACCCTCTGGGGAGCACAGCCCAAAACCTCTGGCCCAGCCCAGAGCACTCCCTGCATATGCTGGGATCACAGGATGAGTACAAGAACACACAGAGGACACCTTTCTCTGTTCAGTGTGGCCTGAGTTTTGATGCATCTTTAAAGGTTTCTTGGACTTACCGTGCTGAGTTCAGCTCAGATAAGCTCCTAATTCTGCAGCTCCACACAAACATACAAAAGATAGGGTATGAAATAGGGAGTCCAGACACCCTGTTTCTTAATTGTGGGCTGGGCTGGAACATCTCTGTAGGAGATGTTGCATCTGTCCAGGATTCTGAGGAGTTGGACGCCCTGATGAGAACTACTTTAAATGTTTTCTTGAATTTATTTTTCCAATTAACTAACATTTTGCTGGTTGTTTTGGGTGGAGTTTTTTTTCCCAAACAAATGTAAGAAAAATATTTTTATTAAATTCCATCAATAAAGGCACTTTGAATTGAGGGGTTTTCATGTCAGAGTTTTTGGTTTTCATTAAAATGTTCTGTTACCACTAATGGCAGGTGCTGACAGAGTGGATGAAGTCTTTTTTCAGGGTCTGATTCTGGACTGCCTTGTAATGAAATGTTTTTTTGTGCACAGTCTAATTACTATAGACTGACAATCAAACAGGATGACTCAGCCAGCCCCAGACCAAGCTCATTGGACTTTTGAGCCATGTGGATTGTTTGCATTTCACAGGGGACAAAATTATAATACTCCTGTAAAAGTAACTTCTGGCTCAGAATATTCCTCTGGACAACAAAACAAAGACCCTGCACGACTTCAGGGCACTGTGACCATGTCAGATGTGCCTTTATCATTGACCTGGGATGATTTCAGTAGAGAGAGGAGAGGGCAGGAGAGGAGAGGAGTTTAGTGTGTTACTATTTCAGGACTGTGTCCAGTTCACATTCATGGGGAAGGCAGCTGCCTCCCCAGTCACTCCTTTCCCTGCCCCTACCCCCCAAAAAATTAAAATTAAAGTGCCAGAACACAAACTGAAACACTTCAGAGACCCCAGAGAGTGAGAGACCAACGCCTGTGGAAGCTCTTTGCTTAAGTGCGAAGTCAGGCAGACTGGGCTGACTTTGCAGAGAAGCAAACTGCCACTCTCAGAACTGGGCAAGGGGGAAAATCCAGAGTGATCTAAAGTCTGGATTACCACAAAGTAAGAAAAATTTTGGGACTGTCTTCAACCAAAGTCTGACTGGGGACAGCTGATGTTTGTGTCTTTGCTGTGACAGGTGCACTCTGCATCTGCAGGCAGAAGGGCAGCTCTTCTGCAGGCAGGAAATCTTTCAAGGATGGGCACTGGCCTCTGCTGACCCCCAGGAATGAACACTGACCATGGACTGGCTGCACTCAACTGCACTTTTCCTGCCAGCCTGAAAAAACAGGAGAAAGAAACGAGACTCTGCACAAGGGCTCCTTTTGCCCAATAGCCTGGGCTGGGGAAGTCTGTTCTTGTCCAAGGAAATTTATCTTGCTCGTCTCTTGACCTCCCAGACTGTTGGCTGTGCTCCAAGGAAGACCTCCTCTTCCTCCTCCAGAGCTCTGATGGGCTGCAGCAGCCCTACCTCCAGGAAATGAGTTAGTGAAAAATTCCCAGTACTCCCCATCCCTTTCTGCCTGTAACAGCTTCCCCTGGGAAATCCCAGCTGCCTCCTGCTGCTGTCTTAGTAGATTATGGCTCACAGGGTAGGTGACACTGGACTTTCTCCCAGAATTAGGACATTGCCTTAGATGTTCAGGCAGTAATTTAAAGATGTTTCAGTTACATTCTGAACTTAACCAGTTTGGTTAACCAGATTGGTCTTTGGAGGACAGCAGGTTCTGTGGCAATAGCAAGGGCCTCAAGTTCCCCTGCCGATGTTGTGTAACCTCTGTGATCCGCAGAAAAGGATTTCCTTATTTTCTTTTTAGAAAGGCTAACATGCTGCCCGCCCTTTTTTTTTCGAACCGTGATCAAGATAATGTGCAGTGGTGAGGGGAAAAACGTCACTGGTAACTGATTCTGCTAAGATTAAAAGTATATGAGTTCTTCTCTTACCTGAAGAGCTCTTAGTGCCATTTTCTTCCCTGCTTTATAGTCTCAAGGTGCTGAAGACATCAGCAATGTACATAATAATGGATGCTGCTTGTAGGAATCATTCTAGGTCTTCATTCTTCAGACTCCAATATTCTCTACCGTGTGAAGAAAACAAAGAAAATTCTACCAGGAGTTTATTTTTAGCTTGGCTGGAACATAACAGCAAAGGGAGTGGTGTGAATTTTCCCATTGGCATGTTGTGCACCATGATCTGGCTTCAGAGCAAGCTCCTCCAGTGCCAGCATGGGAGGAGGTGAGAGGTGAGTGGTGCTGGGTTACCTGTGTCTGTGCATTTGCTGTTCTGCCCCACTGCTGTAAAATAATCATAACAATCCTGGGAGGTTATAAAACAGTGTACATGGGGTTGTGCTGTGCCCAGAGCATGGCGTGGGGCCCTGGAGGCAGAGGAGCAATGTGGTCAGTTCCCGTGACCAAAAATCACATCTGAGAAAGCCCCAGCTGCTGTGACCTACCACACCGTGTTTCACTCATTCTGCAAAGATTCCAACTTCCTGCCGGGCCTTGGATTGTGCAAAGAATCCAGCCCCCTGCCAGGGCCTGGTAAATGCAGTGCCTGGGCAGAGCAAAGAGTGGCTGCTGTGTTTGATGTGTGCTGTGTACTTAACCTCACACCTTTCCCCCCTGCCCTGGCCCTGCTGCTGTGCACAGAGGCAAACCTGGGCTGCCCTGACAGGGAGCTGAGCACAAGGGCATCCCTGGTGAGCCACATCCCAGCTCAGCATCTGGCCCCTCTCCCTCCTCTGACAGATGAAGGGATGATAAACTACTGTTCCATCCTAAACTCTGTGCTTGTGCTGGTGGAATTGGAGAAGAAACCATGGCCCACAGGCTGCTGGGATTTGTGCTGACCCATTTGTTTGCAGGCAGGATCCTCGCTCAGTGTGAGCTATTGCTTTCTTCCATGGGAGACAACTCAGTGACACAGAATTTTCCAACCAAAAAGATGGGGTCTGCCTCTTTTACTTGGGCTGTGTGTAGACTTGCATCTGTAACGTCTGCAACTGAGATCTGAGACAATTGAACCTGCCTAATTGTTGCTGTGTGTATATGCTGTGTGTGTGCCAGCATGGATTATACATCCTCCCTTCTCCTTGTTCCTGCTGCCTGGGGTGTGCTGTTTCTGCACAGTTAAATGTGTCATATTTTTATTGAATAGCAACGTCCCAACTGAAGAGATAAATACAACACAGGCATAATGAATCATGGGCTCTCTGGACTTGCTCAGCCCCAGGAGGCTGGAGCAGGCCAAGGGATGAAACACCGTGGTCTAACTCTTGTTTTCTTCACTTTTCCCTGCAAACTGCACCCATGGGAATTCAGAGAACAATACTCATCCTGCCTGTGCAAGAATCCAAGGATCCTGAAGGGGCCAGGATGAAAATCATCTGCAAGGGGCAAGAGGGCTAAGTGGCATTATGCTCTTCTCTGCTCAACATCCCTCTCTGAGGAGGGGTCTGGCTGCTGCTGCTGCCTGGGGAGCCTGACCAGGGGCTGGAGGGCACTGATCTTACCAAAAAATCCTTGACCAGGCTGAACATGAGCCTCTAAGGACACTCCCACTATGAGAAGAATAAATGAAATGAAGAATACAGACAGAAATGCACTTGTGCACACCGTGCAACCTCTTCCCTCTGCCCAGGGCAGGGCAGGCTTCAGGACAGATGTGAAAAGATAAAGCCTGACTGGGGAAGAACCAGAGATGGGCAGCAAGGAAGAGTGGAGGACTTGGAAACATGACCTGTGAGGGCAGGAGAAATAAACTGGCACTGGTTAATTCAGAAAAAGGAAGACTAGGGAGACGAGTTAAGCCTTTAAGTGTATAAAAGACGACCACAGAGTAAGGCTGTGAATCGGTCTCCCACTGGGGATAGGGGAAAATTACAATAATATTTTTGAAAAGATATTGAGAGAAACTTTCCAACTGCAGGATAAATAAGGACTGGAAAATATACAGGTTGGCATATCTCCACCAACAAATGTTTTTAAGACCAGGTTAGACAAACTTCTGTCAAGAATGCAGGTTTTGGCAACAAGGAAGGACAATGAGGGGTGTTAAGATTAATTTCAGTATTTTTTGTTGGCTGGTTTCATTGCAGAAGCCAGAAGCTTCTGGAGAGAATGTCTACCATTGCACAGGGTGAAGGTTGAAGGTATTCATGCATATCCTGGGCATGGTGGGACTTCCCTGCAACTGCTCTGCCCAGCATATGTGGTTTCCCTGCAGTTTAAGGACAGCCAGGTCAGGCAATCGAGGAGGTGACAACTTTCTATAATAAAGCTATTAGAGCTTTAAGCAAAGAGCTAAGAATTGAAGATGTAGCAAAATATTTTTTTCATGTAAAAGCCACTCAAACCCACCTTTACAGGCCTCTTGGTAAAGGAAGGAGTCTTTGAGGAAGATTCCAATTAAAAGCCCCATAAAAGGATTATCTATTTTTCTCGAACTTCTAATATTAGCAGGCACAGAGCATAAATATTAATCACTTCACTGAGCAGCTGAATGCTGCTCTGTCATGTTTCTAGCACTGCATAGGTAAGTGTGCCCCTTCCCCAGTGATTCAGTCATGACTGGAAGTCACACATACATCCCCCAGAAAATCAGTAGTGCTGGGACACACAGCAGCAGCTGCAGATGCTGGGGGTGGTACAGGAATCCCTGAGCTGGCCTGGGATGTGGCTGGGACAGGACAAGAGCATGCTTGGACAAGAGCGATCTTTATATGCTGTTCTTCTGGCTCTGCCCATCTCTTTAGAGTGACAAATCGAGAGGGGGGACTATGACTCCCAGCACTTTTCCCTGAACTGCTTGTTCTGCAGCATAGGAAAAAATGACTTGAACGAAGATGCTGATGCCAGCTTTGTTCTCCAGAAAGAAGCTCTGCTGGAAGGTAGGAGTCATGAGTCTGAAAAAGCCAGCACAGATCAGCACAGTTCTCTGGAATCTGGATGCTCTCCCTCGCCTCCCCTGTGGTCTCCTGCTGCTGCTTGCCCGGGGGCATGGCAAAGTGAGTGGGTGAGGTTCACTCCCAAGGCTCCTGGGCTCCGGCACTTTGCTTTCAGTTATCTCCAGAATTTGTAAGAGTTTCCAAAGATAGGGGAAGGGTTTTATCCACCATGGGTGGTCCCTATTCAGGTACCCTAATGGTCTGAAACCTTTTCACAGCAAAAAGGGAGGGATGAGCAGTGTGTGTGTGTGTGTGTGTGTGTGTGTGTGTGTGTGTGTGTGTGTGTGTGTGTGTGTGTGTGTGTGTGTGTGTGTGCGTGCGCTGGAGGAGTTTACAGTGATTTGGTGATTTCTGTACTATCCAGGCAGGTGAAATTGTTAAATTATGCATCTTTCTGCAAGAAGCACAGCACAAGGGGAATCTGAGATGGAGCCAAAGAGTGGTAAGAAGGGGGCTTCTGAGAGAGGGGAGTGGGTAGAGGAAGAGGAAAAAAGCAAGTCCCCTGTGTTCCTGACCTGAAGCCCTAAAGGGGAAGGCAGGGGACTTTTGTGCAGCTCCTTGCACTGGCCGCAGGTACCTATCTCCACACGGCCTAAGTACAAAAGAACTGATAAGCTGAGGGAAGGATCTCAGCCCAAGATAAGACCTTTCTGAGCAAACATCTACATAAACATACCCCAGTTAGTGGTAAGTGTGAGCTGGCCAGCTGCCCATCTCACTTATGTCCCTACTCAAGAGAGCCACAGGAACTCATCTGCCTTCAGGTTCAGCACGTATGTAAGGCTTAATCAGCTTTTAAAGGATAGGAAGTGTCCTAAACCACTCTGCCTGTCCAGGAAAGTGTCTGCCTGCTGTGAACCCCCTGCTTCAGTGCTCATGCTCCAAAAGCAGCACTCTCAGCCAAGGGCTCTGAAGGGCATGGGCTATGTAAACCCACCCAAGACACCAGTCCTGCACCTTGTCCAGGCAAGCAGGCTCTGCCTCCCTGATTCTCCCAGGCAGTGCATCAAACTGCTGTGGGGAACATCCCACCCAGCCTCTCTGCAGCCGGGGAGAGGCACCAGGAGACATGAGAGCCACAATTCTCCCCTGTCAGCTCTCCCTCCAGCACCTGGCTCAGACTGTACCAGCCGTAATGGGAGTACCTGGAGAGTGCACAGGGTTGCAGTGTGAACCTGAATGCTGCAACAGCTCTGTGGGCTACTTATTTTCTGAGGATTTATTTTGTAATAATTTTGTATTTTTATTTTATAATTGTAATTTTATTTTGTAATATTTATTATGTATCCTTGCCACTCTTTTATGTTCTCTGATGTTGGGAAGCCCTTGTGAAGATCTTGCTCCATCCAGTCAGAGCAGAGAGGTTCACTGGACGAGGGAACATTGTAGCCAAGGTGGAAGTAATGCACAGGGAGATGCTGATTTTGGGCACAAACTTGTAGGATATAACTCCACACCAGCTGCTGACTCCTCTCAACTTGGAAAAACAGGGATGAACCCCAGAAACAGTTTGCTTGCTCTTTCCAGTTAAGCACTGGAAGCACAGCAGCCAGGACAGGCACAGTGGTACCATGTCCTGCAGCCCCAATGGGGGCTGGTGCTGATTTAAGCAGGGCATTTGTTCTGGCTTGCACGGCCAGGACTCAGAGTTTGAGCTTTTATGATCACAATAATGAGGTTGCTGTGCCTGGACCCTGATTACTACATAGCTTGGCAAAATTTATTGGACACACTGATCCCTGCTAGTGCTTTTGTTTGACAGACAAGAGGCCAAAACCAGCAGAAGGCTGTAGCCAGCTGCAGGCAGGCAGTAGCCATGTGGCCCCTTTCCCACGCTGCGGGCATCCCTGGGGTGCAGGGGGTGCCCTGAAGGAGCCGTGGCCCGGCGAGCTCTCCCTGGGCAGCACTGAAATAGGCGCTGGGGGAAGCTGCCTGGGCTGGCTAATGAACTATTGATATCTGCAGCGCGTATTCGAAATGAGCCCATAGCGATGGGGTTCGATGTCAGCTCTGCCAGCCGGGGCTCTGCCCGTGTCCGTAACGGGGAGCGATCGCTGTTTGTGCCTTTCCACACGGAGCCCCCGAGGCAGGCGGGCTGGGGCTCCCACCGAGGGTGCTGCAGGCTCGGGGCGCTTTGTCCGGGGGTGTGCGGCACCGAGCGAGCCCCCCCGCTCGGCAGCCCGGTGTCACTCCCGCTCACCCGGGCCGAGGGAGCACCGGGGCTGTGCCGGGGGCGGCTCGGCGGCTGTCGCTCCTCCTCCCCACGGCGTTGCTCGAGGGGCGGAGGATGGCGAGGAGGATGCCCCGTGCCCGCCGAGGCAGCCGGGCTGGCGGCGCCTCCCCCGCCTCCCCTCGCCTCAGCGCCTTAAATGCCTCTGCCGCGGCGGCAACAAAGGCGGGCGGCGGCTGTGAGTGAGGGGCCGGCTGAGGGCCGGTGAGGCGGGGCTGGCGGTGAGTGACTGGGGGTCGGTCGGTAGTGAGTGAGTGAGTGAGTGACTGAGGGGCAGCGGGGCCGGGCTGGCGGTGAGCGGCTGTGGGGCGGCGAGGCCGGGCTGGCGGGGAATGAGGCTCCGAGGGTCGGCGAGGGCTGAGGGGCCGCGGGGGTCGCAGGTGCGGCGGGGGGACGGGGAGGGCCGTGCCCCGCCCGCGGAGGGCTCGGCTGTGGCGTGAGGCAGCCCCGGCTGTGAGGGGGCTCCGGTGGGCAGCGTGGGGCGGGCGTAACTTCTGGTAATTCTTATTACTCATTTTATAACCCCATCAGTATAAACTTCTAAGCACGGCAGATGTGTATGGCGGCTGCCCGTCCCCCCTGCTCCTGCCGCTCTCCCCGCTCGCCGGCGCTTGGGCAGCACAAAAGTCGATGGTGGCTGCGGAGCCCGCCCGGTGGAGAGAGGACGGGCGGGGGATGAGGCAGCCCCCGGCCCCTGCCTGCCCCCGGTTCGTGCTCACCTCACCCACAGGGACCTAGCAAGGGATTTGCTCTGTGAGTAATTTTAGAAGTAGCTGCATTCGTCTCTACTAGCGCACAGCAGGTCAGGCTGCAGAGAGAATAAATAATGTGTAGCGTGTTTTTTGTACTAGTCTTCCAGGGCAAATCTCTGTTCCTGCATTTATGAGTCCCCGGTAAATTAGGGCAGTGGACAGGGACCGGGGGATGAAGGAGTGGAACTGCTGCTGCTGCTTTATGCTGTTTCCATATCTGCTTGCCGCAACTGGACCTAATCACGGACAGTGGCAAAACAGAAATATCTGCAAGGGGAAAGGTGCCATGGCAGAGCAGCTGGATGTAGCAGGAAATTTTCTTGGCTGTGAGGGAGTGAGAAACCAGAGCTGCCTATTAATGTGTCAGGAATGAGTCTAACTCTCTCTATGTGACTTCTCCTTTAGTGGCACACTCACAGGACTGCACTTGCCTGAAGACTGGTAGCTAACCTGGAATACTTTTTCTGAGCTAAGTTTAAATAGATGGGAGTGCTGTGATGCAAGGCTGCATCATCCTCCTGCTCTCAGAGGGGAGTCAGTGGAAGGAGACCCCAGCAAAATGTTACTGAGGGGGAAGGGCACAGCTTTGTCCTCAGCTTTTGCTGCAAAAACTGAGTATTCTACTGACCTTGGTTGTGTGTCTTGGAAAGTTCTCCTCATTTCCTGGTGTCCAGGACAAAATACAGACACTCATTCCCTTGTGTTTCATCATGGTGCCCTAGGTCACTGTGCCAGGGATGGTTTAGGTGGTGCTCTAAATGACTGAGGAGCTCATATAGATACGAGTGATGTTAATCTTCCCCAGGAGGAAGAATATTAGCAGGAAAAACCTTTCCTGAAAGGCCCCTGGGACAGAGGCCAGGAGTGTCTAATGAGGCAGACTTTTCCTGTTAGCTGCAGTTCTTGATGTGGGAGGGTGAGGGCCTGGGGGGTTGCAGTGAGCCAGTGTGGGGCTCTCAGAGGGCAGGCAGCCCATGGCCAGGTCTGCTCTGGGCAGCTGATGGCCTTACCTGGGCATGGACCACTGCTCTGGAGGTGATGCAGCTGCTGAGTTAAGGCAAATCATGAGTTTTCTTCTGGTTCAGCAAATAAATTGGTTTGGTGGTGGTGCTGCAGGGATGAGCAGCTCTGTAGTGCCAAGGGTGTGCTTTGTCAGTGTTGGGGAGGCTGCAGCTTGGCTCCAGACAAATCTATCCCCTGCATTTCTTCTCTCATTTAATAGTTGCTTCTCTTAGCTTACCTAAATATGGTGGAAGAAGCTGTGTTTTGTGGGGTCCTCTGCTGAAATGTGTGCCTCTGGCAAAAGTGATGCATGGCCTGAAAATGGAGATAGACACATTAGTGAGCTGCAGTGCTCAGCTGGGTGTGTTTGTGTCTCCTGCAGGCAGCAAGTGTGGGGTTAGGTTTCAGAAAAGAGGAATATCTGATCAGATCTACTTAATTCTTGGACACAAAAATATTTGTTGATGGGGCTTTGAGCAGGCTGCCTGCTCTGGTGGCTGCTGTTTGTGTGCTCTGTAACTTTGTTAAAACCAAAGAGTGTATCATTGCTCATGGAGACCTAGTTTTCCAGGGACAAAACGGGTGAGTGCTTCAGCCTTGTTTTGCAGTGACTGCTGGCAGTCATCTCCTGTAGGAGCTGGGAATCCATGGGAGAAATTAGATGTGCCAGTATGAGGTGGGCAGGGGTGGCCTAACAAAGGGCAGAGTAGATGCAGCCAATAATGTTCTGTATCTTCACTGTCCTTGAGACAGTGGTGCAAAGAAGCTGCTGCAGGAGCAGATCACTGTGCATTCAGAGGTTTGTGTCCCTGTGGCTCTGCTGGAGGGCAGCTCTGTGCCCAGGGGTCCCCAGTACCCACACAGGCACCTCAACCACAGCATGTGGGCAGCACAGTCTCACCCAGCTCCTGCCCTGCCCTGGGCTGGAGGAACCGGGGGCTGGTGCTAATGGATCCGGCTGTGTTGCCCTTTGCTCTCAGGCAGAATGATATGGAGGAAATGATTGAACTCAAGTTCTTTGACCGCCAGTTCTTCTCCTCACACCCTTCCTCTGTTGGACTGGCAGTTTTTGGAAGGGCAGAAATAATGCTACAGTTCTGGTCCTCATTCCTTTCCACACGAGAGGCTCAGTGGTGTGCACAGCTGCTGGTGAAAGTGTAATTTTCCTGTTCTGTACTCAACTTACTCTGTAAAAGGTCTGACAGAATTGTTTTGATAATTTCTTACACAGTATGCAGACCTTTTCTCATAGCCCTCAGATTTCAGAAGAGTGATGTAAATCACAATTCTGCACAGGATTAGCAATCAGAGAGCATTATGAATCAATCTAATACTTTGTCTTAGCCATAGCTGACCTACATATTACAGCTTTCACTGTAACTGCTTCACCAAGGACAGACTTTGCTTCTGAGTGTAAGGTGGTCCAGTGGATGGACATGTTTGTGTTTGAAGAACATTCCTGGTGGCTTCAGATGTGCTTGAAGTCTGTGCTGCTTGACTGGATAACTTGTCAATGAAGTGTGAAATACAAGTGGTTCCTTTGAATGTTCTCTTAATTATAATTGTGCTGATGAAATGAGATGCTTTCTGTATAAAGTGCTCTTAGATGTCGAGCCAGCAGGCATCATTGTTATCAGTTCCTCTAATCACTTGTGATTAAAAACCTTGGAAAAACTTACATGTTTGAGCTACTTGCTTGTAGGTAAAAATGAAGGTTTATTAAAACCTTTCTGAATGTGTGCTGCAGCTCAGCCTCTGGTGAGTTGTGAACCCAAAGCTTCTGTGAAGTCCCTCCCTGTGGTCACTGATGGCACTGAATGTGAATGCACATCTGCACATCTGATCAGTTTTCCTGCTGATTCCCAGAGCAACGAGGTGAACGATGATAAAAAGGAGAGTCCAGAACTGTGTCTGCAAGGCAGTGACTGGCTGATTTAAGGCAGCACTTAAGCCCATTCCTACCTGTCATTATGATCCCAGCTCTGCAGGACAGATTCTTTGGTTTGAGGGATGCTGGAAGCAATGAGAAATGCATGTACTGGTGTGTGTTTGCTTCCCAGCACATACCAGTAGCATGGGCCATGGATGTGGAGTGTGTGTGCAGCAGCATGTTCTCATGCAGATCTTGTGTAGGGAACATCATTTGGGTCTGTGGGTGTTCAGGAGCTCTTCTGTGAAGCCAGAACAGAGAAGGGCTGCCCTGTGGTTTTTCTGTCTCAGCAGGTTCCAAGCACTGCCTTTACCTAGCTTGGGTTTGCTGGTCCCTCTGCAGCATTTGGAAGCGTCCTGGCGTGCGTGGCTTGGGGTGTCTCTGAAATTAGGAGCTCTGCCACCAAGTCATCTGATGGTTTTTTAATGCTTTTGCTTGTGATCTGTTGCTCACAAGTTCCCACAACCTCCGCTCTCAAACAGAGGTTGGTGTAGAAAGCTGCAGCACAGCATCTTGCAGTTTCTTTTTCTATAAATAACTAAAATAAAAGGGTCTGTCTGTGAGATTGGAAACATTGCACATAATACCTCACATTCTAACAGCAGGATGCTGAAGTGCAGGGAGTCTCTGCTGTTCTCCCTTGTCTCCTGTGCCCCAGACTTCTTTGCCTGGGAATGGTTTGTCTGTACAGGCAGAAGGGAGCTCTGTGCCAGACTGTGCTAACGTTTCTCTGTGCTCCTGATGTGTGTTAGCTCTGGGAACTGGCAGCTACTGAAAATGAGCTGAGCAAAGCTGCTCCTGGTAGCTCAGTGCTGCTGAGGAAGTGGAGAACCCGAATGCACCCAGCACAGGATGCCAATCTCTGAGGCTGTACATCCCACACTGATCCCTGGGCACTGGCACGCATGTTTATCACAGAGCCCAGCTTCTGCTTGGGACTCCTGGGGCTGCTGGAAACTGGAAACAAACGAATGCTCCCTTCTTAAATATTGCATCCATTCTGTGTACAGTAGCTTCGGCAGTTTGGATTTTCAGCTGTTAAATTTTGCAGAAAAATAAAAGCTGTTGACAGCAGTGATTAATTTTTTAATATGCATTGCAGCTTGCCCTTGGTGTCTTTGTGGTACAGCATTTGCTGATTAGGAAATCAGAGAGGTTCCAATCAACCTGACTGTGTTGTCTGGATTTTCTGCCAATACCCCGTGTGTGCCAGCAGAGTCCCAAGTGTGTGGGGAGAGTGTGATGGCCCTCACTGGGACAGAATGACAATAGAAAATGCCATGGCAGTTGTGCAGCAATGCAGCTTTCTAAATGGATCTCCTTGGGACTAAAAGACATCTGTGGTCCTGGTTTCCCCCTGCTAATTTCAAGAACCCACTTTAACCTTGAAATAACATTTAATAGACAACATCAGAGTAATGACTTTTTAGTTATAAAACTGTTTGTACAGCAGAATCCTTAGGAAAGGCTGCAAGCAGAGCTCTGTTGCCTGAGCTGTTCTCTTCTGAAGGCACAGAGCATTCCAAAAGCAATTAGTTTATATCTTAAATTAATAAAAAACTTAGCAGAGAAGATGCTTTTATGCTGTGAGCTGCACTGCCTAGCAAGACTAAAAATTTGAGTGTGATCCTTTGTTAACTAAGCTGGGGTAATGTTTATTTATTTGGTGGGTTTTTGTTTTTATCTCCTTCCCTCACAATTAAGTTCTTCCTAATTTCAAGATTCTACTTTGGTCCAGGGATGGATGAGCACCGTGTTAATTCTGTGGTCCTGCCATTCTTTGTGCTTGCAGGGAATCTTAAAGAAATTAGAAATTTAGATATACAAGACTGTAATTGTTGTAAAATCTCCCTGTTGGTCTCATGAGACCCTACCTGGAGGACTGTACCCACCTGGTCTGGGGTCCCCAGCACAGGGGGGACACTCGCCTCTTAGAGCAAGTCCAGAAGAGGCCACCAGGATTATTAGAGAGATGGAGCATCTCACTTGTGAGAAAAGGCTGAGAGAAGTGGGATTGTTCAGCCTGGAGAAAAGGCTTCAGGGTGACCTCACTGTGGCCTTCCAGTGCCTGCAGGGAGCCACAGGAAGGGTGGAGAGGGACTTTTTACAAGAGCCCAGAGGGACAAGACAAAGAGAAATGGCTTCAAACTGATAGAGAGTAGGTTTAGGTTGGGTATTAGAAGAATTTCTTCCCTGTGAGGGTGCTGAAGCTCTGGAACGGATTTCCCAGAAAAGTTATGGCTGCCCCTGGATCCCTGGAAGTGTCCCAGGACAGGCTGGATGGGGCTTGAAGCAACCTGGAATAGTGGAAAGTGTCCCTGCCCATGGCAGGGGGGTGGAACAAGATGAGCTTTAAGGTCTCTTCCAACCCAAAACCTTCTATGATGGTTCTATGATACTTTATATTTTTTGGGCTGCTTATATTTTTATATAGATTTATATTTGTACTTCTCCAGGTCTTACTTCTCCAGTAGAGCTTCAGTATAAATAATTGTCAGGGAGTTGGACATTTTGTAAGTGAGCAGAGAACTGTAGCAAAGCTGGAAAAGTTGTGTTCAGTTCTCTGGGCTGGTATTTCACAGGCAAGTCTGATGAATACTTTATATGTTTTATGAGAGTCTGGAAGGTGCTGGATGGATTTTGCTCTCATCCAGATGATGGTGTTTGTGAATATAAAGCTTGTTTCTTATTAACAGCTGTTCTTTCAGTCTTGAAATCCACTTTTCACAAATGCTTATGTCCATGAGAGTGTTGCTTTCTTGGGAAGCTCATTGAAGAGTGACTGGTTGTATCTTAACAAATTCCTTCCAGAGCTTGATAACATTTATTTTGTGAAGTCTGTAGCTGCCTAGGGAGCTGCTGTGCACCTTTCTGAACAGAGCCCATTGTGGAGGGAAATCTCCTCCCCAGTAGGGGATGTGTTATGACTTGCCTCCACCAAACGCTGCAGGGGCAGGTTTCAGCTGGGCAGGGGTAGCATTCAGGGTAAAGGAATTGGGAACAGAGATAAAATAGTCCCAAGGATGTGTTTTAGTATTGGAGGCAGGGGGATTCCCAAAGGCAAAAACGGAATTGGTAGAAATAAGTGTTGCTTGTGCCAGTGACATGAAAGGGTATTTTTAGAGATAGGGTAGTCCCCAGCTGGAGAGGAAGTGCAGTGGCTGGAATGCCTTGTGTGATGGGTCAGTCAGACTTTCTGCTAATGGGATAAAGTGAGGGAGCCCTGCAATTTTTGGCTCTTCAAATTTAATTTAGTGTTTGTTTAAAGAACAGCTGTCTTGAATCCAGCTACCTGTGGATTGACTAGTATGAAAAGGTGATGGAGCCTTGGAGTTGGGCAGTGGTTCCCTGTGCTGTGTGCTTGGGCCACTGCCAGGCTGCCTGCTTTACCAGAGGGGTCTGAGCTGAGCAGAAAGGGGGGGAACTGAGTGGATGCAATGTCATTTTCTGTAGATTATCTGCTGATTTTCAGAGCAGTTGTTTCTTGTGTCTTCTGTTTTATATAACACAGTGTAGGTGTGCAGTGGCAATTATTTCAGGTACTGTGGATTCTCCTTAAAGGCTTCACCTGGGGTAACAGTCATTAATTTTCAAGAGTGATATAGCTCCCCTCTCCCTTTCCACTCTCAATTTTGGAAACTTCTTACCACTTTGTAAAACACCCATCTCTTTCAGATGAACTACATGTTCTAAGGTTAAGAAGTTTGCCTAGTTACTAGAGGAGTGCAGCTGGGTAACTATTTATTAGATATTCATGAATGAGTTGTTTAATTAGACAGATAATCAAATGCTTGCAATCTAAGGAGAAAAATTCTGAAAGGTTAATTAAGGAATGGTTAGAAAATCTGATGTCAGAAACTGTGTTAAGAGAGTCCAGGCTGAAACTTAATTAAAATTAATTTAGTTCATGGTGGAAGTGAATGGAAATGAAGGAAATTTAAGCTTACCG
Organism: Catharus ustulatus; assembly: GCF_009819885.2. Taxonomy (NCBI): domain Eukaryota; kingdom Metazoa; phylum Chordata; class Aves; order Passeriformes; family Turdidae; genus Catharus; species Catharus ustulatus. Next base: position 1,527,308 of record NC_046230.1, on the reverse strand, counting down.
TGGCTACAGATGTGGGAGTGTACCAAGGTCAGTAATGCTTATTAACTCATACTTTTAAAATTAATTCCTGGCAATAATTTGGCTTGATTTTTCCTGTCTTCATGCAGACAGCACTCTGGAAGCCTCACTTATTTGAGGTATTGCAGAAACTCCTTTCCCCCCGCCCCCCCGCCACTGTTCCTTTGCAACCTCTGGGCTGGGGTTTTACACTGGGTGAGGACAGCAAGTCAAACCCTGCAGGTGATGTTTCAAACGCTTAATTGTGCACCTAAACATTGTCTTGCTGCTGCCAGCACTTCACATCTGTGAGGTGTTCCCAGGCGTGAAAGTCGTGTCCTGCCACACGTGGGGTGGACAGCAAGGACGGGAACACCCGTGGGGTGGCTGTGCCCGAGGCTGGGGGCAGGAAAGGGGCGGCTCTGTCACCGCCACTGTCGCAGCCGCTTGCTCAGTGTGTCAGAGCTCATCCCGGCACCTCGGCGGGGAGCTGAGCTCATACACCCAGTCGCTGCTGTCACAAGATCTCTGGTCTTCCTTCCCACGTTCTACCCACGTGGATTTCCCCTGGTTGCCGTAACTCCCTAATTTGGAGGAAAACAAACGTGGGGTGTGGTTAAACGCTAGGCAGGACTCCCAGTGAGAGGGGGAAGCAGCTGTGAGCCTGTTGCCAGCCCCCCTCCGTTCCTCCAAATATGCTTGTGCTGTTCTTGGCCAGCTGGTGCTGGACACTGCAGGATGGTGGTGATGACTTTTGGAGAGCGTGGGCTGCCATGGCTGCCCTAAGCCTACCTGCCAAGGTTTCAGTAACCACAGGCTGTGTTAGTGGCTTGCTTTTTGCATTGCTGGCAGTTTTTCTGAAGTGAAAAACTCAGGCTGGGTGAGAAGGTGATCATATCCTACTTCCCCTCACCTGAGTTTTCCCCCCAGACATGTTTTAATGCTGAGTCTTACAGTCTTAAAGTTGTTTTAGAGCATTTCTTTTGGCCAAATTCTTGGCTAGCTATATGCTCCAAGAAGCCTTCTCATCCTTCCAGTATTGCTCCTTCTAACCCCTTTCAGCCCCTGCCAGATTCCTAAGCAGCCATCTCTTAGCTTTTGATTTCTCTGGTCCTTGAGCATCTTTTAGCCCTCCCACATCCTCAGCTTTCTTTTTCTTAGGTTTCATGAAAACAAACTCTTGGGGGAAAAATCCAAACCCAAAAATACTGCTGCAAAACCCCTACCCACTCTCCAAATGTCCAAATACATTCTGTTTCTTCTCTGTAGTTGCACTTACTATTTTTCACAAAACTGAATTTAGCTGTTGGTGTTATCCATAGTTCTACTGAAATTTTTATAGGCAGTTACCAGGAGACTGTTAGCTGTGTGTTTGTGTCAAAAAGTAGGTGTAATGGTTCAGAGCAGATGAGCTGCAAAAACTACCCCCTAAAAAAGGCCTGTGGAGAAGCTACTTTGATGTTGCTCACTGGAGAAAGAGATCCTTTATCTCTGGTTTGGGGAGGAGGATCAAGGAAGTTCAGTCCATCTTGAGCAAGATGGGTTTAAAATGGAAATATTGGTCTTTGCAGTACCTGGGGAAAGCAGTGAGAAAGTTGGTAGGTGTGGGAAAAGGATCCTGCTGGGGCATTGCTGGGATGAGGCTGTGGCTGGTGAGAGGTTGGGACAGCCATTACTTGCACAGGTCATCTTTCTCCATGACCATACTGTAGCTCCTGCTTGAGCTGTGGGGTTGGTTGTGATGCCTTGAGTTTTAGCTTTTATATTTTTCAGACTCTCTGTTCCTTGGTATGTAACTGTGAAGCTTCATGTTAGGTGTTATTAAGTTCTCTTCACAGGGTAGTTAGACAAAACAATCCCTTTCTAGTTAGAGAATCAAGGACATCTGGTACCCAAAATCATAAACAATGGGAGAAGGAAAGGGGCAAGCTAGAGGATTGAGACTTCATAGCCTGGAGCTGTGGTTGGACAACTGTAGATGAACCAAAACTCATAAAAGTGTAAAACTTGTGACTGGAATCCATCTTGGACTCAGGGGAAGCCCCTGCCAGGCTCTTCTACTGTCCAAGGTGTATCCCTTCAATAGATACCTAGTTTATTCCTTTTGCTCTGTTTAGTCTCTGTTCCACGTCATCCTTTCCAGGCATCAGCTGTGTCCCTGTTGCTGCACTGTATCCTGGAGTTGTGTGGGAGACAAAGTCCTGCTTCTGCTTGCTTGCAACAGGTGAATGTCTCGTTCCTGGGAAGATCCAGTGGCAGGTGATTTCCTCTCTAGGGTATCCTGATAATGTCCTGATAATTTGGTTTGTGTTTCCCCAGGCCTGTGGCCAGCCCAGCAATCTGTAACTGGATTTTCCATTCCTAGCCCTGTTCTGGGTGGCAGATATTGAAGTCTGGCAACAGTGATCACATCAGTCTCAGATCCCTGACTAAGACACTGCCCAAGTGCTTTGCTGCTCTGTGTTCCTGGTTCCTGAGCCTCTCTCTGCAGAAGGGGTGGTGTTGGGTTTCTTGCTCTTCTGTGGTGCTGCTGAAGTTACAGTATTTGCACAGAGCCAGTTCCTCTGAGATGATCATTCTTCTGTTTAAGCACAAGCTCCCAATTTACAGAATTAATTGCCAGTGGTCTGCAGTAGCCCTTGACTTGTCCTAGAATTTGCTTTAATAAAAGAGAGTGGATCTTTTATTTAAATGGAAAGACTTCTGTATTTTCTCTGGGAATACAGAAGGGATTGCAAAGCCAGGCTCTCAGAAGGCAGGACAGCTTTTAAGTTATACAGCCCAAATCTGCCCTCTGTGTACTGCAGGTTCTGATTGTGCGGTTCCACCGTTGCTGCTTGGCTTGATGCTGCTTTGCTCATTGTGCATAATCGATCTGCATTTGTGGTTGTTTAGTGGGGTTTTCATTTTCCTTTTTGCAGCTCTGAGGTTGTGCTTTACTTGTGTACTTAAGCCCTGCCCCAAGGACAGAAACACAATTGTCCAATAGGCTCCTCTGTGGTGCTGCTCGTAAACGTCTGAGCAGCTGCAGTTCATGGTGTGTTTGTGGGAAAGCAGCTCTGTAAATGGGGAGCTGAGGCATGCACAGGGTACTCAGCCAATTCTGGGTGCTCTTCTGGGAAGCTGCCAGGAATTCTCTCCTTTTAGTTTCTGATGTCTGTGAAATGGAGTTCTGTGGCCGAGAGCTTGGCCCATGTGCAGACCTGATCACGGGTCTGTCCTTCTGCAAGGGTCTGGCAACAAGGGATGTGAAAAGTTTGTTTTAAGGTTTGTTGGATTTCATAGCAACTGTAAAAGAAGCAAGGCAGGAATCACTTTTTTGTCAACTTTGTTTTGCCTCCTGAGACTTTATCTGGTGTTTGTGCCTTATTTACTACACCTTAAAAAAAAAATCTGCTGGATAAAACTCCAATCAGGTCGAACATTATTTCATTGCTCTCATTCAGTGTATGCTTTTGCTGTGTGAAAGGAGTATGCTGTCACAAAATGAGGGGCGAGATTAGGTCTTTTCTGTGTGTGTTTTATGAATAGAGAAGAGGGCTGGGCTGTCCCCCACACAGTCTCATTCATCATCAGGCTTGAATCATCACCAGGCAGTGCTAATGAAATGTTGTCCTCCCTATGGAGCCTCAGTGGGGAGGACAGGCTGTGCAGACAGGATTTGTTGGCTGCCTGACACCAGGGGAACCATGAGCTCTGCCAGTGGCCTGAGAGCAGGTATTTGCTCCAGTCATTGCTTCTCTTCAGGCTTGTTCCCAGCCTGCCTTCCAGTGCCTGACTCAGTGGTCTTCATGGACCAGTCCTGCTCTGAAGCTCTTCAGCATCTCATTCCACTTCTTGTCTGGGATGTTGTCCCAGTGTCACATCCTGCTATCCTGTGTCTGATAGACCTGCTCCACCTTGGCTTCTTTATTCCTCACATCTTCTTGTCTGACTGATGTGACCAGAGGGTGCAGCTGTCCCTGCAGTGGTGGCACTGTTCGTGTCCCTGCTCCCCACAGTGTCTGTGTCCTCCCAGCCATGCTGACCCCGCTCTGAGCCTCTGTGCTGTGGGCCTTGGGGACATTGCTGGCTGGTGCTCTGCTCTGCAGAGGCTTTAATGATTTTCCATTTAACTGTGATTAACCTGACAGGCAGGGCTTTGCTTATTGCATTCTGGAAAAGTTGTGGTGGCAAGATTTCTAACTTTGGGATGAATCAGCATTAACAATTAGGCAATAAACTAATTCCATTTCTTTTACAAGACGACAGACAGCAGGATGTTTTCTTCTGCCAAAGCATCTGTCAGGCTATTGGTTATGCTGTAGCTGGTAAGGTGGGAAGGAGAAATAATTCCTCACTCATAGAAAGAAGATAAGTCATGAGTCTGCATTGACTACCAGTGGGAGGGATGCTGAATGACAGGGGGCTGTTGCCTCCTCCTTCTCCTGGTCCCACAGTCTGGTGGTTACTGGCTGTTAGTGCACAGACCTGTCACTCTGAAGCCTGGATGTTACTAGAGCGTATTAAATCCCTTCAGACAGACAAACTCACCTGAACTGGTACTTAAGATACAACCCTCTCCAGGATCTTTCTGTATAGATCCTCTGTCTTAGGAGGGAAGAAGAATTAATGAAAAATTAATTTTAAAAATTAATAAATAAATAAATTAATTTTTCTGAATTAGGGGTAATTTTGGTCCCTACTTAACCTTGTCATCTTTCAAGCTTATTGTCTCTTTCAGTAATTATCTGCTTGTATTCCTGATAGTGAAACTTGCCATGCAGACATGTTGTGTTGCTTAATTCCTCAAATTCTGGTTTGATCAGAAGGCAAGGAGGCCTGATCACTCATGTGCTCATGGCTTTCAGAGCAAATGCTGAGGATTCAAGCTCTGCCAAGGGACACTGCCCACCCTGCAGCCGGTGAGTCTCAGCACCCAGCCTAGACTCTGTGCACACCTGGAAGGTGCTGGGCTGTCAGAGGTGCTCCTGAGCAGGCACTCTTGCTGTCCTGCTTGGCTGAGGGGCATGTCTCCTTGCTCCTTTTGCCTCCCAGGGATGCTGGTGAATATTTGTGAGCATTTTGCCCTGTTAGCAGGCTGGCTGGGAAGCTCCCTTGGCCCCAGCCTTGCTGCTGTGCTTCTTATAGCTCTGTGGCTGACCAGGCTCTGGCATAACAGAAGTTGCATTGCCTCTGGTGGCACCTCTGAGCTCAATTTCCAGTCATGTCTAAAGGCAGATGCCAGCAGTGGGCTGTTGTATGTTTTTAAAACTGCTGCCCCTGAAGAAGTGCTGCTTGGCTGGACAACCAGTATGCTGGCCTTGTTCAATTGTCTGTGCCTCTCTGCATGCCTTTTATCTCCTGTTTGGATCATTTTTCTCACTTAAATGCACCCTTTCTGCAGGCCACAAAGGCTAGTGTGAACACAGCCTGCAGCAAGGGGATCCTGCTGAGCTTGCAGGCTGGGGACTTCCTAGCCTGGCATGTAAAAGTGCTGGGACCCTGGCTCTCCATTACTCATCTAGCCTTCCTGAACTGCCTTACAGCTGTCCTGGGGGTGAGCCTGTGCAAATTTCCCCACTTGGTGTGATGGCTGACCCCTTGCTCAATGAGGTGCTTCTCAAAGATGCAGCTGTGCTGAGGTACTGCTGCAGGCTGGCAGACACTGAGAATGTTATTTTTCACTCTAGCAGGTAGCTGTTTCTGGTTTTTCCCTTTTGACCTAACTCTCAAGTATCATTCTAGTTTCACTCACTCTCACCTAGCAGGAAACTTCATTAGCTTGTGCTGGTGGGACCTCAGTGCTTGAGGTAGGGCATTGTGTGCCAGTATGTCTCTTTGCATGGCAGCACCCTCTTTTTAATATCTTCCTCCTTTCTTGTTTTTTACCTTTTTTTTTCCCCCATCTTCCTCCTTTTCTACATCACACAAAATATATAAAGCCTAAGCTTATCTTTTTCCTACTGCTTTGCCTTCCCTGCTGTGGTTTAGGGTCCTTTGGATGATTCAAGCTGGAAGTAATTTGGGATATGGGCACATTGGGACCTCTTACTAAGCTGTGAGTGCTTGGGCTCCCTACTGAGAGCAGAAGCTGAGCTGCTGGACTCGAGGTGCAGCATATGCCAGACCATGGACAAATACTGGAAACTTGCCCAGGGCAGGATAATTAAGGGAGGCAGTGTTTCCTCAAGTGGACTGTGTGCTCTTGCTTGCTAAGCGGTCTTGTGATTAATATCTTATTTAGGAGGATTTTAAGACATGTGCTTACAACAAGTTTCTTTTAGAAGTAGGGGAGAGGTTAGAAATATAAACTCTGTAAAGGCTCTTCTATGTTTCCAGCAAGGGTCACCAGGTAATTGCAGTGCATCACTACTCTGTGTCAGAGTAGGCAGTAGGTTTTGCTGTGGGTGGTTCAGTGTGAGAGGGATCCTTCAAGGGCTTTGCACATGTTTTTGTACAGGCTGCATTCCTAAAATCTCCTTAGGCACCCATAACTCCAGCACTAAGGGCAAGTTCTTCTGCCCTGATGTCAGCATTACCAGCTCACCCTGGCTCCTGGTATTAGACTGGTGAGTTCTGCAGCCAGCAGGTGTTCACCAGCAAACTTTGCCTTCAAAACAAGGCTCTGTGTGATGTTTTACTCAAGTAATGTTTCAAGGTGTCAGCAGCTAGATTATGACCTTATTCAGGACACATGGCATGGACACAGCACCATCTGCATGCTCTGGGTGTTTCTGTGCCACTGCTGATTTGCTGTGTGGCTGTAGTCTCCTGTACAGTGGTATCTGATCAATCTGATGTAGCTGTCTAACACCTCCACCCTAATTTCTTTCCTAGGCTAGAGAACTCAATTTAGAGAGACATGGGAGCATGAAGAATTGCATGGAGGGCACGGATGTGTTGCCTGTGGCGGCATCTCCTATGGCTCTTACCTGGCAATCTGCTGCTACCTGGAAGGGATTGACAGGAGCGTCTGTGGACAGCAAAGGAACCTAGAGATGAAGGTGATGATCATGGCTCTTCCTCTTTTTTTTTTGCCTTCCCCTTTTTTCATTTCCACATGTCTGCAGCAAGAGCAGGGCTGCTGTCAGCGTGACAAGGCCACGTACATTGAGGCACTGCTGTTTGCACTGAGGCTATCTCGTGTTACATGCAGAGTTGGGAGGATAGTAAAGAAAATGGGGAGGGTTCCTGATACTCCCTTTGCAACCATCCTATATTTCTCTTTTAAAGCAAAATAAAACATTTATTCTGCTTCTTATAGGAGCCCTTGTAGAAGCTGATGTGTATTGGTTGTGCACCAGAGATAAGAGTCTGATACCCAGTGTTTATTCTGACTTGCATAAAATGAATATGAGATGTGTACTGGGGCTCATTTTGGTAAAGCTTTCCATAAAAACCCTTTTGGGATGTTACCTTTGGCTCTAGGTTGGAGTAATTAGCTGCCTGCTTACATAGCTGACCTTTGCTGATCATGCCTGAAGTGCTTCTGTTGTCGGTGCCACTACTTTTCCTATCATTCTTCCCCACTGGCATCCTGCTCCTTATCAGAGCACTGCAATCCCTTGGCTGCTGCCCTGAGAAACATCATGTGAGCAGTTGCAGTGACTATTGCTGATGCTGGAACCTCCTTTTTTCTCTTCTGCATGGAAAACTGACTTGCTAGGAAACACTTTTAGAGACAACTGCAAATATAAGTCTTGGATTTATGCCCCTTTTCATTTATGAAGAAGGTTTGGGAGGATCTCATTGCATAGCTGCTTCTCTAAATATCTAACTTGCAGGCATCAAGAAAGCCAGCTGTTGCTCTGTACTTCCTCTTATGTTGGAAATATGCTAATGTCCTCTCCTCCACTTAAAACCTGATCTTTAATATGGAAAATGCACCACCCTTTCTTACTTTCTGGCTAAGCAACACTTCTCTCTCCCAGTGTTATGTTACCTTTAGCATTGCAAGCTATAACACTTGGGCAAGGGTGGTGGAGTTCCAGCAGCTTGCTTGCCTAGGGCTTCCTGGACTTCTAACCCCAAAGAGGGCAGAGAGCAGCCAAAATCTGCACAGAGGTCAAGACAGAGCAGGATGGAGCCTGGAGGGTATTGGCAGGAGTGAGAATGCTCTGCTGGAGATAGGTGAGTGGAAAACAAAAAGCACAGCCCATTGCCTTGGGCATCTCTGGCAGCTGCTCCTTTTGCAGGGAAAGAGGAAAACGAAGCTGGAGACAGCTTTGTTTCTGGTTAGGTGGGATTTGGGTGGAGAATAAAGGATTAAAGAAGCAGGTCAGCCAATCCTCTGCTGCAAAAACTTCTTGTTTTGGTTGTTGTACAGAAACAAAGAGTTTTTCAGTTCTGTTTTTCTTCCCTGTTCCTCTGTGGAAGTGCTCTGCTCGCTGGACAGATGTGCCTTGGGGTGTGATGCCAGGTGAGCTGCTGAGGTGGCTGGGTCTCATGTGGACATGGGAGCCGTCCTCTCTGAGGATGTGGCAGCACAGGGCACATCCACGTGCATGTGCAAGGGACAGATAAGCAGCAGGTTTTATTATTTTATAACCTAGTGTAGGTGTGACGTGGCAATTATTTTGTGTTGTGTGGATGTGGCTCAGCAATTTCAAATGTGGTTAGAAGTGCGTTTTTAAAAATGGAGGTGAACTCCTTAAAGCCTGCAGCTGGGGTAACAGTCATTAATTTTCAAGTGTGATGTAGCTCCCCTCTCCCTGGACCACTGGCCTTGGCTGAGTGTCTGCCTTTGGGACAGCTGAAACCCAAGGCCAAGCTGACCTTTCAAGCTCAGATACACTTTTTGTGTGGAGATATTCCTTCTTGTAATGAGCATTGAAGAGTCACCTTCTGTTTGTGCCAGAACAAAATCTTGAGCCCTTTTTGAAATGCTCAGAATTCTTCCCTGTCAAACAGTCAAACCCAGCCCTCTGTTACTAAGTCTGGTTTCAGACTAGGCAGGCCTAGTTAGGCCTGGCTTGCAAGATGGCAAGGCTGGTGGAGGAGGTGGATATTTGAAAACCAAGGAAGTGATATATTTGGTCTGTAGTATCTGTATCTCTGCCTACCCTCTTCTCAGCAGTTACATTGTTTTACATGTTAATATCTGAAATGGTGTAAAAGGGATTTTACCCTGAAATAGGGAAGCAAAACCAAAAATAGGCACAACCCCCCGCTTCATGCCCCAGTGCTCCTTAGGGATGTGTGGAAGCCTCTGATCCCCTCCTGCTTTAGAAAGGGGCAGAGCCTGCCTGCTGGAGCAGAGGGTTTGTTGTGTGTTGGGCACAGATGGTCAGAGGCAGAGGAGAGGCCAGGAATGTGCTTTGGTGTGTTGGGTTCAGGTTTAGGAGTGGTTTTCCAAGGTGGATGTCCAAGCAAGTGGACACAGCAGCAAAACCTTCAACCATGCACTGAAATAGTTTCCCTTCAGGATAATGGGGTGATGCACATGGAATGGTATTGTGTAAGTTAACAGTTCAATTACTTCTACTTGTTCTGAAGTGCAGTGTGAGCCCATCTCTTGTTTTGACTACAGTTCTGTGTGTGCTTCAGAGAGAGTCCCACCAGTATTATCAGTTTTGGCAACTCTGTCAGGAGCTGGGTGTTGGTGTATGTGGCTCTGTGACCTCTCTCCACACTGGTGGCCACTCTGTTTCTGTGTACTCATGCCTTCTACTCTCTCTGAGGTCCGTGCTGTGGCAGGTGACACGTGTCTCAGACACTGCTTTGCACTTGAAGCATTTTGTGGGACTTGTGCACAAGCTCCTAAATGCCTGGGGTGAGCAGAGGCTGTGAGCCCAGAACAGGCACTGCAGTGGATCTGGGAGAGCTGGGGGGAAAACCGACCAAAACTGAAGATAAGGGGAGGACTTCCAAGAAAGAAGGTGAATGGAGGGTGGAAGGAGAGCTGGTGGTAGGATCTCACCAAGGCAGGAAGGCAGCCTCATGCTGCTGCACTGTGGGGAAAGGCTACAGAAATAAGGGCATCCCCTTGTGCTGTGGGGACGCTGGAGGGGTGTGAGGGACTTTAGGGGGTATTTCCCAGGAGGAGGGTGGGAGTCCCGGAGACGCAGACACAGTAGGAAAGCACCGGGTAGCGCCTCCAGCCTCCCTCCCTTGCTGCACGCAGCGCTGTGGAGCGCATCCCTGGGCTCTGAGCACAGCTCCTGCACGAACCACCGTGGTTGGGGCTGGGCACTCAGCACCGGGGCCGAGAGCGGAGCCCGCGGGGCTTTCATCTGCCCTGGCAGCAGCAGCGCTGTGGCCACGTCCAAGGCGCTGGGGGAGCCGGCGCCTCCAGACGAGTGTGTGGGGAATTTCTGCTCTGCTCCCCTGCTCTCACGCAAATGATTTTTCATCTCTTTGGGCCATAATCTGCCGAGATCTCTGAAAGAGTTCTGATATTCAGTCAGCTTTTAAAGACCTCCCAAATATAGCATGGGAGGTTTGCTGCAAGTTTCTGAAGCACTGGTGCTTCCTCTGTTTGAGATGCCTCTAGATAATGCTGTACAGAGATCCAGACAAGATAAGGAACCTATGAACTGGGGCTGGCTTACAATTTTTAGCCTTGTACTTTGGGGAAAATTACTTAATTTGCTTAAATTGCTGTTCTAGCAGACTTCAGAAAATATTCATCAGGCTGATGCATTTTAACTAGTGATTTCTATATTTGTTACTTTGGAATGAGGGAGAAAAATTCAGAGCTAACACCATGTGAAAGTAATTTCCCTTGACAACATACAACTCTGGCCTATATGCATGTTGGACAGCTTATGAAAAAGCTTTTATTTCTGAAATGTCACTGTATTATGAATGCATTATTTCTTAACTCAAAAATAGATGAGGCTGTGTATGCAAATATATAAGTACATGTATTCATTATGAATCTGAGAGTACATGTTTCACTGGAACAGGACCACTTTAGCTGAATTGACCTGGTTCTTAAAAAATAATTAGAAAAAAGCCCCAAGCCAAAAAAAAAATCCACAAAAAAAAAGATGATGCAAATTTAAAAAACGCCAAAAAAAGGCAAATTAAAAATCCTAGAATAGTTTAAGACAACTTTGCTAGGCTGCTCTGCTGTTTTTCTTTGCTTTAATATTCAAGTACTGTGGCTCTTTCTACATGAGAGGAGTTATTCTAACCAACACACCCAGGGCTTGAGGATTCTGCCAGTCTAGCCTCAGGGAATACTGGTATGACAGCATGAGGAAGGGGAAAAAAATTGTGTGCCTCTTGTCAGGAGATATCCAGAACTTTTTACCTTCAGATACCTGTGCAAGCTTAAAACACAGTATGGTGGCAGCCAGGTTCCCATCCTGTCAACCTGGAGAGGAGGGTGAGGTACCTTGCTGTTAAGGATCCTTCTGGTAGGAAAAGGAAGGAAAGGGAAGATGAAGGGTCATGTACTGGAATGAAGGTAGAGAGATTTGCTTAAATAAAACGAGTAACTTTTAACCTACAACTTGGTCGGAGCCAGATCAAAAGTCAGCTTTGTTTAATGTTCAGTGAACTTTAAGCCCAGTGCTTTTCCACTTTGAGCTTGGATTGGATGTTGAGCAGCAAGAGGAAGTGGCCTTGTGCTAGAGGTGGCATCAGATCCTCTCCCAGTCTGCAACACTGAGGGATGTTTGGCACTGAATGAATCACCGCTGTTGGAAACACACTGCTCTAAAGCAGTTAGGCATGGTGTCCCCCCAGGGTGTCCTGGGAGTCACCCCAGCAGCTGGGGCAGCCACCACCAGCATGTGGCACATTTCTGCTGGATTTCTGCAGGCTCTTTGTTTGCACAGGAGTGCATCCATTCCAGGCGTGACAGGTGCCTGACTTCTGTGTCTGGGCACAGTTCCCTTTATGAAGGAGGAAGTCTGGTGTCTTTGTGGCCAGAAGGAGCTGGGTGTGCTTATGAGCAGGAGTCCAGCCCTCGACAATAATATCCTCCTCCCATTCCTCCATGTATCATCCTTCCTCTCATATCACATCCATCCTTCCAGCAAAGGGCGGGCTGGTTGTAGAAGCTAAGGACCTTTCATTGCTCTGGGAGGCTCAGAGAGCGTTTTAAAGTCTTACAGCCCCTTTCTAACACTGCAGAAATGTGTTGTACTAAAGGCAGAATAAGAGCCAATATTGAATGGAGGAGATACAAAAAAGTCTGGTGCCTCCTTTACTGCTTTAGGGAGTAACTTCTGTTTTTGTTGGAATTATCTGTCTGGATCTTTACAGTCCCATGTACATGAAATGTCTTAAATACCAGAGGGCAGAAAGCTGCCTGCTTCAAGGAGTGGGAGTGTGGTTCAGATCCATGATGGATCCACCTGTCATCTGCAAGCTCTGCTGCCAGACTTGGTTCTGAAGTGCTGACTGTAGGAAGTGAGTGATATGTTTGGGAGCAGGAGCTGGGTAGTGCTTTCTAGGCTTTAACACCTGGTTTTCTGATGGTAAAGAAAGCACGCTAAAAACACTGGGAGGAGGTGATAGAAGACATTAAAGTGGCCTTTATTGCCTCCTTGGCCCCTCAGAACCCCATTAAGCTTTACATGTGTTTTCCTCCCTTCAGCAAGGTAGACTTGTGTTTCAGATCAATTCAGGCTATGCCTATAGCAACACTGATCCATCACTGGGATGTTGTCAGGGTGTACAAGTGGGCAAGAAAAAGGGAATTCTTTGGCTGTGATGTACCATGGAGCTGCTAGATGGGTGGTGTGCTCTGTTTGGATGCTTACAGCTGGAGGTGGTGCTAGGCTTTGCCAGTCTTCCATCCCGCCAAAGAGGAGTACTGCACCTGCTTGTTTCTGCAAAGCGTTCTCCATGCTGGATCCTTAAGCAGAGGACATCATCTTGGGTTTGGGTAGAAGGTAGTGCTGAACCTGCTTTTCGTTCTTAAGTATCTGGGAGGATGCAGAGTAGGTTTCAAATGCAGGCCTTCTCAGGAAGGTTACATGAGTGTTCTGTTCTTCTAAATATGTACATGAAACTTTAAGGGTGGTAGAGTGTCTTAAGCTCTTTAAATGGCTTTCAATATGTCTAGGCACCTAGTTTTGTGCTATACATTTATACTGCCTATGATTTATAAAATTGTATTTAGGCAAGGTTGCTTCCCTGGCAATATTTCTGTGAGCCTATTGACAATAGATATATTTGAAATGCTGGTATAGGGCCACAGTGTTCCCAGACAAATGTGTTTGAAAAACAGGGCACCACTTGCTGTCACTACTGAAGTTCAGCCACACCAAGAGCTCCCTGTGTGAGGATGTGACTTGATGTGTTTTGGCAAAAGATATTTGACATCTGCTACTGCAGATACTCAGACTTTTGAGAACCTGGCTGCTGCTTCAACAACGAACGGTATCCAGGATCTTGGGGTACGTGGATTCTGTGTATCTGCTGCCTTGGCCGCTCTGCTGCACTGAGACACTGAGCTTGGACCTGGGCTTTCTCAAGAGCTTGTGTGGATTTATACCTGCCTTTCCTCTGGTTGTTTCACTCTCAGTTTAACCAGTAAAAATGGTGATGCATGGTAGAAGTGGTATCAATTAAGCTTTCCTGTTGTTGGGGTTATGAAGGCCAGAATCAAGTGGTTTTGATTTGTGGAAAAACATCCGAGTATTGTAACATGATTTTTGTTCCTGCCTCCTTTATTATAAGAGACAAAATAATTAACTCTCATTTTGAAGTTCTTATTTTCCTCCATGCCTCAAGTTCCTTGCACAGACAGGAACTGCTTTGATTTTTGCTGGACGTCCTGGTTTAAGGGACAGTAGTGCCAGAAAAAGAAAAAGGAGAGGTTTTTTTCCAAAATGAATAATGAAAAAATTCCCTCCCTCCCAGTTTACTATAATTTGGAAATTAAGGAACTCTCAGGCAAAAGGTATGGGTTAGGAATAACAGTTCTTTACTGATGTATCTACAAGACAAACAAAACCAACATCAGCTATGAAAAAAAAATCAGTGACAGAACAGAACGGAACTCAGTCCCAGTCCCTTTTTCCAGTCACAGATGCCGCTCCTCCTCCGCACAGTCCTGATGGAGCAGGGCAGGCAGCCTCTCAGTCGCGGCTGCTGCAGGAGCAGGAGAGCGAGGCAGCACCGGCCGTCCCAGGTGTGAGAAGGGTGAGGAAAGAACTCCGCTCACTGTGGGCGTCCATGTTCTCAGCGCTGTTCTCAGAAGCAGGAAGCTTTAGCAGTCAGAGTGCAGGGCCTGGTCCCACCACGGAGAAAAGCAACCTCTCTTCCTGAGTTCAGGCCGGCGAGAGCAAGTGTCCTCCACCCCCGGAAGGACAAAGCAGCCCCCAACCGTCCACCCCTCAAAGCCCCCTCCGCAATCGAGCCAGCCCTTTTGTCTTGAGCACTTAACAGCTAAAGGGGAGCCACCCCAGCCAGCTTAACGTAATAATGGGAAAAATTTCTAAAACTCCCCCAACCCCCAACACTGGATAAATAATTGCACTGCTTGTTACATAATTGTTTTTACAATTTTTCTGGTAGCTATTTCCTTTGCTGGGTTCTAGTGGTTGTCCTTTCTAATGCTCTCTTAATTGCCATCAGGACCTGCCTTTTTTTTCACCACCTGATACTTTTTGATAAACAGTCTTCACAGCTCTATGTGTCTTGGCATTATAAAATACATATTTCTTAGTGAAAGCCAATGTATTTTAAATGTAATGGAAGTGTAAATGTAAATATGTAAATGTAAATTTTTTAAATGTAAAGGAACTGTTTTGCTTAACATAGAGTAGTTTGAGTAGAGCTTTCTGAAGTCAGTGTCCAGAATTGACACTTTGCTTCTTTCTTCCAGTGAAGTTGGTGTGGTAGAGCACTGCTGTTTGAGTGCCAGCCCTGCCATCCCCAACAGGGATGAGCTCTGGGTATGTAGAGAAAAATAAATAAATCTTGGTAGCACTATTGGACTGAAAACCAGCATTGGTAGATCCAGACTTGTGCAAGTTTATTTCACTTAGTGAAAGATGAGGTCTTAAATTAAATTAGAGTCTTCTTTGAGCAAGTTGTAAAGAGTTACTGCATTGTCCTTGAGACAGAAGGATACTGTCTCCACCTGCAAAGGGCTGGTATCAGATGTATTATCCTGAAGGGCAGTGTCTCTGCAGCTGGCACACGGAATTTTATTGTCCTGGGGCCATAGAACGCCAATTACGTGTCTTGGCATGCGGCAATGTTTGCAGAGGCGTTGAAGTGCTGACCTGCCACATGCTGTTAATCTCAAATAAAGAAGCGTCCCCCATTTGTTTTGAAGGATAAACATCATAGAGGAACATATGCTTGGGGGGAAATAATTTGAAGGTGTAATGTTCCATGTAAATAGTCACAAATGAGCAATTGCATCTTGGTTTTTAAAGCTGGGCATGATGCCCTAAGTTTTAGCTTTCACATTTTCCAGATTCTGAACTGCGTTAGTGTGTAACTCTGAACTTCATATAAAGTGTTACAAGCTCTCCTCACAGCTCAGGCACACAAAACAATCCTTTTCCAGCCCCAGAACCAAGGACACCGCTGCAGCTTCAGCCCCAAAAAGTGCAAAGAGCAGGGAATTGAGAAGAGAATCTGGGAGGGTGGGACTGCAGAAACTGGAGCTGGAATTGGACAGTTAACTCCAATATGGAAATGGATCAAAACTTAGAAAAGTGTGAGAACTCCTGACCTGGGGTCCATCTTGGGTGGAGCCATGGCCGGGCTCTTATACTGCCCAAGGTGAATCCTTTGAAGGCCTTTTTAATAAATCACTGCTTTATTCCTTTAACACTGTCTAGCCTCTGTTCTAGCCTCTCAATGCATCAGGCAGGGTAGGGGGATTTTTGCTGTTGGCTTTAGTGTGGGAATGGCTGTGATAAAGCAGACTAATGGTGAAATCCTCACTTGTAAAGCCCTGACACTAGGGCTCTGGTTATGGAAGAAAAAGCAGCCTTTTCAGTAGTTGGTGGTGTTCATGCATGTACTTTTTTCCATCTGAAGGTGAAACTGGCAGTCTTAGAAATGGAGAAGATTTGTTACTAAGAAGGGTCTCCAGTGAGACCTCCGTGAGCATGTGCCCATCAAGAAATGGCTTCTGTGTTGAGCTGCACTGAGAGCTGCCATGGTGGCCACCTGCAGACTGCATCCAAGTGGGAGCATGCTGCAGGAGAGCAGAGCTGGCTTGGGGCATGCAGACACCCCATGCAGATGGAGTCTCTTTCCTGTCCATTGCTGCATACCGAGAATATTCAGCAGGTGTCTGCTTGTCTGTGTGGTAGGAAGGGGGCTTTTGTAAGGGAGAAGTGCTGGTCCCACCAGCTGAAGGCTTGATGGTGTTATGGAGTTCATAAACATGCTGTCCCTCTGAGCAAGTAACCCACCAAAGAGGATGCTAAGCATGGTCCACTACATTCCCTCTTTATATGGCTCAGTATATTTTATAACTGGAATCCATATTATGAGCCACTAAAAGCACCCTCTATAGCAAGACTAAAATGTAAAACTTTAATTAGATGAAATGCTGATAAATCTGATCTGGATTTATGTGGCATCCTGGGACTCAGAAAGCAATTTTAACTTATAAATAGTATTACTATTATTATTTAGAATACTTTCATGGTGAAACTTGAATATATGTATACCATGGTTAAGGTACTAGATCCATATAGAATACTTATTATATAATTATTATGTGTAAAAACAGTGCTGCCTTTTAATGAGGGCTGAAGGGAAGGCAGAGGACTGCTAGGCACAGCTACTCTCCAAAACCAACAGCAGGAATAAAGGGCTGACACAGTCAGAAATAGAAGCTTCTGACTTATATTAAACCCCAATGTTTGTTGACATGTAAAAGCAAAATGAAACACATGCTTAAACTTTCCCCTGTGCCTCCCCCCAGAATCTGCCTCTCCTGTTCTCCTGGGAAGACTTTTTTCAGCTGTGACGGAGCTTATTTTCACTGGCACATGCAGAGATTTTTAATGCAGGCAGGGTTAATGGAATGATTCATTTCATTGAAAGTGACCTGTATAGCTCCTCAATGTATCACCTGAAATTTAACCAAGTTTCTCATGTAAAATGCTTTTTTTTCCCCCTCAAATCTCTGTGTAAAGTTTCCTCATTCTCCCCTTTCTGTTTTGTTCTGTTTGGTGGCATTGGAAACATCTAAATGTATGGCTCAACAGCTGTTTTATTTTTACAGCACAACGCTATTTTGGAAAGAAACCAAGAATTTCTAGAAGCAAGCCTTCCCTGCTTATATATTTACAAAAACATGATACACACAGTTGAATTAACAGGCTGGGCTAATTAAGATATCAGAGAGATCTGAAACTTGGCTCCAGAGGGACAGACCTTTAGGTTGGAAAATGTTTTATCACCTTTCATCTGCTGTATCCAGCATGTTCAAAGTGTAGCTTCTTCATTTGCAAAATGGCATGAGTGTGAGTTTTTTATTACAATTAAGGGTCTTAATAAATATTTTTTTCCTTGGGACAGGAATAGGGAATTTTAAGAGCAGATACAGTTTTGAGGTTGAGTTTTGAATCCAAATTTTTCTCATCTTAGGTTTCCTTGAGTTGAACAGAAGAATTCCTGCCCTACATTATTTCCATGTCTTTTCCACGCACATGGGAACTCATTCAGCCACTGCTCTTTTCAGAGATGCTTTACAGAGGGTGTTGGTTGGAGGAAAGGGTTAGCATTGAGAATGTACCAAAAAAAGAAAAAAAAGTGTAGTTAAGTATAAAATGTTCATATAGGGCGGCATAAAAAATATTCAAAAATACACCAGCCAAATCTGGGAACAAAGCTTTTCTACTTTGTGGGCAGACATGGCATAATTGTGGCTGCAGATGGAAATGCATAAGTGAAAATCTGGAAAGAAATGTAAATGCTCTGAGTTTAAATATGAAATAGTTATTCCCTTATTAAAAAAAAATTTGAGGAACAACTTGCTAAAGTAAAAAGCTTTTGTGCATCCATCAGAGAGAAGAAAACTGCAGCTGAGTGATGCTGGTGTATGAACGGCAGGACCAAGCACAAGCGTGGGGGACAGGTCCATGTGATCCCTGCATATCCTGTAATCCCCAGGGGTTGCATCTCTCAAGTCATCATTTAAATTAAATTAAAGGTGTTACTTGACATGGTTGTGTTTCAGAGGGATTCTGGTAGGATCCATTGCTTCAGATCAGTAAACATAATAAAATAACACCTGTAGAATATGTAAGAACTAATGAAGTCTCATCATGTGTTTGCAGAAGGGTCATATTTCAAATCTATCTGTGTATTGCCTCTTCTCTCATTTTCAGAAGGTCTTGAACAGGGAGAGAGGGAGACCTTAAATTTTCAAGGTTTTGATGAGCTTGCTCACCAGGAGCCTCAGGAAAAGCCACCCTGAGGTGTCCATGGGATGAGAAGGTTCCTGTCCTGGAGTAGTGGCTGCCTAGCAGGTAGGACAGCAAGGGGTCAGGTTTCACAACATCACAGAAGTACTTCAGGGATTTTCTGGGATCCCTGCTCTTGAATACTGATAAGGCATCCAGAGAGGAGGAAGGGCTGAGTTCTGAGCTTGGCTGTCTTTGTCACCAGAGGAGCAGCTGGAACTAGGGGAAACCCTGAGCAGCTGCAGAGGGGCCTGGTGGTCCTGGGGGCCCGGGCAGCACTGGGGCAAAGGAAGCTTTTGATAGCAGGGCTGAGGTAATGCTCTTTCAGATGTATTTTTTTCCTGCTTGCAAAATAACCTGAAGTCATTGCAGACTGTGGAGAGATCAGGGCCACTCAGAAGTGGTCAGGAAAGGGAATAAAGGGAGGAAGTTTCACAAGGAGAACAAATCAGCCCCATTGTTGTGTTGCTGCTGGCCCACGTGGCCTGAGTGTGTTCAGCGGGGGGTGGCCGGTGTGCCTGCCTCAAGGGATGGTCACTCCCTGCTGATGGCTCTGGGAGGTTGATCAAGAGCCTCTGAAGAACAGAAAAGGTACAAGGAGGAGTTGGAACAAATAGGACAAAGACTGGAAAAGCAGAGAGGAGGGGTTGTCTGTGCACTGTGTGCAGCTGCAGAGTTCATTGCCTCGGGCTGTTAGGGAAATGTGAGTGGTTTCAAGAACCGATTAAACAATGTGCAGAGGATGGGCATTGGTACAGCTGATGACACAACTTTTGGGAAGCTGTGTGCATTTCCTGGAAGAAATTTGTTAATACCTTTGTCCATACATGTGGTTTGTCTGTGTACTGGCTGTTGGGCACTATAGGAGACAGGTAAGGGCTGTGTGAGATGAGGATGCTTGTTTGCATTTTTAGTGAAATCTGCTGTGGGATATGGAAATCAGGATTGCTTGGTGTTCTCTGCTGTGGCATTGCTGGCTGCAGCTCCCTGGGCAGACAGCAGCCTCTGGAACACCAGAGGAGCAGGATTTTCACACTCTTGAGTACTTTGCTGGTTAACACCTGAGACTAGTGAGATAATTGGACAATGAAGGTTAAGTACAAGAGTGTGTGGACAATGTTATTCCCTGACTGCCTTGATATCACATCCCTCACTTGTTCTCTGCACAGGTTAATTTACCCTTGGAGGACTTGCTGTGTGGGCTTAACCTGCCAGCCAGTGCTGTACCCTACAGCTGTGTCACACTCTGGGTTTCAAGGAGACAGCTATTTGTTTAAGTATTTTTCTAGGTTTGGGAGATTTTTTTCCCCTTTCATTCCTCATACTCATAGCTGACACCTTGTGTTTTGTGTATGTGGCAAGTTTCCAACACCTTTGGAAAAGTACTTTTGTACTGACCACTGCCAGACAGAAGTGCACACAAGTGGCCACTTGTGGGCTATCCTACTTTGCTAGGAAGAGCAGATGCTTTCCTTCTCCACATCAGAGGTTTGATGGCAGAATGCTGGAGAGGGACCTGATCTTAGGGCAGTGCTTATGCAAATAAAATAAAATCCTATCATGTGAAGTAGTAGTAATAATTAAGCTGAATTGCAAAGTATCCATGGGGAACAGAAGGTATCTTGAAATGTTGTGGCTCTGCTGAAACATGTTTGCAGAGCCTACTTTGCCAGCTTAAAAATCAAAGCAAACTAACTGTTCTCATTGCAGCAATGTGTACAGTCAAAGGTGGGGATAATTTGTGAATATGAGTTTTCCAAGTGCCTTTGAGTGGCCTGGAAAGAAGAGGAGTTGTTGTGACTTGCTGTGCACCACCATAAGGAATGTCCCAGCAGGAACTTGCAGATAGCTGTAAAGTTGTCTCAGTGTAATGAACCTGCCACCCATCTGGTTGATTCAAGTGTGAGAAGCAAAAGCTGATAGCTACTGAGATGTGCCTGCTATCACCTCTACCTGGAATCCCCTCAGGAGACGTTTTTGAAGTCAAAAACAGGTCAGAGTGCTGCAGGGCCTGGAGCAAAGAGCTCTGCTCTGCAGGGTCATAGGCTCTGAGCACCTCTGACAGTGCTGAGGCTCTGTCCTGCCTGCACAGCAGCTCTTGGTTGAGTTTTCTGGAAGGCAGACTCTGGTAAAGGGATGCAGCATGAATGAAGTCAGGCTGGGCTGTGTGAAGTGTGCTCAGGGGGAGGTGTCTCAGAGTTGGGTACTAGGCTGACATGGGACAGCTCTGTATTGCTGTTCCTATGTATTTGGAAAGTGTTGCTGTGTGTGTGGTTGGCCAGCAGAGCCCTGGCAGTGTGGAGGCTGACACACACTGCTTTCCCCTTCAGCAAATGGCTTTGCAGGCAGCTGCCTTCACTTGGTGCTTGCTGTTCTCCATGGCACTGGGCAGACCAGGTGAGTTGTCCCGGTGGGGTCCCAGCTGCAGAGGGGATAGCAGGAGGCAGCAGGGAGGGTCTGGGAGACCACAGCAGGAACCATGAGCAGCATGGAGAACCTTGGGCTTACTGCTCACAGAACAGAGCACAGGGACATCCTGCATCCCCTCCTGATGCCCCACCTCTCCTGCATTCCTTCCTGGTACCCCATCTCTCCAGACTGCTGTACCTCTCCTGGCCAAAAAGACTTCAGTCTGTCCACCTAGTACACTTGTACTTAAGGAAATGAAAATTCATGGAGTCTGTCAAAACAGGGCAAATAATCTCAATAAAGGCTGGAATTACTTGTATTACTTGTATTACTTGATCTTTTTTGTTGTTTAAGAACTGGAGGTACAGAAATATTTGCTTTTATATTGTGGAGTGCTCTGTAAAAATAATTTTGTTCCTTAATAAAGTTAAAATGTAAGTTGCTTTAATAATTTAGGATTTAGTCCTGTAAAGGATAGCGTTTGTAATTTAGTTCATGTGGCATCGTATTGACTCAGACTTCCTGTAAAAGCAAGCTACTTTCTTTATTTCTCAGCTACTACTGTCAAATCTCCCTTTTTCTTGTTGCATTTCCTTGGCAGAGTGAAACTGTAAAATCTAAAACACATTTATCTATTTTATGAAGACTTATGGATTAAGATACATTTTATAAAGCAGTTTTCCATGCATCTTGTTCCAAAAGAGCAGTAAGTCTCTGCAAGAGTGCCTGAATTACTCAAGGATAGGCAACTAGGAAAAATTAGCTTTTTCTTTCTTTTCCCTGTTGGTTGTGTTAAGCAGCAGCATCAGGTCGTTTCCTGCACTGTATTATGGGTGTATCTGGTGCTCAGGGTGGATCTGGTTGCTCTGATGGGACCAGAGAGCAGGCAGCCTGTGAGCTGGTGTATGTTCTAGCTGAGAGCAGATTTCAGACAAAGAAGGACGATTCCCATTTTGAGTGGGCATTTAGGTATTCAAAAAGCTTATGTGGTGTTAATGTGTTTGCTGCTGTCCTTCCAGGCCTGGTAACAGCTTCTTTGGGACTCCGGGCTTATCTGAGGCAATACTTGCTCATCCTTACAACTTTGATGCTTTTCCTTAACAGGTTTTCTTTTTCCTCTTTTAATTTTTTGCAGGTATTTCTTGAACTCTTCAGCACATCACAGAACTGTTGTGTTTTGGGATATCCTGCTTAAACTCTCAGAGGAAAATCTGCTGACAGATTGGAAAATTCAGATCAATTCATCCAACAGATGTTGGAGAATTTGCCAACAACCAAAAATGACTTGAGTTGGAGAGCTGCTGCTTTATCCAAAGGTAGTGTTTGTAGCTCACTCATGGAAGGGAGTAGAAGAAAGGTTTGAGTGGCAGTGGCCTCAGGTCACCATTACATAGCATGTGATGGCTGATAGCCAGCGCAGGTCTTTCTGTTTGGTGTTTGAGGTGGAACACTTTGAAATGAGGCCTTTAAATAGCCTGAAATTTTAGAATTACCCCAATGTTGTCTCTCCCCTCTCACTGCACACACATCTCCATGAGTTTGCCTGTGCCTGCAACCCTGACTAACTGTTTTCTTTTCCCAGGGCCAGCTTCCCATGTCCCATCTGGATGCACCGTGCACTATGGTTCACATCAATGTGTTGAAAAAGTTCTTGTGTGTTCTTGTGGTGATACTGGTAGCACTGACAGTTTGCTTGTGGAGAGAAACGAGAAGAAGCTACTATGATCCTCTGAAGACCAGGAATGATGATTTGCAGGGGCACAGGAGTTTGGAGAAATGGAACCTGGTTAAATCACAAGGCCTTTTCCGTGAAGCAGCCAGTGAACTGGGGCAGGTATCCAAATTGTGGCATGCTGCCCAAAACAAAGGCAGCGCCTCTGAAACAGCTGAAAAGCCCAAGAAAGCAGCAGTTGGGAAGGTATGGGATAAGGACAGCTCATCCAGAAATCTCATACCCAGGCTGCAGAAGGTCAGGAAAAACTACCTGGCCATGAACAAGTACAATGTGACTTACAATGGGAAGAGGAGTGCTAAGCTCAGCCCAGAGAAGTTGCTGTGCCAGCTGCGGGACAGGGTCAATGTGACCATGATCCAGAGGTCAGATGGTCCTTTTGGTACCTCTGAATGGCAGCAGTACCTGCCAGGGAAAAGCCTCAGTGAAACAGTGGGACACCTGGGTCGCTGTGCTGTCGTGTCCTCAGCAGGCTCTCTGAAATCATCTCGCTTGGGACAAGAGATAGGTTGGTATCTTTCTTTTAGCATGAAGTCAAATATCATTGGTTTATAACTTGGGCTGAGTAGAGGTAACCTGCTGTCATGCTCTTACTGATAAGTCTCTTGTGGTCAAAAGGTGTTTAAAACAAGCTGGAATGTTAAACTTCTGAAGTCAGTCCTAGCTGGTGATGGGATTAATATGTAGCTGTATTCTAGCAAGTCCTTTTGATTTTCATGATCCCATTTGCATCACTAGAGGGTCACATGAGTACTGGATACCAGAGAGTGATCTTGATTCCTCAACTTTGTTTCTTGGGAGGGCTTGAGGTGGGTTGTATAATGCTTATTGCACAGTCAGAAAAAAAATTGTAGGAAGACATTTTCAGAGATGAAATTAAAGAAAATGCTAAATGGGGAAAAAAAATCCCCTTGGACATAGGCCTGAGCAGTCTGTGTTGAGCAGAGGGCTGAGCACAGACAATCTTCAGAGGTCCCTTCCAATCTCACTGATTCTGTAATTCTTGCTCAAGGCTTTCCTAAAGTGGCACTGCTTCATTCTGAGCCGTAAGGCAGCTGGCTGATTTTGAATGGCCCAGAAGACCATCAAAAGACTTAACAGGGATTTATCTCTTTGGACAAAGTTTGGTGATGCTTTGCAGACTCATCTGACCATATTTACCTGAGGTTAATGCATTAATTATTAACTGATGAAGCTTTGGTCTTTTACTGTGGATTATAAAGAAGCATGTTTTGATGCCAAAGTGTTCTGTGTCTTTACAATAGCAGCATGCTGGGAAAACCAGTTCTTCAGTCTTCAACTCGGGGATTTTGTACCAGGCAGAAAATTCTCCAGAGCCTGCAGTTTGCTTCATTATTTGGTGTTTGGAGCTTACTAAGGTTTATGCTTTGCTGAACTGTAGCTTCACTAAAGGAGAGGTTTTAAAGTCTCAGAGTTTTCTCTCAAGTAGAAATTGTTTTCAGGCTTTGGTGTATTCATAAGTTGTCTGTTGGATTAGATCCCTTTAGCCTGCACTAAGCTGCAAACAGCTTTCATCTTCTGAAACTAGGTAGATGGATAGATTTTAATGCATCAGTCATGGACAACTTTGGCTAAGCCTTCAGAATCATACTCCCTCATGGGAGACAGTGTTTAGTTCTGGTACTTGTCAGAAGTTCTCCCCCAAACTCAGATGGGTCAAGACTTGAGAAGCCAGTTCTTACTTTTCTTTCAAGTACTTGTATCAGATTGTTTGGGTACCTCTTGGAGTTCAGAGCTAAAGGTTTGCACAGAACTGGCCTTTTGTTGAACAGCCTCCCCAGCTCAGCTGGCTTGTGCCCAGGGGTGTCTGTGTTAGGCTCCAGCATTACTGCCAGTGCTTGTTCCTCTGGAAGGAGACCCTCACAGGAGTGGGAGGTGATGTTCTGGAGTGTTGGAATGCAGTCCCTGGATTGGGATTGGGTATGGGAGCAGCCAAGTGGGACAAGCTGTGCTTTGGCTCTGGCACAGACATCAGACAGGCAAGGCCCTTTCCTTGTTCCCACAGCCACTCTGTGTGCTCTCCCCACACTGAAGCACTGCTTTGTTCCAGATCACAAGGGATGGATGTTGGGGAGGTCACTGTGTAGTGTGCCCAAGGCAAATGCCATTAACCCCACTGGCATCCCTGCCCTGTGCTTCTCCTGCTTGAGTCACAAACTTTCACCTTCCTGCTCAAGCAATTAACTTTGCTGGTGCTTCTGCAGAGTTTGAGCACTTGCAGCCTTGAGGTGGGCAGGGTGAGTATTAAGGATTCAGGAGTATTCTATGTATTTCTGTACACTTCTTCCCACTTTTTCTATGTAGGAAATATCGTGGTGGTATTGGAGGAAGTGTTGAAAAGGTATTGAATCTTACAAGCTTAGAATGAAGTATTTGTGTAAATGACACAAATGGATTGCTGAGCTATTATTCCATGAAATATTTCTATGTTCTAGTTCCATGTAGTCATGTTAAGATATCAAATGAACGATTAGGTAAAGTAAGGGAGGCTGGCAGAGCAGCACAGGGTTGTAAACAACCACCTTTTACTGGGCTCTTGGTATTAGTGAAGGTTATGAATTGCCACTGAAAAATCTGATGTGAGAGATACCGAGTGTAGCACAACCACCTGGAAACAGAGAGCCAGCTACTCTGCCTGAGCAGTCACTAAACACCCTTTTGGTGTGCAGATTTAGGGCATATTAATGCTTGCTGTCTGGCTGAAGTTATATATGGGGAAATTATAACCCTGGCTTGCATTAGTGCAAGGTAGGATGTGGAGCTGAGGGTCTGTAGTGCTAACAGCAGAGCCACTTCTCAGCATGGAGACACTTTTTTCCAGAAACATCACCTTTCTTAGTTCTGGCTGGGGCTTCGGAATGGCTCTTAAGAAGTCCCATTTGTCTAGGAGAATAAAATAGCTGAGAAATCAGGCTTTGCTGCCAGGGATTACTGATCTGCCAGAAATGACTGTTAGAACAGTCCCATTTTCAAGATCTCATGAGGACCCAGCTCTGGACCAGGTGGGACCTTCTGCCCTGGAACTTGGCAATTCCCGCAGACCCTGACTGCAGATGCTGTTTGTTTCATCATGTGGCCTCAGTGGGAATGCAGAAAAGATGACCCTGCTTCTCTAACTCAGCCCTTCTGATCACAGGGAAGGTTTCTTACCCAAGTGCAGCCACAAGGCAGGGAGAAGCCAGGGTGACAAGCACAACTGCCCTGTGTGTCACAGCAGCAGCCTGACGCCAAGAGGTTACAGTGGCCTGTCTGGCTGTGCCAAGGCAGGGGAGGGTGCTGGAGGAGTGCTGTGCTATCTTAAGAGATGATGCCAGCAGAGGAAAATGCAGTGAGTCCCAAGGCATTTAAGAAGCTGTGTCTGTTGAAGGCACAGCAGTGGGTTTATTTCTGTGGGAGGCAGGCTGGCAGGCTGAGGTCAGCTTGGCTTTCCACTGTATTTGTGTACATGTTTCTGAGGCTGGTCAACCTCCAGGCTGGAAGATGCTGGCTTTCTACTGACTTCCTAGTTTCTTAGTTTGCAGCCAGCCATGTGGGAATTTAATTGTATATTGGTCTATCTCCTGGTAAGGTGTTTAGAAGGAGGAAGAGGGAGAGCAAATGCTAGGGTTGTGCTCTCAACCTGGCTGGGGGTTGTAACTTTAAAGAATAGATTTTAAGAAGTGTATTGATCATGAAGCTAGAATCGGACTTGCTACTTCTAAATGTTAGGTTGAAAGGCAGGATTCGTCAGATTGTATTAGAAGTGCAGGTGAATAATGTCACTTGTTTCTGGTACCACTCAAACCCAGTTATTGGCTCACAGGTTTTCCCTCTCTTTGGCTTTCAGACAGCCATGATGCCGTCTTGCGATTCAATGGAGCTCCTGTCAGGGGCTTTCAGGATGATGTGGGGCAAAAGACAACAATTCGTCTTGTGAATTCCCAGGTAGGTCTGGGGAATGTGCACCAAGCAGGCCAAGCATGGCAGAGCTGTGTAGCTGCACTGTCTGAGAACTGTGAATAACAGGGCTGTCCCTCTGATTTCTCCTATCCCTAGCACATAGCTGTAGGATGGGGATGTCTCTCTCCTTGGAATGGGGACAGGTGGTAGATCTGAGGTGACTGGAGTGACACTGACATGCATTTGCAAACTTGCAGTAGCCTGCTTGTGATTTACAGCAGGTACAAGACAATCTGTATTTTGGCTTTGCTCAAAGGCTCTGTGTAGGCACAGGAGGGCCAGCTCCATGCTGCTTCTGTGCCTTTGGAGTGAGGGGCAAGAACAGCACCACAGCTCAGCCAATGCAGATGTGCAAGGAGAGGTGTGCCAAGAGATGGGTTGTGCCTGCCCCAGGGATGGGTGTGATAAATGGAGAACGTTTATTTGCCTTTAATAAAAGAGCAGTGTTTCTTTACTGCCCAGCAATGCTGCAGACTCTGTAGATAACACATTTATCAGGGCTGCTACATGGCTGAAGACACTTGGCAAAAGACCCACCTTTAAAGCTGTAGCCTGTGCACAGCCCGAAGATGGATGGGCTCTGGTGGCTCAAGGACCTCATTGCAGAGCATGGCAAAAAGTGCCTTTAATGCAAGGCCTTACTTACAGAGTTAAATCTTCCCTGCTTCTGAGAACTCTTTGTAGGTATCACAGTGTCCCTTTGCTGATTCCCTTTGGCCAGCAAACTCTCCAGGATTAGAACCATGTGTCACAGTGCACTAGCACAGTCAGTCTGCCACTTGTCCAGCAAGAGTTAGACCCTTGTTCTTGCAGGCACATCTGAGAGTGTTTGCACCTTTCCTCCATAGACCTGTTACCCATCATGGTTGTCCTTTCTGGGAAGAGAAATCTTCAAGTGTAGACATGGAGAGAAAAGAGGAAATCGCAGTAGGATGTGCTGATGGGAGAATGGAGGAGGACTGAACAGACCCGAGGTCATTTGGTTAAAAGCTCTGGTGCAGCATTGCAGCACTAAGTACAAGGATCTCCTCATTCCACAAGAAGAGGAGGAGGAGGTTGCAGGCACATGAAGGCTGAGGAACTGAGAGAGGGAGAGATGGGTGACTGAAGTGAAGCTTTTGTAATCCTGAACCAAAAAGGCAGTTTCATTTCCTTACCCCAAAGCTAAGATTTGTAGGCCTGGAGTTTTCTCACCTGCCCCTGTGTGAGGAGTGTGTGGATGCTGCTGTATAATGAGGTTTGAAGTTTCTCAAAACAGCAACAGGAACTTGACCATCCTCTTCAAAGGCAAGAAGACATAGAGCTAATGTGTAACCCTCTTGCCTAGTTCATTTTGTGTGTCTTTTAGAGAATATTCTTGTTTCTTGTGTGAATGCTGTTGCTGCCTCTTTCTGCTTTTGGTTCACTCTTTGCTTGCTGCAATGCTCTTTGCTGTTGCTTGCTGCATCTTGACTCCCCTGCATTAAACCCCCAGTCAAAAGGATCACAGTTTGTCTTTCTGAACCAGTCAGGTTTGAGCAGACAGATCTGACTGCTGACTTCTGTGCCCTGTTTGACATCTTTATTTTCTTTTTATCTTTCCTGTCTCTGTGTATTTTTCTGATGTCAGATAGGTGTTAAGCAAACTTTCTCTGTAGGATGTGCTCATGGCCAAGCTTACAGTGATATGAAGAGAAAATATGTGCATGACCTATGTGCTATCAGTGTTATCTGCACAGGGAGGAGAGCAACTGTGTGGTTGTACAGCTGTGATACAACTCTCCAAATTTGGACCAAGTGCAGTTGCAGCCATGACATTATAGTGCTTCTGTTCTCCGTGCAGATCAGCCTGCAGTCATGGGTGATGTTCCCTTTGAATGGAGATACCAGCTTGGAAAAATTCAGTTACAAGGAGAACAATATTGCTATAGTTTTTAGAGGCTAAAGTTAACTCAAAAGGCAGTGTTGATCTGGCTGCTGAACAGGGAAAATTATGCTTTCCATGTGTGCAGTGCAGGAGTCTCTCATCTGGGGTTTCTAAACTGAGCAGCTCTGACTGCAGTCCCTGTTAACTTCAGAGACCACTGGACTGGAAGCCTGGTTTTCTTACATGTTTCTGTTTGCAGTTTGAATGGCTCAGTGCTGTTCTAGTCTTGGTGACATCATTTAAACCTTTTTGTCAGTGGGGTGGCCTGATGATGTTCTCATTTTAGCTTGCTGCAGGAGCTGTTTCTTATCTTGCCGTGTGCAGAGCTCTTACAGGCATCAGGTACTGGACAAGCTGTAATTTGTTCTTCTTCTGGGCTGGGTTTCTTACATTATAACTAGGAAAAAAATGGGATTGGGGCTTGGCTGCTTTTATTTTAGCTCTTACTGCTGATCAATCCTTAGTCCTCTGCCAAAGTGAGGGAAATGGGATCTCCTGAATCTGATCTGTCAAAGCTGGTCTGTATTGAATAATATCCCTTTGGGACACATGGTCAGTGGCCCAAAATTTTTTAATAATTGTTTTAAGATACTTTTCTGTAATTTGCTGGCCAGTCTCTAGGACCTACATGGGGGCAGATAGTTTTAACAGTAGAGTGAAGCATCTTGTACATCTGTGTGCATAGAGGAGGATTGGGTTGGTACTGACAGGAATGCAAGAAATTTGGGATCTCCAGATCTGAGGATAGGTGTGTAGGTCCACAAGCGGGGTTGTTGTTCTAAGTAAAGAATTTATTTAATGTTGCCTCATTTATTTTCCCAGGCCTTGACTGGTTCATCAGTACTGCTGCTTTTTTAATGACATGTTTTCCTGCAGTCTGACACAAGGCATTGATTTGCCCTGGGAAAGCAGTCACATCTTGCAAAAACAAGGGCTGAAATGTGTGTGAGGGGAGTGCCAGTGTGATGCTGAAGGACACAGCTCTTTTCTGCAGAGCTGACCAAGGACCAGAGTACCTTGTTCCTTCTAGCCCTTGTTTCCAGTTCTCCTGGACTGTCTTCTTGCTGTCACAGAGAGCCCTCTCAGCTTTGGCTGCCTTTGCTGTTATTAATAACAGTCTGAAGGGAGGAAGAGAAAGGAGATAGCACATCAATGGAATGGAGGAAGCTGGGGTGGGAAAGGAGAGCATGTTTAGATTACAGGACGTTGACTGCTGGTAGCAGGAAAGAAGGAAATCATTGTGATATGGCCAATAAATGTACTAAGAGGGTAGGGGCTGTATTAACAAGATATTGTTGCACAGTGAACTGGGTAAAGAAGAAATCAGATAACCAAAAGATCGGTTAACTAATTAAGATCAAAAATCTAGGCAAGACAAGTCAGTCATGTAGTAATTTAAATTAATTTTGCCACTTAGAATCAGTCGCTATTAAAGAACAAATGGACAACAAAGGTAGATGGGGAGCCTTCAGCAGACAGGTTAAGTGACTGATAGCTGGCAGGCCAAGAGTGCCAAGAGCCAGTTTCAGTGTGTGGGAGGACACAGGAAACAGTGGCTGTGGAGGTGCTCCCTGCCTGCTTTCTTGCCCCTTTGCTTTTTGTGCCTGTCACAGCTCTCTCAGGGTTTGTGTCCTTCTGCCAGCTCACATGGCTGTAGAAACAATGACATGAAAATAAAGTGCATGTGCTCGCTGCCATGTCCCTGCCCTTTGCAGGGCTCCATCCCACTCATGCCCAGCTGAGGGGCTGGCTGGTGCCAGCTGCTGTGCCCCTCTTTGTCTCTGGTGTCCACAGGCTGCAGGCAGATACACCTGCAGCACTGCACACTCCAGCTATCAGTGGCTGAGATATTGCTGTAAGGAAATGAAACCAGGCAGTGCACCTGCTCAAGGCCAAGGCCTAATCCCATAGAATTAAGAACAAATGTGAGGAAACTCTTTTTGCTTTTGGAATAATTCCCATCTGGGTTGGCTGCAGGGTCCTTGTGCTCTGGTTGTGGGGACAGCCATGCAGGCAGCTAGCTGCAGAGGCAGCTGGGATACTCAAGGACTAATTGGCTAGCTCATAATTAGATCTGTGGAGAAAATTGGGACAAATGGAAGCTGATTTTTATGATTATGTTTTATGATTGCAGTGTTTATGAGCTGTACCTGTACAGATTATGGCTTTGTGTGGGGAGGGCAGAAGATTGATTGATTGATTAGGGTTGCTTTTTTTTCTGCTGCAGACCTGGGTTATCCTTCAGTGTTCCAAGCAGTGGTGGTTATGTCCAGCATATGGAGAGAACTCAGTTTGAAGCTTTCCTTCTCATTGCTGCCCTCAGGAGATTCAAATCTCCCCTGCCTGAGCTGTCCCCTCCCTGCTCTGCAGAGGCATGGGGGGCCTGGCATGAGGCAGGATTGGCTAAGGGTGCTGGAGTCTCTCATCTCTTGCACTGATGGTCCTATAGCAGGCTGAGCACTGGCTGCCAGGGCTCCTGTTGCTGAGAAACCACCCTCCTGCACTTTTTTTTTTGGTTAAATGAAGGTTCTTGATAAAGCCAACAGTGTATTTGCATTAGGTTCTGCTTGGACTGTCCTGGTGACTGCTGGCAGCAACTGGTGTTCCCTCCTGCTTCTGGTGTTGTAGTGAGAGGATCCTCCCACAGGCTGGGTCACTCTGGGGGTCTCTCCTTAGTGTGTCACTGGAGATGGGTGGAAAGCCTTATAAAGCAGCATGGCAGCTTTTCTTGTGACTCTCCACAAAATCCTTTGCTGCAAGGCAGGACTGGCTTGGGCTTTGGAAGAGCGTTGCTGGGGCTGTGTCCTTGCTGCACACAGTGGGTTGTGCTCAGTAACCAGTAGTGGGTGGCTCTGGATCTTTTCAGGTGTGTTTTATTGCTTGGCTGCCTGCTAATTCTGGTAGCATACTGCATATAATTGTATCTGTTGTTGTTTTCCAAGCTTGTAACTGTTGAAGAGCAGCAGTTCCTGAGGGAACCACTATATAACACTGGAATCTTAATTGTCTGGGATCCAGCACCATATCATGCAGAAATTCATGAGGTAAGGCTGAGTTTTTTGTAAATAAAATCAGATTCACATGCTTTGAAGTGCTTCTGTTAAACCACTTCCTCCTAATGTGAGCAATCACTCATTCTAAGGCCATTCATTTTTGCCTTTTTGTCATTATGGATATATTAGTGTGTACTCTTGGGAGTATCCCATGGATGAGTGCTCCTAAGAAAACACTTGCCTTCTTCTGGTCCCTGTGAAGGGCCTGAGACCAAGGATAATAGGTCACCACCTTTATTTTCCCATGGGCTGAAGGCACAGGGAGGAGGTCACTGCTGGCTGCAGCAGTTGTCTCATTATAGGTTGATTTCCTCTCTCTGACAGTTAATATAAGATTTGCTGATGGCTGATGCTTGGATATTTCAAGCACCAGTCAGCCATGGGATATACTTGATGCATTATGAATGGATTGGGAAACCCTCTGAAGATCTGTGTCAGCTTTCATGTGTGGGTATGCAATCCCTCTAGCAATTCACTTTTGATTTTGAGTACAAAAGACTGTTGTTTGATATGTGATGAGCTCTGGAGGCTCACAGTGAAAGCAGGTAGGAGTGAATAGTCCATTCTTTACTTTTATTTTAAGCTCTGGCTGTAACTGAGAGGTCTTTGCATTCCTTTGTTTGACCTGCATTTCCTATTTTCTCACTATGTTTATTTCTGTGCCTGGCCCCATGGCTCCAGGAGGCATAAGGGCTATGGACAGCATGTTTAAGAGTCAGTAAAACCAGGATGGGATACTTATAGCATAGGTGAAAAAAATCTCAAAATGGCTCTATGAAAACATAAACCATTTCTACGTTTTTGCTGAAAGGGTAAATTCAAGGACGCAAATCAGCTCCTGGTTCAGGAGGCTGAGCTGGGAACACTTGCCTGCAGAACAGGGTGCTTGGTATTGCAATGTGGAGAAGAATCTGCATCTGGAACGTCTAAGGCAGAGTTCCTGACAACATCTGCTGTTGGGGAGTGCAGAAGGAAGTTGCAAAAGGTGCTGATTCCATTCAAGGGTCCTTCATTGAGATTTGGGGTTTCCCAGCTCTGTTTACTCACTAGTCAGCTCATTAGAGTGATGCAAGGGGACAGTGTGAGTGAGGATGTTTAGGTGAGTGAGGGTGTGTAACAGGGTCTTCTTCCCCAGAAGCAGTACCCTCACTCATCCTTGTCTCCTGTTGCTTATAGTAAAGTGGGCCAGAAATAATCTGACCTCCTGTTTCTGTTTTGCAGTGGTACAGAAAACCAGATTACAACTTTTTTGAAAGCTATAAGGCGTATCGTAGAACACATCCAGAGCAGCCCTTCTATATCCTGAATCCCAAAATGCAGTGGCAACTCTGGGATATTCTGCAGGAGAATTCCCTGGAGCATATTCAGCCTAATCCACCATCATCAGGAATGCTTGGTAAGAGGACTGCCCTCTAAACTTCTGGTTCAGTTTGCAGGCAGGAACTGTCCAAGATGCCTTTTTTCAAAGACAGCTACAAATTTATGGTGCTTATCAGAGTTGTTTTTACAGTGTTTGTCTTGTGCCAAAATTTAAGCTTCCTGTCTTCAGAGCAGCAGCTCAGTTGTATTAAAGTAAGTGGTTTGCAGCACCCTCTGAAACAGCAGTCACAAACATGGCCCAGTTCCAGATGGAAACAGGAGAGCAGACTGCAACACTGGAGCAGCCTCTAGGATTTGTAGCTTCTAGTGCCAGAGCAGTTCCTACAAGGATGTGTCTCCTGCAGGCTCAGATCTGGTCAGGCAAATAAATCTGTAAATGAATTACTGTAAATGAATTCTAAGGGCGTGCCTGTTTCTTTTCCATATATTATTTATATATAAATATATATGCGTGTATATATAAAGACTTACTGGGGGCCTGTAGAAGGGCAGACTGAGTAGTTGCCCTGACAAGGTCAGTGATATGCCCTCCTCACCAAAGGAATTCCTTTTTACATCCTGCTGTTGCAAAAGTTTTCCTGCTTAGTGGAGAGCAGCTCTCATGACCAGCTGAATAAAAAGGAGCGAACCTCTGTGGAGCTGCCATGTATTTGAAATCACAGCATAGATGTAGAGTCTTGTTTGCCATGGACAGTCCAACTGCTGTGCTTCCGCCCTTTGTCTGCTCCCACCTCTGTTCCATCACTGCTGGGGCAGAGGCCCTCTCTGTCTCTGTGTAAACAGAATTGCTTCATGTTTTTGCCAGGCCCAGCACCCATTAAAGCATTGCTTGGATTTGTGTAGAGCAGCTGTGTAACAGCACAGCCAATGACTTCAGCAGCAGAATTGTTAACTGGCATTATGGGCTTGAAGACACACGTCAGGCAGCAGTTCTGGGAGTTAACTTGGGGCCAAGTCACCTTGATTTTTGCTTTGTAAAACAAGTCACCTTGCCAAATTCAAGGGCACAGATGAGTTCCAGTTTCCAGCTCTGTGTTCCCTGAAAGGCCTGAGTGTGATCAAAAATTTTCATTTGAAAATGTGGATGAAAACGCATTAAAAATATATTTTAGGTTCTTTTAATGTCTTACAGTTCCTCAGGTTGTGCATGGTCCCCGATTAATTTTCTGTGATGTTACATATTGATTCAGTTCCTCTGGTATATTCTTACCTTTCTTGCACTTAGAAGAAAAGTAGCCAATAGATAACTATGGCTTCCATCTGACCTGGCTGTGCCCAGCACTGGACTGGTGTGATGTCCTTGGGTGAGAAGACACAGGAGGGCAGCACTGCTCTGCTCCGGGGAGCCTGAAGAGCAGAGGCTGCTCAGTCTCCCTGAGCATCTCCCAGCACAGTCCCTTCATGTTCCCTGCACTCACAAGAGGCAGCTGGGACAAATGCAAAGGTCTCATGTCTGCTTATGCAGGCAGGTTTGAGATGGGCTGTTGAGATCAGCTAATGCAGTGCATGCTTGGCAGACACCCAAGTTTCCATGAAGGTCACAGATACTGGTAGCACTCATAAAAATTGTCCTTTTGGCATGGCTGTCAGTGTAGCTGAAATGATTTTGATCATACACTTTGCAAGAGAGAGCTTCAGAAAAGAGCCCTGTCTGGCCTGACTTGTTTTCTTCCCCTCTGCTCTGAATGTTAATAAAGGAAACCCTTCCCCTTGGAGCTGCCTGCTCCTTGCTGGCTGCCTGTCCCTCTGGAATGTTGAATGCTGTCTCTGGTGTGACATGGGGGTGTGTGCTCTGTCCCTCGGCAGGCATTGTGCTCATGATGACCCTGTGTGACCAAGTGGACGTGTACGAATTTCTCCCTTCCAAGCGGCAGACGGACATTTGCCACTATTACCAGAAGTTCCACGATCACGCCTGCACCATGGGAGCTTACCACCCGCTCCTTTTTGAGAAGAACTTGGTGAAGCACATGAACCAGGGCACGGATGAGGACATCTACACTCATGGGAAAGTCACCCTGCCTGGCTTCCAAAAAGTGCATTGCTAATAGATTGATTTGACTGTGTTTCATTTTCCTTGATTTTCAAAGCACTTTTTTAATCAGGGTTGTCAGATTTGTTAGGTCTAAGCACTGGTGTGATTTGGCAGCTCTTCCACGTAGCAAGGCTTGCTCTTAGGACTTTATTGCCCAACTCTGAGCTGTAAGGCTCACTGTGGTACAGCCACTGACCTGCATGAGTCACTGCAATAAATGGACTCCCAGTGGAGCCAGGCTCTTGCAGCACGTGGATACCTCTGGCTTCATCTCAGCACATGACAGTGTAGGGGAGGCACAGGAGGGGCTCTCTGAGCAGAGATTGCACAAGTCAGGATCATTCAGTGAACATAGTTCAATTTGCTTCCAAGGGGTTGTGTACACCAAGCCCCTAGGCCATTGGAAAATGAAAAATCATTTAAAATTTGTTCCCGTAGTCAGGAGCTCTTCAGAGTAGGGCTGATTTACGGAAATGCTGTCAAGCTGTGTAATGATAAGCTAAACTTCTAGTCCAAAATATTTGATTTTATAAACAGTCTGTGAACTTCCAAATTGTAAGACTTCTGAAACCACTCAGGTGACATTTTTGGCAAAGGAAGAGGAAAGCAATTAATAATTCAGTGAATCTTGCAAGACTTTTTAATCTTTTTGCTTTTTTAAAAAAATAATTTAAAATAAATTTTAGTAAGCATTTACTTTTCCAGTACAGTGCTGGGCTTGGTACAGAAGAACCCTTCTTATCAGAAACGTTTTGGGAAGATGCTCCAAGACACAAATGGGAGAAGTTGGCACACTGGAAGTCGGTGCCTTTTTCCAGCTCTCTGCTGCTCTACCTTTGCAATTGTTGATGAATCACGTTCTGTACCCATTAACACAAGCACCACAGAGCTGCTGCTAGATGAGTTCCAGCCCTCTGCAGGCCGATAGAGGGGATCTCTCGACTGCTGCGTGCTTTCCTGCATGGGTGGGGAGCAGGTTTGCCACTTCATGCTTCATGAGTGGTGGGGAGGGGGAGAGCATGCCTTGCTTCTCATGCTGAAACACAGGCAGAGCTGGGAAGAGCAGCTTCTTCCTGCTCCAGGGATTCCTGTGGCAGCATGGTGGGAGTGGTAGCTCTGCAGTCTCAGTGTGTTGGTGAGAACACCTTCCCTGTCTTCTGTACTTGTGTGTTTCATCAGGTCTGTAAAGAAAGCTTTCTCCTGTTTTGAATAAATCCTGTGAAGCCATTGGCTTGGCTTGGTGAATGGTAAATGGCTTGTCTCCGTGGCCCTGGGGCTTTGTACTGGCCTCGTACCACTGCAGGCACAGCTGCTCCCTGCTCATTCCAGAGAGCCCTCAGCTCTTGCCCTGCTGCTCCTCAGCTCGGGGGCTGCTTTTCTGCACTCCCATCTCTTGGGATGGATTGGATCTGTCAGTGTTTACAAATTACATACAGGTATGAAGGTCCAGGTCCTTGCTCTGCTGCTCTGGAGAACCATTGTTACACTAGGACAGGAATGCAATGAAGGCAGCTTGGAAAGCATTCCTTTTCACTGCTGGGAGGAGGGAACTTACAGAGGAAAAGCCATGAGGGGTTGCTTGGGAGACCACAGTAATCCTTTCCCCATCTCCACTCTTGGGTTTTGACAGCCCTACCTCTCTGTTCCTTGAATCAAGGAGGTATCTGCCACAGCAATTTGCCTTCTTATTATGTGTTTAGTTGAGATTTAAACAGCTTCTGACTTTCTTCCTAGGCTGTTTCATCTGTCAATTCTCACAACATTATTTTCTACCAACTCCTCCACTGTGGTGACCAGCCCAGCCACCCTCCCTGGCTCAAGCTGTGTAATGGATGGATGGGATGTGGCTCTGGGAAGCCAGCACAGTCTGCCTGCTGCTCACCTGGGGTCCCAAACCCACCTGTTTCCCTGCAGGGCTCCTACAAGGAGACAAAATGTCAAACAGCTTCCCCAGATCTCTCAGAACCCTTGGTTACTTACAGGCAATAGTCTTGCACTAAGCATGCAATATCAAATGTTATGCTAAGAGTTTTAGCTACATCCACTGTGTGATTCATTTACAGTCTAAACAGAGTTTTACAGGAATTATGAAAGTTTAAAATAAGCCAATGGTAACCCTCTTTTTTTCCATTTTTTCTCTGTCTAGATTGAAATCTAATATGAAGTGCAAGCGATGACAAATCTGGTATTTAGAAGAGCCAGGTTTAAGTTAGTGGGCAGTAGTAGCTGGATTGTTACAAAAGTCTTGTCCTCTTGCACTCCTTGCCACTTCCAGAGTGAACAGCTTTCTGTCCATGTAGAAAGGGGGAAAGGGCAACACTGCCCTTTCCAGTTAGCCACTGAAGGACTAAGCACTGGGAAGGATTCTCTGTAATTACATGGGAAAGCTGGAAAATTTTTCTGGCTGGAACCTGTTTTTACCCCTCTTTGGCTTTGCATTATGGACATGAGTGGGAAGAGGTTATCTGGTCAGACCAGAGCCCAGAGGAGGTAAGTGCCACTAAGGAGGGAAGTGTCAGCAGTTCCTGGCTGGACAAGGAAGAATTTGGGTGATGCAGAAGGGATGACAATATGTTACTGGCAGGAGAACACTGGACATCATTGTCATTAAAGGTTTTTCATTGTCTGGGCTGACAAAGCTGCCTGTGTGTTTTTGTGGTTTGCTTTCACTAAAGAAAAGGGGGAAGAAGTCCCAGAAATTCAAACTGCATGCACCTGAGTCAACACGCCCGTCCTAGGTGGCCTAAGAAGAATGGCGTGGGTGAGTGGGAGCTAGGTCTGACAACACACCAGTAAATCAGCAGTGATGGTTAAAAAGATATGTGCTGGCACTCCCTGAAAAGAAACACAGGCTGCCCCAGCCTTTGTTTCTGTGCATGCAGGCAGCTGAAGGTGTGGGTACAGGCAGGATGGCTCATCCTCCTCTCCTCTGTGAAGTCTGACGCTCTTGCCTAGAGCTGTGGGTGTTTGATTTCACTTGTGAATTGTATCAACCTGGCAGGGAAGCTGCAGCACTTACATCAGGTGATGATACAAGGCGAGTATAGAAGCATCAGGCTTCATTTTGGAGTGGATAATTGGCGTGCACGGCTATCCATACCTTAGTTCCTATCCCTGTGCGTTTATAGGAGAGGTGAAAGTTGTAGTTTGTGGGGTTGCCTGGTGTCACTGTGTTCAACAAGGTGTCACCTGCAGCTCGTGAGCTCCCTGGGAAATGCTGGGAGCAAACTGAGACCCAGCTGGCTTTGTGCCTCGCTCCAGAAGGAGCTAAAGACAGAACTTGCAAGGAAGGAGATGTGCTTATTTCTAGCTTGGTTTTGGAAGTGTAGATGAAGGTGAAATTATGTCTTTCTCTAAGCTCTAAGCAAACAGTTGCTTCTCTTTTTCACCTAAACTCGGTGAGCTGCTTAATAACCTTTTCTTGTGAGAGGTGTGGAAAACGGCTTCAATACACAGGGACATTGGAGGGGGATCTGGTGTCTCTTGGGATTGATAATGCTCAGATCACATCAGGCACAACTTCTGTGCTGTTATGGCAGTGGTGTGCAAGGCTTCTTTCAGGGATTGTTCTGGAGAGTTGCAAACACAGCACCCTCTCAATGTCTCTCTATTGAAAGGAGCCTTTCCAGGGGCCAGCCTTGGCACCTCTCATCTTTCACCCGAGTCCTGTGAAATACTTCCCTCTGTAGGTGGGTGGCTCCTGCTCCTCCAGGATGTCACCTCTGCAGAAGTTTGGATCTCCAAGTTTTGCAAGAGTTTGCATCTGTGTGTTCATTTGGTTACAGTTAGCTTGTAGCTTCATGTGTGATAAAGGGAGCAGTTAATTTAAATTGCATCTTTTGACAGCCAGGTGGACTTGAAGCTTAGTGCTCTACCACAAACTTGTATTCAGTGTACAATGAAGAAGACTAACTCAGGGAGAAAACTTAAGCAATGAGTGTTTGAAAAAATAAAAAACTCATCGGTTCAAGATATGTTTTAGGGAGATACATGGATGTTTGCAAAAGCAGAATGGAGGATGAGCAGGGAAAATCGGGCATGAGAGGTGGTTTGAAAAAGTGTTTGTTTAGTGCAATTTGTTCAAAGTAAGACTCTTAAAGTCAGAGAAGGGCAGGAGCAGAGGGAGTGGACTGAAGGTGGTTTGGTTTGGAATTAGTGACTTCTGGCAGAAGTTGGATCTCTTGGAGCAGAAACAGACACTTCCCAAACCCCAGTGAGCTTAGCTTGCTGTTTCCATCCAGGTCTGAGTGTGCTGCTGGTTTTGGACGTCAGTGTGCATGGAAAGCTGTGCTTATGGGAACAAAACCAACTTGGAATGTCTTTATTTCCATTCCTGCAAATACCTTGCAGTGTTTTTCCTGCCCGGCCCTGGCATCCTTT
Source organism: Catharus ustulatus (assembly GCF_009819885.2). Classification (NCBI taxonomy): domain Eukaryota; kingdom Metazoa; phylum Chordata; class Aves; order Passeriformes; family Turdidae; genus Catharus; species Catharus ustulatus. The sequence continues at coordinate 1,488,130 of NC_046230.1, read as the reverse complement.
ACAAAAACAACAGTGAGGTGCTTCCATGGCCAGCACTGGTTCTAACCTGTGACAAACAAAAGGGTCATTGTAACAAGGGGATTAAATCAGCCAAACCTTTGCTAATCCTGCTCCAGGACAGCTCTGCTCTGTGTTATCACCTGTTCCACCCCCTTGTAGTTCATACAGAGCCCTCCATGGGTGCTTACCTCGTACCTCTCTGGTGATGCTGAAATGCCCTGGGCCCAGTTATAAACATAACTTGTAAAATGGGGACTAGCTGAGTCTTTCTCTAATAGCTAAAGACAAATGAAATGCAGGGCCCTGGATGGTGGAAGTGGTACCAGCATTCATAGCACTCATTTCATTTCCCAAAAGAAAATAAAAATCACTAATAAGTGTGAAAGTAGGCTGCATTTCATTAAAAGCCAATTTCAGGTATATCCAGCAGCATAAAAATGGGAAAACTGAATTGTATGCTCAGCGTGTCATTTATATATTACAAAATCACTGTTATTTGTGGTGCCTCAAGTGTTACATAAACACTAATTTTAACAAGTATATGGAGGGAGAGTTCCTTAGTTTTCTCCTGCTCAGCTGAGTGTTCCACACCCATTCAGAAATGCCAAATAGATGCATTACCATGTAAAATACTTCCAAAAAACGGAAGCTGATCTTTAACTGGGATAAGTCACTGAAGTATCCTACCATCAAGGAAGCTATAAATCTTTTTAATGAACTGAGAATCTGTCTCCTCTCTCAGTTGCCTGGTTTTTCCTTGGGTATCTTCATAACAGACATTATCCTACTTGATTCTTTCTTGGTTTACCAAAGATACATTAAAGATACACATTTCTTAAGTAAATATGTGGGACGGGGCATTTGCACTGCAATTTAGGAGGAAGGCTGAACAAATGGTTAAGGCTGGAACTCCAGTGCCTGGGACAAAGGGCAGAACAGTTTCTTGCTAGGGGAACAGAGTTTTATAGGGAATTTGGAAGGTCCTGTCTTGTCCCAAGTGCTAGTTTAAGGCTGTTTGTATGGGATGTGTGAACCAGGACTGAAGCCAAAGAATTTCAGGGAAACAACAAAGAAAAATTGTTTTGTTAGAACTGAGCTGCTCAAAGCAGTTTTGACAAGAAGCAGCTTAATCTTGTTGAACTGTCATGGCAGATAATTTGAGTCTGACCAAGCTAATTATGACCCATAGGTTAGATAAACTATTTTCTTATTTTTAATAAGAATTCTAATTTGCATAAATAACATGTGCAGTCTCTTATTTGTTTTTCTTTCCTGCTTCCAGTTCTAGACCTTGTTTTTGTAGGGAGATTGGTGAGTTACTGGGACAATGAGATGGAGATTTGACTTTGGCATGAGGTACTTGTGTGGATGAATTGTGTATCCTGGCAGCAGCCTGAGCTCCCTGTGTCCAACTGGGCTCCAGAGGTGCCAGGTGTGTGGAATGCTGTGAATGCCCCATCATTTCAAAACCACCCCAGCCTTGCTCAATCAGCTTTGTAGGCTGAGCTCTCTGAGAGACCTTGAGCTGTCTTTGAGCTCACATCCCAGCTGAGCTGTTGCCTCTGAGTTTCTCTGCTGAGCTCTTGTGGAGGTCTGAGGTGTCCCTGTGCCCCAGGGTGGATGCAGTGCCAGATGGAGGTGACACAGATGTAGCTGGCAGTGGCTGCTTTGTATTCCACCATCTGCCTGTACTGGTGAGGGATGAAAAAAAAGTGCTATAAAATTGGTGTGTTTTCGTAAACTGGGCCCACACAGTCATTGTTGGTTTGACTTTTCACTGCTGGGACACTGGGGTCAGGTGGGGGTGATCTGGGCAAAACTGTACTGCAGCAGTGCCAACCTCTGTGTTTCTCACTACTATGGACCTCAAAAACTTTCCTTGGGTGATAAAGCAATAAAACCATCTCCTCCCTGGCTATGTCCAACAAGGAAGGAAGGAAGTCTCTCCAGATCTCAGTTCTTGATAAGTGTAAAGCAAACAAGGGCAGAACAAGTGAGTGTGGGGTATGCAGGGACACCTGGGGCTGGAAGCTGAGCTTTGGTGAGGCTGTGCTACTCCAGGTTTCATGGTGAAGTTTCATCCAGCTCTGCATGCCTGTCCCTGGCCTCCTGACTCCTTCCTGCCTGTAGACACCCAGACCTGTGCCCTGAAGGAATTCTGATTTATTCTGGCTTAACTTTACATTTTAGTTAATAAATAAATAGAATGATGGTGCTATAATGCAGCATCGTCATATGTGACAGCAAATGGAAAAAAATAGCAAATGAGTAGCCCTGGTGGTATGTGTGAACAAGGAAGTGGTGTGTCAAGAAATCAGCTATTTTTATCACTGTTTACCATGAAATGAACAGTGCAGGAAATAGTTTTAAGCTCAGTTAATTTTCAGTTCGCTTGAATAACTGTTAATATAAATCAAAGCTTGTGTTGCCCCCTGCCCCCCCTCCTTTCTGTCCAGCCCTGTGACCCCAGGTGTGTCAATGGCCACGCTGGCACCCAGGGATTCCTGCTCCATGGAGGAGCTGTGTCCCCCTCCAGCACCTTCCCCTACCCCAGAAAGTCTCCAAAGTTCTGGGAAGGAGCAGTGATGTGTGTTTCCTTTGTGAAACCTGTGTGCTTCTCCTTTCTGAAAGCTGTGTGTATTACCTGTGCTCTAATCCCATCCCTATTCTCTATTCATCCATCCTTGGGAGCAGATGGTTCCTGTAGAGCTGTGTTTGATATTTCCATAGCCTCAGCATTACATGGATGCTTTTATTCACTAATCTGCCAGTGTAAGCAGTAAAGCATCTTTGGAAAAGCTGATACACAGATTAAAAGCAGCTGAGCTATCCCATCACCTGAAGTCATGCTTTGTTTTTTGCAAAGTGAAATTTGTCAGCACACTTAAATTCACCACTGTGCCCAGCTGCCATACAGCTGCCACTGTATGGGGGTGTGGGGGGGTTCTTATAGGGGAACTGCTTGGGAAAAACAATAAATATAGAAAAGTTCAGCCTTGTGGTTTGCTGAAGCAGCTGAAGCTGAGGGTGGAATGCAGCAAGAAGCTCATTGAAGGTGAGCAGAGGGATGCAACCATAAAGGAATTTTACAGAACTAAGGAGGAGATACCAGTATTGTATAGCAAGTGTATGTGGGAGCTGAGCACCATGCTGCTTCCAGCACAAGGACACTCAAAGGGCAGATTTTTTGCATCTCTGGTACAAACCATATGGAGGTGAATACAGCTGGTTTTGTGCCAGGCATTTTGTTACAAAATCCCTGTACTGCAAAGCTTAGCTTAATCCCTCCAAACTCCCCAAAGCCCTTGGGAACACCTGGGTATCCTGCTTGAGGTTTCCAGTTGTGATGAAGTTGCACTTCAAAGCTCTTCCATGGATCAGCAAATGCCAGAAACACTTAATATTTTCCTTTCAAGCAGGACTGAGCCTCCAGTGAGTGCTCAGTGCAAGCCTGAGGGTTGCAGTGCTTATGGAAACACCTAGAGTCAGTGACATCTGTCTGACCTGGTCAAGTTAAAAATTTTCTCTCTGTTTATTTTCTAATGTGCCTCTTGCTTTGATTCATAAAGATAGTGATCTGGTAGAACTGAGTACAGTATTTCCAAGAACACAGCCCTTAAAAACAGCTCTTTTGAAATCAGAAGGTGATTATTCTACCAAAAGCAGCACTTGGCACTTGTTCATGATCAAACAATTACAAAAACTCAGTAATCATCAGGGAAAGTAAGCAGGAAATGGCATGTTGAGTGCAAATGGGAAGAGCTGTGCAATCAGTTTCAGGAAATTCTATTAAATAAACAAAACAAAAGCCCCAAGCCGATCTTAGCAGCAACATATCTAATGGGCAAAGCACCTTCACACTTGGAGTGTCCCGAGTCAATGTGATTTTGCTGTATTATTAACATTTTAAGCTCCTTTACTGAAGCAAATTCACAGGCACCTGCAAGAAATCCTGCAAGGCTACAGCAACTTTACATTTTCAAACATGAACAAGTCATTGCCTGCTGCAGAACCTGGAGCATCTCCCCTTGGGTGACTGATGGGAGCAGCCAGAACTCCCTGGGGCGCCTGCAGGGAGGGGCTTTGTGTTGGAATGCTGGGCTCCTTCTCACTTTGCCAGAGCTGTGGGATCCCAGTGGGATTTGAGTTGTTTGTGCCCTCTTGGCACTCTGCTGGCTTTTATTGCCTGATGAGATGTGTGTGTGTGCAGGCATCAGGGGAAGAAGCACAAAACTGCAGAATGAAGCAGGGGTGTTTTGAGCAAGATTGGCAACGAGGGGCATTCCTGGCTTTTCTATTGAACCCAGTATTCAGGATTCCTAAGTTTTGAGGATGAGGCACAGGTTGGAATTTGGCTAGTGGAGACATTTACACATACTTCAAAATGTGAGCAGGTGTAATAACCTGTGGAGATCTTCACACTTCAGCCAAAGGCCATGTGTAATGAAAATTAATTTCTTTCATTCAACTGCTGTTAATGAATTTAGCCTGCCTTAACTGAGTTCCCAAGGTTGGTACTCCCAGTCCATTCAAGTTGTCATAGGTTGGTCAGTGCCTTCACTGCCACTCTTTGTTTAGTTTTGTAGTATTTGAGGTTGTTAAAGCCACTAGTGTAGTCTAAACCTAGCTTTCTAATCTCTGCTGCCACAGCTATTCCTCAGTTTTTCTCTCAAGACTGGTAATCTGATTCTTTTACATATCTGGCTTAAAGAAAAGAACTCAGAAAAAAAAAAAGGCCCAAATATATCAAATAGGATATAGTCACCTCCTCCCTCCAACTGCAGTAGATTCTTTCCACAGTAAAATACACCTTAAATTAAAACAGCCTTTGGTATGTGCTACAAAAGCTTGTACCCATCTCATTACAAAGCTAAGGAATTGAGTATTTAAAATGAGTATTTAAACTTGAATTGTTTGAGGAAAAATACCCGGAACCTGACAGTTTCCTCATGGGGAGCGATTTAGCATCACCTCAGAACAGCAATTGTCCATATTTGGGGAGTTTGCTATCCCCAGTTCATTAGCTTCTGTTCAGATTCTGAAGTGCTTCTGTCCCTGAATACCTTGGAGTCAGCCAGGGGTGGGATTGCACTGGTGGGTGAGCTGGACCAGGGATGGTGGGGAAAAATAACACGTGGTGGATCCTTCTGTGTTCTCCTGGGGGCTGGCAAAGGAGAAGGGAGCACAGCTGGGAATGTGCAGCCTCCTACATCCCCCAGCCCTTCCCTGCTGCCTCTGGGCAGGGGACAGGGCAGCTATGGGGCAGTGGTTCCAGCTGCCAGCAGGCTCTCAGGGCAGGAGATCTCTCTCTTCCATGGGAGATACTCTGTTGTACAGAGTCAGGAGACTCATGTCCCTATTTTCAATAAATTGGGGGACTTGTACCCTTCTATCTCAACCATTTCAGTACATGCATGTGGCTTTTCCCCATTTGCATGTTTTTTCTAATCATAATTTTCTGACATATTTCCTGGAAGCCAGAGTTATTAATATTTATCCTCCCAGAACTGAATGCCTCTGTTCAGCTCTGAGTCACCCTTCCAATTACAGTAAATTCACGAATACAAGCCGCACTGAGTATAAGCCGCATCTCTGGTTGTTGGCAAATATTTCGTTTTTTGTCCATAAATAAGCCGCACCCGAGTATAAGCCGCTCTGTCGTTCGCAGCGAGGACCCGCGTGCAACAAAGTTGCCAAATAGTAACAGAACTGCAGCAGGGCGGGGTTTACTGGCTCGGCTCGGGCTGTGCAGGCTCGGCCCGCTCGGGGCTGCTGATGGGGCCAGGTAGCCCAGCCCGGCGCTGGCGCTCGGCGGGGCCACTGGGGGCCAGCCACCGCTGCCACTGGGCTCAGTCACCATGGCCCAGTGCTGCCCTGTGGTGGCAGACAGGGACGGAGCCCCCCGCCGCCTCCCAGAGCCGCGGCAGTGGCGGCCCGGGTCCCCCCTCTCCTCCCCAGGCCGCGGCCATGGCGGCGCGGGGCCCCCCCGTCTCTCCCCCGGGCTGTGGTAGAGGAGAGAAGGAGGGAGCTCTCCCGCCTCTCTCCCCGCCCCCCGTGCTGCCTTCAGGCAGCCAGGCTCCACCCGTGGTGCAACAGAGTAACAATTTGTAACAATTGCAAAATGCCGACTTTGCAGCAGCTCGGCTCTGCACTCTGGCTGGCTCTTCTGAGGTTGTAAATGTCAGAAAATTATTCACATATTAGCCGCTCCTGAATATTGGCCGCATTTCCGGTTTAGGAGCAAAATCTTAGTCAAATTGGTGCGGCTTGTATTCGTGAAATTACTGTACAAATGAATTTATCCAGTATTGCTCTTTGCTGGGATGAGCAGCAATGCACCAGTCTTAGACTGCAATTTGCTGAAGGGAAAAGGTAACATGTCTGAGGTGTCTCTCTGGGGCTCAGCTTTGTGAGGGGTGCATTGAAACAGGCTGGATGTTTGGGAAGGCAATAGGGGGAGTGTGAGAGCTGATTTACTCCAAGGAGTTTTACAGCGTGCAAGTGGGAAAAGCCCCCAGTGCAGGGGAGTTCCCCAGGCTTCTTCCCCTCACCTTCCCTCCCTGACTCTTGAACTAGCCTTGCTTTTCTCCCTGCTACACTGCTCAGGACAGGATGTGGATTGCTGAAGGCATCTTAGTGCTCCCATTTGCAGACCAACAGCAATTTGCAAAAGAAGTGTTTGTTTAACTGAGTTGCTTAAGATCACTCTTCCCTGGTCAAAGGGAAAAAGTGCAGATGCTTGGCTGTTCGTTATTCAAAATAGAAAAGGCTGTTTAAAGGATTCCTAAAAGATGTAGGTGGTGGGAAATGACAAAAAAAAAAGCTTTTTTTTATTTTTTATTTTTTATTTCCACCACAATGAAATCTGCAGTGTGCATAGTCCAAAGAGGGGAGTCAGAACCAGTCATCCTGAGGAAGCCTGCAGGGAAATCCTCTGCCTGAAATGTGGGAAATGGCATTTGCTTTGGGATTGTCTGCCAAAACAGAGAACTGTCATGATCAGTCAGTGGATATCTAGAGGGCATCAGCATGAGAACCTGCTGTGCACTTGGGTCATCAGTGAAAAGGCATAAGCTCAAATCCCTCTGGGGTCGCCTGAACTGCAGGCAGGGCATCCCACTGCATGGCTGCACATCCCCCAAAGGCAGAGCTGCCCCCTGACCTGGGGAGCTGCTCATTAAAAGCCAGCTCTTTGGGAAGCTGCAGTGTCACCTGCCTGGATCTGAGTTATTCTGTAAATAAAGCTCTGCTTTGATAGAGGGGGTAGGTCAGAACTCTGACTTGGGGGTTTTAGATTTAGATTTTTAGTGGGTTTGGGTTGCACCCACTCAAGAGAAGCACAGCCCTGCCAAGCACTTTCATTCCTGTAACTGCCTCAATTGTCTGCTCACTTCCAGCAGCTCTAGATGGATTTCCTCTGTCCTCCCTGTCTTAATTATTTTATTCTTATCTGAAAGCAAATTCAGAGAAGTGCAACTAAACTAAACATGCCCTCTCTTTTCTTGGAAACACAGATCCCTGTTTGTTGGACATGCCTGTGACCTCCCAGGTTAATTGAGCAACTTCCCAGTGCACGTGGGGGTGAACCTCTCCTCAGGTTCAGTGTCAGATGGAAAATTCAGGAGGGGGAGGCATTTCCTGCTGAGTGGGCCTTGGAAATGTGCAGTGCTGAGCATGGGGCAGCAGTGTGAAACAAGTGCCCTCTCCAGGGGCAGGGAATTGTTGATGCCACTGAGCTGGTTCCTGACAGCTCAAATCAGGAGCCAGGGCTCCTGGTTCCATCAGCAGCTTCAGACTCAGCTGAGGATCTTTTAGCACTGGGAAGCCTGTCTGATTAATCTTATTCTCACTGATTTACCATTGAGTCATTATCTGGTTTTTAATGCAAAGTGCTGGGGGGTTTGAGGCAAATTATATTAAAAACCCCAAGATGTAGAATTAAGATTGAATGAAGCTCTTTGTGCTGCTAATCAGTCTTCCTTTATTCAATAAACATATTTTTATCCTTTCATCATCATTTTTGGATTGAAGGGAATTTTTGTTATTTACCATATTTATAAGTCAACCACCTTGGGTTTTTTCTTTTGTTTTCCTCTCCCTTATTTATATGTCAGTTGTAAGGTGTGGTTTCCTCTTTCAAGGTGAAAACCATAACTGATGTTAAGGTTTAAAACCCTGTTGTGACTGGAGAGTGCCTGCTGTTCCCTGGATCCCAGGGGTCACTGCTCCTGTGCCCAGCTGAGCTTTGGCATCGTGGGCTGATGCCTGTGGTGTCCTGGCAGGGTGTGCTGGGGAGCAGAGCCCTGCTGGGGAAGGGCTCTCCATACAGAGGTCATTCCTAGGCTTCCACCAAAGAGCTTTTTTTATTTCTGCTGAGACATTTGAGACCTCAGTGTTTTTCATGCTAATTTTAATTTTGTAAGATGTTTCTCATGGGCTGTTTATAGACTGGCTGGCTCTTCAAAGGCCCAGAGGGACTTCTTCTGTAGAGCAAGCCTGAGAACTTCACTCAGGGAGACTTGCCAGGAGCCCATGTCTTTCATTCATTATCCTCAAATGCACAGCTCACTAAAGAGGGTAAATCCTGCAGAGTTAATGCAGCTTCTCAGCCTGGACTGACCACACTGATGCTGAGGGAACTGCTTAAGACTTCAAGTAACGGCTTGTATCAAGTAAAGGCACGGATGTGTGTGGGGCTGGGGTCAAAGAGACTCCAGTACCCCAAAATCTGTACATTTTGAAAACTAGGCTGCTGAGTGAGATCTTCTCCAGCTGCCCTGCTCCTAAAAAGTTAGGAGATCACATACATCATCACCAAGGACAACTTCTTTTGGAGAAGGCAGTTTGCACACCTGACCCACTCAGTATTGCAGTAGTTTCCTACTGGTTTGTGTTATGCTGAAAAACTTGCAGCCTGACTGGATTCATTGTTTTGGAGCGTAAGGGGAGAATTAAATCCCTCTTCTGCTCAGTAGTGCACATGTAGAGGTTTCTTTCTGGAAGCAAAGTGAGGATTAAGCATCAATGAGGCAGAAATAAAGACAAAGGAACACAGTCCTCTCTGAGGTTGTTATAGAAGGCACTGTGCAATAATACCTCAAATTATTGTTTGTATTTGGGTTATGTAGATGGACAAGATAGGATCTTTTTCCTGTGTTTCCTCAAATTCCAATTTAATGGGAATGAATTGTTAAACCCAGGCAGCTGAACAAAGCAAAGGCAGGTAATTGGTGATTTAATGCCTGTATAAATCTGTTTCCAGTTCTTGTGATGGAACAGGGTTGTGTGCACTTTGACTTTAATCATCTTCTTTTATTTTCCATCTTTCCTTAAATAGAGGCTGAAATTCCTTCTCCATTGTTCATCAGTTTGGGCTGTGTAACTGTGTTAGTTGCTAATTTAGAGCAAGTGGAATATGATCCTCTCCATTCTTCCCATATCTTCTTTGAAATGATGTTTTTCTTTTTGGATCACAGCAACTTCTGCTGGAAGTATTTGTGGCTGGCACTTAATGCATTTCTACTACATTTAGATCATAAGGGTGACACTTGCATGAACCCTCATCAGTGGAGCTTTATTCAGAATCTTTGCCTTCAAAAAGCACTCCAGGCATTTAAATCTCATCTGTGGGAGGTACTGTGCGAAGGTTCATTAGGTGTGAGCAGCAGGCTTTGATTTGTTTAATGAAAACATGCCTGTGGTGTGTGAGGCTGGCTGCTGTGGGACTGCAGGCAATGAGAAACGTGTTCTGCGAGCAGCACCAGGTGTGGCAAGGCAAATGTGCTGCCACTGGGATGTCGCAAGAGGCCTCCTGTGAGCTTGTCAAGGTCTTTGGCTTTGTTTCCATCTCTGTAGCTGTGGCTGAGTGTGCTGGGTATCCTCGGTGTCTGGGGCAGCCCTATGGCAGGAGGCTCCTCCCCACCCTGGGATGGTTTTGGGGTGGGATGTGCTGTGCCCAGCCAGGGCAGGGCTGTGGGAAGGAGCTCTCTGCTCACACAACCCTGCCTCCAGGCTGCTACTACAGCCCTGCTTCTGCTGAGGGACTAAACCCAAGCACTGCAGTGGTGTTTGCCTCTTGGGGAGCAGGGAGCTTTTTGTGCCTCTGGACAACCTTCCACATGTCTGGAGCTGTGGTGCATCTTGCAGATTAAAGAGTGGAAGGTCAGGGAGAGGTGGTGGCATCAGCAGAGACTGACTCTGCTGACACCCCTGTGTTTGCCCTTTGGAGGACTTTTGGCTGTGTGAGGATCTGGAAAGTTGTCCTGAATTAACATTTTTTAAAAAACAGATCATTTAAATTGGTTAAACTCTCCTGTGGACTTGAATTTCAAACAGTGTTGCTTTACTGTCTGGTACTTCAGATTAATTATATTTGAAAGTAGAGTAAGGACCACTAACTCAGAATCAAAGCAACTTAATGCAGATTAACTTTAAATCCACATCCCTAAATTAACTCCAGGCAATTTCCCCATGTCCCTGTGCAGGCAGGGCCAGGACCCCTGTGTTCTCCAGAGTGGTTCTTCTCTCCCAAGCAGAAGCAGCTTTTAAGTAGGAATTTGATGGCCTAAAATTGCCTCATCATTCCTTTTTCCCTTGTTGGAAACAGCCTTTCTCTGCTGAGGAGCAAACACTGTAATGTTACAATTAATGCCACCATTGTAATTAGGAACTGCCTGGAAGACTCTCTGCTCCACTTCTAATTGGAAAATCTCATGGAAACCCCTGGAAAAACTCTCAGTCTCTGTCATCTCAGTGACAGATTTCACTGGCAGCCCCAACACTCCTGCTGAAACAGTCCTTTTAAAAGACTGTCCCACAACTGATAACTTGAACTTTTTGCAAGAGATGGGATTCACACTCAGCTGAGTGCTGCCTTCCAGCCTTCTGGCAAAGTAAAACTAGTAACAGATTCTCAAGTAAATCACGTGCAAGCATATGTGTGATGATGTAGAGCTGGAGAATTGGGTGCTCCCTCCTCTCTCCTGCTAAGAAAAGGTGCTGAAAGGCCTTCTGCAAGAAAACCTGTAGGGGGAAATGAAAGGTGCTCTGCAAAAGTTTGTTCATGGGCTGCAAGTTCAACCGGCCAGATGCACAGGACTTACTGGTGTTCAGTGAAACCAAGAAAATCAAGGAGTCAGGAAAAAGAAAGGGGCTGCCTGGTATATTCTCTCTACTTGGGTTGCCAAAACATCATGAAAGTATTGTACAATCCTTTATGGGCTGCTTAAAGTACTGGTGTCATCCTGCTGTAATTTCTTCATTTGTTATTGAACTTGCTTATATGGGAAAAGCCAACAAACATAAAAACATTTTCTAGGGGCTGGATGTTCTTTCAGTTTTCAGAGGTGTGACCCAAGAACATCACTTTTTGGGCAATATTCTTTAAGGCTTAGGGGAGAAAAAAAACCATCTAGCCCATGCAGAAGACAAATAAAATCAGTCACTACAGCAACTGCAGTGAATGTTAATCACACTAAGTTTAATTCTCCCCTGGTACTGTGCTGTGAAAAAATAATACGTGTGTCAGCTCCCTACCTTTCTGGGTGTTGTCCTGGCCACAAACCTGACAGAAGCTCTGCAGGGTAACTCCAGAATGAGTGCTGGCTGTCCCCTCTTGCACCTGGCCAGTAACCCCAAATTTCCTTGGGATTTAACTCCCTGCAGCTCCAGCAGGTGTTCCTCCTTCTCCTGTAAGACTTGTGCTTGTTCTGCTTCTAATCTGGGACCTGGGCCTTTTAAAGCTGAGCTGGCATTTATGTTCAATTCAAGATGCAGAGGATGACTGAGAACTGATTTGCTTAAAATTAAGTTTCACACTGTGGGTCTGAAGCTCTTTTACAGTAGAGAGAAAACTCCCATTGCCTGAAGAGACTTTTCCTGTTTCTTCCTGGAATGGAGCCAACACAATCCAGATATAAAAGAAAAGAGTTCTTGAAAGCTTTTTCTCTAACCAGTGCAAGGGGGTCTGTGCCTCTGGGAGGTGGCATCTGCTGTGTCCCAAGGGGCACTGCAAGGCTCCCTCCTCCTGTGAGTGTGCTGGCTGTGCTGTAATCATCCTCTGGTACTCCTGCCCAATGCTAGGAAGGGAGAGCTCTAAAGGAAATGGGGCTGCTTGCAACTCTTTAATGTTCATTTCCCTTCTGGTATCACTTTTGCTTGACTCTAAACCCAGATTTGCCTCTGAAAACTCTGCAAAGTCTCTCTTGGGATATCCTAGGGGTTCACTGGGGATTGGGTCTGCATGCAGTGAAATGCCCATGTTCAAAGCCAAATAGCTTTTCCTTATCACGAATAAAAAAGGACGCAAAGTAGTGCTAGGGGTGAATTTTGATCATTTAGCTAATTTAGCTAATTTTTCATATATTGAAGGTGATGAAAAACAGGTAAGGGAAGGTTTGGCTGCTTGCTGAACACCCCAGGATACTGCTGGTTACACAGCTACAGTGCTTTGTTTAAAAAAAATTCAGGTAAATGGTTATGAAATTATCATCTCTTTTAATGACAGCCATTGCAGGCAGCAAATCTACCTGCTGAAATGAAATTACAAGCTGCCCATAAATCTCAGAAGATACAGAGCTGTACACTCATTTTAAAAAAATGGGAGCTGTACCTCCTTTTCAAGGAGGAGGATTTTGCTCTCACTTTGGCAGTGTAAATTGAAATCTGGGGTGGTTTTGTTGTTTTGCTTGTGCTAGTGTTTGTGTATGGCCTTTTCTGTATGTTTTTCATAAAATTGGTATCACCTAAATCATATTATTCAGCAAATTGGCCAGAGCATCCCAAAGGAACTGTTGGGCAGCACGAGTGAAGTGCAGTTCCTGTCTCTTGGGTGCCAACTTGGAGAATTGTGTTAGGACTGTAGCAGTGAGTTGTTCAGGAGACAAGGCTGCTGAGGTACCACAGGAGGATATTTTTATTTACAGCCACAACATCCTGCATGCTTCCAAGCAGGGCAGTTATTATAAGCTGCTCTCAGGTGGGTTAATGGAACAGAAACCAACAATTTGTGTTGAAAACAGACATTTCTATTACAAACCATGAACTATTTAACACCTCAGACACACCAACCAAGGCCAGGTTTGTATAGTCTGACAGAACAGATCCTTGCATATGAAAAAAACACCAGTCACAGAGCTGCAATATTATTATTAATGTAGAAAATCATATTGGACTTTAACAATCCACCTAGAGACAATATCAAGGGAAAAAGATGAACTGAAAATATCCTGGCATGCTTTCTAATCTGAAAATAACAAACTGCTCTTTAAAATTATGAGCATGGGAATAAATAATTGATAGTATTGCTTAGCAGTAAGTGCATCTATTGGTTTGATTTCTCCACTAATACAACCTCAGCAAAAGCCTCAATTTGTGGCTTCTGCTTCTGTATTTTAAAACATTTGGTGTTATTTAGGTTATTAGTACAATCGTGGTTTAGTGATAAAAAAAGAAATATGTTGTGAAATAACGTTGTGATTACGAGGAAACTTTTGTTAATATTGCAAAGAAAAAATAAACCCACATCCCTGGAAGAAAAAGACAGCTTTGATCATCTGAAAAACCAAAAATATCCTTTTGGAACAGGTACCCTGGTAATGATATGCACAGTGTTCACTCACCCAGACCCCTCTGTTGGCTAATATATGGCAATTAAAGCACTCTGGTACAAGTTTCTGACAGCTGTGTTGGCAGAGCTGTGGATTTGCTTCTGTGTGAAACTCCTCTGAAAGAAGGCATTTCCATGTAGTTTGGGATTTGAAAATTCTCCACAGAATGGTGTTATTTCATGTTTTCCTTCATGAAAATATTGTCAAAATACAGAGATTGTACTCAGAGTTAACGAGGGAGAAGATTGTGCCCTGTTTGTTTGTTTGTTTGTTTATAATTCTTCCTCCAGCTGCACTTCTGAGGCTTCCCAATGCTTTTCTGTTTGTAGGAGGCACCACCTATCCCTTCCTTCCCAAAGATGGTCCAGGAGGGAGATCCCATAGAAGGTCCCCACATGTTGGATCCCACAAACCTGGGAGTTTTGAGCTTTCTGTGCTTTCTGTCACTGACCCCCTGGAGAACACTGCTTTTGACCTGAGGCCTTGGAGAAGGCTCCAAATTTGAGTGATGAGTTAGAATCATGGGTGTGTAGTTACATAGAGATGTGTGATTTCACATGGTGAGGAGTTTTAAATTTGGGGGTTTTATAATATAGTAATAAGTATGGGACAAGATGGAGGATTTTGGGTGGTGTCTCTTTGGGTATTCATCTTCCTTCTTCATGGTTTCAGGCAGTAGTTTTTGATTGGACAGTCCGTGCTGCACCGCAGGTCACAGCAGTTTGGTTATTGGGTTAAAAGTATAAATAATATAGGTGTTAATTCTCTATTGGGCTGTTTAGCTTTAAGACACCTTGTAGCAGCTGGATTCATCTCCATTTTGCTCACTTCTAGAAGGTGGCTATAGAAGTGCTGTTGAACATTCTGTACTTTTGATAAGATTTAATAAACAACCAAGCCCCAACACGAGAAAATTCATTCATTTCCTTTGTGTATTTTTTAATCCTGGCTCTGAGTGAAGGCAGAAGACGCTGAGACAAACCATTAATTAAGTGGTACAAATCTCCCACCACTGTTACACCCAGCCAACTCTCCTGATGGGGTCCCAGGGACTGTTCTGGGTGAATCCTCTCTGTCCCAGCCCTGCAGGGTCTCATTGATGCTCCTCCCTGCTCACAGCCTTCCTGGGCTGGCCTGGCCCCTTCTGCTCCTCATGTGCCCTCATAGCTACACTTGTACAAAGGGCTGGAATCACTCTTGTTTTTTCCTGATGCTCACAAAGTGGCAGATTTCCAGAGACAAAGGCTTTACCCAGCTCAGTGCTGTGCATTCAGAGTTGCTTCCTCCCTGAGTGTTGGGAGGAATTTATCTTTAGGTGCAGTAACTTTGTAAGCTGTTAATTAAAAAGAAAAGTCCCTAAAATACTTATTTTCCTAAACTTCACCTCAATCTCTGAAGTTTGAAACATAACCAATACACACACTTAAAATTTTAGTAGAGCTTTACTTTGTAACTGCATAGTTCTTCATAATCCATTCAGGTTGTGTTGAAAAGCAACGTGGGACTTCTTGGAGGAGCATAATCCAAACCAGGGAGGGAAGGACCATCTGCAAGCTGCTAATTCTCTCCTGTTTGCCTCCTCTCTTCACAGGCAGATTGTTTCCTGGAGCTGTCCTGCAGCACCATGCTCTGCATCTCTGTTTTGGGGTGGCTGGGCTTGGATGGGCTTTGGCAGAAGCTCTTCAGAACCTGGCTTTTGTTGTTGCTTTTTCATCCTGGGCAAGGAACTCACGGGGGATTTGTTGCATCTCAGGAGTGCCACAAAGCACCTGTAAAACTGTCACACAAAGAGAACAGCAAGTCAGCAGGAATTTAATTCACCTTGGGTTTTATAAGACAGACTTGATCTCATCATATTTTTGTTAATTAAGTTAGTGGGATAGCTCTGGAATAACATGGGTGTGATAATATTTTGTATTGGAGGTTGAAATATTTTGTAGAAGATAAATATGTCACTATGCCAAGAGACCTTGACCTCAGCATGAGAAGTACAGAGGGGAGAGAGCCATAAACAAAATTCTGGGACAGGTTACAGGCCTGTGACAGCTGTCCTGTGTCTTCATTGATTACAGATGTGACTGACTTTGTGGCAATGCAGAGAACCAAAGGTCTGCTTTCAGGTCTGTAGGGTCCTGTCACCTGACTGAGCTGATGAAAACCCTCCTATGGCACAGAGAATTTGGGGAGCTGACAATCCCTCCTGCAGTCAGGTTATGGACATACCCCATTGCTGAAAGTGTGGTATGGATTGAACTGATTGAATTATCAATGAAACTGATGCTGGCTGCTCTGAAAAGATGAGAACCTGGTTTAAGCTCTCAGAAGGGCTTGGCTTGATATCCATAACTGGAGGGATTTTTTCAGTGGCATGGCATGGCAAAACAAAACATTCTTTGTATCTGAGAGCAGAGGGAATGTGCTAAGCATGAAGGGAGGGGAACTACCTGCAGCTGGAAAAATAGGTGTTTTATGTGGTGTGGATTGTGTGCATGGCCTCCCTAAAGCTGCAGGGTCAAACACTGATAACTGATCTCTCTACACTCAAGAGTCCAAAACAACATTGCTGGTGATTCTTTACAACACAGCTGCTAGCAACAAGCTCTGACAGCTCTTGTTATCAACAGCCAAATGAAAAATCATGCTGGTTTTTCATCAGCAGCCTTGCTTGCTGGGGAAAGTGTTTTTTTAAAAGTTTTACACAATTTTTGCATCAGCTGAGGTTGCTTTTTTTCAATGAGAAGCTGCATTTTCTCAGGATTAAAAGCTTACTTTGTAATAATCATATATTTTTCATCAGCCTCTCACCACTGAGCATTGAAATATTAGCAGCTTCAAAACTCAAGGGGAGTACTGTCTGTTTTCTAGTTTTCGCTTTGCCCCCTCCTCTCAGGTCAGGCTCACGTGGCTCTTCTCAGGAACCTTTCTGCAGCTGTTTAATCCCAGCAAATTTCTGTTACAGCTTGAGAGTCTCTTCAATCTGTTTGACCTTCACCTAGTTCCTGCCTGGATGCATTTCCTCCATGTAAATGCTATTTTATCTGGCCTGTTCTCAGATTTTATCCAGCCTGATTAGATTAGATTTCTGGGCATTTCCCAAAGTAGTGGGGGGAGCCTGGACATAGAATTGTTTTAGAAATAGCAGAGAATTAGAGGGCAATGCCAGCTGTGTGAGTTGTCAAGGCATCTCCTATAGATTTCCACAGCCTCAGGAATGCTGTTGGTGTTGAATGTGGTTTTCTGGATGACCAACACTCTCTATTTTCACCTGCCTGGCACTTCTGGGTGGCTGCAGCATCTTCTGGTCTGAGGTTGTCCCCTGAATGCAGAGAAACCCAGACCACTGACTTCTTACTCTGCCCTGAATATAGAACCCTGAGCACTGATTGCTTCTAAAACACTAACAGTGTTTTAGCAATGGAAACCAAGTGGAATTTTTAAAAAATTCCCAAACCAAAACCCTTCCACAAACAAAATGGAACATGTATGGAGCACTAGTAGTAAAAGTATATGGTGAACTTCAGGAGTCCAACATGGATAAACCCAGTTTTATTTGTGGCTAGCTGCTATTTGTGTCAGCAAGGCATTTAGTAAAAAAAAATTAATTTAGAATTGTCTGTAGAAAACTCCTGTGGACAGTCTGTGTTGTTTTGGAGTGCTCTTTCCAGCCCATGCACACGCTGTGATCAGCCTGTGATTTCTGGATTGCCTCTCTGGGTTTAAGCAGGGTTGGATGAGTTTGAGGTGAGTCAGAGTTACCCTTTGTGTGTTGGTGTGCTTGGGGCTTTTCCTCTGGCAGGGCAGGCCAAAAGCTCTCCAATGTTCCAGGCAGTTTCATGAGAGACTTTATTCAAAAGTTAACAGTAAAGGAGAAGGGAAAGAAGGGCTCCTATCACAGAGAAGATGTCAGGGAATCCTGCAGAGAAGGGATGTCAGGGAATTCTGCACCCCCCTGAGCTGTTTGTGGCAGTGACTGGAGCTGATGGATGCTGTGGAGATGATGGATGGTGTCATGGAAACTTTCACTCCCTGGG
The DNA here is from genome assembly GCF_009819885.2 of Catharus ustulatus. Taxonomy (NCBI): domain Eukaryota; kingdom Metazoa; phylum Chordata; class Aves; order Passeriformes; family Turdidae; genus Catharus; species Catharus ustulatus. The sequence goes on along the minus strand of NC_046230.1, from coordinate 1,470,492 downwards.
AATTTCTCATGTCCCAGTAAAAACACCCACATCTAATTTAAGCCAGACTTAAATCAATGTTTTACCATCATCATTTGTTTTCAAGAGGGACTGAGCAATTTACTGTCTGTGCTTCCTAACAGCTTCCAAAAATAATTTCAAGTGGAGGACTCAGAGAAACAAATGATCCACTTGCTATAATCCCAGCAAGGCAAAGATCAATGCAATGTGCCTAAGCACCAGGACCTGGCTGAGGGATTGGAAGAGCTCTGATGCTCTCTGCTTTGCTGTGTAGATCTCTGCTCATGTTCACTTTTATTCTCTGTCCCTGTGCAAGGGGCTACTGCCTGTTGTGTGCTGTTCCCTGCCCCAGCTCCTCTGGCAGTGCTTTCAGGCAGATCCTCACTGCTCCACCAGCTCTCAGGAGGGGAGAGCAGGACCAAAGAGCAACTGAAGGATTTGAGGGGGGTTAAAACCCTAAATCAGGGAGGGGAGAGCTGGTGCTGTGAAGAGGAGGAGATGCTGTGGGCAATGTGCTGTGCTGGGGCTCGGTGCGGGGCAGCAAGAGCTCACATCCTCACAGGACTGCTCGTATCTGAGTCACCTCAGCCAATTCCTGGTGCTTTCACTCTTGCCAGAACACAGGTTTCTTCTCTTTTTGTCAAATTGTGCAATGGAAAGGAAGGACCTGTCATTTGCTATGTGCACATGTGGGGAGTTGGTTTTCCAACTTCAAAAGCGCAGATTTTTTCAATAGATTTGCTCCTTGGAGCCCTTTTTCAGAGCTTCCCTCTCAAGGATTTGAGTGATGTCACTGCTGCTCTCTCTATCTCCCCTTGCTGTGTTTTCCCCTCCTTGCATACATAGAATCCAAAAGAATGAAGGAGAGCATTTCACTGACCTGTTTGTTCAGAAACACGTAGATGATGGGGTTGTAGACAGTGCTGCTCTTGGCAAGGATGGCTGGGATGATGCTGGCTGCAGGGGTGATGAGCCCAGGCTGCCCAAAGGTGGCAATGAGTGCCACAGCTGCATAGGGCAGCCAGCAGAGGAGGAAGCACAGCACCATCACCAGCACCATGAGCAGGATGCGCTGCTCCCGGCCCCGGCCCGGCCCCCGCTGGACGCTGCTCACCTGGGTGGGACAGAGGCACAGGTAAGGCAGCAGCTCTGCTTGTGCTGGGGACCCTGATGCTACTGGGAGCTGCTGGGGTGGCTGCACTAAGGGCAGGGCTGGCAGTGTCCCCTGAGCTGGTCTGGCTGGAGAGGAGCTGCCCTGTGGGCAGGGCTGGTGTGGTGTGTACTCAGACTGTCCCTGACAGTGATGCCTTTTTGGGACTCCCTAAAATCAGAGGCCAAATAAAACTAAGAGAATAAAAAGCAGTTATATTTATTGAAGGACCTTCAGGTACATTTTGGGCAGATGAAGCCCCCCAGGGGCTACATCCAAAATGGACAATGGGTCACAGGTTTTCACACTTTTATAAGTTTGGTCCATTTGCATATTGGGGGTTAATCTTCAATTAGGTAATGAAGTCATTTACCCCAAGTTTGCCCCCCCAACTCACTTTTGTTTCCATTTCTCAGGGCCTGAGGCAGTGAGGTGTCCTTGATTACCAGGCCTGGAGAAGAATTGTTGTGTCTGACCAAAATGGGAAAGCAGCAGCTCACACTGTGTATGGAGTTTAGAGTTATACACTAAAGAATTGCAAGATTACAAATAGATGAAAAACACAAAAGCTGAAATCCTAAGGCAAAAGCACCCTTCATCTACAACACCTCCTCCAGCTTACTGCAAACCCCAGCTTCTACCAGGAGTATCCTGGGCAGGAGGGAAGGAGGAGGAATGTGCCCAGTGTGACAACAGCTCCCAGTGCTCCCAGAACCCTGCCTGAGCCCTGCCAGGAGAAATCCCCAGCAAGGATGAAATGCCCTGTACCCACAGGGCACTGGGGAAATGAATGACAGGGGGTGAGGGAACTTCCTGCCCTGAACCCGTGGCAAAAGGCAGCACTTGAGTTCAGGTGATTTACTACAGGCTCCTCCTCTGAACTCTGGGCTCACACATTGCAAGTAAATCATGCTGCACATAAACACTGCTGGCCTGCGCCTCACCTTTGTTTCCTGGCTTTCAGTGTGTTTTGAAAACCAGACCTCTCAGTGACTGCTGTGTAATGCCTGCCTGAGAAGTGCTGCAGTGAGCACAAGGAACTAATTATTACAAGCAGTTTTGTGGAGAATCCATCAGGGTGTATTTGAGAGTTGGAAGTCACCTTGAGACTAATTAAAAACCCTAACCAAAACTGTTCAAAAAATAGAGCATATCTGTAATTGCCTGCTGAGGGAACTCAAATACCAAGTACTTTATTAATATCTTGTTAATGTGCAAATGAAATCTTTTATGACACTTGTCTGTGATTTAAAAGGAAAAAAAGTGATATTTGCCACTAGGCAAATAAAGTTGTTAATCAAAATATTTCCATTAGTGAGAAGTGAATATTTCACTCACAGCCACCCACAGGCATCAGTAGCTCAGATTTATTCAAAGGCATCTCAGACAGAAAGCTCACATTTATCTTCTTGCATTCTATCTCATGGAGCTGATAAGAATTTTGTACAAATGTGTAGATTTTTGTATTTTGTAAGAATTTTATTATGCACATTCCCTGTGTGTGGACTTTTTAAATACCATGCCTTGGTATAAAACTTCACTCAGGCTGTGTGATGAAGTCCAAACAGCTGGACTGGGGTGGAGACAAGGATGGAGACAAGAGAGGGGCTGCATTTTGCATCATGTGTGCTTGGCTTTTGAGGCTCCTGATGAGAGGCATCAGCACCAGCTGCCAGGGATCAGTGTCCCCACAAACCCCAGTTCCTTTGTGCCTTCCTGAGACCCTCCTGTGCACCCCCCCTGTCAGGAGACACTTGGGATGGGTGGTGGGTGATGGCACCTCAAGGAAGACCAAAAACTCCTTTTGGTTCTGTTGGTTTCTATCAATTTCAGAAAAGGAAACCAAACCACCTCTTCCTTCAGGTGAGGTCAGAGAGGATAAATGTTTTTCTGATGTCTTCTAGGTGGAAATCAGGCTGGTGTGAGGCTGGGCATGGGAGGAGGGCTCTGGAGGGATTTCCCATGGAATAACCTTGGGCAGGGCTGGGGGCACAGGGAGCTGTGTGATTCTTGCTCTCCACATCTCTGCAAATCCTGCTGCATGGGGCTGCACAGGGAGCAGCTGCTTTTGGGCACTAAAGCCTTCACTCTAAAGCCAGTGGGACTTCTGGGCAACACTCCCTTCTCAGGTAAACTCTACCAGGTATTGCTCTCTTGACTTCTGAAGTGTTTTATCCTTTCCTAAAAAAATAAATTAAAAAAAAAAAAAAAAAAAATCTTCCAGGTTCAGATTGCTGATACCAGGAATGCAGGAATGGCTACATGGTAAGCAAGGAAAGGTTTCCATTTCCTTGCCAGCAGCAGGAAATTATTATTTTCATCCCATGAGGCAAGTGTGCTTGAATATCCTCCCACTTCTGTAACTTTCCTTGAAGCATTTTTGCTTTTAACTACAAGGCTCTCCTGGTCAGTCAAGGAAACCTGAGATACTCATATTTGGCACACATGCAGAAAACTTTTGCAAAACTAAATCAAACCCAGCAAGCTTGAAATGCTGCTGCAGGCCATCAGCAGATGGTGGCTTGGCTGTACCATGTAGCTCTGGGCTGTGCCTGGCATCAGATCCCCCTCTGGAGGCGGACAAAGCAAAGAGCTGTGTGAAAATGATACTGAAGAATGGTGCTGTGGCCTTCTAGTTTAATTGTCTTGATAACTTCCAGGAAAGCCAAGAGCACAAGTCTGGCCCATCTTGCCTTTGGTTGCTGCCCATGGAGATTGGAAAGCCAGCTCAGGCTGTTCGTGGCTCAGGGCTAACAGCAACAATGCCACTGCAGGAGTTCAGCACAGGGCTGCCCTGACCTGCTGTGCACTGTCCTTTGCTTCTGCTTTGGTCAAAAATCTAAACTTCAACCTGCTGTGCAAGAAATTTGTTTTAAAATTTTCTGTTTCTGTAGGTTTTGGTATAGAATACAACCATGAAAAATGTACTTTTATGGCCTTCATATCTTCTTCACTGGAAATTGAGTATCTGTTTCTTCTAAAATAATGTTTTAGTTTCCTAAAATTTATTTTGCCTCTGTATCAAGCCTTCTATATGTAGAATGTGTGGCCCAGTGTACTGAGTTAGCAGGACTGGGGAGCTGGAAGCCCTGGCCCCATCCTGCTCTTCCAATATTTTCTACTCTTGCTTCCCAAGGGTGTTGATTTTTCACTGGCTATGTTTCTTTGTCTTTTTTTCCTGCAGTGAAGCACCTCGAGGTGGTTATTCAACCTGCAGAAGTGATTAATTTGCCTTTTTAAAAATTTCACTGACTATAATTGGGATTGTACACAACTGTCCTCCCAGTGTAGGATCAGAAATGCTCTCAAATTGTGTTTGTGTGGTCTGGCACTGGATGTCACAGACAGAAGGACATGGATGAGTGACTAATGCAACAAACAATCAGGACAGGTTTAAATAGAGGTCACTGTGGACACAGCAAATCCCTGGTTGATATTGCTGACACTGTGCAGAAAGAACAGAGTCATCACTTTACTAGGAAAGTAAAAAATGTGTTTTCAGCACTGGGCATGGAAATGGCTCAGTCACATCCAGGCCTGGAGAACACAGCTGAGCCACCTGGGAGGTTCAGCCATGGGAAGAACTTCTGAATCTCCAGGGTTGTCTGAGAATCTCAGCTGAGTGACTCTGCTTTCTCTTATCTTTTTGTGAAACCACCATGCTATTCAGAGCCTGGAGAATTGACAGCAACACTCGTGGCACTAAGATGGTCCCTGAGAAATGTCAAAATAAGGGAGATAAAGGGGAAAATAACTCAACCAAAGGGTGCTTGTGCTGGCCTGAACATGCCAGCTGAGCCCTGTGAGCAAAGCAGAGACAAAAGGGGCAGCACAGGCACTGCTGGGCTGTGGCAGCAGCTGAGCACCTTCAGGCATCACTGCCTGCTCATCAGAAGGAGCCCAGGAGCTGTGAAATCACATGTACTCAGTTATGCTCTGCCCTGGAGAATTCATGGCTGGGGTTGTTTGAATATGAACTGAGGAACCAGACTGTAACCTAATGGAGATGCAATTAAAGTGCATAGCCTGCACATTGAAAGTCAGTCTGATTTATTCTGAAGAAGATGTGAGAATTCCTGGTGGTCCCTGTCCATCAGCATATGCCCTGCTTCTAAGAATTGATAAATGTAGGGAGCTAAATTGGATGCTCCAGGGGAAACCCTCAACCCTTTGGGTTGGGATTAGATGATCTTTAAGTTCCCTTCAAAACCAACACAACCTATTCTATGATTCTAAGATTATTGAGAATTTCCTTGAAGTTCTGAAACAGTGAGCAGTCATTCAGTGGTGGTTTAACAGTATTTCATGATCTGTTCTAATACTAATTAAAAAAAAGCTTTACTTGGAGAGGAAATAAATGGATGGCCCTCTCATAGGGAAATGTTGCAAGAACAAGTTAGATTTTATTTTTATGGAAAATTTTTTGATCCCTCCTTACATTCAAGCCTTTGAATTATACTTAAAAACCTCCAAGTACAATCATAAAAGCTAGAAACTGGTTACCTGCATCCACAGTGAAGCACTGGCTTTCTTCAAAGTCCCATCCACTCAGTGCCTTGCCATGAAAATGAGAGTGGGGAAAGCAAGCTCTGTTCCATGTGTGCTTTAATGCTTCTCTGTGAGAGGAGAGCTCCATTCCTGACACACCTGGGGCTTTTACCCCACAAAACAGTGAGGGAACAGCCGTGAGCCCAGCAGATCAGTCTGCAGGACAGATGGGGGAGAGCAAAGCTGGAGACTCAAAATGACAGGAGGCAAAAAGCAGCTCCACTGCTTGGTTTGTCACTTGGAACTTCTGCCTCCCAGATTCCCAGCATGCTGATTACCTGTGCTGGATCTGGAAAATTGGCATTTCATGAGGCTTGGCTTTATCATTGATGACAAAAATCTGAATTCCTTTGTCTGAGTGAAAGACAAACCTTTTGTAGTGTCCTTTGTGCAACACCAACTAAGCCCTGTCCCTACTGGTTGGGGCCCAGATATTTCCTATATCACAGAGGATAATTAGAAATCCCCCTGATAGATAGATAGATAGATAGATAGATAGATAGATAGATAGATAGATAGATAGATAGATAGATAGATAGATAGATAGATTTTTTTTCTGCATGCTTTGGGGAAATAGGGGAATGTGAGGTGGGAGTGTTTTGTAAAAGATGTGGAATGGAAAGGATTTATCAGTCCTCTGAAAGTCACAGAAAATGCAGCACCTTTTTCTGCAGGGGCAGCAGAGCTTCCTGCTCTGCCTTGGCTGAAACTGGGGAGCTCTGCCAGCCCCAGCTGCACACCCAGCAAAGCTGAGCTGGTGGGGCAGAGCAGAGAGGGAAATTGATTTAAAGTGGTGGGTATTAGTTTCAAGGGCAACCTCCCACAATTATTCTCAAGGCTGGGAGTCCTCCCCCAGGATTTCCAGGGCAGAAGCAAGCCTGCCTGTGGGCTGTGGAGAGCCTTGCACCTTCCTTCCACAACCACAGCATTCTTGATTCTTGGTTTCTTGCCTGGGACTAAGTGTATTTTTATGGATAATGGAACACCTTATGCACGGGAAGGAAAAAACATCTGTAAGAAATTGCTTTTGCCTCCGGTTGCTGAATAATTTCAACCAGAATTGCATCCTTCTTTTGCAGAAGGTGTTGGGCTGTTGGAGCTGAGTCCCAGTTTGTCTTCACTGAGGTTTATGGGCTGCCCTGCACTGCCCCGTGCTCACTCCTTGCCCAAGCAGAGATCCAAGAGCAGATGTCTGTGACCTGCACAGCTGAGGGTGTGTGGAAAGGCAGAGAAATCCTCAACCACATCAATACATGTGTATCACTCCAGCTTGACAACAGCCCACATAAGTTACTGATTTTTCTAGTCAAACATTTCCTTTCCCCCTGCCTTTTTCCTATGCTGTTTTACCTTTTTCTCCCTCAGTTATTGACACACAGTTTGGGTTGCCCTGAACATCTCCTTGCTTTTGGAATGCTGTGGACACCTCACCTCACTTGGCTGTGCCAGGGAAAGGGAACCAGATGACAAATGTGACCATTCATGATGTACAAAACATGCTCCAAATCCCACTGATGCTTATGCCTCAGCTTCAAATCTAAATACAGGGTGTGTTCATGTACCTTAATGAGTTGGGTCTGCGCCAAAATATCCCAAGTTTGCCTGTTCACACAAAGAGGACACCCCACTAGTTTGGGGGTCCAAACAAAACTTCTGACCCTCAGGCTGTGCTCCTGGCGCTGCCCAGCACTAACAGCTGGGTGAAGATTTACCTCTGCAGATCGTCTTTTCTTTTCCTGTAAATGAAGGCTGTGGAAAAATCTCCTGTGGTGAGTGAATTAACAAGAATGGTACAGTGGAAATTTGGCCAGGAGCACTTAGGGCTGGCTATAAGCAAAGGAAGGTGGTCTCAGGCTGGCAGGAGATCACACAGCCCATGCAGGGACCATCAGCTACTGATGGTTTTCTGGCAGCTGCTGTTTCCAGTATTAACACAGACCTCTGCCAGAGCTTACAGGGAGCTGTGAGGAGAGAGAAGAAATCCATTCCCATCTGCTGAGCTGATGTCTTTCACCTCTGCAGCAGCAATTTTTCTCATTTCTGAGGGGGCTTGGTAGGTGCTGGAGGAGCCAGTGAGGGCCTTGTGTGTTCAAGGGAGGAGCTCTTTGGCTCAGAGATCCTTTGAAGTGCTTGCAGCATCCCCTCACACCCACCTCTGTCCTCTCAAGGGTGAAACACGTGATTTAAGATCAAAATTTAAATCTCAATTCAGTCCCTCACTTGCTATTATAAACAGAGGGCTGTAAGGAGAGGTCTTGAAATCACTAAAGAGGTTAATTTTTTATTTCAAATACCAGGATATTAAAATAATTCATCCTGGTCATTGTTTGCAAAGGTTGGAGCACCAGTGTGGGCACGATGGGGGTTTGCTGGGTTCTAAATGTGGCCTCACTCTTCTGAGTCCCTGAGTTCTCTGTAACACAGCCAGGGTGCTTCCAAGCTGGGGGGCTTCCTGAGCAGGGATGTCCTTTGGAGTTAGGAATCTGCACAGCCCATGTGTCAGTGAGAATGGTTATTAAAACATCTCAGCTCCACTGATGCTCACTCTGGTTTGGCTCCCCTCCTTCTGCACCTTGCATTGCTTCTTTAATCAGAAATGACTGTGGTTCTCACTGACAGTGGAGATATTCTTAGGTGTTTTCTGTGGTACACTGCAGAGTATCAGGAAGGAGTGGAGGTGTTTCAGTGTTACCTGTGGTACAGGATGGAGTGCCAGTAAGAGCCAGGGGAGGAGGATGTGTTCTCTGGGCAGGAGGGCAGTGGAGCTCAGCCTGCAGGGCATGGCTGCTCCCTGCTGTCCTAAGGGAGAGAGCTCTGCAAGGCTCTGCTTCCCTCACTGTCTGTGCTCAGACACTCCTGATGTTTGGAAGCACCTGTGGAAAAATATTTGTGCTACAGGAGAAAAAAAAAAAAAAATCACAGCTGCTTTGTTTTCAACTAGAAAAATCCTTGATGTGTTCATCAGGTCAGTGACTGCTGTTGGAGAAATGATGCTGTGGCACACCCAGCACGAGGTGTCTCCCCTCCAGCTCTCTGGAGAAGCTGAGGACAGGCAGTGTCCCTCTTTAGGCAAATCCTGCAGTGAATCACAGTATCCCAAAGGGGGAAGTGTTGCCCATTTTCCAGATCCAGCCCCTGGGCTCTGGCCCTCACTGCACATGTGCTTTGTATTCACATTATGCCTTAGGACTTCAACTTTTATACTATATTTCTCATACATTTGTGATCCTTTGCAATTCTTTAGTGTATAACTCTAAACTCCACACACAGTGTGAGCTGCTGCTTTCCCATTTTGGTCAGACACAACAATTCCTCTCCAGGCCTGGGAATCAAGGACACCTCACTGCCTCAGGCCCTGAGAAATGGAAACAAAAGTGAGTTGGGGGAGCAAACTTGGGGTAAATGACTTAATTACCTGAAGCTGTAATTGGAAGATTAACCCCCAATATGTAAATGGACCAAACTTATAAAAGTGTGAAAACCTGGGACCTGTCATCCATTTTTGGGTGTAGCCCCTGGGGGGCTTCATCTGCCCAAAATGTACCCGAAGGCCTTTCAATAAATATAACTGCTTTTTATTCTCTTAGTTTTGTTTGGCCTCTGATTTTAGGGAGTCCCAAAAAGGCATCACATGTAGGTATCAGATCTTCCACTGCCCAGAGAAGAAAGAGTCCTGAGAAGGGGAGCCTGCAGCAGAGACCAAGGCACCACGAGCAGCTCGGATGAGGAGCCATGCAGAGCATCTGGAATGGGCAGAGCTCCTGCTGCTGTCCGAGTGGGGAAATACAGAAACCTTCCCCTGCATTTTCACTGGGACTGAGCTCTACTGAAGCCAAGAAAGCCAACTCCTTGGTTATCCCTCTTCCATCACTGACCTGCATGGTTTCTGCAGCTTTTCTGGGTTCAGCTGTCTCAAGACTGATTTTCTCTTCCCTGGTGTCTGAGGTGTTCCAGTGCTGAAGCTGTCATGATTCCTACCCTTGGGAATGTGTCTGTCTCACATGCCCAGTTCAGCCTCAATTTATGGTGGCTATTCATATTGTCCAGATTAATGCTGAAGGAGCAGTGTAAAACACCTTTCCCCCTTCCTGCCAGTGGAAGGGAATTGCTGGAAAACAGAGCTGTTCCCCCCTAGTTTCTTCTGCCCATGCTGTAGGAAACTATTACCCCAGCATCAGAAACTGCTGGACTTGCTGATTGACATAATGGAATTAGCATGTAACACATCAAATGCCTCCTTGCTGCACTTTTTTCTTTTTCATAACACTTGAGCGATCAAGGGGGCAGAGGGCTGGCTGAAACCATGCCAAGATGTTGGCTTTTCCTTCCTTGCCTGTGATTACTGCTCCAGGTGGATTTACCCTGATATGGCTCAACCCAGGGCAGGAGTCTGTGCAGAAAAGCAGAATATTGAGCCTTGCACTGATCTGCTTGGGTGAACACTGGTCAATAGTCTGAAGGCAGACCCTCAGATTCATTTGTCAAGGAGATAATAGAGGAGTAGGTTGTCTGTGAATTAAAGGGAAAAAAACCCCAACCACACTGTAATACAGTGACACAAAAGCTGGAATTGATTATATTTGCATTGTGACAAGTCATGTGAGAAGACTCAGCCAAGCTTGTCAATGGTTCTAACTAATGACTTTCTAACCCCTGTGCTCACAAAATGATTTTCTGTTTCCAGCAAGCATTACAAGGCTGCATGTGCTGACTACAGCTGCTCCGGACCCTGGCAGCAGAATGGCTGTCTCCTGCAGGATTCAGGAATTTTTCCTGTGTGTTGCTTTCAGTGAGCTGGCTATTTCTAGCTGGAATCTGGGATGCAAATCATGTTTGCCCAGGGGGTTTGCCCAGGCAGGCATCTCTACACACCACACCTGGGGCTGTGCAAAGAGCTGAAACACAGGAAGGGCAAGGGAGACTCCTCAGGACATCCCCGAGCTCAGGGTGAACCCAATGCTGGCACCAAGTGCTGGTACCAGGAGAAATTCCAAACCAGTGATTCTTGGCGGATTGTTTGCATGCCAAAGCTGTCTTTGAGGGTCCATGTGTACAGTTCCTGCTGGCTGGAGGGGTTTTGCAGAAGCTTTGACCAAACTTTTCAAACCAGCCTTGAAAGGCTTTGGAGGAGGATGAGTCCAGCCTCCCTGCACGTCCCAGAGGGATTGCCCTGCTGCAAGCAGCACTGAACAGGTCACCCTGACAGCCTCTGTCCCTCTGTGGCTGCCAGGCCCTCCAAGGACAGTGGCTCTGCAGAGGAAGAGGCAGATTTGCTGTTCTGCTCCTCCCAGCTTTCTCAGCCTGGCTGTCAGCTGCCTCCTAGGCTCTGTTTCACTTCTGTCATTTCCAAACCTTTGTAAATTCTGTCATCCTCCCATAGTGATCTGAGCTGAGGGATTACAGCTTCTCTGCTGTGGGATGGAGCATGGATGCTGGGAGCTCCTCTGGAGCTGCCTGGACATGCTCTCCAGGCTCTGCTACAAAACCAAGGCATCCTAAAGCATCCCTGCTCTCTGCAGCAAACCCCAGCTGACAGATTTCTGCCTTTCAAGAATGGAGCTGAACATGGGGGGCACAGCCACTCCTGCCATCCCCTGGGGTGCTGTGGTGAAGCCAAGGAAGCAGAGATGAACCCCCTGACCCAGCTGTCTGCCAGGGCACACCTGCATCCTGCTCTTGCTTCCCCTCTTTTTGCTTCTGCCTGGCCCCTGCACAGTCCTTCAAAGGAGAGCTGTGAAACCTGTGTCAAAGCAGAAAGACTTCTCAGAAATGGGACAATTAAGACTAAAGCTCAATGTGATTGGAAACCTAGATAGCCCTCATTTTCTAATGGTTGTTTTCATAATTCAGATTTATTTTCGACAGTGTGCTGTAATCACCTGTATTCATCTTAAATGGCTCAGAGCAAACCCTTCCCTCTGGCCATTCCCTGCCAGCCTCAAACAAGACATGGGAAGAAACACAGATCCACTCTTAATGGTGAAAATTTTCTTCAAGTTTAAGGAAGCTGTGACCTTGAAACAATCCAGTGGGAACGGGAGCCTGGACCAATTTCCAGGAGTTGAAGCATCCCTGCATATCTCCTGTGATTACAATCAAGTCAGAAATCAGAGCATGAAAATACAAATGCCAAGTGAAAGGAAACAATTTTTCATGCCTGGCTGAAACCAAACACCCTGATCTCCCAGCACAGTTCTACTCCTGTAAGTGGTGCAGATAGACTCAGTTACAGGAATATATTCATGGCAGGAGCTGAAAGCACCATTAAAGGCTTACAGAGTGTTGCCTATAATTTAGGATCCACTAAAAGCACAAACATCTGTTTTTCAATTCCTTAAATATTAAGCTGGCATGTGAAGCTTATTTTGTCCATTTTTTTTTTCTTTCTCTCTTTCACACACCAGGGGTTTTGCTGCTTCTGCACCTTGCTGCCCTGGGGGATCCTGGGCAGCAGCACAAACAGCTGGGAGCAGCCTGGGTAGGAATGAGCATGGGGATGCCCATTGGATCCCTCTGGAGATGGGAGGCAGGAGAGAGGTTCTGAGGCTTCTTCTCCTGCACCTCTCATCCCTCCTGACTTCCCAAAGGAGCCCAGGTGCATCCACAGGACCATCCAGTTCTGACTTCCCCTCTTCGTGGAAAATCCCCTTTCCTGAAAGGATAATTTAGATCCAGACAGAAAAATTTTCATATTATTTTGGGGTTTCTGCGGGACCAGAGAGCACAGGAAAGACAGCTCCTGACCTTTAGAGTTGTCATTTGAGAGGGAGGGTAACAGCCCCTGCCACCACCCTGTCCCTCTGCCACAGCACTGCGGTCCCTGCGGAGCAGCTCACTTCACTGAAGGGATCCTATTGCTCACTGCACTCACAGAGGGCTCTGCCAAAGCTGCTGAGCTCTGCTGCTGCCTGAACTGCTGCTGTAGCTCACCTGGTTCATGTCCACAGCTGTCCTGAAGACAGACAACTCTCCTGAGGCCAAATGTGGCATTTCATGTGATGGCTGCATCAGTGGGAAGAGTATTTAATGTGAAAACTTGCACCTTTCAGTGCTGCTGCACAGGTCAGCTCCAGCAGGAATAAAAGTTCTGTTGGCACTGCAGAGGGCAGAGCCAGGAGAGCTTGTCCAAGCTGTGGGGATCACTCTGACACATCAGACAGCACAGCCTTCGACAGGAAAGCAGGTTTGTTGCTGTTTCTTGCCCTTGGAGGAACTTTGGAGAGGAAGAGCCTCTCTTGCAGGCAGGACCTGCCCCAGCCCCAGCTGCTGTGAATACTTTGCAACAAGCAAAAAACCCCCATTATTTTTAGCTTTAAAAGATGGAAAAACACTGAAGCACTATGAAATCCAGCCCTTGCCTGCACTCAGGAGACTGGTCCATGGTGGGGCAGGACAAGAAGCTGTTCCCAGCAAAAGGTGACCAGGGAGGCCTGAGCTGGCTTTTGTGGGGAATGGAAGGTATTCATAACAAGAGAATGGGCTGGGGAGTGTATAAGGATTAATTTAAGCATCTCCACTGATTTAATTTGCTTTTGCCCAAAGTCCCTGAGCAATAATAAGTTAAATTAAATGTTTACATCTGCAAACATGGCTCACAGAGTGATCTTATGTAATTCCCACTTATCTTTCAGGTGCTTGCTGCACAAGGTGAGCCCAAGATCTGGTAACACTGATGGAGCTGGAGCTCAGGCTGGGGCGGGCTCCCAGGGTGCAGGGACCCAGTGTGGAGGGGTTTAGGGGGTGAATGATCCCTTTGTGCTGGAAGAGGTTCTTGCCTGTGCACAGACTGGTCCCCAGTGAGGGGCTGCCATGCTCACCAGTCTCTCCCAGCATCTCCATGCTATGAGCAGCCAGTGCTGGTCCATCACTCCCCAGGACTCGGGGCTGAAGGCAGATGTTCTTCACAAAGGAGGAAAAACCTCTGCACTGGCATTTCGTGCTGCCCTGATGGTGCTTGGTGCCTAATGTTCCACTGGGGTAGCAATATTTACAGCTAACATTCCTTATCTTGGCAAAAAAAAGCTCATGGTCATTTATGGACTGGCTTTGCTTTGTGTCCAGGGTTATCTGCTTCAGGTCTGTCTTAGTTTGTATTTGTTAAGTTACATCTTCCTGCTTTTCCTGATCCCACTAGCAGCTTGGTTATATGTGACTATTTTCTTAGCAGCCTTTTGTTGCAGGGCTCACTTTTCTGCTTTCAGAAGAGAAGCACTGATCTTCAGAAATCACAGCTCACACACTCTCCACTGACCCTGCAGCTGCTGGACCTGCTGATAATGCTCACCTCTCCATAACAGATTTAAATCCTAGAACAAATCTCATCAAGGTAGGTAAATCTTTCCTAGTTTTAATTAGGGGTAATTTGAAGTATTTAGAGTGCTCTGGCAAACTTCTCTCATCTGTGATGCTGTTATAGGAGCCTCTGATGCCTTAGAATTTTAGCTTTAATACTTTCAAGTCCTGTAGTGTTTTAGGGTATAACTGTAAAACTCCATAGCCTGTCAGCTGCTGTTCTCCCATTATATTCAGACAAAACCATCTCTTTAGGTCTGAAACTCAAGGACACCCTACAGCCTCAGGCCCCAAAAAGTATAAACCAAAGTGAATTGTGGGGAGCAGACTGGTGGTAAATGGCTTCATTACCCGAGGCTGTAATTGGAGGACTAACCCCCAATATGTAAATGGACCAAACTTGTAATTGTCTGAAAAACTCGTGATCATTGTCCATTCTGGGTGTAGCCTCTGAGGTTTCTGACTGCCCCAGGTGTATCTATTGAAGGCCTTTAATAAATCCCCACTTTATTCTCTTAACCTTGTCCAGCCTCTGTTCTAGGGAGCCACCCCAAGGCATCAGCTCCAGCTGTACACCCCTGAGTATGACTTTTAAAGCCCTGGCAGACTGGAGCCTGTCCCCAGGACAGTCACAGCAGAGATTTCCAGGGGTGAATCAGAGAGCAGAGGAGTCCTAAAGGGAAATGGTGATCATGGACTTCTGCCTGGTTTGGGGTCACAGTCAAAAGGCAGCTGAGGAATCAACTCACCTGTCTGACCACACAGAGCAGCTTCCCATAGGAATAGACAATGATGGCAAAAGGGATTACAAGGCAAAAGATGAAAAGACAGATGATGTAGGATGCGTTGTTGGCATCCTTGGAATGCCAGTTCACAGAACAGGTTATCCCTGGTCCTTCTGGCCCGTAGCTGCTCCAGCCAAACAGCGGGGGAACGGTCCAGAGCAAGGAGTATGTCCAGGACAGGATGATGCCTGCCCATGTTTTCCTGTAGTTGGTGGTGTCAGGCTCTGCTGTTCTCGTCATGGTGCAGTAACGCTCGTAGGAAAGCACAGCCAGGGATATGAGAGAGATGATGCCTGTATCAAACCAGACACTTGTATCAGCAACACATGAACAAATGAAGGCTTTGCTCTGTCTCCCCAAAAAAATATTTCAAGCTATGGATGAGACTGATGGCACTGGCTTTGCAAACAAGGTGGGCAAGGACCGGGACTGGAGGTGTCCCCCTAAGAGTGAGAGGTGCTGAGAGCCTGACTCCACTCACCAAAAGCTGGAGGTGTTGAAACATGTGTCCAGCCAAAGCTAGCCAGCTATAAATGTTATTTAATATTTATTCAAATGTTGATCAATAATTAAGCACATCTGTCTGAACAGATACGTGTGTGTGTGTGTGTGTGTGTGTGTGTGTGAGAGAGAGAGAGAGACCTGCAGCAAAATCCTGGCTTCTCCATCAGATTTGGTTCTTGCTACACCTGTAAAATTCCAGATTAATATCCAGATTTGCCCAAAGTGTGGAGCTGCTCTGGTGCTTCTCTACCAGCTCAGAAGTGCATCCTTCTGAACCATTCTTGGGGAAGTGCAGCCCCACAGGTTTTTCAGATGGATTTCATGCTCTGCATAATGAAGAACTGTGGATTAAACCCATGTCCTGAAGCCCCCTGTGCCAGCAAGTGCCCCCCTTGGGGGACAGGCAGCAAAGAGCCTTTGCAGAGACATCTGTGGGTCTCCTGCAATTGGGGTACTGCCAGCAGACAACAAAGGGACAACAAAATCACCAGTAGCAAATCAAAGGCTTCTTTTGCATGCAGAAATGCTGGAGGGGAGGTAATTTCTAAAGCTGATATAAGAGTTTGCAATTTTCCTTCCAGGCTGCATTGTGGAAGTGATGCTGGCAGGTACAAGGGGGTATTGGTGGATGCTGACACACTCTTGCTAAACTTTCCTTGCCAAGTAAAGGTTTTACATGCACAAATTTGGCTTGTAATCTTGTATAACTTCATGAGGGAAAGAGACGGCAGCAAACATCCAAACTGCAGCTGCTGCAAATATCACTTTAGAGTGTGCATGAGCAGTGTCAGTGTCTGTGTGGCTGTGTTAACTCTGGGTGCCAGGCTGAGCTGTGTTCCTGGGCTTGTTCAGGTCTGTACTGATGGGCAGAGGGATGCTCTGCTGGTAAAGCCTCGCTCAGTGTGAATGCTGGCTGGGGGGAGCCCCACCAATGTGTGCCAGTGTCTGCAGTGTCCAGCAGGCTGGGAAAAATTTTAGCACCAGGAAGCTTGAAGACGTGAACTGTTGTTATGTGTAACATTACATATATTGTGCCTGCCGTCCCCACAGCCCCTTCACTGCTGCCCCGGGGCTCTCCCTCTGTGTGCCCGGCTGACAGGAGACGACACTCGCCTGGGGAAAGGTCCAGGCACATAGGGCTGCTCTTTTCTGCCGGCCTGTCCTGCCCAGTGCTGCCCATTCCTGCAGTGGGATCTGGGTTCACGGCTGGAAGCCGCCAGATTTCCAAGAGATCGCAGACTCAGAGATGCTGAGCTGAGCTGGGCTGAGCTGAGCTGTGACACTCAGGGACAGGGCTTGGTCCTGTGCCTGGCAGTGCTGCGGTAGTAATTGAACTTCATGGGCTTAAAGGTCCTTTCTAACCTAAACGAGGGTGATTCTATGCTCCGCTTTCATGCCTTAAACTTTGTAGAGCTCTTCGGCAGCCGCTGGAAACACACTGTGGAGCCTGAATGAGGACTCACACTTAGCGCTGCCTGGGGGCTTCTGGGCTTTTCCCAACAAAACAGCCACTGAAGCTGGGAGATTTTCACGCCAGCCCTGTGCTCCTGGCCGGAGCAGAGTGCCGGGTGTCCCCTCCCCACGCACAGCCCGAGTTCATCGTGTCCGCCACTCTCCTGCCCCGGACACGCTCCCAGCGCAGCTGTGGCTGTGGGGCTGTGGCTGTGGGGCTGTGCTGTGCTGTGCTGTGGGGCTGTGCTGTGGCTGTGAGGCTGTGCTGTGCTGTGGGGCTGTGGCTGTGGGGCTGTGCTGTGGCTGTGGGGCTGTGCTGTGGGGCTGTGGCTGTGGGGCTGTGCTGTGTGGCTGTGGGGCTGTGCTGTGGGGCTGTGCTGTGGCTGTGGGGCTGTGCTGTGGCTGTGGGGCTGTGCAGCCGTGCGGGACTGCCCGTGCCCTCCGCTGCCCTCCCCGGAGCTGCCGAGGCTGACCCGTCCCGTTCTCTCTCGGATCTCCCGGGGCTGTCCCGTCCCGTTCTCTCCCGGGGCTGTCCCGTCCCGTTCTCTCCCGGGGCTGTCCCCTCCCGTTCCCTCCCGCATCTCCCGGGGCTGTCCAGTCCCGTTCTCTCCCGCATCTCCCGGGGCTGTCCCGTCCCGTTCTCTCCCGCATCTCCCGGCGCTGTCCAGTCCCGTTCCCTCCCGGACCTGCCGGGGCTGTCCCGTCCCCTCCCAGGGTCGCTCCGCGGGTGCAGCCCCCGCACCCCCCCGCGTTCCCTGCGGCCCGGGCGGGTCCCACTCACCGCAGAGGGCGGTGGCGAAGCCGTGCCAGGCGCAGGCGGCCCCCGGAGCGGCGCTGGCCCCCGCGGCCAGCCCGAGCGGAGTGCCCAGGGCGCAGCCCAGCAGGTCGCTGAGCGCGATGTTGAGCAGCAGCAGGTTGATGGGGGAGCGCAGCGCCGGGAAGCGCCAGAAGAGCAGTAGCACCAGCAGGTTGCTGCAGAAGCCCAGGCTGCCCAGGGCGCCCAGGCACACGGCGGCCGCCAGTCTCCCAGCGGGGCTCAGGCAGCGCTCGGGCTCGTCCCGGCCATCCCCGCAGGCGGCAGCGGCGCCGGGGGCCCGCATGATGCGCTCCGGCACAGCGGGCACGGCACAGCAGCACGGCACAGCGGGAACAGCACAGTGGGCACAGCACAGCGGGAACAGCACAGTGGGCACAGCACAGTGGGCACAGCAGCACAGCGGGCACAGCAGCACAGGAGCACAGTGGGCACAGCAGCACAGCAGCGCAGGAGCACAGTGGGCACAGCGGGCACAGCAGCACAGCGGGCACAGCAGCACAGGAGCACAGTGGGCACAGCGGGCACAGCAGCACAGCGGGCACAGCAGCACAGTGGGCACAACGGGCACAGCAGCACAGCGGGCACAGCAGCACAGGAGCACAGTGGGCACAGCGGGCACAGCAGCACAGCGGGCACAGCAGCACAGTGGGCACAACGGGCACAGCAGCACAGCGGGCACAGCAGCACAGCAGCACAGCGGGCACAGCGGGCACAGCGGGCACACAGCACAGCAGCACAGCGGGCACAGCGGGCACAGCGGGCACAGCAGCACAGCAGCACAGAAGCACAGGAGCACAGTGGGCACAGCAGCACAGAAGCACAGGAGCACAGCGGGCACAGCGGCTCAGGCTCCGCGCTCCGCCCCACTCCGCTCCCCCCGCCGGGCTGGCACCGCCGCAGCCCAGCGCAGGTGAGCGGCAGCGCCGAGCCCCGCACACCCCCAGTGGGTCCTGGACACGGCACGGGCTGGGGCCGGCTGCAGGAGCTCTCTGTACAGCTGAGGGTATCGGTAAATCCAGAGCAGAGCCGCAGCGCTAGCTGTGTGCAGGGATGTGCCCGGGGGATGTGCGAGTCTCAGCTCGGCCGGCAGAGCTCTCCGAGTAACGCCGTGAAGAACACGGGCTTTCCTAGAGTGCAGGAAAGGTGCGGTTTGAGCTGCCGGCCAGCTACAGAGTAAAGTATTTCTTATTGGCTGAAGTTCCTTAAAATCGAAGTTTCAGTCATATCCCACGCTTCGGTAAGGAGAGCACTCTCAGACATTTTAATGTTTTGATGTGCTGACCTAGAGGAAAAAAAAACACCTCCACTGTTCTACTCACAGGGGAGTTTTTCTCTGTGTTTGCAAATAAAACGGTAATTTATCCAATTTCCTGCAGCTTGGTTGCTATGAGCAATTAGTACTGAAAAGGAGAGCATGAAGCCTGATATCCCCCTTCTGTTCTCTTTTTATCATCTGTTTATTACAAGGAGTTGTTTATACACAGTTCAGAGTATTTCTGCTTGTAATGACCTTTAAGTTGTTTTCTTTTAAAAACCAAACCCCTGCACTTTGGGAAAGCTGGCTGCTTCTTGCCTTCCCTCTGGGCTGCTCAGGGGATGGAGGGTTAGGGAGGGACAGGGCCCAGCATGGTGCTGTTGTTTATCAGCATTTCTGAAGGCCACAAGTGTAACTGGGCAGGTAGCACAAGAGGATCAGTCACCCGAAACTCTGCATTTAGATAAAAAATAAGGATGGGAAACTGACCCTTCACCAAGTTTATTGCCCTCCTCTGGGCATGCCCTTCAGTGTCTTTCATGGAGTGATGGGCCCAGAAGTGGACATAGGATTTGAGGTACATCCATCCAGATGGTTTTTAAAGCAGTGAAGGATGTGCCTGTCCAAGCTGTGGGCTGCCAGTTTTTTCCAGGAGAGTGCTGTGGGATGTTTCAGACCATTTACCAAAAAAATGTGTCGAAAAGTCGTTTTGGTAATGCAAAATGGGTTTGATGTGACTGTTTCATTTCACCTGGAAAATCACATCACTTACTATTTGTGGCAAAAGGACTTGCCGACTCATTTGGGGGAAAAGTGCTACAGCCCAGTACATCTGTCTCTTTGATCATCTGGGAACTTGGCTGGAATTGCAAAGCTGCTGGGGAAACTGTTTTTTCCTCTGAAAAAAAAAAATTAAAAACAAAGAAAATTTTAAAAAATGGATAGCAATTATCTGAACCCAGATGTGGAATACGGAGCGATTTCGTTGCGTTTCCCTCAATTTTAGCAACGGCCACAAGATGGCACAGTGCTCCGGGCAGGATGGGAATTGGATCCCTGGGGAAAAGGGGTTTCCAAATCGCCTGGAGAAATTATTGGCTGAGTGCTTGGAATAACAGGATACTCGGGAGAAGTGGCCCCAAGCCGTGTGTGGCACAGCTGGACAGAGTGACCTGTGCCCCTTGGCATTGGCAGAACAGCTCTGTGCCGGCCCCGGGAGGAGGGGATCAGTGCCGTGTCCAAGGGCTCTCTTTTGGCCGCCCTGACAGGCTGGGAGCTGCCTGCTGTCCTGTAAACCCCTTGTCCTAATGTGGAAATCCCACCAGCCACAGCCACCAATGAAGTCAACAGCGTTGTGGCAAATTATCTTTTCTCTCTTACTAATGATAAAAGAAGTAATAATCCTCCTACAGGACTAATTACAGACAGAGAATTTGGGGTAATGAAAAGAGCTCCCTTTGCCAGCATTTGAAAAGTTGCAGTTTACATTAACTAAGAGGCTTATGTGAATAATGATTATTATTTTTTACATGGCTCTCTCTGGTCCCATCTATTCTGGTCTCAGTAAATCAGGATGTAATTAATCACAGAAGATTAAATGCTGCTGGACAAAGACTGGAAAATTCAGTAGAAGCAAAACTCTGGTTGGTTTTGACTTAAAATAAACTTGGGTTATCTGTCACGAAGGACATCACAACTCTTGCTTCCGACTGCCAGCTCCTCTTGCTGCTCTCAGAAATCAGTGTAATTCTTGTTTCAAGTTTTGGGGTTGTGTTTTTCATTTCTTAAATATTATTTTTTAAAAAATATAGGTCTTTATAAATCATCATGTCCTTGTAGGGTTGTGAGCCCCAGAGGGTCTCAGAGATGTCCTGGCCCTGAGCTGCAAGCTTGGGTTTCCCAGCCTGGATCATGCTGCTGACACAGGGTTTCAGATCTCTCTGCAAAACCTTGTTTTTGTGGTGTTCATTAGTGCCGACCTGTGGTCTGTACTCCTCTGCAGCGTTTCAGCATCCCCAAAAGATGGGGTAAGCAGTGTGGTCCTTGTGGAGCCAGGAGACCTGGGTGGTAGCATGGTCCTCCATGCCAGGGAAGGACTCTGGGGGAGGAATGTATGCCTCAGAGAAACCGGAAATTAAATAAAAGGGACATCAAACTGTAAAAAAAGACTTTAATTTAGCACTGGGGGCAAATAAACACCAAAAAGACAAAGTAAAAGCAAAATAAATACAGTAATTTCACGACTATAAGGCGCACCCTTTTGACTGAAATTTTGGTCCGAACATGGAAGTGCGCCTTATACTCCGGAGTGCCTTATATATGGACAAAGTTTGGAAATTTGCCAACCTGGAAGTGTGAGCTGCGAGCCAAACCGCAGCCAAAACAAACCCCAAACAATGACAAAGTGTCTTGGGTTACAATACAGGATATGATCAAAGTATCTGTTCTATCACTGTCTGTTGTGACCAGGTGGGGCAGTGATCCTTATCTCTGTGGGAGATATTCTACTAATGGACCATCCACTGAAACCAGTAGGGCATTGTTCTTTATCTTTGCACCCCCTGTCCCTCCTCCAGAGAGTTATCTTCTGCTAATGGCCCATTGAGTCCCACTGTGTGACTGATAAAATTACTGCATCCCATTGAGTGTTGCTCCAGACAAGGGGGCGAGCCCAGCCTTTCCTACCTTGATAAAGACTGAAATTCTGGGACATCAAGTCACCCTCTTTTCCCTGGACTCCAGAGGAAAACTGGACTTTTTTTCCATATCATCACTGGACCTTCAGAGGGAGGCTGCACCCTTCTACAAGACCACTGCTCCAACTGAATCACATCTGTCACTGCAAGAAGACTGCAGCCACTATTTAATCAAACTGCTACCAACACCCTGCTTGACGGGGTGTCAGGTTGTACTCTGACTTTGTCAGGGCTTGTTTCTTTGTAGCACTGTATTTCTATTTTAATTTCCCTAGTAAAGAATTGTTATTCCTAATTCCCATATCTTTACCTGAGAGCCCCTTGATTTCAAAATTACAATAATTTGGAGGGAGGGTGTTTCCATTCTCCATTTCAAAGAGAGGCTCCTGCCTTTCTTAGCAGACACCTGTCCTCCAAACTAAGACACAAAGTCAGAGCTCAATCTGACACCCTGTCAGGGTGACACCTGTCAGTCAGGGTGTTGGTAGCAGTCCCATTAAATGGTGGCTACAGTCCTTCTGCAGTGACAGATGTGATTCAGCTGGAGCAGTGGTCTTGTAGAAGGGTGCAGCCTCCCTCTGAAGGTCCAGTGATGATATGGAAAAAAAGTCCAGTTTTCCTCTGGAGTCCAGGGAAAAGAGGGTGACTTGATGTCCCAGAATTTCAGTCTTTATCTAGGTAGGAAAGGCTGGGTTCGCCCCCTTGTCTGGAGCAACACTCAATGGGATGCAGTAATTTTATCAGTCACACAGTGGGACTCAATGGGCCATTAGCAGAAGATAACTCTCTGGAGGAAGGATAGGGGTGCAAAGAACAATGCCCTACTGGTTTCAGTGGATGGCCCATTAGTAGAATATCTCCCAAAGACATAAGGATCACTGCCCCACTGTCACAACAGATGGTGATAGTATAGATACAGTAATTTCACGACTATAAGGCGCACCCTTTTGACTAAAATTTTGGCCCGATGCCAGAAGTGCGCCTTATAATCCGGTGTGCCTTATATAATGGACAAAGTTGTGAAATTTGCCAACCTGGAAGTGAGAGCCGCAAGGGGGGGGTGGCGCCGTGGGAGGGCTGAGTAGCGATGGGGGGGTGGCCGCAGGTGGCCCCAGGTATCGGGAGCAGCACGGGCAGGGAGGCAGGGGGCGGGAGCAGCGCTGGCAGGGAGGCGGGGGGGCAGGAGCAACATGGGCAGGGAGGCGGGGGGCGGGAGCAGTGCAGGCAGGGAGGCGGGGGGCAGGAGCAGAGCCCGCCCGGTGGCGGCATCGGGGCAGTGCCGGTGCGGGGGGAAAGCTGGCGGTGGTGGAGCAGCCCGGGCGTGGGGGGCAAAGCTGCTGGCATCAGGGCAGCAGCGGCGCAGGGGAAAAGCCCAGGGGGGCGCGGGGCTCCCAGCGTGGCATGGGGCACCCGGAGCGCCAGGGCAGCGTGGGGCTTCCAGAGCGCCAGGGGGGCGTGGGGCTCCTGAAGCGCCAGGGGGCTGCCGGAGTGCCGGGGCTACGTGGGGAGGGAAGGCAGCGGGCTGCCGCAGAAGCCGCAAGCTGCAGCAGCTCCAAGCTGCCCTGAACCGCAGCAACCCCAAGGTGTGAGCCATGGCTGCCCCAAAATGCGGCAGCCGCGAGCTGCGGCCGTCCCGAGCCCCACCTCACCAGCCGAAGGCGGGCAGGAGTGCCGGGCCCCACGCATGGGGAGGGCGCTTGAGGCTGCATTTATAGGCTACACCAATCTGTGAAAAATGTTTGCAAATTGAGCACCTGCCAGCAAACTCCACGATGGCGGGAATTCCGTTACAAATTCGTTACTTTGTTGCGCGTGGCACAGATCTTCGCGGCAAAAAAAAAGTGCGCCTTATAGTCTGGTGCGCCTTATGGTTGTGACATTACTGTACTTTGATCACATCCTGTATTGTAACCCAAGACATCAGGGCTGGCACAATTGTTACTAATTCCTTACTTTGTTGTGCGCAGATCCTCGCTGCTGAAAAAAGTGCACCTTATAGTCCGGTGCGCCTTATATATGGACAAAGTTCGGAAATTTGCCGACACCCGGAGGTGCGCCTTATACTCTGGTGTGCCTTACAGTAGTGAAATTACTGCACATTGCTTGGGATGTTAAAGTCAGCAATGTCTGTGTGAAAGCCTGGTACAGAAACAGGGTGTTCCCTGTGCAAAAGTTTCAAGAGCAGTAAGGGAAGGGCTTTGGCTAGTTGGAGTCACTGGCCTCTTCCCTCTCCATGTGGCCCAGGCAGGTGGTGTGTGGCAGGTAAAGCTCCTGGAGCAGAGCTCAAAGGCTACAAGAGGTGTTATGAAGCAGAGCCTCTGCTCACAGCAGAGAAGAAAAACAAGGAAAAGACCCAAACAACAAAAACCTCAGGAGAGAGTAAGATTTAACTCTTAACCTTTGAGATAACATTTCTGAACAGGTGTGTCAGTGACCAATTTCCTAGGATACATTTCTCACTTCCTTGGGATCCCTTTCATACCACTGCAAGACAGAGGAGCTGTGAGGCATAAGCATATAAACACTGTTTTGGTGAATCACAAAAGAGGCTGTCAATGAAGAAGGTAGATAACAAGCTGTGGAAACAAGGAAAAAGCTTAATGACTTTTTCTCAATCTCTTTTTTCAAGCCCTGTTAAGGCTCCTGGGATGTGCTAAAAGCCAGAGAGGTCCCTGTGCTCTGCACGTTACACACATTTCCAGGAATTTATTTTCTTTTTCCCAGAACTAGGCAATGACAAATACAGGGGGAGTCTCTCAGCCATCAGAAGCTGCCCTGCTGCTGCAGCTGTGGGTGCCCTGGTGCCCTAAGAGCAGCACAGTGCTGGCTCCTGGCAGGATAGTGCCCGGAACTCAGGGGACACTCACTGCCTGTGGAGTGACTCCCTAAAAAACCTTCCAGCTCCCAGCTGCACTAAGGCCCCTTAGCAGGCTTCCAAACCACCCACTCAGCTCTCTGCTCTCCTGGTTGCAAAACCCAGGTGATCAAGCTGAGCCTGGTGCCAGCTGCCCCTGTCCCCTTTGAAGGGTGCACAAGTGCCACAGCAAAGGCTGTGAGGTAGGTGATGACCAATCGGGGTGTCCTGGGGCACTCAGCTGCATCACACAACGAGAACAATTCTGGACCTACTGTTTAGCTTTGTTTGGTCCAGCTGCAAGTATTTAAAATGTCCTCCAGCAGCTCTGTGTCAATGATGTCCCAGTCTCCTGCTGTGCTGTGGGTGCTGCTGTCACCAGAGCAGCCTGAATTTGAGATGTCACCCTCACCTCTTTCATAAATAACCAGCTCAAATAGAAGTCCAAATTACACCACAACCTGGTGTTATTCACACCTAATTCTTGTGGTGTTGAGGGGCCATCTGCCAAACAGACCCTAACACCACAAATGAGCCCATTTCCTCTCTTTGGCTGCATTAAATATTATTTGAGCATCAGTTTTCACAGCCAAATTTAACACTGGTGTCTGCAATGCACTTTGACTGAAGGTGCCAAAGCTGACAGGGACACAGCCCAGCAGACACAGCACTGCTCACTGCTTGGGCTGTGTTTGGACTTACCGTGGTGATGCCAGCATCTTCAGAACTGGAATTTTCAAACCACAAGTTGTTTCAGGCAGGAATTACTTCTGCTATGTAGGTGAGGCACCTAAAAGCAGCCTGGACCATGTTTAGGGCTTCAGGTGCTCCTGCAGGGGCCTGCCTCCCTCCCAGGGATGGGTTCTTTCCCTGGAGAGAGGCTTGAGGCCGTGAGAACTGCAAGTGCTCAAACGTCAAGAGGAAATATCACTGCCGTGAAAATCTGCCCGCAAAATGTGGGCACACAAACTCTTGCACTTATGAACTATCTTTTCTGGAAATGATGATACAATGTTTAAACATTACCTTTAGACACCTAATTCAGACACCGTTTCCCCCTGACTATAACCCTCTGGTCACCTAGGGTGTTATAGCATCCAGCAGGTTGGTAAGAAAAATAGTGTTAAGTCCTGGCAGAGCCACTGCAAATTGGCTGTAAGCAAAATGGAGATTGATCACTGTTTAGAGGAAAAACAACACAATGATCTGCAATCAGGAAAGCAAACCAAGCAGAGATTTCCTGAGATAAACGGCTTGCAGTGAACTGGTGTGCTGGGGCTCAGTTCTTTAACCCATCCCAGGGCTCTGGAAGCAGCTGGACAAGTTTGAGACATCACTGCGCCTCAGCTCTGCTGGACAAGCAGGTCAGGACATACCTGTGCTGCTTCTTCAGGACAAACCTCCCACAGGAGGCCTGTTCTTGTCCAAAACAACCAATATTGCAATAAATGAGTATTTTAAAGCATTGGAAGTATTCCAACCATTGAAGCTAAGGAGAGGCAAAGGGCAGGGACCCAAATGAGGCTAAAGGGGCTACTGTCACTATTGCAGCCACCAAAGTGGGCCAGCTTTAGGTGTCTCTGGCACCAAGGGAAGCCCTGTCCTAAATAGGCAGGAGAAAGTGCAGGGTTATTTCTGTGCAGGCTCAGGGGCCAAATCAGTGACATCTGGAATCTGCACTGTGGTCAGATAATTGCACAAAGGAGCTGTAGGGAAATTTGCTGCCTTGCTAAGTCACAAGCTGGGGTGATAAAGGCTATCACACAGGAGAAAAGTACTGGAGCAAAGCAGACACAGACCCAGCTACCAAATGGACTTGGCAGTTAAATGGGATCCAGCACATCTTCATGGGGTTCTCATTTTTCCCTCCTCCCTCCCTGCTGCCCTGAGCTCCCTGCTCTGCACAGCCCCTCGGTGCTGGGAAGGGGAGCAGCCACCACCCCCACATGGGGTCTTTTTTGGTCAGTTTTCCCAACCAAATTTTGTTTTTGTGTTTTCCTAGACAAGGCGGGGGTCTGGAAGTTGGAGGCCCATGGAAAGCCTGTGTTTGCTGGCAGAGCTGTCAGAGTTGTCAGGGTTCTGGGCAGAAGGGTGTGTCTTGCACGAGGCCAGGGGTTGGAAGTGTCATGCTGTGCTGAATTCTTACCTTTGATGAGTGGTTGGATAACAGTGATTAAATAAGAGTGAAAATGCCTTGGTGTAAATCAGTGGCTCTCTGTGGGTGCACAACTGTGTGAGATGCTGAAAGCCAAGATTTCCAAACTCATTCTGGTGTCAGAGGCTGGAGCTGACCGTACCAAACCACATTTTCCCTGCTTCCTTTCCGTGCAAATGAGAAAAATGCACATCTCCCAAATGTGTTTTTCAGCCAAGTTTATGTTCTTTGCTCTTCTGTTGTATTCTCAGAGCACAGTGTGTCAGATAGATATTTTTAAGAGATATTTATAGATATGCTTATATGCTTCCCTGGCCTGAAAAGCAAAGCAAACATTACCAACTTATTGTTTTACTCTACAAGGCAGCCCTGCAAAGGTCACCCCTCCATCCCATTACTGACATATTACATTTTCTACAAGTGCACAGACAGATCTGTGGCTCACACCCCCAGAAGGATCAGGGTGGTGTCATTGCTTTCAGCCCTGCTACTCCAGTGGCACAATGTCACTGTGCTGGTGCTCTGTAGCTTGCACAGGAAGGTAAAACCCATTTGTCATCATTAGCTGGTTGCCCTCTGTCCCCAGTGCTTCTGAGCTATTGACAGATCTTGTGTATCTCTGCTAGGGAACAAGTTTTTAGCCACTTAATCCTTGATGAGACGTTGATCTTCACTGAGGCAGGGCCAGGTGCTTGCAGTGCTCGTGTGTGTAATGTTCATGCAGGAGAGGCAAACCCTGTGCCCAGGTCCTTCAGGAGCCTCCCCTGAACACTCTGTTCCAGGTTTCCACTCCCCTGGCTGCCGAGGAGCCCAGCCCAGCCCTGCAGGGGCTGTGTGCAGGCAGTGCCCTGTGCCACGCTGTGACACAGATGCTTTATCAGCCATCATCACCCCGGCACTAGCCAGGCTGCCACATTGAATGTGCTTTATCGTGCTATCCTGTGGCCTTTCTTTGCATGGCTTATCTTTCCATCAGAAAAAAAAGGGAGGGTTTCTGACATGCACTAAAGAAGAAACCAAAATGTAACTCCTTGGCATGATTATTTTCTGCCAAACCTCCCTTTCTGGTCAGTTAGTTCATTTGCCTTCAGGAAATACTGAATCAAAGAGTGATTCTAAATCACTATTCCTAAATTTCCATTTATTAAAGTTATTATTAAACCATATTTCTAAAATTGCTTTCAGTTTCAGGAAAAGGAAACAGGTTTGATGTAACAGCAAATTTTTGCTACAGACTCATCATCACCTTTCCAAATGAGGTGAGACTGACTTGAATCTAATTTATCACCTCTCCTTTGCCAGGTTATTTCTAGTTCTTAAATGATGGGGCAATTTTCTTTCTGAAACATGAGTGTTCATGGAGCACTCTCCCTCCCTGTACTCTGATGGCTTTCCTGCCTCCTGCAGCAAAAGTCACACAGTTTAAAAACCTCTGAGCTCATTTAAAAACCTCTGCTCATTCTTATCCACATTTATGAAAAAACACAAAATGGAATGGGGTTTAGAAGGCAAGTGGAAAAATAAGCAGGAGGAAAAAGGGTGATGAATGCAGTGAGTTTTAGGTACGCTTTTATTTCAGGACACCAGCATACATACATTTAGTCTAGTCTGTGCTAGCAATGCCTAGGAGACTGAGAGCAAAGCAGTTCTACAGGCAAAGTCCAGAAGTATAAGCAAAAGCCTCTAACACTCTTATGTACAACATTGCAGGAGGGATGCTTCTCCCAGGCTGAAAGTGCCTCTGTCCAAATGCAAAAATGGGGAGGATAACTACAGGCAAATTACAGACTTCTGGGGAAAGCCAAGGATAAATTGATTTGCTCTCCTGGGACTAGACAAGGTCAGAGTGTGGGTTACAATTACCAGACCTACTCTCCTCTGGTGCTTCCCATTAGCAAACCCCATTTTTTAAATTTTTTTTTTTTTTTAGTGTCTTGTGGTTGAGGAAAAGTGATGAAAAAAATCTGGCAGAGCTCTTGAAGCATTAGATATCTCCACTCAAACACAGTGCACTCAGAAACAAAATGATTCTTAGAGAGAGAGAGAGAGAGAGCAAAAGGGAAATCATCTATAGCATCAACATAATGAGGCTGGATAGGCTGGGGTGCAGCCTGAAGAGCACTGAGGATTTAGTCCAGTCTGACCTGGTCATACATAAAAGAATTCAAACCAGAGGCACCTGTGGGGTGTATTTGTACAGCATTGTACAGGTGGGTGTTGCTGCAGCCCCCCCTGTGCAAACACTGCCATCCTTAGCCCATCTATGTTTTCCTTCTTCTTGGACATATGAACATAAACTTCAAATAAATAAAATAAAATTAAATTAAATTAAACTTCAAATAAATTAAGCATTGAATTTGGAATATTAATAAAGGTGAAGACCTTCCAAACCAAAAGGATTGCATAAAAAAGTGACCTTTCAAAGGGATTACATAGGAAAGAGATGTTCATGACTGAGGGAGGGGAAGGGGAAAAAACCCAAACCAAGGTTCAGAGAGTTTTTTGCCTTCCTGTCATGGAAAAGGTGCTACCTTCAAAGGCTGGCTTGTGAAGGTTTGCAGCATCCTGTGTAGGTGTTGCCCCTATTTCACACCACACCCACTCTGTTTAGTCCTGCTGAGTGTACTGTATTTTAGCAGAACACAAACAGATGTAATCTGTACCAGTTTAGCATCTTCCAGCATTGAGATTTGGTAGAAGACAGGTAAAAAACCAGGTGCTCAGCAGACCCAGCATGAGCAGTGTTCTCCTGCCTGCAATGGGGGAGTGAATCCTTCTGTCCAGCCTAGACACTGCTGCCACCATCCCAGGGCTCCTCTGCTGCCCTGCCTTTGTGTCCCCTGGCTCCTTCCAGTGCTGGAACTCATCAGTCTGGACAGTTTGGCCAGCCTCTGTCCATCCCTGCCCCACATCCATGGTCTTCTCTCCCCAGCCACCTCTTTGGGGCTTTTCCCTAGGTCACCACCTCCAAACCAGCTGGAATTCCACAGGCTGAGCTCCATCTCCTTCTGACACTGTCATTTTTCAGTCCCCACCATCAACTGCAGTCCTTGCAGATTGTGGTGGCACAAAGTAATTTTGTACTGCTGCTCATCTCCTCACCTTTTACAGCCAGGCCTGCCTGTGGGCTGACACTCGTGGTGTGCTCTTCCCTTGAGCACTGCTGTGTCCCCCAAATGTCACCCTTCAGGAAAGAGCATCCAGAGCACTGCAGGACAGTCAGTGCCTACAATTCCTTCAGCTGAGGAGGAATGACTCCATACACCTGGACAGGCTGGGGCTGACCTGCTGGAAAGCAGCTTGGCAGAGAAGAGCCTGAGCTCCAGGAGGAAATGAAGCTGATGGTGAGCCAGCAGTGTGCCCTGGCAGCAGGAGAGGTGACAGCAGCTGGGGCTGTTGGAGAATGAGCACTGCCAGCAGCTCGAGGAAGGTGAATGAATCCTGCCCCTCTGCCCAGCACTGTGAGACTGCCTCAGTCCATCACTGGGTCCAGTGCTAGAACCCCAGTACAAGAAAGACCTGGACTTACTGGAGCAGGTCTAAGGAAAGGCCACAAAGATGATTGAGGGACTGGAATATGTCTTGTATGAGGAGAGACTGCACGAGCTGGGACTATTCAGCCTGGAGAAGTCTCTCAAGTATCTGATCCATGCGTATAAACACCCAGTGGCAGGGAGTAAACTTTTTTTATGTTTAAACAGACTTTCCTATATTTCAGTTTGTGCCTTTTGCCTCCTGCCCTCTCACTGACACTGTTGAGAGGGCAGAAGATAAAAGGCACAGATTGAAATATAGGAAAGTCTGTTTAAACATTTAAAAAGTTTAGTCTCAAAATGATCAAACACTAGAAAAGGTTGTCCACAGAATGTGTGGAGATATCCTTCAAACTATTCAAAACCAAACTGGACATCAGACAGCAGCCTCAGACAATGGCTCTGAGCAAACCTCAGGAGGCTCCTGCCAGCCTCAGTGACTGTGAGCAAGGCCATCACCGTGGGCTCTAACTCAAAACCAGCTCACAGCATCAGCCTCTCTGGCACTTGCAGCTGGCAGCTACCACAGGCAAACAGCTCCCACCACCTTTGCTTTGTGGCTCTCTTCACACAGGTCTTTCCTTTTCTCACCTGCAGTGACCCTCCTGTCCCTTCCACACTGTGACCCAAAAAGCCACTGCAGCATTTCGTGTCACTCTGCTTCCCTGCCCCTTCCTCCACAGCATCTCACAAATGCCAGATGCTATCCAAGGGTCTTATCAGCCTGTGGTTCAGAGATATCTGACGTGGCTCACACTCCTTGTTCCTGCTGTGATGGGCACACCCAGGCCTTTGGATGCCTGTTTGCCTCCTGAGGGCTGTGATCAGCACGCACATCTCTGTGGGTACGGGATGGCTGCAAGCTGCAGAAGCCTTGTGGTGGAGCAGGGTGGGCCTTATCTCCAGGATCCTGTGCCTGGTGCTCTCCCTGCACAGCCCTGTGTGACAGCTGTGCTGCAGTGCTTCCTTTGCCTGGTGCCACCCCGTGCCTCCTGAGCCAGGCACATGTGGGCATCCTGCCTTCCTTCACTCACATGGCAGTGCCTGGCAGCATGAGCTCCAGCAGCTTCTTCTCTTCTCCCACAGCTCCCACAGCCAGGACAGCACCAACCCTGCTGGTTGAAGAGCAGCCAAGCACCAGTGCATCACTGGAGCAGCCAAGCACCAGTGCATCACTGCAACACAGCAGTGCAACAGTTGGCCAGGAACCGAGCTGAGTGTGCAGGGAACACACCCCCCCTAGCAGCTGATTACTGGCACCAATTAACAGCCCACTGCTGAGCCCTTTGGGGTTTGCAGCTCTGCCTGCCCCCTGCACTTCTGTCAATGCAGAGTTGAATAGTGGAGCCCATCCCATGTGGGATGCCCAGGCCTTGGTTTAGTTGCCAGGTGAAGCTCTCAAGGGTTTGGCTGTACCTGTGCTCAAGCAGGGGTGCAGGCCAGAGCCCCATCATCACCCCCTCCTGCTCCATCCCTGCCCAGGCACCAAACCCAACCCAAGGCACCATTTGAGTGCAGCATTTGAGGAGGGTTGGGAGGCTTTCCTGCACCACTTGTTAAGCTGCTCTGTGTGCCCACATCCATGCCCAGAGCTTGCAAGCACAACTCAACATTCAGGTGTACCTCTAGCTGCATGGGGCACTCCAGACCAGATATTGCACCTTCCTGGCTGTACTTAGCTTAGACTTCAGCAGGGCATTTCAAATCCCCCCTGAGCTGAACATCTCTGTTAGTGTTAGCCATAGAACACACCCTCTCAGAAAGTGCAGAGCAGTGAGGCTCACTGTGAGCTAGTGCCACCATTGATTTGGCCAGGAGGTTGGCATGAAAACCTGGCTGATGTGAAACCTGCTCTTACGCAGGAGGAGGAGGTGCTATGGAAACCTTCAAGTACAGGGAGCTGCTGGTGCCAGGCAGGTCCTGCACAGACCCTGCGTGCCCTGCCTCGGGGGGCACCTGCTGCTGGCTGTGTCACCTCAAATCTGCAGGTAACATCACTTTGTTCCTCCTCTCTTGCTGGGTGTGAAGTGCTGAACAGGGTCCTGCTGTGCCTGGGGGAGGCAGAGGGGGCTTTCAGCATGGTTTCTGCAGGGCTGCAAGGGCCCTGCAAGGCAGGAGTCCAGGGAGCAGGTTGTGATCTCTGAGCCTTTCAGTTTCTCTTCTTACTCCAAAGTATTCTCTGGGTACTTTAACTGGAATATCACAGCAGCTGAGAACTGGAAGCTAAGTCATCCCAATATAGTAAATGTGTGATTCTAATTTTTTTTTTTTTTTTTTTTTTTTTTTTTTTTTGTCTAAGAGAACCCCTTCCAGTGTCTATCAAAGCAGATCATTGTTAGGGCAACCACATTATAGCTTTCAAGGGATGCAGTGATAGATGAGCCTGAAAGAACACAGGTTTCAAAAAAGAAGAGAAAAAACTGCTGTGCTTTAGATCCCTGGATTTGAGAGAGGTGTGAACAACAGCAGCAAGGTTGGAGCAGGCAGTTTGCACATTCCTTTATGCTATTTGGAAACAGAGAGGAAAATCTCCTCACTTCAGTACCATGGCAGGACCCTGACTGGGTGTCCTCTGCCATAGGAACAGTTTGCCTGCTCATTCTTTCTGGCCATGCTTCCCCCAGCCCAGCTCTTGCCCAAGACAGGCCAGCAGTGCCATGGGGACATTGCAACCTCTGGGAAGTGCTGCCCTGTCCAGGTCTGTTCTCGTACCTGTGCTACATCTTCACTGAATATTTGCTGAGAGCTGCCCATTCCATTTATAGGAATGTTGGTGACAGTCAGGGCTGCTGTCATGGAGGTGGCAGGTCTGAGGGCAGCTGTTGCAGAAGATGCTGTGCTGTACCAAATTTCACCCCCATTTTCCTTCTTGCTCTCCCTCTGCTCAGTTCCAGGTTCCTTCCCTTGCCCATCAGGGCTCCCATGCTGTCCTCAGCCATTTCACCCACCATATTCACCCTTCAGCCCTTGGTGCCTGCCCACTTCTGAGCTCTCCCCAGAAGGAAGGAGGAGGATTTTCCATGCAAGACTCCCCCTTTGGAGCAGCTGCTTTCCCACTGGAAAAACACTGAATGCAGCAGCCACAGTGCTGCGGCAACACCCCCTGTGCCTTCAGCCTCTGCCTTGCATCTCTTCCTCCAGCGTCTCTGTTCAGGGTCTGGCAGAAGCCTTCTGCTTCTTGAGCTGCTGGAGGAAAAGAGCCCAGCCAGGCCTTGCTCCCTAGATTCACAGCTTCAGTGCTGGGGGACACTGCTGGCCAGCTCTCCCCAGCCTGTGGTGGGGGTAGCAGGACACCCTGCACAGTACTGCTGACCTTGTCTGTTGAGCCCCAGCCCATTCTGGGTCTTCCAGCAGCAGCAAGATGCTGTTTCACAGCTGTCTCCATCCTTTTGTCACAGCTGTAAGTTGCTGCCTAGCCCCTGTGATGCTGCAGGCATTTCACCTACCCCACATGAAGCCTTTCCAGCAGCCACAGGATGCTGGCTGGTCAAGCTGTGTCTCGTTAAAGATATTTTTTGCTCAGTCATACCCTATCAGTGCTTTTTGGCCTACTTTAAACCCTCTACTCATTTCCTCCATCCTCCTCCCAGCCTCTGAACTGCCTTGTGGCCAGGAGCCCTGCTGCTGGGCCAGGTCTCCAGCTCCAAAGGCAGTGTTGGCCAGAGCCCTGTGATGCTGCAGAGCCCAGCAGCGTGGTTTGCCCTTGCTGCACATCTGCAGAGGCTGCTGCTGGCATTGCAGACCAAGATTGCATCCCAGCATTGCTGCTGGTAGACCAGTGCAGTGAAAAGAAACCTGGGCATCAGTGCAGACCTCTGCCCTGTGCCATAACCAGTGACCACAACCACTGGCAGTGCCCTGCTGCTACTTTCCATAATTCAGAGAGGTTTTCCTCGGGTGTCCCCTGCCTCTCAGGGTACAGGCAGTGAGCAGCAAGCCTCTGTTGGGAAACCCAGACCTGAGCATACAAGAGCTGTGCAGCAGTCACATCAGTGTCTGCTATTGCCCATGGCACTCACACATCCCCCCTGCAGCTGTGTATTTTTGAGTCTCTTTAGAACTGAATTCTGATTTGCAGGCACATTCACCAACTGGCCACAAGATCTGCAGTGCAGATGGAGGCAAATAACTGCATAACAGGCAGATGGGTGTCCCTTCCCACATACCTGCAAGATATGGGATTTCACCAGATCCCTCCCCACTTCTCTCTCCTGTTAGAGTGGCAAAACAACTGATTTTACATTGAAAAGTTGTTTGTTTTTGTTTTCTGAAGTCATTTAGATGCAAGCAGAAGTGATAGATACTCAGAATCACCGGTTCAGAGAATTGTTCCATGTGCATGTCACATGAAGCCACTTTGCACAGGATGGGCTCTGATGAGAGATGATTTTTATCAACCCATGAACTCACAGTCTTCACTAATATTCTTGCAAAACATCTTGCAGCCAGTGTGACAGAGGCTCAACAGCTACTACTTGTAACCTGGATTTCTGAGGGTGGCTGGATGCCTGCCTGGAGCAGGAGCCATCTAATTCAGCCCTAAAAGCAAGCTCCTTGTTCTGAAGTGGTGTTCTCTCTTCCAGATATGGCTTTCTGCTTTGCATCTGCAGACTCATACTCTCTCTGGGAACAAATGGGCTTAAAACCAGGTTAATCCTTCCAATGCTCCATTCCCCTCCTGGTGAGGTAGAGAGCAGCATATCTCATTCTCTCTCTCTTAGGGTTTCAAGCATGCCTTTGGGAGAGCAGGAATGCAGATTTGGCTGTTTTCCTCAGCTTGGACAAGGAGCTCCAGGTTCACAAGGCAGTGCAAAGGCTCAGAAACCTTCCCAGTTAGAGCCAGAGCATGAGGATTTCTATCAAGTGACGTCTTCACTCCCAGTCTGAATCCAAAACCAGGAGAACTGACCGAAGAGCTTTTGCTCATGGACTGTGCTGGGCTTTAGTTTTGGTTGCTGCAATCCCTGCCTAGCTCAGCACCAAGCTAAGAGAATTTTACATCATTTGCACAGCCTGGCTTGAGGAGTTAGTGTTCACATTGTCACAGGATGTGCCCATGACCTATGTGGGCCCTTCTAAATGCCATGTTGCCTCCTGCCCTCACACACTTTAAGATCTCCCTATTTAATAAAGGCTTTCTGCCATGTCCTATTGGAATTGTACCCTGAAACACTTATAAACTGAGTGAACATAAACAAACTTCACAAAGGATGACACAAGGCTGACTGACAAAGACAGCTCTGTAAAGCTCCAAGTCACATTTTTAACAAAGGACATATGTGTTATATGTGCTTTTTTTACAACTACTAAGAGGTCTTACCATGTCTTTTCCTATTTCAGGTCTCAGAACATCATACAATACCTGTAACTCAGGACAATGAATGTGTCCAACAACTGCAGCACCACAAATCTAGAACTGCATCACCATGTTCGCCTCATTGAACTTGCTCTGTATAGCTTCATTTTCTTTTTTGGAGCACTATTTAATGTCCTTGCCTTCTGGGTGTTCTCCTGCAAGATGAAGAAGTGGACAGAAACCAGGGTGTATGTAATGAATTTAGTGTTTGCAGATTTCTCTGTCATCTGCACCTTGCCTTCCATGGTTTATTTGCTGTGGAATGAGTCAGCCCGAGGGCAGCTGTGCCAGTTTACAGAGATGATGTATTTTATCAACATGTTAGTGAGCATCTACATCATCTCATTCATCTCCATGGATCGGTACATTGCCATAAAGCACCCTTTGAGGGCCAGGACCTTCAGGTCCCCGACAAAGGCTGCGCTCATCTGTGGGCTCCTGTGGCTCTTGGTGATCAGCAGTGCCACCATCCAGCTGTGGCAGAGACACTCAGCTCTCTGCTTCCAGACCCACAGCCCCACGCCTGCTGCTCTCAGCCTGCTGACCATTTTCTTTGTTTTCATTCTCCCATTAGCAATCTTGACCTTCTGCTCCACAGAAGTCATCAGGAACCTCAAGAAACATCTGAACACGAACTCAGCGGAGGAGAAATCCATCCAGAAAGCTGTACACATTATTTATGCAAATCTGATTGTATTTCTGATCTGTTTTCTGCCAGCCTGCCTTGGGCTGCTTGCCACGTTCATCATGGAGAGAGTTGGAGTTACCTGTTTCCTGCTCTGTGTCATGAACAACTTCTCCTCCGTAGTGAGGTGCATTGCCACATCCAACTGCTGCCTCGACAGTGTCTGCTACTACTTTGTCACCAAGGAGTTCCATGAAGCCTTTCTGTGGCCCAAAGCCAGCACTCAAAAACCAGAGACAACCCACCCCTTGCAGATAGAGACTTGCTAAAGGAAAAGGGGGAACAAAACCCACCCACAACATTTGCAACACAGAGAGGAAATACAGATTCACGGCTATTGGGATAAGTTTAAGTTTCTCTTTTTCTCTAGCAAATTCTTTGTTAGGTTTAGAAATTTGTACTCTATGTTTTTACTAAACAAATAGGTCACAGAGATGTGTAGAAGTGTGTGTGTAACTGCTTGTTGTTAACATGCCTCCATTCCACCCTCCAGCACCCACTTGTTTCTCTCAAAGGAAGACAGGTGAGCCATGATTCTCTTTTAGTTCCTTCTGCAGCTAAAATCTATTGATCCTTCTTGCCAACATGTACAGATGTACATATCATATTTTACCTCATTGTGCATTTCAGGTTGTCTGCATTATTAAACTAATCCAGTTTACATTTATCCCATTCCTTTGGAAGGTAGAGTGGCTGTTCAGGAGGTTCTGGCATATTATCAAGTACATGTCCCTACAAAACAGCCTAGGCTGTCCTGACCTTCTTCCCCTTCATCTCAACAGGCCAGACAGGTGTGAAGGAGCACTTTTGGGATGAAAGCAACACTTGTCAGTCCAGATCTCAGAGCTGAGTCCTCCTTCCCTGCAGAGTCCTGGCCCAGAGACACCTCCCCAGAGCAGCCATCCCTCCCTCCAGGGCTGTTCCTCTCACACAGCAAAGCCATTTGACTGCTGCCTCGGCAATTGCCACCCTTTTGCTGTGCCCTGGTTTGTGTTGTGGCACCAGGCTCACCCCCAGGGTCACCACAGCTCAGGCTCAGAGAATTCTCTGCAGGTGAACCCAGCTGGGGCAGGGTGTCCACAGCCTGCCCACATTGACACCCCTAACATTTCCATCAGGGAAGTGTGTTTTTCCATGAGTCAACAGCCTAGAAAAGTCAAGGGAGAGAGGAAGTCAATAAATGCTTCCTAGAAGAGGGCTTTTTTTTTTAACTTTCTGAATGTTAAAAAACCCTCCAAATGGCACTGAGCTCTGCCCCAGCAATGTTCAGTGTTCCACCACACAGTGTGGGAGAGCCTTTCCTGCCCACAAACACATCTTCCCCTGTGACCTACATGTGCCCTCAGTGAGCCCACAGCCACCCCTCACATGCTCTTGTCACCTTTGAGAATAGGAGCTCCTGTGCTGGTTTTGCACAGCCTGGTTTTTGGTGGGTGGGGGCACAGAGGTGACTGCTCTGAGAAGTTGCCAGAAGCTTCCACCAAGTCTGGCAGAGCCAGTCCCTGATGGCTCTGAGGATGGATTTGCTGCTAGCCAAGGCTGGGCCAATGAGAGAGGCTGGTAACACCTCTGTCATAACACGTTTAAGAAGAAAATTAAAAAAAAAAGAGGGACACACTGTTAATTCCAGCCAGAGAAGAGGATGAGGAGGTGAGAACATGTGAGGGAAACTACATGGGGACACCGAGGGCAGTGGGGAAGGAGGGGCAGGAGATGTTTCAGGGTCCAGAGCTGAGATTCCTCTGCAGGCTGTGGTGAGACCATGGTGGAGCAGCTGTGTCCTGCAGCCCCTGGGGATCCACAGGGATGCAGAGATCCACCCACAGCCCAGGGAGATCCACAGGGATGCAGAGATCCACCCACAGCCCCTGGGGATCCACAGGGATGCAGAGATCCACCCACAGCCCCTGGGGATCCATGGGGGATGCAGAGATCCACCCACAGCTCCTGGGGATCCATGGGGATGCAGAGATCCACCCACAGCTCCTGGGGATCCATGGGGGATGCAGAGATCCACCCACAGCTCCTGGGGATCCATGGGGATGCAGAGATCCACCCACAGCCCCTGGGGATCCATGGGGGATGCAGAGATCCACCCACAGCCCCTGGGGATCCACAGGGATGCAGAGATCCACCCACAGCCCCTGGGGATCCACAGGGATGCAGAGATCCACCCACAGCCCGTGGTGGAGGTGCCCACACCAGAGCAGGGGAATCCTGGAGCAGCTGTGACCCCATGGGAGCCTGTGGAGAGAGGGGCCCTGCTCCCAGGCTGGAGCAGCCTGTCCTTGGAGCACTGACAGTGGGACAGTGACCCACACCACAGCAGTTTGGGAGCTGTGGGAGGGACTCACATTGCAGTTTTGGGTGAATTGCTGCTTGTGAGAGTGGACCCACTCTGGAGAAGTTCACAGAGGGCTGTCTCTCGTGGGAGGGACCCCACGGTCTCACAGGGAAGAGAAAGAAAATCTTGGTGATGAACTGACCAAAACTCCATGCCCTGTCTCCCTGCAGTATTGGCAGGAAACAGGGAGGGGTTGGGAGAAGAGATGCTTTAAGGGTTTACTTTGCTTCTTATTACTTTACTTCTTATTATTCCTAACAAAATCTTATAATTTTGTTAGTAATAAACTCACTTTGGGTCTCTAAGGTGAGCCTGTTTTGCTCTTGGAGTGTTTCTTCCCAGTCCTTACCTCAACTCATGAACCCTTTGTTAAATTTTCCTCTCCTCAGCCTGGCTGTGGCAGGGGAGGGCGAGTGGGCAGCTCTGGTGGGTGCCTGGCATTTGGCCAGTGCCAAACCATGACAGCTCCAAAGATAAGAATGAATGGGACAAATCCTGAGGGAGTCGGTCTGCCTCCTGTCAGCTGGCTCCCAGAGACGGCATTGCAACTGCTGTAGGCAGTGGGCAGCAAAATCCGTCCAGATGTCTGTGAAATGCCACTGGGGCACGCTCCTAACCGTGTTCCTGATGCTCCCAGCCCCTCACTGCCACCGGGGCACGCTCCTAACCGTGTTCCTGATGCTCCCAGCCCCTCACTGCCACACTGCCGGGCGGTGGCTGTCATCACCCGGCCTCCCAGTGCTGATGAGCAGAGCTCCACTCCTGGCTGCTGAGCAGAGGGTGAGCCAGCCCAGCATCTGTCACCCTGCCATGACAGCAGCACTCTGGGTCCCTGTGCTCACTGTCACCCACTGCCCCTCGGAAAGGTCCCTGTCCCCTCCCGGCACCCTCTGCCACCGCCCCAGAGGCTGCACAGCCCGCCGGGCGCCCTGGGGACCCTTCTGCTGCCAAAAGGGCAATTTGCAACCATTACGGGCTTTATTTCAGAAATTGTTTTCCCACGACTGAAAAGATTAAATTTTAATTGCCGGGTTTGTGAGGCCGGGAGGGGGGATGGCAAAACTGAGGGTGAAGCTTTGAGCTGCTGGGACTGACAGCAGAGGGCACCGGAGACTCCGGCTCAGCAAAAGCAGGCGATAAATGAAGCGCAGGAGGAGCGCAGGAGTTCATTGCTGGTTCGGCGGCGCTGGGACAGCCGTGCCCTGCTCTGACACCTGTGGCCACCACGGGTCTCCTTCCCTGCCGGGACCTGCGTGCGCCCCGCAGCCTTCCCAAGGACCAGCCTCACATGGAGCAGGTAAAGGCTTTTCACTGTCCCACGGTGGTGCCCTGCTCTGCCCTTCAGGGTGTGCTTCCTCACCTCCTCGTGCCAGCATGTGGCTCAGTCAGTGCCTGCTTTCCTCCTGCTTCCACAGCTGTGCTGCTCTCTGTTCTGCAGCTGCACCCCATCCACAGAGGTCTTTTCCCCTCCTGCAGTTTCCATCAGTGCTGCCTCCAGTGTGGGGACACCTGGGAGCTGCCACCAGCTCAGTGCTTGCATGGGGGCTCGTGGGGCTGGGATGTCCAGCTGCTCCTCAGGCCAGTGATATGCAGGCAGGGTGGCTTTTTCACTGCACGGTGACCACAACAGGCTGCCAGGGAACAGCTGCAGCATAGGCTGAAACCACAGAGTAGCCAAAACCTATGAGGCTGAAAGCCCAAGGGCACTGGGACACCGGCTGTAAGTTAGTTCCTCCATGAATTCCACCCTAAAAATGATTGTACACCTGTGCTTCAGTATTGCCATACCAGTTCTTGTGCTAGGGTAGGCGTTGTGCTTTCTTCTGGGGTTGCCAGATCTGGCTCCCAGTCTTGGACACTAAAAACTGTCCACTTACTTCATGCAATCATGTATTTTCACTACAATTTACATGAAGAAGATAGTCTAAGTTCTCAGATTCATATTTTCTGCCCTAGCAAAATTTTGACTTCCTGCCTTGGAAGGATGAGATCAGACACATCTCACTTTCCCTTCTTTCTCTGGAGGTCTGTTATCTGCCAGGGCTGCTGGTACCCCTGCTGAGCTGTTCCTGCCAAGCAGAGAAATGGATTTGTGTTTGGGGACACTCACCCACCCATCAGTCTGCAGCAGCATTCCCACTGCCCCTGGGAGCAAAGCCACTGGGCTGGAAGGGCTCAAGCCCTGAGGATGCTCCCAGGTCTGGCAGGACACAGAGCAAACCCATGGGGTGGCTCCAGCAGCCACACAAGGGCTTTGATGGCTGAGGGACTGATGGTGCTGGTGAGCCACTGGACCCCTCCAGAGGCTGCCCCCATGAGGAGCTGCAGGGACACGAGAGGGGCACAGCTGCAGGACACTGTCACTGGGCTCAGCCTCATGCCTGCACTCTTTCCTTGCAGGGACAGCCCAACACGCACAACTGCACTGACAGAAATTCACATGATGGCATTGTACTGCTTCACATGGTTCTCTACATCCCAGCGTTCACTCTGGGG
This sequence comes from Catharus ustulatus, assembly GCF_009819885.2. Lineage (NCBI taxonomy): Eukaryota > Metazoa > Chordata > Aves > Passeriformes > Turdidae > Catharus > Catharus ustulatus. The sequence goes on along the minus strand of NC_046230.1, from coordinate 1,429,570 downwards.
ATCCCACTGAATGCAATTGCCTTCTGGGTCTTCTGCAGCAAAATCAAGAGGTGGACAGAGACCAAGGTGTACATGATCAACCTCATCGTGGCAGACAGTTTCCTGATCTTCACCCTGCCTTTCCTGCTGTATTTTACCAAGTACAAACATCCTGTAGATGGGCTGTGTTTAACCATACAAAACATCTATTTTACAAACATGCCTATGAGCATCCTCATCATCACCCTGATTGCGATTGATCGATACATTGCAATCAAGTTCCCTCTAAAAGCAAAGATTCTTCGGTCCCCATGGAAATCAGCTTCTGTCTGTGGCTTGCTTTGGATAACACTGATACTTTTTTCCAGTTTGTATCGCGCACTTTACAGTAAGCGGGTAGGTTGTTGCTTTCAGAAAGAATCTCTTCAACCCAGGTATTCTTCTGTATTCTTCAGTATTGGTGGTTTTTTTCTTCCCTTAGGGATTGTGACTTTTTGCTCACTACAAGTCATCAAATGTCTAAAAGAGAAGATGGCCACAAGCCCTCATGAGACAAAATTATTCCAGAAGGCTGTGCATATTGTTTCAGTGAATTTGTGTGTGTTTGTTGTCTGTTTCTTACCTTTTCACATCTCACTGCTCTTGCGATTTGCAGTGGAAGCTGCTGGAGCTCATTCTCTGATGCCAGGAGTTTTAACCTTTATTAAGGTCTCTTCATCCTTAGCAAATTGTAACTGCTGTCTGGATGCATTTTGCTATTATTTCGCAGCCAAGGAATTTCCAGAGTTTTCTTCTATGTTCCCCAAGTGTGTATTCATGAGGTCCAAGATGAACCCAAGCGAGGAGTCACAGCCATCCATGGACGAAGTGATGGCATAAACAAGGTGTGGTGCATAGCAGGTGTTGAGTGCCACAATGCTGCTCGAGTTTGGGGCACAGGGAATGGAACCACCTACAGTGTTTGCAATCATTGTATGTACAGGCATATCTACAAAAAGGGGCAAACCCCTCCAAAGGGTCTGATGTTAACTTGAATTTTGTCCTGCTGTTCTCAGTGACTTGATTCCAGCTGTGTCTTGTGTCATTGCATCGCAGCCCCAGGTGCCTCCTGGTGACATTATGTCTTGGTTGGCTTCATGGTCCCTCACTTTCAGTGTCTTCTGACTTGTAAACCTCTAAAAATTTTCCTCCTGGGACTGTAAGCTCATGTAAACTTAGGGGCAATGAACTTCCTTAGTGACAACTGACATTCAGTTCCCTTACAAGTCTGTCCCCATGCAGTCACTCTCGTTCAGACCATAGTCTGAAACCACTTGCTAGACCTTGGTCAAACAAGCACGCAAAGGACTGTTCCCAGCACGGAAGGTGTCCCTATCCAAACATTAGATCCACCTGCCTTGTGTCAGTTCTTTGGCAGACAACACAATGGAAGCTGCAGTGAGCAACTGTGCCGTAGAAAGAGATGAAACTACTCAGGTCATTGAGCTGACAATTCATGTCCCAAGTTCCCTCCCTGGTGTATTTTCTAATCCTCTGGTATTACTGATATTTCACTGCAAGCAGATCAAGTAACCTGAGTGTATATGTGACCAGATTAACTATTGCACATAATTTAGAAGGCAGAATGAGGGCTAAACCATCTCTTCAAAGACAGGAAAAGATATTTGAGACAAATAGTGCCTGATCTTAACAACCATCTATTGCTTAAGAAGATGTGTGATTGTGTCACTCCTGTAGCCATCAACAAATATGCTGCAATTAACTACCCTCAGAAAGCAAGAGACTCCTTGACAGACACCTCTTACAATCCAGGCACGTGGTTTTCAGCAAGGAAAAACACTTCTACTTCAGCACAGAGGACTTTCAAAAACACTTTTGGACCCAGTAGTCCCTTCTGAGACCTTGCATCTCATTGCTTATAATGAATGACTGTTCCAAAAAGATAACTATGTGATTTTTTTTATTATTTTGAAAAAAGAGATGAAGATTCATATCAACCTGTTAAGCTACTGTTAAGCTAGAAAGCAAACAACTTGCTTGTTTTTGCAGATTCAGTCATGCTCATGTTTTCTCCCAGTTAGCGTGGAGAACTTGTTCAATTTCCAATGGGCTCCAAATAGATCATCCACTCTGAAATACAGAACAGGAATGCTTGTAATCATGTGGCCTCACATACAGATCTCATAATTGTTCCTTTTTCTCATTGTAAAGGGGAGATGAGTTGACTTCCCAATCCCTGTCATCATTAAGATTTTTTGCTGTTTCCACTGCATGTTATGAAAACAAACAAAAAAAATCCATACTTTTGCAAGTGAAAATAAAGGTGTGTCATAGTGTTGGGGGTTGGGGGAGTTTTTCACTCTTTCCCTCGATGCAGAAATTTTTCCCATTATCATGCTAAGAAAGCTGACCGGGCAGCTCCCTTAGCTTTTAATTGCTCAAAACAAAAGGGAGGGGTGGGGGTGGATGGTCATGGGTTGCTTTGTCCTTCTGGGGGCACACTCTCTCTCCGGCCCGAACGCGGAGGAGAGAGGTTCTTTTTCTCCGTGGTAGAATCTGCCCTGCAGCCCGGCCCTGCTACAGCCTCCTGCTTCTGAGAGCAGCGCTGAGAACCGGGACGCAAACGGTGAGCGGAGTTTCCTTCACCCTTCTCCCACCTGGGACAGCCCTGCCGCTGCTGCCTCACCTCTCTGCTCCTGCGGCTGCTGCGACTGAGAGGAGTCCGCCCTGCCCAGCTCTCCATCGGGACTGTGCAGAGGAGAAGAGTGCCAGTGACTGGAAAAGGGACCAAGACTGAGTTTTGTTCTGTTTTGTCACTGATTTTTTCATAGCTGATGTTGTTCTTGTTTGTCTTGTAGCTATATCAGTAAAGAACTGTTATTCCTAAACACATATCTTTGCCTGAGAGCCCCTTAATTTCCAAACTGTAGTAAACTGAGAGGGAGGAGATTTTCACTCTCCATTTTAGGAAAAGCTCCTGCCTTTTTTCCTGGCAATACTGTCCCCTAAACCAGGACAGATTTTGGCACTCAGTGTGGGGCAGGAAAAGAGGGTAAAAAAAAAGGAATAACAGTTCTTCAGTTGCCTAAGATTGTCTTTTTGTGTGCTAGCAACATGTGGTCCAGTTTAACCTGGTTTGGGCTGCACATGTTCACACATGTATCTCTCCCATGGGCCCTTGGCCCAGTCAGGACAGGACCAGAGGTGAAGAATGTGCTTTATTCTGCAGCCGGGAACCATGGTCCCAAATTGCCCTGGGATTTTGGAGATAATTACAAACTGGCCAGAAGGTGAAAACTTTGGTCTCACTGATGAAGAGGAGCAGGAACAAGTGAGCTGTGCTGAGGAAGCCCCACCGTATAACCAACTGCCAGCAGATGGAACATGCTACGCTCTTTTCACCGACGGCTCCTGCCGCGTCGTGGGGATGAACTGGAAGTGGAAAGCAGCCGTATGGAGCCCCACACGACAGGTTGCACAAGCTACTGAAGGAGAAGGTGGATCAAGTCAACTTGCTGAACTCAAAACTGTTCAGCTGGCCCTGGACATTGCTGAAAGAGAGAAGTGGCCAAAGCTCTACCTTTATACTGACTCATGGATGGTAGCCAATGCTCTGTGGGGTTGGCTGGAAAGGTGGAAAAAGGCAAACTGGCAATGTAGGGGAAAACCAATCTGGGCTGCTGATGAGTGGAAAGACATTGCCACTCGGGTAGAGAAGCTACCTGTGAAAGTTCGTCACGTGGATGCCCATGTCCCCAAGAGTCGGGCTAATGAGGAACACCGACACAACGAGCAGGTAGATCAGGCCTCAAAGATAGAGGTGTCACAAATAGACCTGGATTGGCAACACAAGGGAGAATTGTTCCTGGCTCGATGGGCCCATGACGCCTCAGGTCATCAGGGCAGAGATGCCACATATAAGTGGGCACGAGACCGAGGGGTGGATCTAACCATGGACAGTATCTCTCAGGTTATCCATGACTGTGAGACATGCGCTGCCATCAAACAAGCCAAGCAGGTCAAGCCTCTCTAGTATGGTGGGCGTTGATCCAAATATAAGTACGGGGAGGCCTGGCAGATTGACTACATCACACTGCCTCAGACCCGCCAAGGCAAGCGCTACGTGCTGACCATGGTGGAAGCCACCACCGGATGGTTGGAGACCTACCCTGTGCCTCATGCCACTGCTCGGAACACCATCCTGGGCCTTGAGAAACAGGTCCTTTGGAGGCATGGCACCCCTGAGAGAATTGAGTCAGACAATGGGACTCATTTCAAGAACAGCCTCATAAACAGCTGGGCTAGGGAACACGGCATTGAGTGGGCGTACCACATCCCCTACCATGCACCAGCAGCTGGGAAGGTCGAACGGTGCAACGGCCTGCTTAAAACCACCTTGAAGGCACTTGGTGAGGGGACTTTCAAGAACTGGGAAAGTAATCTACCAAAGGCCACATGGTTAGTGAATACCCGAGGTTCCACTAACCGAGCAGGCCCTGCCCAATCTGAGCTCTTGGGAACACCAGATGGGGATAAGGTTCCAGTGGTACACATGAGAGGTATGCTAGGGAAAAATGTTTGGGTGAACTCTGCCTCCAGCAAAGACAATCCTGTCCATGGGGTGGTTTTCGCTCAAGGACCAGGTTGTACCTGGTGGGTGATGCAAAAGGATGGAGAAACTCGATGCATACCCCAAGGAGACCTTGTTCTAGGGTGAACTATCTATGATACTGTGTCTGTAACTGCATGTATGTATATAATTTAAAGGTTCCAATTTGATGTAGTATGTTAGCATGGGAAAAATTTGGGGTGGATAATGTTGGGGGTTGGGGGAGTTTTTTACTCTTTGCCTCGATGCAGAAATTTTTCCCATTATCATGCTATGAAAGCTGACCGGGCAGCTCCCTTAGCTTTTAATTGCTCAAAACAAAAGGGAGGGGTGGGGGTGGATGGTCATGGGTTGCTTTGTCCTTCCGGGGGCACACTCTCTCGCCAGCCCGAACGCGGAGGAGAGAGGTTCTTTTTCTCCGTGGTAGAATCTGCCCTGCAGCCCGGCCCTGCTACAGCCTCCTGCTTCTGAGAGCAGCGCTGAGAACCGGGACGCAAACGGTGAGCGGAGTTTCCTTCACCCTTCTCCCACCTGGGACAGCCCTGCTGCTGCTGCCTCACTCCCCCTGCTCCTGCGGCTGCTGCGACTGCGGAGGCCGCTCTGCCCCGCTCTCCACCGGGACCGTGTGGAGGAGAAGAGTGCCTGTGACTGGAAAAGGGACCAAGACTGAGTTTTGTTCTGTTTTGTCACTGATTTTCCATAGCTGATGTTGTTCTTGTTTGTCTTATTGCTATATCAGTAAAGAACTGTTATTCCTAAACCCATACCTTTGCCTGAGAGCCCCTTAATTTCCAAATAAAACTGAAACTGTAAGGGAACAGTAAACTGAAAGGGAGGAGATTTTCACTCTCCATTTTAAGAAAAGCTCTTGCCTTTTTTCCTGGCAATACTGTCTCCTAAACCAGAACACATAGCAATATATCTATAAATAAATATTTATATATTACCATCATACATCAGAATCCTCTACCCTTAATGCTAAACCTATACTGGAGACTGGGAGAAAATACATTGCTACCGAGATATAAGATCTGCCTTACAGCAGGGTATTTAACTGTGAAATATAAAGATGGGCAAGGAACTTTCTACCTTGGATAAAATTATTATCTGGTTTATATGTCAAGTTTAGGATGAGTTTCTGGCATTCTCCTTCAGTCTGAACAATGCCTCAGCTCCCTGAGTGCTCCCAGGAGATGGACCAGACAGGTTATCAGACCCGGGTCCACAACAAACTACTGGCCACCATCCAGCACTGCAATAGCAATCCAGGAGGATGGCAACATACATAACCCCAAATCTTTTCCATTTCCTAGCGGAAGAGTCTGGGAAATGGTGCTGGGGACCACCCACAGCTGCCAAAGTCCATCAGCTGCCCCAAACAGCAAGGCTGAACCACTGCATTTTACCAACATTTCTGCAAGATACAACTTTCCTGTCCCTTAAAAGAAAAAATGCTAATAATTATTTCCACTTCAGGCTTGAGAAAGAGAGGAAAGAAAAACCCACAAGGAAAAGCCTACAAAGTAATTCAGAATCTTGCTTTTATGTGAGTGAGTGACTGAGTAGCCATCAGATACGGTATTTTTGGCCCTCCTATGCATGGAAGGCAGGGGCTGGCATGAGACAATATTTTGCTGTTTGGTGGCATGTGGGCAGGTGTGAAACCTGAGTTCTTACCAGACGTTTGAGCTCCAGGGGGCTGAAGGACACATCCTGGGGAGCTGTGGGCTGGGTGCTGCTTCCAGGTGTTGGAGGCATCTCTGATCCTGCCTCCTTGGTGAAGCACGGCTGTTTCAGCGGTGAGCACTGCCCAGCAGCCTCCACGGAGCTCCACAAGCACTGAGGCAGCATCAGGCAGTTGGGAAGCATGGGATTTTCCATGCCCTGTCCAGCTGGTCCCTGGTGCTGCTGATGCCTTAGGATTTTAGCTTTTCTATTTTTCATATATATGTAATCCTGCAATTCTTTAGTGTAGAACTCTAAACTCCATACACAGTGTGAACTGCTGCTTTCCCATTTTGGTCAGACAAAGCAAATCCTCTCCAGGCCTGGGAATCAAGGACACCTCACTGTCTCAGGCTCTGACAGATGGAACCAAAAGTGAGTTGGGGGGAGCAAAATTGGGGTAAATGACTTCATTACCTGAAGCTGTAATTAGAAGATTAACCCCCAATGTGCAAATGGACCAAACTTATAAAAGTGTGAAAACCTGTCATCCATTTTTGGGTGTAGCCCCTGGGTGGGCTTTGTATGCCCAAAATGTACCTGAAGGCCCTTCAATACAACCACTTTTTATTCCCTTGATTTTGCCTGGCCTCTGTTTTTAGGGTGTCTCAAAAGGCATCACTGCAGAAGCCTGGGGAGGGTTGCAGCACAGAGAGCCCTGACAGGGTTTTGTGCCATAGGGAATTCCGTGCAGTGCTGGGAAAGAGGAAACAGTCCCAGCAGCCAGGGCTGGTCACTGTATGGGATTGCTGCACTTAGCCTCAAACTCCCCTTTCACATGCCAAAAATAACAGTGACATGTTTTGTTCTCAACCCTTCAGTTCTCTTTTGGTCAGGATCTACTGTTGCACCATCCCCGCTTGCCGTGATAAAGGCAGGAAACAAACCACACTGCAGGGCTGGTGCTGCAGGGCAGCCAGGGCCCTGTGTCCCATCCCGTGTGTGCAGATGGCATCAACACCCCTCCCATCTTGCCAGAGGCTCTGCCCCACTCTGACAGTCCAGCAGTTGCAGCCAGCAGGACACAGGGATGCAGGGGAGATGGGGATTTTCCCTGGCAGGGAAAGGCGCAGGAGCCCATCAATCTGTCAACAGGCCATACCAGTGGTACCTTACAGGAATATTTTGTCCCACTGGCTATTTTCATTAAGAAAAGCCCTTTTCCAGGTGTGGTGGATGCTGGTGTCAGTGCAAGGTCCTTTGGAGCTCACTGCAGGCAGCAGTGCAGCCTGTGCAGGCACCAGTGCTCTGCAGGGATGCTGGAATGCCCTGGAATGCCCTACCCAAGAGCTGCCAGCAGGGAAGGGAGAGCACAGCACAAGTGTCACCTCCACTGCGCCACACGGTGACAGCACTCGCAGGTCTGAGACAGGCTGAGAACTGCAGAGGCAGGGGAAATACCGAGTGAGTGCCATTGGTCCATGGCAGGGGTGATAAAACCTGTGACTGCATGCAAGGAAGGGACCATGAGCAGCTGCACACGAGGGTGTCTGATGGGGAGACGAGGTGGAGAGAAGGATGGATGGGGATCCTGATGCTGCAGTGGCCAGGAGTCAGGCACAGACCCAAGAGCCCCAGCAGGAGACAGGTAAGTTCTCCACAGACAACACTTCATCCTAGCTTTGCCTACTTGTAGCTGGTGTCAAGTTTGCTTTGGCACATTCTGGTGAACCTGCTGCTCACAACCAGCTGCTTTGTGCCAGGCCACATGGCTTGTCCCTCTCTTGAGACCTCACTGGGCTGGTGAGATCCTCATCTGGCAACGCTGTGGATGGAAAGCATCAAACTGGAGAGGTGCTATGAGCTGAGACCCTCCAGGCATGATTTTGACCGCTCGTGGTTTGTACCACTGGTGATTGCCTGGACACAGACAAGAGGAGGGTGTGAACGACACTTGAGGATGATGCAAAATTTTCTCTACAGAGGTGAAATTATCACAACCCAGAAGCTGGATGACTTGGGAAACTAAAGTACCAACAAGGACCATGACATAAAAATATTGTTGGTTGGGGATCAAAGAGTTGGACACACTGACATGTCCATAACTACTTGTAAGCATCCACTGAGGAGCAGCCCCAAGAAAGGCAAAAGCAGTCTCTGGAAAGTCAGAAGTATGTAATATATTCTGACTGTTCACTGGCACAGAATTCTTCTCAAGGGCTGGCTTGTGATGTGCAGACAATCAGAAGTACTCTGGAAGCTGCTCTAAGATGACCTGGAAAGTGCAAAGGAGAAATAAGTTTGCCCAAGGCAGCAATTCAAAATATTACAATCAGGACCTTTAAGCCCATTGATCAACTTGTCTATGCTTTTCTGGTAAATAGGCTGTCATGAGGAGCCCAAGAGCAGCCCCTGGGACACAGCACCTGCAACCACAGAGCAGTCACAAAGCCAGCAGGTCACAGGGTCATGGGGCTACGTTTTCTCAGAATTGCTGGCTGAGAAGAACTATGGAAGACATGAGAACTTCCATGATTCAGAGTGAAACACTTTGTAAGACTCACAATACTGACTGCCACCCTCACCTCTCTGACAGCTGCAGGACTGTTAGGGCTGCTCTGTCCCAGGGCTCAGGCAGTGTGACAGCAGAAGCCCCTCCTGCTCCAATCCCAGCAGGGATGGCACTCTGGAAGGCAGAGAGAAGAGCTCAGGACCTTCCAGGGCAATGGGTCCCCTCCAAGCACTGTCTGCTGGGTGAGGAGGGCCAGCAGGCACTGCCCAGTGAGACACCAGGCAATGGAAGGTGAAGCAAAGGAAAAACCCAAAGCTTTTCCACCACCAAAGGACCTGCTGCAGAGATGCAGACAAGCCTTTCACCTCCCTGCAGGACTACTGCAGGCTCCTCAGTCAGCAGGAGGTGGTACAAGCCCCACCAATGGTAATGACAGAGGAAGCTCTGTGCTGTGCTCAGGAGAGTGCTGCTGTCTTGGCCAGTTGCTGCTCTCACAGCCACCAGTGCCTCTGATAAACTGGTTATCAGAGGACACCTCACTGGTCATGTGCAAGGAGCCCTGCTCGTCGTGCCTGCACAGAGCTCCACGGCTGGGCTGCAGGAACTCGCTCTCTCCAAGGACGGCAAGAGAACAGGTAATTTCTCCTGGCTCTTTATTCACACCATTATTTGAATTCTGCAAGGCATCACCTTTCCCCAGCAATGGTGGGACACCAGAAGAGGGATAGAGAAAGAGAGGGCTGGAGCCAATGTATTTGCAAAGGTTCATTTTGATACTGAACACATCTGACACGTTTTGGGACGCTTAAGGGCTGTCTCAGCCCTTGCTAGATCTTTGCCAGGTCTCCCTGTGATGATCTTCCCTTATACCTCATGGGCTCATAATGCATTTCCAGAGACAGAGCTGCTGCAGGTATCTGCTGTACCACATTCCCTCACCTCTTCAGAGGTCTCCTGGCATTATTCCTCTGCTGCATGATTTTCAAAGCCAACCAAGACCCATAGATACACATAAATGCTGCAGCACTTGCTTGCTTGGGATGCTTTTGAGACCATGAACTTTCCCCCTAGGAGTCATGTTCTCCTTGCAGGTAAAACCCAAAGACATGTCACACATCCTGGGTCTTTCCTGTCCATGGACAGTTGCACCTGGAATGTGCTCCTGCATTAACTCCTCCAAAGCTGGAGGGCAAACAGCAATATTGCCCTTAGATCCAAGGTGATAAAACCACCCACTAGACCAAACCTAGCTCACCTCTTCCACATGGCTGCTGATCCCATTCTTTCCATGGCATCAGTGAGTTTCTTTTGTCTTGGAATTGTGGCAGTTTGGTGCAATACTTCTGAGACAAAGACCAGTTTTGACAGCCCTTGAAAGGCAGTGAGCAGACCCAGTGCTCCAATTCTCAGTGCGGCCCTCTGAGTTCAGAACTTGATGGCAGCTGAAACTAGTGAGAGATATACTACTAAGAGACACGTTAATAATTGCTCATATCACTAATGAGAAGGGATACAGAGACATCTCAGGACTGAGGGAAAGGACAGCTGTCATTCTGCTGCACATCTGGAACATTTTAAGCTGTGAGGACACCAGCTGGCTTCCACTAAGCCCTGCTATAAGGGAAGGGATGAGAGCTGGGTTTAGGCATCCCCTTCCCAATATCAGATGTTTTCAATGGCTCACATAACTCCTTGCTGCAGGATATCTGCTGCTGCCTGATCCCAGTCTGAGACAAAATAGGGGGCCAAGCCCTTTTCCCTGCCACCCTCCAGGAGTAGTCTTCCCCGGACAGGACCCAGGGACAATCTGAGTTTTTCTCTCCTTCACAATGGATCAGGTTGTGTCCTTGTCCCTCTTCTTCCCACTAGGAATCCTACATCAGGTTTTCATGGCTGGTAAAGCCCTGAACTCTCTCAGTTAGAATTAATCACTGATCCAGTCCAGAACCTCCTTTGTAAAAGGCTTAATTTGCTTTTGCAGGAACTGTACATTTTGATACACCCAAAATGAACCGCAGCAGCTGCAATATCACAGTCTATGAAGTATTTTCACTTGTCCAGCTATGTGTTTACATCCCAGTTTTGGTTTTGGGCATTGTGTTGAACGTGTTGGCACTGTGGGTGTTCTGTTGCAAACTCGGCAAATGGACAGAAACCAGAGTATACATGGTCAACTTGGCTGTGGCTGACTGCTTGCTGCTCTTCACCTTGCCATTTAAAATTCTGTCCCAGTCCCAGCGCCTGAAGGCAGCTGGCTGGTGCCTGGTTCTGGAAGGTGGCTATTTCCTAAACCGCTTTATGAGCATTGGTATCATCACCATCATCGCTGCTGATCGCTACCTCGCAATCAAATACCCTTTGAGAGCCAAAGCTCTGAGGTCGCCACTGAAGGCAGCTTTTGCCTCTGGATTCCTTTGGATAGTCATCATCTGTGAGATTTCCCTCATTAAAAGCTTTGAGGAACGAAGAGAAACGGAGTTTTGCTTTGAAAAATCTTCTGTGACCCCCTCGGTGATCACGCTGTGTACCATTATTACCGGGTTTTTCATACCACTGCTCATCCTGAGTTACTGCTCCATACAAATCATTGCAGAGCTCAGGAGAAAGAAGGATGGAAGCTGTCACAATGAAAAGCTAACCAGGAAAGCTGTCTACATTGTGTCTGCAAACATGGCTGTGTTCATCATATGCTTTTTGCCTCTTTACCTTGGGCACCTCCTCCGCTTCGTCATGGACTCGCTCAGCTCCAACTGCTCGGCCATACAGAGCATCAACAACTTTGTCCACTTCTCCTCCATTCTGGCCAACACTAACTGCTGCCTGGATGCCATTTGCTACTACTTTGTCAACAAGGAATTTAAGGAAGCATCTTCCAAGCTAGCAAAGTCCAAATCTGAGGCCAATGAAGAAACTGAAATTTAGCTCCCACGCGTAACGCATTAATGCAAAACACACATAGCACACATTTTATATTTGCTGTGTTCAACTGGGACTCACTAGCAGGAGTTCTCACTTGATTTTCATAAGAGTGGGATGGAGGGACGTTCTACCAATGAGAAACATTCAGATATGTGATTCAGTTCTGAATCAGACAACCACAGCAGTTCAGATCCTGATCTAATGATCTAGATTGCCGCTGACAATTCTCTGCCTTAATGCAAATTTGTGTATAATTATAGATTTCCCCTGACAAAAAATCCTCAGCCTTTCATTTCCACGAAACCCAAAAGAAGCTCAGGTAGTGGTAAAATATTGTGTTCCATCTCTCATTCCCACCTTGGATCAGTGCTTGTGCAGCTGTGACAAAGAAATAAGTTATTCCAAATACGAGCAAATTAAAAAAAAAATAAAATATCAGAGTGAAACCATGCAGCAAAAGGAAGGATGGTGTTTCTATAAGTCACAAACATACTAGTTTTCATGTGCTAATAATGCACAATCCAATAACAGGCATATTTAGCTTGCTTTAAAAAACTTTACAGCAATGTAACAGATACAAAATGGTCATCATTACAATACAAGGTCAGAAAAAAAATGTAATTGCTTGTACTGGGGGAAAACTTTACATCAAAAATGTTTGAGTCAAATGGCATTAAAATTAAATAAAAGGGTTGGTGCAGGGCAGTGGGAACAAAGACTCTATACTATGACTCTATACAACCTTATAATGTAAAGGATTGTCTAAAGAAAATGGTAGCAAAGTTGCTCCAAAGAAATCAACCTAAATAAAGTTGTGTCACTAGCATTGAATTCGGTTTCTTAATGAGTTAAATGGAAAAGGGGGGAGATGGGGTGGGAGAGGACCTGCTGTGCTGTCTGTGCAGGAGAGAGCTCCCTGTGGTCCAAGCCAGGGCCAGCGGGTACCAGCTCCAGCTGGGATGGGATTTTCTAGGGTAGAGCAGATGATTTTACCACAAACACCTAAGCAGGTGAAACCACTCAGCAGCTTCAGAACGCACACCCTGAGCTGGGCTGCACCACCCACACCTCAACTCACACCTCCCAACCCCAACGGGCTGCTCTATTTTGCTTTGGGGCAAATTTGGGAGGAAACTTCCAAAGGGGTTTTTCTAGAAAGCAGATGTAAGTGGCCCTTTTCCCAGCTGGTCTGGGAAAAGATTTCTTTGGAGAAAAGTGGAAAAAACCTGTTCATTTAGCAAGCAAAGTATTCACAAGTATTAAAAAGATGAATAATATTAAACCACAAAATTTCTCGCTGTTTGGAAGAGATGGCAAATTCAGAAAGTCCTTTTTGTGGGGTGTAGCTCAGCTTGTTTAGTCTTTTGTCAGTCCCTCCTGGGCTGGAAAATGCTGTGTCCTGGGCCTTAGTGGCACACAGGTAGGAGCTCCTGGTGTTTTTCTGGGTTTTTGGTCCAGAGCAGGGCAGATGAGTTTCAAGAAAAAAAAAGTCACAGCCTGGGGAACTTCTCTGCTTCAGTTAGCTAAAAACACCAACTAAAAAGCAAAGGAGAGTTCTTTCTTGCTCTCTGTGCTACAGACAGTCCATGAGAAGGAATGCAGGAGAGCAAGGGGAGATTCTGAAAACAAACTGCATTCTCTTTTAATTCCCCTTTGCTTTTGGACCCAGTCTTAAAGGTGCAGAACTCAACATCCACCATAAACAGAACAGATTGGGGATACAAACCTCACATACACAGTCCCTCTAGGACAGCTGCCATTCTGCCCCTGCTGGGACCAGCCTGCTGCCCCAAAAACATCCTGACAGCTCCCACACCCAGCCCTGCCCTTGTGTCTCCTATTCCAGGCAATGCCAAAAGGAGGAACCCCCTGCTGCAGACAGTGCAGAGCAGAGCCCCCCATCCACCTGGGCAGTGGCTGCACAGACAGCAGCAAAACCCTGCCAGCTTCCCAAGGGGATGCAGGCTTCTGCATGCTTGCCAGAGACTCAGAAACAGGGATATCTGCTCTGCAATCACCCAAACCTGGAAGTGGAATCTTTCCTTTGCTTACTACACAATGGGGAGGGAAAGGAGGAGAGGCTCTGGCTGCAAAGACCTTTTAAGGAGGTTGGTTTAGCTCCCCTTTTCTACACTTTGAGAAGATCAGAGCAGCAAGGCAGGGTGCTGTGCATGCAGAGATGGATTATCTGCTGCTGGCTCAGCCCAAGGGTCACACCCTGCTGCTCCCCCAGCCCTGCTGCTGCTGCCTCTCCTGCATCTCTGAGTAACAGCTGCACTTCTGTGATTTGATGGATTGTTCACCAGTAAGGGGAACATCTTTAACATTCTCTCCCCAGTACAGGATTTGAGAGGATGGTGCTTTGAGAGATCACCTGATTGCCAGTGTGTTTTTTCTACGCATCTAGTCTCACCAGAGGCAAAAGCTCTGCACAAACCAAACTGCTGTTTAAGACAGGCAAGAAAAAAAACCACTTCTACTCCACTAACCAGTAATAGAAAGGGTGGGGGAGATACAAAGCAGGCAGTAAACAAAGCATTTCCGAGCACGCTCTGCTAACCCACCTAAATTCTAGTAACGCCTCTTCCTCTGGCAGCCCAGAGACACACCATGAATGCCTGCCAAGCTTCCTCCCCACAGAAACCTCACAACAGAGCCTCCAAAATCGCTGTTCTTCACCATTCACGCAGGGCAGTCAGGGGCTCAAGAGTGCTGAGGCTGAAATATGCAGCCCAAGGACCAAGAAACCTCCTTGAGTTCCCCAGCTAGGAAACTGGTTTTACTCTTCTGTTTATTCACTGTCTTTTGCTTTTCCCATCTGGAGCTTTCTGCTGATTTACTGGGAGGAGTGTCCTCTAAATTCAAGACCCACCTGGCCAAGCTCTCCCGCCCATGGAGAGAAGAGGTAAGAGAAGAATTAAGCAGTGAGGAGGCAGCAGTGATATACAGGTATTTCTGGTGGGCTCAGCAACCTCTGGGAGCCAAGGGGGATCCAAGGGGGATCCAAGGGGGATCCAAGCACTTGCCAACAAGAGACTGATTCTTTCACCACTGCCTGGAAGGCAGACCATGGCTACCCAGGCAGTGCAGGCCTTGCCTGGCTTGCAAAAATCTGCCAGCTTTCGAGTATGTACAATTTATCCTTCATAGCATAGGATACACTTTCAGATTTCCCAGATTTCTCTGGAGCCAAGTCTGGACAGCACCAATATTGTGCTTGCCAGGTGAGGAGGGCTGGAAGCTGCACCTCTCAGGCTCCCAACCTGCATCATTTCACACATCCAAATCTCCCTCCAACTTTCACGTTGGTGTCACAAAGGTCTGGTAACCTCTCACACCAGAGTTCTTGCTTGGGGCTTTCCATTTGCTTTTGTTGTCACATTCTAACAATTAGCCCTGCTGCCAGCCAGGGTGGCTGACTGAAGAATGAGAGTTCAGCTGAATGTCAGGTGTGGGGGGAAAGTGTGAAACCTGCTACCAAAAAGCTGTGACATACTTCAAAAACATTTTTATCGAAGGCAGAAAAAGAGGACACTTCTGGGGAAGTGAAAATGGGGTGACTCATTGGCGTCAGCTTGAAGCAGAAACAATCTCTCAGTTTCTGAACGAAGGCTCAGAGACATCACTGGGTCGCTCTAAGGGGATGAGCTGTCCTGTGTGGGCACTGCCTGCACCAGCCAGGAGCAGTGTCTGACACCATGCACTCCTCATTCCTCAACACGCTGAAAGGCTGCAGCATCTGCAGCCCTGTCCATCAGAAACCCTGCCAGCAGCTTTGCTTTACTAACTTCAAAATTCCATTTCTGCCTGATAACATTTTTCTACCAAGGTGAGCGGCCTCTGGTTCTACCTCTCTGGTCCTTGGCTCTCCAGCCAGGCTCCCTACTTTGGTTCAGTAACAATCTGGCACAGATATTTCAAGCCTGACTTACATCAGCCTCAAAATTGCAAGAACAGTTCTGTGAGTCTTTAGCTCTTGGTGGGAATCACAGTTAAACCCTTGCTCTGTGTTGCTGTATAAAAACAGGCTCCAGAAGCACCGCATTTGCCCCAAAAGTCACATTGCACTGCCTGGGGACCAAAGGAACAGCTGTTCTCAGTACCCCACACCATCCTGCACACCCTACACAGCTCACACAGCTCGTCTGCATTGCTGCATCGATCTCGTGACTTCCCTGCATTTACACTTCTGCCTTTCACAAAGGTTATTTATTACCGGTTTTTGCTGAGAAGAGCCCTTGGTGGCAGAAGGAAAAGAACTGCCTGATCTGATCTGATTCCATGGTAGAGGCAGATTTTCTCACCAGCCAGTGCGGGCAGAAAGCCAGGAGTGATCTTGGGGCAGGAAGGAAGAGATTCTTGTTGAAGCTGAAATTTAACAGTAACGTCTTTTACTGCTCACTTCCTTTCCTTGCTCATTATTCTGCTAAGTGGAAGAATGCAGCTGAGACCCCAATACTACTCCCCCACTGACAACTGAGCAATCACGGCCAATAAAGTCCTTTATTTCACCACTCTGAAGATGTTTCCTGTCACATTCTGGACGCTGACCATGGCAGGCTGGAGTGCCCTGGGGCTGCTCCCTGTCCCCTCTGCCAGGCCCAGGGGCCAGAGCAGGCTCAGTGCCTGGGAGGAGCAGAGCCACTGCTGCACCCCTGCTCTCTGCCACTGCAGCTGCAGGGCTCCATCTCACACCGTGCTTACACTCACAGTGCCACCGGGATTTTAGACTGGGAGCGGTGCGATTTCGGTTTTGTTTTGAAGGAAACAGAACTTTGAAATATGTTAATGGGGAAATAAACTGGGCACTAATAAAAGATAAGTGCCTTTAATAACATGACTGAAGTTCTTTCTTTTGCTATTTGCCTAAAATAGGAGATATTTGGATATTTTTGGTAGGCAGAGAGCAGCAAGGGACGGTCTCACCTCCTGGCTCCTGTGGGGATGGATGTCTGCAGCTCAAATGCAACAACAGATACAATAAAACTGCTCCAGATGCACACATTTGGGTTTTGGTGGGGATTTTTGTTTGCTTTTTAAGATTCTTCTGCTCTCATCTCTCACATCTATTTCAGTCCCAGCAGGAAATTTTCAGTAGAGGCAGATCCTTTACCAACTCCCTCGCTAGGCAAAGCACAGTGCAGGACATGGAAGCCCTGCAAGGAGCTCCCCTGTTCTCAGATGCTCTGCTCCTGCTGGGCTGCCACAGGAAAAACCAGCTGGACACCCACTGCCTTACCCCAGTGAAAGGGAAGTGAGTCCCACCACCTGCCTGCCTGACACAGGCATCCTAGCCTGTCAGCATTCCCCACAGGTTTTCAAAAAAATATAAAGATTTAACAAAATAAAATAAAATAAAATAAAATAAAATAAAATAAAATAAAATAAAATAAATAAAATAAAATAAAATAAAATAAAATAAAATAAAATAAAATAGAGAGAGAGAGAAAAGGCCTCCCACAAAGATGTGAGCACAGCAGAAAAAACCCTCTGTTTCAGAAAGGTAAAGGTTTCCCAGAGTTTGTATTTAAAGGATCAACCCAGATTTGGACTGTGCTGCTGGTGACAATTTATCTACATCATCATTGTGAAGCAGATTTCAAGTGAAAACATGGAAACCAGTTATGATATCCAACCCATCTCTCGTTACTTTGGGGTTTTTTTTAATCAATTCACTTGGGCTTTTATTTGCCAATAAATGCCAGGCTGACTTACTTTCACTGGTGTATTTCAACACTTCACCTCATAAACACACATCCTCACTTCTCCCTTTACCTTCCCTTGAAACATTTCCCTATTTAACATTCTGTTATCTTTATTTTCCTGGTAAAAGTGATGCAAGGAGGGCTTGACCTTCTGCTTTCACACGGGACTGTGTTTGGCAGAGGTTAAAGAGTGTGAGTCACCTCTGGCCAAGGTTCTTCACTTCCAGCTGCACCAAGGCACAGCACGTCAGATGGCACAGACAGAAGAAAGAAATCACAACACCAAATTTTTGTGCAGTTCAAACCTCCACCCCCACTGTGCTGGCAAAGGCCCTGACAAGTGCAAAAATTTAAGTTTTTTTTTAAGCTGGTGTCAAAAGAGGGACACAGGGTGTTGGATCCCACAAACCTGGGATTTTTGAGCTTTCTGTGCTTTCTGGCACTGACCCCCTGAAGAACACTGCTTTTGACCTGAGGCCTTGGAGAAGGCTCCAAATTTGAGTGATGGAATTAAAATCACTGGTGTGTAGTTAAATAGAAGAGTGTGATTTCACATGGTGAAGGGTTTGGAATTTGAGGTTTTTCTAGTATAGTAATAGTTATGGGACAAAATGGAGGATTTTGGGTGGTGTCTCTTTGGGTATTCATCTTCCTTCTTCATGGTTTCAGGTAGTAGTTTCTGGTTGGACAGTCCGTGCTGCACTGAAGGTCATGAGAATTTAGTTATTGGGTTAAAAGTATAAATAATATAGGTGTTGATTCTCTATTGGGCTGTTTGGCTTTAAGACACCTGGTAGCAGCTGGATTCATCTCCATTTTGCTCACTTCTAGCAGGTGGCTATAGAAGTGCTGCTGAACATTCTGTACTTTTGATAAGATTTAATAAACAACCAAGCCCAAACACAAGAAAATTCATTTTCTTTGTGTATTTTTTAATCCTGGCTCTGAGTGAAGACAGAATAGACTCCTGACAAACCACTAATTAAGTGGTGCAAAACCCCCGCCACCATTACAACAGGGGACACTCAGCTCCCTGGTGCACACACACTTTGTCCCTTGCTTTTGGCTCTAAAGGTCCTGTGTCCCCAGCACAGGCCTGGCCTGCCCCCTGCATGGGTCATTCCTGGATCTGCACTGGAGCCAGCCCACAAGCCTCCCCTCTGTGGAAGGATGCATGGGGAAGCTCTGGTAGACTTTCAGGCTCATCCCTGATGCAGTAAACGGCCTCCCTCGGCTCCAGGTGTGCATTTACCTCCCCTTCCTCTCCAGACTGTGTCTGGAAATCACCCAGCCCAGTGCCACTTCTCATGCCCAGCCACTCCCAGGATCCTGCTGCAAGTCTTTTTGCCTCTTTCTGCTGTGGCAGAGGAGACAAATGGGGGTACAAGGTCCAGAGAAAAAACAGGCTTTAGAAATTGCTGTTTGGGTGATGACACTTCCTAGAGAGTGAACTGAGCAACACCTTTATCTTTCAGAGGCTTTCCTTCCTCAAACTGCTCTGTTTCATCAGAACCTGGTGCCTGCCAGGGTCACACAACATCACCACAACATTGCCAGCAGACAGTCCCACAGGCTCCAGCTGCTCAGTAAAACCACCCTTCCTCCTCTGCCCCCATGGAGGAGGAAGGGAGGCTCCCATGTCTGCAGGGTGACTTTAGTTCAGTAATTAAATGCTTCGATATTTGCAACCCAGCCTGAAGGCACCCAGTGCAGCTCCCAGTGAGGCAGCACAGGCACCACAAGAATTCCCATAAATGCAAACGAAAGAAAGAGAAATTAAACAAAAAAAAAAAACCATAAAAACCCTCACCTGAGAAACAAAAGCCAAAACAACACACAAAACAAAAGAAGTCTCTACAAGAAGAAAGCTAATCTATCTACTGTCTGTAGAAAAGGTGACTCATGATAAATTCTTGGGTGTGCACAGATCTGACCACTAAACAGGGAAATAAGAGGGTCCTTAGGAAGCTATTGCTATTTCCATCAGCCATTTGGACTTGCCCTTTCCAAGTCTGGGGGATCTTTTTTCCCTTCTATTATCATCATCATCAACATCCTCTTTAAATTATCCTCTTTGCAGCTCTCAGAGGCAGCTTTTGGTGGTCAGAACTTGTGGATGATACAATTCCCCCAAAGATGTCTGCCCCAGGCCCCTGGCATGTAGTTTAATAGTTAAGGTCTCCTAGGTACCAAGGTTGAGCTCAATTCCTTAAGAATTTGGTCACTCTCCTATCACTTTGGAAGATAATTGGTTAGAAATTAGCTTGTGTAATTGTTCAGTTCACCTTTAGAACTTTTAACTTAGATTGGATGCTGTCATTTATATAACTTTCTGTTGGTTGTAATTTCAATCCTCCTTGAACCTATAAATATGACTGACTCCCCTTTGTCTCTGGGGACCTCTGCTTCACCACCCTTCACAGGAAATAAAATTCTTGTGGAACGTGTCGTGTAAAGAACCTCTGGTCTTTCTCTGCTGGCTAAATGTGAGCTGCTGAGAGTTTGCTGATCGATATCAGTACTCTCCAGTCCTGGTGAAAGATCAACAAGAGGAAAAAAACAGTTCACAAGAACTGGCTGCTGCTACTGAGTTATCCTGACCAGTGCTAAGCATCCTGCCACAGCATGGATCAATCATCCCAGCCCACATTTTTGGTTTGTTATCAACTACAGCAAAATTTATCTGGTAGAAATAAAAAAAAAAAAAAAAAACAGTGAAAGCAAGCAAGCAAACAAACAAAAGTTAAAAAAAAAAACTTTTCTGCAGGAAGCACACAACTTCTACCTGTCTCTTTGGCTCTGTCTCACACTCCTTTTCCTTTTCTTTTTTAAGAATAAGCATTCCTAACCTAAAGCCAAGATGAAATGGTCAGAATGTATTTTATTTATTACGAACAGGACCAACAAGTTCAGGGATCTTTTCAGGCTGCTCTGTGTACCTACAGCCCCAGCTGTCACACTGGAGGTGTGCTCATGCTGACAGCCTGACAGCCAGGACATTTCTTTTCTCTGGTGACTTTGTGCTGTGCAATCCCCTTTCTTGCTGCAGGTTCTGCTGCCCATGCACCAGATGCTCCCCTGATGCTACAGATTGTGGAACTGCTGTGAGTCAGGGGCACAGGAAAGAAGAAGCAGCAGCAAACAGCACAAACACCTGGCAAACAGCAGCACTTGGCATGCAAGGTAAAAACACATTTTATCTTCCCAACAGGGTGAATTCACAGACAAGGGCAGGAGGTGCCAGAGCTCTTCCTCAAGCCTATGTTCACCTCCTTGTCATTAAAGATGTTTCTAAGCAATGCTGATACAGGTGGTTGGGACCTTGGTTTGATGAAAATCCACTGTTTTCTCTATAGCATTTACAGCAAATTCTGGTGCAGCTTTACCCCTCTTCCCAGTGCAGCAAACACCAGTCTAACCCCTCCCAGTGTGGGGCCAGTGGGGTTTCACAGGACATTAATTACCCTCTGCTCAAGCAGACACTGAGAATTCAATGTTTTGTTGCTCAGTGAATCCCTTCACCATCACAGCTTGATAAACCAGCCCCCAGCTGGAAAGTAGTGTCTTGAGTTACAGTATGGGATGTGATCAAAAGTATCTATTCTATCACCATCTGATGAGACCAGGTGAGGCAGTGATCCTGATCTCTGTGGGAGATATTCTGCTAATGGGCCATCCACTGAAACCAGGCAGGGCATTGTTCTTTATCTTTTCACAACCCATCCTTCCTCCAGCCAGTCATTTTCTGCTAATGGCCCATTGAGTCCCACTGTGGGACTGATAAAATTACTGCATCCCATTGGAAGTTGCTCCAGCCAGGGGGAAGAGCCCAACATTTCTTACCAAGATAAAAACAGAGGTTTTGGGACACTAAGGGAGCCCCTTTCTCCACTGGACTCCAGAGGAAAACCGGATGATACAGAAATGATACAGCCAAGCTCACAGCTTTTTTTAAATTACAGTTGGAGGTTCGTTTGAAGTTACTTTAGTTTTGGTTACAATGGATTATATTTTTGTTGTTGTTGAATATTTTAATACAAGATGACCAATCAATAGTTCTCTATTACCTATAGCCTAACATAACTGCTACCATCACCATATTCATGTTACTATTTTCCAATCACAAAAAGTTAGTATGTTACAGCTTAGGCTAGAAGTTGTTTTTTCAGTTTTTTCTCAGTGGAAAATTCTGAGATCTTTTTTTTTAATTGCAACACTGGCTTTCTTGTTTGTCTATGAAATTTTTTTTTGCTCGGTAAAAACATCTTTTGTTTGAGGTGGATGTTTTTTTACTCTGAGTCATAAAAGCCTCTTCCAACGTATTTTACCTTTTAGCTTCTTAGTTATCCAGTAAGAGTGGTTCAGCAATTCTTCTCTTCTACATCAAAACCTGCTATCACTTCTTTCTTCACTTTCTTAATCTGACCTTTTTCTTCTCTACCTTGTGCCAGAGTAGCCTGCCTTTGATCAGCAAAGCCTAAGCCACCAAATGGTTTGTTTCCAGCACATCTGGCTCAATAAATGACACATATATGAGCAAATAAACACAAATATCAGTAAATTAAGGAAGTTCAATCAACCAGAAAGCTGTCACAAAAAAAGAAAAAAAAAGTTTCATTTTAAGACAACGTTTAAAGAACAAGCCTCCATGAGTGATCCTCTGTAATTTCTAAAATCCTGGTTTGAGGAGAAATATTGTGGACACAAACCTCAGTCTCCAGTGGAGAAGTAAATAGTGCATCAGCTGGAATAAAGAGAAGGTAACTCCTTTTTCTGCCTTTTCCCCTGTGCTGGTGACAAAAAGTAGGGGTGTGACAGAAGAGGAACAGAAAGCATGTACATATCTAGGGAAGACACAGCAGACATGCAGCATGCAGTCAGGGAAAACAAAATAGAATTACTTCCTGATGCATTAAGCTTTAAAACCAGAGAAATGAGGAATTCCCCATGACTAATAGCATGGGTAGTTGACTATAGATATTTTTTTTGTAATAAACTGCTTTTCTTGAACTGCCAATCCTAAGATGTTCTGAATGAACTTGAAGGTTTAGTAATATTCTCCACATGGCATTGACAAACTAAAAGCAGACTTTTCTTTTTCTTTAATATAGTGATTACAGAATTACAGAATCACAGAATTACAAGGTTGGAAGAGACCTTTAAGATCATTGAGTCCAACTCATGTCCTAACACCTCAACTAAACCAGTGCCACATCTAATCTTTTTTTAAAGACATCCAAGGATGATGACTCTGTGCTAAGCTGCCTTTTCAAGTGTCTGAAGAAATTTCACTCTGGGTCTTTTGAACTCAACCATCTTCCCTCGCTGGTTGTCAGAGCTCAGATTTGACTCTGCCACACTGTATGAGTGACCTCTGTGAACTCCTGGACCCCCCTCTCAGCACAGAGCTCCTCTTTGTGGGCAGCCAGAGAAAACCTGCAAGTGCCTGAACTCACCGCATGAGGAGGAGCCTTGCACAGAAATCAGCCTCTCACCCTGCAGCTCACCTCCCCACCCAGGTTTTTCCAGTTCAGGCTGCTAGGAAGCAGCAATCCAGCTGTGCCCACGCTGTCCCAGTCCCTCTGCTGCAGTGCTGGCTGTCTGCAGCCCCTGAGCCCAGGGAACACTGGGTTTGGAGGGTCTGGAGCTCCCCTGCAAGATGGAACACCATCCTTGCCATGGCAGGCTGGAAAACTACCTGATGCTTCCCCAGGCTACTGCAGCCAGTGGTTGAGGAGCCTCCCAGAGCAGAGATTGTTTATTGATATAAAATGGCCCACCAGGGACATTTCTGCTTTCCATGAGCAAACAGAAACACGTACAATTAACCACTCTGTCCACATCTGCAGCATGTCCCTGCACCTGCCAGAGCCTCACACCAGGCACAAAAGGGACCAACAGCAGCCAGAGCCCACCAGGTAAATCCTGAGCTGGATCCTGCTCTGGATGGAAAACATCTGCACACAGCCAGAGCTACCAAAGCTGAAGATTGCTCTCCAAATGCCCAAGTTATGCTTGTTCAGCCTTGCACTGTAAGCTTGAGCAGTGTCAGACACTAAAGGGGAACCTCATCTCTGTCTGAGACTAACTCCAGTATGCCTGGGAGAGGAAGGGAAGAAGGGGGGCTTAGAAACAGGGAAAGGTGTTTGGGGCAGATTTCTGCCTGCCCAAACGAGAGTGCCTGGGAACTTGAACCTTTGCTTGGATGTCTACAAAGACATTTCAAATCACTCATTCACAGTATGTCTAACATATTTGGAAGAGAAAAACAGCCTAAAACCTGATTTCCTAAATGTTTTTCCTTATCCTCCTTTATCTAGATTCTTTCCTCCCACAGCTGTGGAAGTAGCTGGGAGACCTCAGCTCACATCAAAGCCAAGCAAAAGGGATTTGGGGGAAGAGGGGAACCAAAGTTGGGATTAAATGAGAGGGAGGTGGAAAGGAAACACAAGTGTGAAGCAAACTAGCATTAGTGTCAGAACTGATACATTTGAAATGTTCAGTTCCCCTAAAACACCTTTGTGCTCACACTTTCACTCTGCTCACTTCCATGGGAGAAGGAATGGGAAGCAGGGTCTACCCTTAACCAAGAAATATCGATTTCCCATTCTGCTTCAGGGGGCTAATCTAAAAAAAGAACAATTCTCAGAGATATTTTTCCACCCCTTGTGATTGGCCAATAACCCAGAAAGTTCTGCTTCAGCACAGCTTACTCTGACCTCCAGATGACACTAGGCAAAGAAGCATGAAGAAAATTACATTAATTCTTTTCTGATCTCTTTTTTCTTTTCTCCATTTTTTGTCGCTCTCTCTTGCTGGATTTCTTTTTATTGAATGCAGTGATGTGTGGGGAAACTCCTGACTTCAGTCAGCTGTGGCCAGTGGTGAGATCAGGGAACTAACCTGTGCTAAAGTGGGTATGGAGTGAAGCAAGCAGTCTGGGGTTCCACCCCCTGGGAAAGGGCCCCTGTCCATGGGCAGAAAATAAGGGAGGGCTTGTGCCAAGGTAGGAATTTGTGGGATTACACTGATTTGTACTCCAAGTGTGCCAGCACACTGCTGTGCCCCCCTCAGCAGTAACACACATTATCCAAGGTGCTTTGTAATGACCTCAGTCTGCATGTGAGAGCACAGACTTGTGGAAAAGGCTTGAAGAGACCATCAAAGTAAAGGCCAGCCCAAACATTCCCATAGGAAGCAGAATTTTGTCCAACCTGCTTTGTATAACTCCTCCCAGGAAAGGGGTAATTCTAGTTGCATCTGTCTTCACCATAAGAAAGGTTTATTTGCATTTCCAGGCAGAGTATTTCCAACTGCAGTGTGAATCCATTATTTCTTTTCCCATTTGCAGTGGATATAGTAACTATTTATTTCCTTCCCCTTCACAGCTACCATTTTTGTATTTTAAGACCTGTTTGTGCCCTCCCCACCCCAATATCTGTGCTGTAAATACTCTCAGCTACTTCTGTGCTTCAGATGTTGCTTACTATGTTTGCCTCTGTTTTGTAGGCTCCCTCTTGGATTGAGCTGGGTCTTCCTTCTTTTCTTTTCCCTTCCCTTCCCTTCCCTTCCCTTCCCTTCCCTTCCCTTCCCTTCCCTTCCCTTCCCTTCCCTTCCCTTCCCTTCCCTTCCCTTCCCTTCCCTTCCCTTCCCTTCCCTTCCCTTCCCTTCCCTTCCCTTCCCTTCCCTTCCCTTCCCTTCCCTTCCCTTCCCTTCCCTTCCCTTCCCTTCCCTTCCCTTCCCTTCCCTTCCCTTCCCTTCCCTTCCCTTCCCTTCCCTTCCCTTCCCTTCCCTTCCCTTCCCTTCCCTTCCCTTCCCTTTCCCCAAGACTGAGTATAGTTCTTCCTACAACCTCAAACAATTTATATCCTATAATCACATTGGCATTTTTCCTACAACAGCATCATCTTCTATTTCATTTCCAGTCATGGTCCATGTACAATCAGTTCTAAGCTGCAGATCCCCTTTTTCAGATCTGCAGCACATCAAGCTCACCCATACCTCACATTTATGCTCATAACTATTCCTATTTATATGTGTAAAACTTTGTACGTGTCTTCCTTATTCCAAATCATTTACCCAACTTGTCAACACTATTTGAAATACTAATTTTGCATCCACTGTCTTGTAGACTTGTTCATTCATTAAATAACTAATGACACTATATACAGAAGTAAGTCTTAAGTTAGGTGACCACAAACAGAGAAGGAATTTTCATAACATTTCTAATAATATAGGGAAATATAATTCGAAGAGTGTGTTCATACAGTCATAAACTATAGCTATTTTCTTTGTAACCTTGTGAATTACACTAATCCCTGTTAGTAGACAGCCTACACAAGTATCTGGAACCACTACTGCTTTCTATGCAAAAAATCTTTTTTTTCACCAATTTCTTGACTGTAAGTTGTCAGAGATCTACAGGAGCAGCATGAAGGCAGAGCTGGTGCTGCCTTTTTTCTGAGAAGGACACCTCATGCAGGGCAGGATGGCTCTGTTCAGTGACCACACTGAGCCTTCGTGTTTAAGCAGGGCCTGATGAACACATTCCCCAGGCTACAGCTGCCCTCTGCTGTTTAGCACAGAGGAGCTCCTGAGCCAGGCCCAGCGCACCCTGAGCAGGCTCTGGAGCTCCATCCCATGGTGTGCAGGCTGCAGCTCCATCCCCTGAGAGAGTGGGGCTGCCCTGGCAGCATTCCCACTCCCAAATCCACTCTGGAGGAGCAGCAACGCCCTGAGCAGGGGCTGGACTCTGAATCGCACAGGATCACACTATCACCACCCTGGAAGAGACCTTTAGGATCATGGAGTCCAAGCCAGCACTAACACATCAACTAAACCATGGCACTGAGTGCCACATCCAGTCTTTTTTAAACACATCCAGGGATGGTGACTCCACCACCTCCCCAGGCAGACAATTCCAGTATTTGATCATTCTTTCAGTAAAAAAACCGTTTTTCTAACATCCAAACTAAATTTTCCTTGGTGCAGCTTAAGGCTGTGTCCTCTCCTTCTGTCAATTGCTGCCTGGGAGAAGAGACTCAGGCAGGTTATGAGTCCCCTCACCAGCTGAAGTATTGGGTTTGCATGGCCAAGCTCTGGCAGGGTGGGAGCTCCAGGGGTGGTTTCTGTGAGCAGCTGCTGGAAGCTTTCTTGGTGCCCAGCAGAGCCAATCCTGGCAGCTCCAAAGACAGATGTGCTGCTGGCCAGGGCTGCTCAGTCAGAAATGGGAACAGCTCTGGGAGAGCAGATCTGAGAAGAGAGAAAAAAAATTATTGCACAGCTGTGGCCAGAGAAGAGTGGGGTGAGAACGTGTGAGAGGAACAGCTCTGCAGGCAGCAAGGGCAGGGAGGGAGAGGGGCAGGAATGTTCCAGGCACCAGAGCTGGGATTCCTCTGCAGCCCAAGGTGCAGCCCAGGGTGGGGGAACTGTGCCCCTGCAGCCCTTGGAGGGCCTGGGGGATGCAGAGATCCACCCACAGCCCCTGGGGATCCACAGGGATGCAGAGATCCACCCACAGCTCCTGGGGATCCACAGGGATGCAGAGATCCACCCACAGCCCCTGGGGACGATTTTCCTCTGGCCCAGGATATTTAAGGTCATCTTCACAGCCAAAGCCCCTGTTTGCAAGGAACAGAACATTCTTGGTGCATGTGTGTGAGGTGCTTCCTGGGCTCAGGCAGGAGTCCAAAAGCACAGGATTTCAAGGCAATGATGCCATTCAATTCCTGCATGATAACCTACCTTCACAAATTTCTTGGCCACTTCAGTACGATCTCTGAACAACCACCCTAATTTCAGCAACCACCCTTCCCACCCAACACAGGCAGAAATGGGGTTTATTCAGAGCAGCCTAATACAACAGCACAGTGGATTTTTAAACAGAGGCTGCTCACATGCCTTCATCCTACCCCAAACAGGTGAGGCATTCAGTCTCTCAGGACAATCCTGATTTGTGGCACAAGAATTAAGGCAACCCACCCTGCAGAGAGCTGGCTAACCAGCACACATTCAGGGCCTCTCTCTGGAGCCTGTGTCCACTGAAATTCAAAAGTTGTCATCTCAGGCTGGTATTTCAAAAACCAAGACTTCTGTCCTTTAAGATTTTTTTGAAATCTTAGCTTTTCTTTGTTAAAAAAATTTAAATAAAATAAATAAATAAATAGGAAAAAAAATGTTTGCACTGATTATGTGATGGTTTCTGCAACTCTAGCTGTAGTACATTCAAGAGGTTTTCATCTCTTTGAGGTTTTTCACTTTCCTGCAAATTGCTTTTTTGAGCCCTTTTATGTTATGTGGCTTTTCTCTACAGACTATTTATAGGAATACACCTGTGCTAAAGGGAAGAAAACTTTCCAGCATTTCAAGTAAATGTCTAGCACTCAGTTTGAAATGCAAAGCTAGAAGATTATCCATGTAAGTGGTGTGATTATATGCAAATGAAGTGCAGTTTTTATTTCCAAAGCCTCTCTTGTCAAACTTGTGTGTGAAAGCACTGGGCTATGCCAGGCAGCCAGAACAAAGTCAGTCATATCAACTCAGCTAGGCTAACATTACATAGCAGAAGGAATTAACACCACAACATCTCTGCACACAAAATAGGATGAATTCCACTCTCAGGGAAACAAGTCAGAGTGCTTTTCTCATTGGAGAGCAAGGTGGGCTTGCAACACATTGTAGCATCCAAGACTCTGAGACCAGATAAACTGATTATATTTTAAACATTAATCATATCTTGATAGCAAGGGCAGATAACTGACATGCAAAGGGGAAACAAGGTACAAGTGATTGAGCTTATCCCATTACTGTTCTCTCCAGATTCCAGATTCAAGGATAGCAAATTCTCTTCAAGGCAAAGACCACTTCTGCAGTGGAATAAATAAGAAAGTTTGATCAGTTTCCTTTTCCATAGGAGGACAGACAAAACCATGTCTTCACAAAGGACATTTTTGTCTGCAGCATAAAATAAAGTTCTCTCTCTCAAAGGTCTCAAAGACTGGCTATCTTACTGAAATAAAAAGTGTTCAGTCAGGACAGATAAGGAGAGATGAGAACAAAATGAAGCTGATAAAGTAATCTGCATATGCAATGTAACAATTAAGTCATTATAGCAGTGCTTACACAAATACATACACATGTATTTTTTCATATATAAGCATGGGGAAGGAGGACACCACACCAAGGAAAAGTCAAGATCCACTCTGATGCCTCTTGTCCACTTCATGGGATGCCTTTTCTTTTGTCTTAAAATTAAGAGCCAGACACGGTTAAGGGATAAAGGATTTTTATGTCAGTATTTAATAAGGAACCTTATAGTGCAACACTTTGCCAAGGTGGAGCAGGCTGAGATTCACACACTCAATCGATCGCAAATACAATTTCATAGACCTTACAAATTAGCATATCTAGCAAAAATACCTTAATGAGAGGCTTGAATGGTGTGGTATTCCTCCATCCCAAAAGTATTCTTCCCTGGATGGGCCTAATTCTGGTTTACAGGATGTGTTTTAGGGGGGCCAGCATTTCCAGCCTCCAACTGCGAGGCCTTTAGGACATTTGGTCCTCTGGCTTAGCAGAGTACCAGGACTGTGCTAAGCTGTCAGACTTAAGGAGTTACAAGCATACAGTTTAAGGACACTGAAAATACATAAAAGGTGTATAAAAGAAAAGGCAAAAAACCAGCATGGCACCACGTGGAGATGAGGTACCCAAAGATGGCACTGTCGAGCAGCAGTTCTCCCACCAGCACCACTCAGAACTGAGATGCTGAAGTAGATGTGGGGATCCCTCCCATTGGAGTCAGCCTGACCAGTATTCCAGGTCAGGTAACCATCACCAAAGAAGCCTTATATCCCAACCCCAAATCTTGGGAGGCATTTGTTAAAAGTTGTGGTGACCCCACAAAAAAGTGACAATGGGATTGCCTGTGTTAATACCTCATACATATTCCTAAACCTCATTTCCCAGTTAATTATCACCACCCTCAGTTCCTAGAACGTTTTCCCTTTCTTGTATCCCCACTGGCCCTCATTTGATGCAGTGGTCCACCCAACCTTCCCCACTGAACCCTGCCTTCCCTTACTCCACCTCTGCACCACTTTCCCCCATACCCATTGGACCCTAACCTCAACTCCACCCCCTCTCTTGCCCCATATTTATACCCTGGACCTCCCTGTATCTTAGTCTTCGACCACTGGCTCCTAAAGAGATCTTGTCCCCTTGGTTAGTGTATTTGGATTTTTGGGCCCTGTCCCACATTTACAGTAATTTCACGAATACAAGCCGCACCATTTAGACCAAAATTTTGGTGGAAACCCGGAAGTGCGGCTAATACTCCGGGGCGGCTAATTTATTAACAAAAATGTGATATCTGCCCTTACCTGGTACTGTGCCAGTCCTGTCCCGAGCCAAAATGGTTTGAAATCCATGGTTTCCCGTTGTTCCAATGATGAACCAATCAGAGAACAGTTTATTGCCTGCCTGTGGATGGCGGCGTTACTGAGGGGCGGGGGTTGTTATCGGGGTGAGTTCCCTCAGCGCGTTCTCTCGGCAGTTTGATAAAAGTGTGTGATATTTCTCTGTACTTTTTAAAGTGTTTTCAGTCCTGTGCGGCTGCGTGGCTGGCTGTCCTTGTGCAGCTGCGCAGCTGACTGGGCTCACGCAGAGCGGGGTGGGGGGTGGCGCTCGGCTCACGCAGCTGAGCGGGGTGGCTGTGCTGGCATGGAGATGCGGCTCCGCTCGGAGCTCGGCTGCTCACCCGTGGGGCTGAGCGGGGTGGCTGTGCTGGCATGGAGATGCGGCTACGCTCGGAGCTCGGCCGCTCGCCCGCGCTGCTGAGTGGCTGTTTAAAGGCAACACGGATCCATTGGGAATGCTCGCAAAATGACCACACTATTGTTCGTGTCTTTTTCAGCTTGTAAATAAAACTTGCAGGGAACGCTGCTGCAGCTATTGTCTGTGTCTTTTTTCACTTGGAAACAATGTTTCCAAGGTCAGCAGTAAGCCAGTAAGCCCCGGCGATCCCGTGATTGTATTGCTAAATGACGACTTTGTGAAAGTTCGCCACGAACGAAAGTGCAGCTAATATTTGGGTGCGGCTTATTTATTGACAAAGACATCAATGTTGTCAACGCACCGGAAGTGCAGTTTATACTCCGTGCAGCTTGTATTCATGAAATTACTGTACTTTTGTTATTATTAAAGTGTTTTATGTTACGGAGTCATGGTTGTTGTACCCGCTCCTCTATTTTTGCCACTTTGCCCTGATATCTGAGAATCCTAAAAAAGTATTGTTGGGGACCACCCTCAACCCCGACACCCTCCCAGCATTTTCTTGAACTATTTTTGCCTCTTTCTCAGCCACACCCACTGCATGTCCATGATAAGTCACTCAGTGGTTCAAGCTGGGGCTTTGGTGGGACCTGTGTGGACACTTGGGACAGCAGCGATGTTGACAGCAGCTCTCTACCCTCAGATCCCAGTGCCAGGTCGAGGGACACAGCTGGGACATCCACAGGCACACCCCAGCAGTACACTTGGGCTGCGATGGAGGAATGCCACTGCCTGCAGAAACCACCAGGAGAACTAAGGCAGGCGAACTGAGAGCTGTGGGTGTGGTGACTGCCATGGCCCAGGTGAGACAAACACCCCTCAGCTGGCAGCCAAACAGCCTCGTCCCTGGGACAGGAACCATTTTGGCCATGCTGAGAGGGACCAGAACTAGTCCTGCTTCTCTGCAGCCCTGTGAGACACTGCACCTAAAAGAGCTAAATGTGCTTGGCAGTCCATGAGCCAAAATGGGAAAAGCCCCAAGTGCAATGATGACGTGCATTAATGAAACAGGGCACACCTCAGAACTAGAAAATGTTCCTTTTAAGCCAATCCATGATCTTCATTTGATGCTTATCTATTGCAATTATAGGCTTGAGTGAGTAAGGCTTTCTTTCCAGAAAAGCCAGTGCCTACACTGAGGAGGGATAGATGAGGAAAAGCTGAAGGAAATGGAAAAAATGTACTTTCCATACAAGTCAGCTCTTTTTAAAGTAAGCCATTCAACAGAACTGAGCCTATCAGAAGGCTGTAGAATCAAGAGTGCATAAACCCTGCAGAGGAGGGAGCTCCCACCTCTGGTGCCAGGCTGTCTGGGGGAAGTACAGGAATGACTGTGCAAGGCACAAGTGAGCCCTGCAGCTGCTGCTCCTTTCCTGCACTGGCAGCTCTCTGTCCAGCCTGCAGTGGTGCCTGGTCACTTGTGCTGATGGTCAGTGCTCAGGTAACACATGGTGGAATGAAAACGCAAAGGAAATAATTTTCATTTTGTGTTTCATTGCCTAGTACACTGTAAAGGCTGAGAAGAAACTGTTTTCTATGGGAAAAAGTCTAGATAACATCACTTATCAGAGTTTTTATGGTGAAGATGGGCGAGCATTACACAACTCTGATCTCATCACTGCCTGCGTCAGGAAAAATAATAGTGTGCAATAACCACGCATTGGCACTGGAGTGGTGAGCAGAGCAAATAAATGCCCTATTTAACTGCTCAGAGGCCTGAGTGCTCAGGAGGCTGCTGGGAGCCTATGAGCTTCTTCTGGGTCTGTGTCCATTCCACCCCTAACCATTAGTTCCTTCTGTTGTGTGATTGTGAAATTAGCTGGCGGTTTCACTCGAAGCCTTGGGTTTGTGCACACCTCCCGTTTCCCCTGGCAGTGCCATGGCTCAGTGAGCACGGCATCTTCAGCAGCCCCAGCCCAGCTGTGCTGAGCACCCACAGAGCAGCCTGACCGGCCAGCTGGCACAGGTGGCTGTGCTGGTGAACCTCGGGGCAGACTGCAAAGCTCATGGTGCAGGAAGCTCTGTGTCTATTCTTACAGTTTCACTTAAGCTCAACTTGCAGCTTGACTGGCTGCTCCTTCCTACCAATACCCAAGAAAAATTTCTAGCCTATTGCTAAGCCCGCCAGCCAGAATTGCTTTGGCCACACACAAGCTGTTCTGTCTCTGCTAGAGGAGCAGTGGACTGGCCATGAACCCATGTCCCCACTGGCCCCTGGCTGGCACTGGCCATGCCTCACTGGCACTTTTCCTCTGGAAGACCAGACTGACCTGTGGAAAATCAGATCATCAGCTGCAGACTGTGGGTATCTGAAGTTACTGAGGAAATGGCACCATGCATGCTTGGTGTTCTTGGTGAACTTTTGAGTCAGACACAGCTGAAGATATTCTGCACTTTAAAGTGTTGCTCCCATGATTTTGCTCACCCAACCGTATTAGTGTGAGACTGGCTGCTCACCAGATTGCCCAGTTCCTTTTGTCTCATCACACAACCCTGACAAGCCTTTGTAAAGTTTCTCAAATGTAGAAATAAACCTACCCTCATAGCTGGCCAGCTCCAAAAAACCCTACACCTTTTTCTGCACCTGGGCTGCCTTTAAGTCTTTGCCTCATCTTGAAGAGGCTGGATGTAGATGAGGAAGAGGGTACTGAGCAACCCAAAGAGCATTGGTCTGAAGTGGAAGGTTTCCAGATAAATGAAATCCAAGTGCAAACAACAATTTTTAAGCCACCAATGAAAATTAAGCTTGTTCTTTTACTTGTTCTTTATACAGAAGGAGCATCACAATACATCTTCAGGTAGGTGAGAGCATCACGTGCTCTTGGCATTTTCCTTTCCAGGGTTTTTCTGCTGCTCTTCTGGAGTTAGATAAAGTCTCCAGGATCTTCCCTCTTAAGAAAAGGCAGCAAATCCCTTTAGGGTTAGCAAGCTGCGGTAGCCTGCTCAGAACAAGACTTGTTGGTTTAACTCACTATGGCTATCCAGTCTTTGCAACCCTTAAAAACACACCAAAATATCAGAAACCATTCACAACACAGCATAAAAAAAGCCTCAGACGTCTAAGTTCATCAGCTTTCTAATTCCGCACTGCATGCAGCACTCTTCACAAGGACCAGGACAATTTGTTACTCACCTCCTAGTACTCTGTTGAGCAGTGTCTTCTCCTGACTCATTTTGTTCTGGATGATTAAGTCTTGTTATCTGAGATGATATTTTACAGCTGTCTGGCAGAACAAATCACACATTCATTCAGAATGGCCCAGAAACACATTGGACTCTTCTTTTGAATTTTGGTTAATTTGCATTTGAGCATCCTAATTCTAGATCTGAGCCCCAACTCGTTCCGTTCTGGACATTAAGAACAAGCAAACACATAATTTAGACATTTGTGAAAGCTGGAGCTCAAAGCTGCTATGATATATTTTCCACTTAAAAAGAGCAGAAGAATTCATGTTGGTGTAATGCAAATTAATGTGGTTTTGCACTGTATGAACAGGTTTCCTCTGAAAGAGATTTTGATTCCTTGAAAACAGCAAATGCTGGTGCCTGACTTAGCAAGAGCAGCACTTATGGCAGCAAGAGGATAAAAAGTAGGGAAAGTTCAGCAAACTTTAAAAAAATAACCAACCAACCAACCAACCAACCAACCCTACTCATCACTGCCATAAACACTATGAAGTTTCTGGTCATACACTTCCTTTCAGTTGGATTATGGTTCCTGCAGCCACTATTCATTTGTTAACTGAATTCAATACAGGGAAACAGATAAAGTTGTTGAGATTCCCGTCTCTAGGTAGCACAAAAAATATACTCTCAGAGCATTTCAGTGGTTAATTAAAAAAACCCTGAAGGCCTTCTCCTTCCCATTGAAAACCTCAGAGCCATGCAGCCGCCTGGATCCCCAAAATACAGCATTTATCAAGCAGCAGTGCCGGGTGATAAAGGCACTGGAGCACAAAGGACTCACTGAAATAATTCCTGCTGAGCATATTCATGTATAGCACCTGAGAAACCTCAAAAGCAGTCACCAAAGACAGGGGGAAACAAGCCCTGATTTCTCAGCCAGTAATGTATCTGCCAGCCTGGGACTGAGTCATTCAGAACTTGCCCTCATTAAATATGCTCTAGATGGAAATTGTCCTCATTTAAGCCAAAAAGGCCAACCTGCAAAAAGTTGATTTATGTGCACACCAACACATGACTTGTTCACCTATGAGTGGTGAACCCACATGTATCCCAAAAAAATTGCCAGTTTAGCAAACATGCAGTTGATGTGTGCAGAAAAGATTTCTTTTGTCTAGGTCTGATGCATCAAGTGATACTACTAAGAGGGAAGTTCACAGAACCACAAGGAATGAAGCTAGCACTGGGAGTGAATGCAGCACAAAGTATTAAAATTAATTTTTAAGATAAGTCTGGAGGATGCCGGTGGTAAGAAGATTAAAGAAGCTACCCCATTTCAGCTGCAACATGGCACAGAATAACTTGTTCAAAAGTCATTCAGAATTGTAGGATGTTTGCTTTCTGCTAATATTTAGTTGCACTCTTAGGTTTCTTCCTGTGACTCTAGATTTATTTCAGTCTGTTGTTGAGTTGGAGGTTGACCACAGCTCTGAGAAGACAGAAGTTGCAAAGCCCTTGAAACCTCCCAATTCCAGAAAGTGTTTTCCAAATGCTGTGAACATGAATCATATTGCCTTCATTTCTTCTGCCATGCAATTTTCTGAGGAGGTTTATGTGAACTTTGTTTGGGTTTCTGCTTTTTTTTTTTCAAATCCCATTTTTAAATGAGACAGGAAGAAAATTGCAAGTGTTTTTCTTCTCCTACTCCTGTGGTATGAATGCTGATGTTACTTTTTCTCCAGGAAGTTAAATTACAGTAATTTCACGATTATAAGCCGCACTGAGTATAAACCGCACTTCTGAGTGCCAGCAACTTTTCATTCTTTGTCCATACCTAAGCCGCACCTGATTATAAGCTGCATGTTACAATACAGAGTGTGCTAAAAGGTATCTGTTCTATCACCATCTGTTGAGGGTGGGGGCAGTGATCCTTATCTCCATGGCAGATATTCTGCTAATGGGCCATCCATTGAAACCAGGCAGGGCATTGTTCTTTATCTTTTCACAACCCATCCTTCCTCCAGCGAGTCATTTTCTGCTAATGGCCATTGAGTCCCACTGTGGGACTGATAAAATTACTGCATCTCATTGGAAGTTGCTCCAGCCTGGGGGAAGAGCCCAACATTTCTTACCAAGATAAAAACAGAGGTTTTGGGACACTAAGGGAGCCCCTTTCTCCACTGGACTCCAGAGGAAAGCCGGATTTCTCCACATCACCACTGGACCTCCAGAGGGAAACTGCACCTTGTACAGGAGCACTGCTCCAACTGAGCCACATCTATCACTGCAGGAGGATGCAGCCACCATTTAATGGGACTGCTACCAACACCCTGCCTGAAGGGTGTCAGGTTGTACTCTGACTTTGTCAGGGTTTGGAGTTTGTTTCTTTGTAGTACTGTATTTGTATTTGAATTTCCCTAGTAAAGAATTGTCATTCCCAATTCCCATATTTTTGCCTGAAAGCCCCTTGATTTCAAAATTATAATAATTTGGAGGGAGGGGGTTTACATTCTCCATTTCAAAGAGAGGCTCCTGCCTTTCTCAGCAGACACCTGTCCTCCAAACTAAAACAGCAACTTCTCGTTCTTTGTCCATATATAAGCCACACCTGATTATAAGCCGCACTTTGGGTTCGGACCAAAATTTTAGTCAAAATGGTGCAGTTTATAATTGTGAAATTACTGTACCTCCAAAGCCAGGTTGCAATTTGAAAACTGTCACTTAGAGCTGGGTTTCTTCCTGTGTTTTTCTGCAGAGGGTTGCAGCATGTCCACAGGTCAGGAGAGAGGCTGTCAGCACTAGTGAGTGACATTCACACTTCAGCCAAAGAGGTTCCAGAAGCTTCCTTGGAAGCTTATCTCAAGGAAAGTGTGGTTTGGCTGCTGTGACTCACCTGTGAGTGAGGTTGCTCACTCGTTTGCTGCTCCACGTACCTCAGTCCTCTCACAAATAAACATTTGTTTGCCAGCTTGCAGATATGAATCGCACACCTGAACTGGCTAAAACTGGCACACCTCCCTTAAATAGTTCAGCAGCTGTGTGCGGATGTAACTGCACCTCTCAGAAACCTGAGTGCTTCACTACTTACTGATCTCCAGCATGCAAATGGAGCAGAAACTGGAGGAAGAAACGCTATTTTTATTACAACCTCCTCTACAACTTTCCACTTTCCAGCTCCTCCCCAGTTCATGGAATGATTGGAAATTTGGACGTAGCCACCACAAGCTCACAAAAGCTCTCATCTGCATCACACCAGGAAAAGGCCAGGCCAAACCTCCTTGCTTCAGAGAGGAATTGCTCCCCCACCCTATTTCGACTACTGACTGGAAACAGCTGAGGAGTCAAATCTTTACACTTCTTCCACCTTCACTTGCCTATATAAGTAGGCACAGAGTGTATCTTGAAACAAGGTTAAAAAAAAAGAGAGACAAAAACAGAAGAAAAGAAGGATGTGGTTGGTATGCCGCTTATAAAATTAAGGCACCGTCTGTAAGAAAACGTGTTCATGCTCTGTAGAACAACCTGGACTGAAGCAATACTGCTGTTCTACTTGCCTGGGTTCAGGTAAAGTAATTCCTATTTTAGTTACTGACTTGTATTTTTCCAACAATTTAATAGCAGCATTGATTGTAGATGCTATTTTCAAGCTGGTTAGATGGTTGTTACTTAAAAAGTTCATACAATAAGATCCAAAGTAGTGTTGTTTAGCTTAGAGCAGGAAGAAAGATTTCTGCTTTAGTGATAAATATAAATCTATTCTGTTGTAAACAATATACTTAGGAAAAAAATGGTAGGAAATTACCCAGCTACAGATGAAACATAGGCAGGAATGCAACCTGCTACTCATCATTGCACTGAGCAATCTTACTCTTCTCCAGTGCATCCGCAAGAGAATAACTTATATTTAACATGAATAATGTTCTAGGAAACAATGTAAACAAAGAATTTTGCTAGTGAACCTTTCATGGAGAAGAACACCCTTAGTGTAACATCTCTAATCTGTGGTCTCACACAGATTTGTGTGAATCCCAGCTAGGGCCAGATGAAGTCAGACCCAAGCTGCAAAGAGGAAACCATTCAAGAATTCTGCTGAACTGCAAAAAAACCTCGTGGAGGTATCACTGTAAAACCTTGCTGTTCATTTCCTAGGTCAGAACACCTTTGCTGCTCTCTAAGCCACACGCTTCTCAGCAGGAGAAGCTGAGAACAAATGGAGCAACGATGACACAGGCTGGACCAGCTGAGACACACTTTCTTCAGTATTGTTAATTACAGGTTCTTATATTATCTTTTGGTTTCTAGGAGTTGTCTGAAACAATCCTAAAGCCACAAGAAAGTCCTTCAAAAAACCTGTTGAGAGAAAAAAATTTCCTCAGAAGACTGGAAAAGAGCAAAAGTGGTACCTCTCTTAAGAAGGTGGAAAGGAAGGAGTTGGAAAAACCAGATCTGTAATCCTGGCTTTAGTATTTGAAGGAAATACTGAAATCAGCCACCAAAGAATCTGTTTGCAAGCATGCTGAATTCAAGTCAGCGGTAAGTTAAAAACCTGCACAGATTAATCTGAGAATGACTGAAATAGAAGTAATTTGACTTCCTCTGTGACCCTGTCAGCGAAGGGAGATGGGGGCGTAGGAGGGAGAAGCAGACTTTGCACAGTACCTTTAGAGAAATTCTCACAAGCAAAGGAAACATGAGCAGTATGAAACCTCTGTATGATGAGTGAGTACCCACGAAGATTGTAATCAGTGTCTGTTCTATAGGAAAGATGTGTCTGGTACAGTTCAGTATCATTCAGGATGAGTATTATCAGTCTTTTTACGAATAATTTGGACAATGCAGCAAAGATTGTGCTTATGAAATGACTGCAAGGTTATTTGCCAATGAAAATGATTCTTCAAGCATTACTTAGTCTGGAACAGTTGCAAACAATTACTGTGGATTACTCAAGATGTGAATTTTAAAATTGAGATACTAAAATGATAAAAAAAGTTTTTGACAATCAGACAATTATAATTTAAAGGCTCTTTTCTTGAAATTAATAATTTTCTGGTATATTGCTACATGTAATTTGGTACCAATGAACTCTAAAGAAAACACATTCAGTGAGCTAGAGATACAACAAAAGTAGCCCCAAACCTCAGACTTTGGAGAGTCATTATGCACAATTTTCTGATATATTTACAAAATACAGAGTACTAGATGGACAAGGCATGTCACTACCCCAAAATGTTTCATGTCACCTGATTTTTTCCCCAGATAGATGGGTGCCCATGGCCACAGGAAATTCATGCTCACACTAAAGCTGGTGTTCCCATGCCATGTTCCCTGTCCTGCCCTGGGTGACAGCAGCATCTGCCCAGAGTGATCCCTTGTGCACAGGGAACCAACTCAGCTTTGTGTTTTGTGTGATTTTCCCACTTCTCACATGCCACAAATGTGTTTTTCCAAGTAGCTGTACTCCAATGGCTCAAATTGACTGATTGAACCTCATCTTGATGACCAAACCAATGTTTTCTCTTTTTCTCTCATTTCTGACAGATAAATCCACTGAACACATCCAGTTTCCTTTTACTATTTCCTAAGTCAACAACACTGTGACAGCCCAGCTCATGTGGCTCTGTCCTGATGCCTTGAGAGGCTAGAACAGAGGCTAGACAGTTAAAGGAATAAAGTTCTCACACTTTTATAAGTTTTGATCCATTTCCATATTGGAGTTAACT
The DNA here is from genome assembly GCF_009819885.2 of Catharus ustulatus. Taxonomy (NCBI): domain Eukaryota; kingdom Metazoa; phylum Chordata; class Aves; order Passeriformes; family Turdidae; genus Catharus; species Catharus ustulatus. The sequence continues at coordinate 1,390,507 of NC_046230.1, read as the reverse complement.
ATTCAATTCTAGCTCCAGGTTCTGCAGTCCCACCCTCCCAGATTCTCTCCTCAATTCCCTGCTCTTTGCACTTTTTGGGGCTGAAGCTGCAGCGGTGTCCTTGGTTCTGGGGCTGGAAAAGGATTGTTCTGTGTGACTGAGCTGTGAGGAGAGCTTGCTAACATTTTATATGAAGCTCAGAGTCACACACTAATGCAGTTCAGAGTCTGGAAAATGTGAAAGCTAAACCTTAAGGCATCAGCTCAGTTCTCTGCAGGTGGCAGTGGCACCCAGCCCCTCCCCAGAGGTCCCCCCCACTCCTGCAGTGGGGTCACACAGCCAAGGACAGTCTGGGTGTAGTGCATCCCCTCAGTAACCCCCAGCCAGTGTGGTTGTAGTTCTCATCAGCTTTCAGGCAACCATTTCCCTGCCTACTGAGCAGCCCTTGTCCTAAACCCTGTTTTTTCTAGTGCTATTCACTTGTTTCCAGTACACTTTGCTAAAGTGTAAGTGCCTAAAATCCCCAGCCTTTCCCTTATATGAAAAAGCAGATACTTCATCAAAGATAAGGGTCTGGTAAGAGCTCTCAAAGGCTTATTTAGCAGTTTTCTTTACAAATCCGTGTGAAGCTTAGACTCAACAGTTGCAGAAGTGCTTTAATCACATTTGATGTTCTTTCCTTTAACAGATAGATTAGACTGAACCTTTTCCAACCACAGTAATAACATCCATACTTCATAACAATTACTGAGCTGGACCTTCAGTTTTATGTGCCTGTTCTTTCTGTAGTCTGAGCTGGAAAATAACTGTTTCACTAATAGGAGTGTTGTCAAGCTCTGAGTGCATTCTGTGTTCACATACAGTTGTTGCCATTATCATTCACTGATTCCCACAAGCCATCCCTCCAGCACAACGTCAGCATTCCTTTGAAATCAGTGGTATGAGAGTTGGCAAAGTGCAAGGCTATCTCCTCAGCTGTTCTCTGTTTCTCTATTTAAAAAAATACTTTATTTTAGCCACACACACACACACACACACACACACACAAAAGTCTTTCACTAGTTAGTTTTGGTTTCTTTAGCAAAGTTTGGCTCCAATTGGCAGTGCTTAAGAGCTGTCACTTTTCATCCTCCAAAGCAAAGATTCTCCTCTTGATCAAACTCTTCTTGAAACATCTTCACTTACTCCTAAAACTTCTGCTGAGCTACTGGGTTGGCTGAACTGGACTTGGAACTTTGACTACCATTTTTTTCTACTTTATTAGGAATTTTTGAGGTTTTGATTTAAAAGCATTTTTAAGGCATAATTTGTTAAAGCATATGTATATTTTTACAAACAGTGATAACATTCAAGGCAAATTAATTTTTGTTAAGAATTGTATTATGAAGATGTCATGGTTTCCACTTGCTAATCTTTGCTGGATTATCTACGATAATATTATCTAATTTAAAATTTCAAGTGCAAACCCCAAATTTAAGCAATGCTGAAAGTTAAGCACAAGCTTGAAAAACACGCTTACTCATTTTGCACCTAGATAAAAGATTAGTCTTCTTAGGTTGACCTTTTAAAATACTGCATTGGACATAAGCACTGTATGAAACTAAAACATTATATAAATGTGGGTGCAGTAAAAGCAGATCAGCAAAAGCTACTGATGCATGGGGATTCAGATATGAGTAAAATCCCAGCTATCAGATCAACATACCTTAATATGGAATAATAATTTTATTAATTTCTGTGTAGCAACAAAACTAAGCATAAATGTTAGGGAAATTTCAACAGGTGTACAAAATATTAAAGAGAGACAGTAGTCTTTAGAGTTTTTTGACAATATGTGTTTGAAGGAGTCAGTCTCTTCAATATCTGAATGGGATTTTTTTACATGGGATGGTAATCAGGGGATGCTGGCTACTTTCCCCTGAGAATCAGACTCCCTTGTAACATATCAGGCCAGTCAAACTGGAAATAGAAAGCTCTGTTCTTGAAAAGTGTCACTTTCCATAATAGACAAAGTGCACAGCTCAAAACCAAAAAATCTAGAACTGTGTTTGAAAGTATCTTGGTTTGGCTTATTACGGCATTTACTGAGTCTTACACATTTCCAACCTGGTCTCCTTGTCATTTCAGGACAGAAATGAGTGACAAGAGTGAGAGTTGCAATTTTACAGACATTGACATGTTGGCATGGAAGGTGCAGCGGGGGATCTCCATCCCCACCTTCATCCTTGGGCTGCTTCTCAACAGCCTGGCCCTGTGTGTGTTCTGCCGCTTTTGGAGAAAGCAGACCAAGACCTCTGTGTACATGATCAACCTGGCCCTGGCAGACGTCCTGCTGCTCCTCTCACTGCCCCCAAAGCTGCACTACTCTATCACCATGGTGCCTGGGCTGGTGTGCTCCTTCATACAGGCTCCTTACTTTGTCAACACCTACACCAGCATCTACATCATTGTCTGCATCACTGTGGACAGGTACATCTGCATAAGGCACCCGTTTGAAGGTCGAGCTAACCAATCCCCCAGGTGGGCTGTCTTGATTTGCTGCTTCATCTGGGCAGCAGCTTGGATCTGCAGCAGCCCAATATATGTGTTTCACAGGAGGGGATCTATTAAATGCTTTCACAATTTGTCAGACCAGACGTGGAGTGTCCCCTTCATTGTTTCTGTGGAAATATTTGGGTTTCTAATCCCACTTGTGATGATGGTTTTCTGCTCTTCTCAAACCATCTGGATTCTTTGGAATCACAAAACTCGTGACAAAAAGAATGTAGAAGAAAGTGGCTCATTGCGAGTAATTGTCATCAACCTCGTGGTGTTCCTGGTGTGCTTCACCCCCGTCCACCTCGGGATCTTCCTGCAGTGCCTGGTGAAGCAGCATGTGATCGTGGGCTGCAGGATGAAGCAGAACATCAGCTTCTTCCTCCAGGTGTCCATGATGTTCGCCAACCTCAACTGCTGCCTCGATGCCATCTTCTACTATTTTGCTGCGAAGGAATTCTGTAAGAGAACACACCTGAGGAGGGTCACTGAGGCGTGTTCTGTCTTTAAGCTCTGTGCCATGCGATGGGACTGCCAGCAGTGGGAGAATGCCCCTTGCCAGGACACTGACACTGTTACGCCTGGCACGGCAGGGACGGTCCCATAGGGAGAAGGACAAGGTTTTCCCAGCGAGTGCAAACCTGTTCTGTGTTTTAATTCCCTTTAAAGATGAAGGAGAAAAAAGTTAGATTAGCCAGATTAGCATTAGCAAAGTGATAGACTGACAACAAAAGAAGCATTAGCCTTGACATATCTACAAAATGTGAAAAGCTTGCCAGAGGAAAACTAACCAGATCACAGGAATGCCCTTTAACATCAGTTTTTGTCATAGCTGCGTAACTGCACCAGTTTTCCTTTTACATATGTGATCAGAAAGGTGTTGCTAAGAGCAAATAGAGAAATAACTATTCATAACCTTTCTAACTTAGAAGGTATCTTGGCAGTTAAAAAGCAGTACCCAGCCAGAAGTCTGACTCTGCAGAAGATCACTGTTGGAGCTCCTCTACTTTGGCAGCTTGGGCAGCCTGGGACAGCAGTGACTCCTCCCTCCTGGAAGCATCACAGACTGCTCAGGGCTGCTATGAGGGACAGGAATTCTTGCTCCTTCGTGGAGGACATGGTGCCCAGAATAGAAATCCAAAGGACTACCTCAGGTACCAGCCATTCCTGAGCAACAAACTTTCCTGAATCATCATGGTTTTCTCCTGCAATTTTAAAGTATGGTTTGCCCATGTAAATCAAAAGAACCCATTCAAATATGAGACTTAGAGAAAGACTGAATGTGTTGAACTGTGTATCTACATCAGTGCATTTCTATCAAAGATGTAACATAACACATGTATGAGATTTTTCTGCCTGTCTTCTCATTCTTTCTTGGAGCAGGGGAATTAAGGAAGCAAGCCCTGCATCACAGAAGATGAGGGAGTGATCGATATTCTCCTCACTCCCAGCTAGAAGACTGGACCAGCTCTATCCAGCTCATTCTTTAGGGATGTCCCTCTAGCCTGCACTGTACACTTCTCTGAACACCTCAGGATTTGCCTAAGCCCTTCAGGTCAGCATTTCTGGGCTGTCACCACCCTAATGCCGTTTGCAGGTTTGGCTCTGACTCTAATCTAAAGGCTTCTTTGTTGCAATTTAAGCCAAGCATTTCTTGAATCCTTATCTGCATGGTTGGCGCTTGTAACCAGAAAAACTCTCACAAAAAGAAATAATTTTTGTTGCCTTTCTAAAACAGCTGTGAAAATAGTCTGAGACTGCTGGTAGTCAAGTTTCTGGGGCAGGTATTCCCTTTATTCAAAATGTGAGAAGAAATTACCTTCTGTCTGTGGCAAATTAAGAAGAATGGGGTCCAGGTTTGAAAATACAATTTGCTGTCCATCAATTTCCATTAAGGCAGCTGCACATATCTTATAGTGGGCCTAATTAGGAACATTTTAAAACTTGTTAGTACAAAAACTATGATCACAGTTGAGGCAAAAAAATATTTTTATCATCATCTTTGGTGCTTTCTATAAAGGAGCAAGAGGAAGAGCTCTTCAAAACAGTAGATTTTTGAAACATTATTTGTTACTGCCTCAATTACTCAGAAACTTACAGATTTTCAATATGGGTTAACCTTTCTTCTTTGCACTTTTCACATTACTTTGCTTACAAAATAGGTGTGTGAGAAAGAAGTTTTCCTAAATAAATTGTACATGTGAAGTGTATGATTTGAAAATATGTTTTAATTTCCTAATTTGACAGCACTATGTAAATCTCCTCTACCTGCACTAGCTGCCTAAAAATTACTTGACAGCAGCAGCTGTGCCCCAGCACACAAGGCTGGGATTATTAAGATTATTAAAGTCAGGGTTAATTAGGCTGCAATAATGGGCAGTGGTGGAAGCCACTGTGAGCCTCTGCTCTCGAGGATCAGTCTGCTCCTGGCTGCAAACCTGGACTACATAATCTGGAAGTTAAACTGGACTATTTTCTTCCCATTTATTGCCACCAGTGCCACTTCTTTGTTGGCCCAAATATATATAATTTCATTTGTCTGAATTTTTTATAACCCAAGACAATAATAAACGAGAGCAGCCTCGCTAAGTGTGCTTGAAATTTGAGAAAGGAAATAAAATGAAAATGAAATTAAAAGAGAGAAAGAAGGAAGAGAGCCCAGCTGTGTTGACTCTACAGATTGTTAGAGTAGTCCTATTTTTTAGCACACAACAAAGCACAGGTCTTTTGATTAAGAAAGTGTCACTTTCAATTCACTGCTTTTCAAGATGAACTTACATTCAATTAAAACAAGTCCTGCCTTTGACCTGCAGCTAAGAATACAGTTCTTTCTAAATCAGGATTTTACACCCAGGCTCCTGTGGGAAATCCACTGTTAATTCTGGAGCTTCTCCATTTGGCTGTATTTTTATACCAGGACAAAGCAATAAAAGTCCTTCTGCAGCTTGAAATGATACACAGCAATTTTAATGATGAATAAAACTGAAAAGCATTTGACATTTTAAAAGCCCAAATCTTCCTGAGCTGATACACAGATTCAGACATGGTTACTTCTCTCTTGATGTTATTCTTAATACACAGAAAGGTGTTGGAAACCTGGATGTGAACCCTTCACACACTCAGGTCTCCTCCCGCTGCCTCAGCTGTAATATAAAGTCAAAGAAGAACTGTCTTAGTGGAAAAAAAAAATAAAAACCAAGCGCTAACCAGAAACACCAAAAACAATGTGTTTTAAAAGTTACATTTTCAGTTCTGCCCTCTTCTGTGAATTGAACAAAACCACAATTGCACAATAAACCATGGACTGTACAGAGGAGCTGTATTTAATTTTTCTGGACATGGCTGCTTCAGGCCACAGGTGAGAATATTCAGAAAGCAAAATTTTGTTTTTATCCAATAAACTTCTTCAAAAGGGCCAAATCCCAGAGGTCTTCCCATAGAAAAGAGCTGATTTTGCTTGAGAGCATTTTTATCAATGGCAGTTTACTCCAACATTCTACAATTAGCATTTGTTCGACTATCAGTGTGATTCTCCAAGCTGTATTTTATAGGCTCACAAAACTAAAAGACAGAAGCGCACAAAAAGGGGAAAAACCCAATCTCCAATTAAAACAAACAAACAAAAACTCCCAGCAGAAAAAAACACACAGGATTTGTTCCCCGAATTCTTTTCCTGTCCCTTTGCTTGATGGGTTATATCATCTTCATTTCCCTGCTTGAGCACAGAACTCAGTGACACTCCACTAACTTCTGATGCTATAAAAGTGCCATCAAAACAATGCTGGACTTCTGGAAAAGTTCTAATTGCCCAAGAAGTCCTTTCTGAAAGATTTTCAACAACAATGACATCAATAAAAGGGAAATTCAACTGGTTTAATTGCCAGCAGAGGACCTAATAGATGAACCTTTTCTAGCCTTCATAATACTGCTTTTATGATGCATGAGCTTGAAGGCACCTGAGGGAGGGTCCAAGCCTAGATCCAAGCACTGTTGGTCTTCTGCCTTCTCACAAGACCACAGATGGGCATGGGCCCTGTGGAGTCAATCCAACATTTTTTCACTATGATTAAACACATAGCTAAAAATATAAACCAGGCATTTTCCATGGGAGGACGAACAACCACAAAGAAAGCTTAATAAATGTCACTCCGGTAGTTTGTCATATCAAGTAATTTCAAGTGTTCAGGAAACTTCAAAGTGAGAGCAGCCATCTCACTGCCTGAGGCAGCCTCTAGATCATGAGAAGAAGCTGAAATGGGCTGGAAGATTGAAACTGATCTTCAGAGAGACATCAGCCCAAACCTCACAGTGGCATTTCACTCTGGGGTTATTCTGCAACACCACAACTCAGTGGGCCTCAAACACATGCAAACGAGGGACAAACTGAGGCTCCTCAAAAGTATAGACTTCTGTGTGTCTCACCAAAGTGGTTTTGCTGAGTTTTTCCCCCCTCACATTCAGAATATTTTCCACTTTAGACTAATTGCTTTGTCTGAGTCTTGGGCACGCTCTCCATCCTTCCCCCCAAACCAGGAGAGGAGCCGTGCAGAGGCAGTCCCTGAGGAGCTGGCAAGTCCAGCTGGGGGAAGCAGAGCCCACCCAGCTCCTGAGGTCACTGTCACCTGCCCTGGGAGCCTGCAGGGACCTGCTCAGCACCACAGTGCAAATGACAGTAGCTTGAATCCCTTTATGAAGCCAGTGGAGTGGGGAGACTGGCTGCCACACTCTTGGTGTGTGCTCCCCAGGACTTCCCAAGGAACTGGCTTCACAAAGAGAGGCGGGAATGTGCTTGCCCTGAGCAAAGTGAAAAGTGTTTGTCTGTTATTTACACAGCTGTACAAATGGGAAAGCTGGCTTTGCTGGATTTCAAATTATTGTACTGGCTAAATGTGCGGAGAAACACAGACTGCACACACGCTGTTCTGGCTGCTGTCCTGGCACTGCCAAAATCCAGATCCCAGAGAGAACAGCCAAAGGCTCAGTTACCAGAAGGGACAGCAGCCTCTCCTGCTCTGCAGCTCGCAGTGTGTGCAGGGGGGAGGAAGGCCAGAGGAAGAGGAGCAGAGGATGCTGCAGCAGAGTGGGTGCACAGCGAGTGAGCTGAGCCTGCTGTCAGGGGAAGCATCTGCCTGAGCACAGGTGGCTGCAGTCCAAGGACAGAAACCTACTCCCAGAATAAAAATCTCATGAGGCACAGAAAACCCCTCTGACCCCTCTCCTGTCTTCAAGGCCAGATTTTGGGCATCTACCCAGAGCTGTCCCCAAGCTGCCGTGTGTGTACCTGCCCTGCACCCTTTGCCACTGCATCTCACACCGTGGCTTTCTTCAGCTGCTTTGGAAACTCTTTTTGTAAACAGCTAAAGCCATTTCTCCTGTAAAGATATGTGGGAAACAGAAGATACCAGAACCAAAACCCACCTATTTTTTAAAAGTTATATAACGTTGGACTATTTAGAACGTTCATTAGGTGAAGGCTCCCCACACATAATTAAATTATTTTCTGTTACCAAGAAAGGTATTTGCATCAGAAAATCACTCCTAGGAACTGATTGCCACAAAATGCACTCTGTAATGAGCTTTCACATTTCTGTAACCTCAGTGTTAGCTCAAAAACTCCAGAGAAATCAAACTCACCCCTTCCGCATGGATACATCAGGCTCACGCAAGCAATCTTCTATCTTTGTAACATCAGGCCAGCACAGAGACTAAAGCAAGTGTTAGCACTGAAGCACACCTGAAGAGACTAAGAATAGTCATATTTCTATAGTGCCTTTCATCTGAGGAAGTCAGAATGACTGAAGGTGAGAGATACGATTTCCCACTGCAGACAGATCTCCAGCTACTGCCGCAAACATGGGAAGCACAAAGGAGAGCCAGGTGGGCAGCAGCCAAGCAGCTGGTGTAGTTCAGGCCCTGCAAGGTGATTCTGTGTTCCTGGAGTGGCACAATTTATTGCCTTTGGCCCTGTCAAAAGTTTTGCTTCCATTTATTTAATTTTAAAATATATTTTAAAAAAATAAATTCTGGCAATACTCACTGCAGCATATGGCATGACAGAGGGCTCACCAGAGCCAAATTCATGCTGGACCTGTGGATTTTTAATTCATTCTTCTTTAAATCACTGTCATTTCTGCCTCACCAAGAGGTCTTAGGAATGGCACTGCTTTCTCCAGCACCCACTGCTCCGAGTGAGGACTCATCCTGCCAGGAATGGACTCAGTAATGGAGTCAGACCTGCTGTGCATCCATAAAGGGGCACCAGGATGACACCCACATTGTCTCATTTACACCACATGACACACTTCACTGCAAAAACCCTCACCCAGCATCTGGCAGCCCTTCCACAGCTTGCCCAGTGTCCTTGTACATGCTGCCTGGACTGAAGGTCTCAGTGCTGACTCATTTAAGCACGAAAGGCAGCCCTGAGGGGAGCCAGGGCATGCTTGCAGACCTCATGGCAAGTCCCAAAGCTTGCCCATGAGGCAGGTGTTTTCAAACAAACTCATCCTGCTATTTAACTTCTCCTCACCCCAGCTTGGTGCTTCCACAAGTCTTCCAATAGCCAGGTTTTCAAGCCCCAGTTCTGGACATACATGCAGCTTCCTATGGGGCAAAGAATGTCCCAGAGGCATGAGAAATGAGATTGCCCATGAGAAATCCCATCCATGCTGCCACCTTGCTGTCTGCTCCATGGCACCCATTTTGTGTCCACAGGTGCTGCCCAGGGCAGGCAGATTATCTCTTGGGAGATTTGAAAAATCAGTTGGTTTTCCCCCACTTCCTGAAGCACAACAGCTTCAAGGACAGCTGGATTTCCACATTAAAAGAATTAGGGGAAAATGCCTTTTTTTGTTCAAATGAAGGCTGTAGTCTACTTACTCCATTTTCATATTTCTGACACCCTGGAAAATCACACCTGCTAGTGAGAGATGTTGTTCCACAGTTAATCTTCATTCCAACCAAGATAAAATTTACCAGTTCAGCACATGGGTGAAATCCAGTTGTAGTTCTGGGAATTGCAAACACCACGTAGGCCCACAATCACCACATCAAGATCACAATCCAAACCTGCTCTTTTCCCTTTTTAAAGGTGTGAATTCAAGTAAACCCATGAGACATTCCTGTGAAAGCTAACAGAGAGAACAGAGAAATGCTGCAGATTGCTTGGTCCTATGAGCTATATATTAAAAACGTATGTATTTCATCTTTTGTGCAATGTCCTGAAATGAAACTCAAGTTTCATTTTGGTACAGCAGTGCCAGCGCTCAGTGTCCCTCTCCAGTTTCCCAGAGGTGCTCTCAGCAGCTCTATTTCAGGGCTGCATTTTGCATTTTTGCTGTGAAGAGATTGCACTGAGGGAAACAGCTGCTCCCACCTCAAGGAATGCCCCATCCTGCAGTGTCAAATATGTAAATGAGTGAGGGTCCTTCAGCTGCCCCTGAAGAGCTTCTGGCATCTCTAGCTAGAAACTCAGTATTTTAACTTCTGGCTTGGCCTCAACAAGAAGCAGTCTGTCCTCCCCAAGGACAGCAGGGTCCTCAGGCATCTGGGCTCTCAGATCAGCTCTCTGTGGACTTGGGTATCTGTATCCTGCAGAGGAAACCATACAGATGCTTATTAAGCATCTCTGCCACCCCAATCAACTCATTACTGAAAAAGATGCAGCCAATAATTATGCCAGATGCTAGCTGAGCTCTGGAAAGGAGACCACACATGACTGCCCTTGTAGGTTAATGAGAGTTCAAACAACCATTAGTATCTGTATTAATCTACTGATTGCCTGGTGTTACTGGAAAAAGTATGAAGATTGTGTTGTTTTTCTGGCACCTTTGATCTGTTTATTTGCTATGTTACTATGGTTCATTTCCCCTTCATTCAAGTTGACGCTGGCTGGATAATTTTTCTCAGTATTTCATAGAAACATAAACAAACAAACAAACAAAAGCTATTTATTTTGAAAGATCCTAACACCTCCACTTTGAACCTTTTACCTCTGCTACTGCACCAAGTTTTATCCAAAGGCAAGCGATTCCAACCCAGTGACAGCAAGACTTGCTCTCAGTTCCTACAGCAGTTGGAAAAGTTGCTGAAACACTGCAAACTCATTAAATAACCATACTGAGTTCTTGCAAATCTCTGTTCTTCTTTTTCCACTGCACTGAATTGTCTTAGGTGTGCCCAGCATGTAGGTGTTGCAATAAATTCTGAGATGGGTGCATGTTCCCAGCTCTCTCCTTCCAATGTACTGAGATCACACTGCAAAGCCAGGCCCTGTGACATAAATGCCTTGAAACCATAGATCCTTGGCAGCATAAAATACTGAAATCTGAACCGTGGTGTGATTATTTTTAAGGTTTTTTTGTTGTTTCTTTTTCAGTGTAACAACAAGTCGTAAGTGTAATAAAGACAGTAAAATTGTTAGAAAAAGTATCACTTTTAAAACCTCTTCAGGGTTTAGTAGCAAAAACACAAGATATCCTGAGAATTAAATCTTTCTCTTGAAAGTAGACAGCATGATCTGTTTTGAGTCACAAATGTCACAAATTACTCAAAATCGTATTTGACAAATTTACACAGCAAAACCTTTTGTTCTTTCTTCTCTTTTGACTTCCAGCACTAGAAATTCAGCTTGGGGAATTCAGCTGGATCATCTCTCATTTATATATCTCTGTCAAACAAATTCTGTGCCAGCTAAAGTCCTGGTTTCACTGGTGTTTTCTGGCAACACACAGATAGAAGAAGGGACCAAAGGCAATGCCACAGCCAGACCCTCCTCAGCAAGGATGCTGAGTGGAAAACAAGCATTTTGCTGGAATGCAAATGCCTGCTCTCCCTTACACCATTATTCATTCAGAGCTCAGCCTAATGCTTCAAGTGTCATCACTCATGGATTTCAGTCCAACTCAGCAGGAATTGCCTCTGTGTTGGCTCAATACTGCAGGCAGGAGAAAAAGAGAAGCAAAAATAAATAAACATATACATTCTGCTGTCTCCTAGCTGCACCAAGTACCAGGTACATTATATGAAAATGTGTTCATGGTGATTTTTGGGACAGAATTCACCACCACCACTTCCAGCCTCACTCCAAACCAACCAGTGAGAGTTCTCCTTTATGGAAAGCTGACAAGACTGACCATAGAATTTTTCAACAAGGAACATACATTATACACTGTGTCCTAGCTTGCTTCCAGCTTCCTGCCCCTGAAACACCCTTGGCCACACAAGCCATGGTTTGGTCTTTTTGTCACCCACATTTAAGCTGCTGTCTCTTACTTTCTGCTGCATTCTTCCTGCAGTTTGACCCTTGTAAAAATCCAGAAACGTCACCAGATAAATCTTCCATCCAGTTTGCACCCAGTTCACCCACTGATGGAAACTTTTTTCAATGCCAACACCAAATGCCTTAAAAATTAATTAGAGCTCTGTGTGGCTGATTCCATCACCAAACTCTGCCAATGTCAAAGTTACAACCACTCTCAGGGTCTCTCAGACTGTCTGGTCTACAAGACTTGCTTTTTCAGTTGTCACTGCAAAAGGAGCAGTCAGATGTTTTCTCAATCCCCCTGACTGGAAGGAGAAGAGGGCACCCATGAGCTTCAGTAAGATCCGTAAATGCCAAAAGATCAGACATACATTACCAAGAGACACCTCAGTTTTAAAATAATTCCGGACTATTGTAAGTTGCAAAGTATTTCTAAAATAGTCAATTTTTTAAAGACTGGGTGTCTGCAGGATTGGGCTTTTTGCTTTTTTCTTACTGTAACTAGAATTCAGAAACCAAAAGTCTAGCCCAAAGACCCACAAACATCATCTACCAAGATCAGAGCTGTCACTCAGCTTTTTTAACCACGCGGACATGATGTCACAGCCAAATTTTAGGCATTGCCATCGAAGGGACAGGTCCTTCTGGGCAGGCTATCAGCAGCACCTGGGAGCTTCAGTGGCCATAGACTTCCCACAGGGTGCATCCTATTGTGCCTAAGCCTGGGGTGCAGCATGAGGAGCCTGGGCAGGTCTGCAGGGGTGCAGCCGGAGCTTTGTAGATGAGGAGGATGTGGCAGAGCCCCTTGGGTCATGGCAGTGACACTCACGGCTGAGTTGTGGTCCTTTTAAACATGCCTGCCAGTTTAAACCTAACAGCAGGCTGTTATGAGTCATCAGGTGCTGACATTTCTTCAAATTTTTAAAGATTTAAACTCCATTCTGTCATGTGGTTGCATATTTCTCTAATACAACCACACACACACTGCATTGACAAGACATGGCACACAGCTTCAAACTAATCCCTTTGCAAAGGTCAGAAAGTCAGAAAAATACACATACTGGAGAGCAATAGAAATAAACCACTCTCTTCCCCATCACCACAGGCAGCTGAGGACCAGTACACACTGCTAGTGATCCAGAGCACTTTCAGTCTCTCAGCAAGTCCAAATTTTGGGCTAGTTCTGCTCTTCAACAAAATCTTTAATTTTATAAGTGGTTGTACCATCTAAAGTACCAAATACATCACAATCCTTCTCCAGGTCCTAAAATAATAGCAGCTACTCTAAATTTTAACATTCTGGGCAACATCTTTTGTCTCTGACCGTGGCCTTGGATGAAATTCAAACCCTCTTCCGTTCCTGAACTTTACACCTAAGTTTTGGCTTCTCAATGTTACCTTTCAGTTCTCAAAACAGGTTTGTGACTTGCTTAAACTGAATAAGGTTTCTTACAAAAAATTCCCACTTGCTTGTTCTCTTACCTCCACCTAAAGTATGAAGTTATCCACAGGCAGGGTGAGGAGAGTGATCCCTGTTGCACCCCCAGGGATCACCCGAGCAGCCATCCCCTGCTCAGGCCCTGCAGCATCCTCTGTCCTCTTTTACCTTGTGTTATCGCCCTCCCTGGCAGTCAGTCACCTTTCCATGGAGCTCCTTTCCCAGGTTTGGTGCTTGCCAGCAAGCCACGCTTGGGACTCTTCTGAGAATCTGCCCCAGATTGCCCTCAGCAGTGAGAAAAGGCTGCTTTTTCCTGTACATTGAAAGCTGTGGGATTGAGTCACCTTTCTTCTCATGTTGGAGAGCTGAGACCTGAAGTTCTCATGCACATCTGGAGCTGGAGCACGTGGTGCTAAGCTGAAGGTGAAGAACTGGGGGTAATGAAATGACTGATGTGCAACATGAAGAGAACAAGAATATGAAAGCCCTGCCTGGGTTTCCTTCTGGCTGAGAGCTTCACTGCACAGAACCCAGACCCTTCAGTTTGTCTTCAGCAGTAGTCTGTCTCCTGAACCTCAGAGAAGAGAGATCTGTATGAAACAGAACACCTTCAAATACTGAGAGCACCTTAAAACACAGCCCTTCACCCCAGGCAGAGAGATTTCTCAAGTGGAGGTCACCCATCTGAGCATGGCTCACCAGGAGGAGGGCACAAGGTGGCAATGAGGCTCCCACAGGGCCAGAGCCCCTTTTCTGCTGGCAGCAGGCAGCCCCTGGATCCCCTGGAGCTGGAATGAGGCTGAAGGCAAGCTGGGCTTCCCCAGTGGCTGTGCACCACAGCACTGCTGTGAAAACCTGGCTGTGAAAACTCAGCTGGATGCAAACCAAAACCCAGTGCTCACACTCGCTTCAGGGGTCCAGTATGTACAATAAAAATTGTGTTGGTGCAACCAGCATCAAGTTAACAAATATAACAGCACCACATACCTTTTCTCCCCCACTCTACTTCATTGCTTTATGCTGTTATGACCTGGCTGAAAATCTCTGTCCTGCTGAGTAGCAGCTGCCCCTACCAGGAGTCCCTTGGACTTTGGTATGGGAGGTGCTATTGAGCAAAAGAGTAATGAGCCATAATTATATAATGCCTCCTTTTTTGGGGGGAGAATTCCAATTAAATTAACATGTGTGGGTTTCCCTCCAAACATGCTTCTTCTCCTCAATCCAGAATCATGAGAGCTCTCCTATACAGAAGTGGTCAGTATTTCTTAGTTTGATAAATCAGGCCAGGTTAAAAGAAGAAAACAAGCACAGAAAATAGTTACTCTTTTTAACTACTCAAGAGAAGCAAATTTTAAACCACAGTTAGAGTTTCAGGCAGTGGTTTGGCTGAAGTGCCGCAGACTATGTAGACGTCATTAAACTGCAGTTCTAGAAGCTTGGACTCATCTTCATCACAAATTTGACCTGACTTTTCACAAATTTACCAAATAGAAAGAATGGAAGAAACAATATTCTGGATGCTGGAACAATTTACTCTGAAGAGCCATGAACCAAGCATCATCTCTGCAAAAATCAGATTACGGTAAGAATATTTTAAAAAATTAAGATCTTATAGTTAAGGAAAAAGATATTCTAACACTTTCTCCCTCTCCCCACTTAATTCAGATCACAAGCCAGACTGCTAAATCAGCATCAGTGTTACAGCCCTATTTAGCATTGCTTCAGTGGTTGTGGTTATTTACAAAAAAATGCTCAAGACCTGAGAAATTTTTATGCTAAAATACTTAAATGCTTGGCTTTAGAAACACTTACCAGGAAAACAACAGGAAAAGGATGTGGCCTGAGAAATTCTTGTAACATCTTCATCAGTGTCATATATTTATTCATAAGTATTTGATTTAACTGAGAATTAATAAGTGTGAGGAGTCTGAAGTGTAGGTGTGTCATGGTACCAAACAAGCGGCTATCAAGCTCCATTTTCAGGGAGGAAGACAAACATTTTTTAACTCACAGTGGATGTTGTCCACCAAAAACCCTTTAAACCTTTCACTGAAGGGGCATTTTAAAAAGGCAGAGGCTCAGAATGTGCACACCAGCCCTCTGAGGGAAGCAAACCAGTGGGAAGAGGAGAGGGGAGATGGCATGAGGGAGAGGGCAGGAGCAGCAAGGAGAGGGCAGGAGCAGCAAGGAGAGGGCAGGAGCAGCAAGGAGAGGGTAGGAGCAGCAGCTCTCCCTTCTTTTGGTTGAAAACCAAGGGTTGGTTTTTTTGGTTTTTTTGTGGAGCCACTGAGCCCCTGTCTCTGAGGAGCTCATCTCTAACTTTGCATACACAGATAGCATCCTGTAGATACAGAGGCTGACACGAAGCCCTCCCTGCTGTACTCCACACAGCCTCACCCCAACTGAAATGTTCTTGAAATTAATCAGAAAGGCTGAAATATTCAAATTAATTAGGTGATCACATACAGATGAAACACGAAAGGAAAAACATGCCATTTAATATTTCTTTTGCTTGTTACTACACACTATCAACACTGTTTCAACACTCACCACCCGAGAGTAATTAATTCTGAATTGGAAAGGGCAGACAGACAAACATTTTTAGAAGAATGTAGGGCTTCTGTAAGAGAGTGTGAACATCCAAACATGACTGATGCATGTTGTCCTCCTGGGCTGCAGACAGAGCAGGGCCCCAGTAAGGAACAAGCAAAAAATGTGTGTTGGTCTTGGATATCTGGATCTGGGAAACTGCACTCCATTGCAGGTGTCTTGTACAACCTTTGGAAAATCCTTCATATTATCTCTGCTTTGATTTCCCACACATAAAATGGAAAAAAATAAAAACCCCAAAAAAACCCAACAGACCCTTCCTATGCCAGCAGGGCAAGACCAGAACAGGTACCCTGAGAACAAAAAACCATAATCTTGGCTGTGCCCAGCAGGCAAAGCCTGACATGGTGCATTGAGATGTCCTGTGCAGAAACCTGAATCCCCCTAAATCACCCTAAAAGGGGTTTGTCCAGACACAAACACGATACCTCACTCATTAGCACAGCATTCAGCAGGGATAGTATCTGATAAACAGGTTGTAATGTTAGCAAAGCAACAAACTGATGTGTTCAGTTATGCACACAAAAGGAGGAAAAAGATTTTCATTAGCAGCCAAATCCTCTGTGTGCTCTGTCTCTGGTGATAAGAAGATAAATTTTACTAGTACATCATGATATCATAAATACATGCATTGCTGCTGGCCTGTTGACATTAAAATAGACTGTGAGTTGATGTTTGGCACAACAATGGTACACACAGTTTACATAATAAAGTAATAGAGCAGAACACAAAGAAAGTAAAACGAATTCTAGTAATTTTATTTTTTTTTTAAGTTTCCCTTTTTCATCCCCAAGCAGGTCTTTTGCAAATATACAATTTTGTAAGAATATTTCCTTTGAGGAATAGCTTATCTACAGAAATACAGGAAAATGTAGATTTGTCTGCTTCTCATTGCTGTCACTGCGTTTCTAACTAATTAATCTCTTAATGGTAATTATCCAAACTTGGAGGTTTGCTGTATTTCAATTTGTTCTACCATAGAAACACTGGAAATCATGATTCAGCTGCCAACCTGAGTTTCTCTTTTCACAGAGTTTTTAACTCTTCCCCTAAACATCCACTGCTGGTTCCAGTCACTTGAGCCACTTGATACACACTTTTTCTCTTGTCTGAAATGACTCTTGGATTCTTCTTCCATTCATTATTTTCTTGTAATGAAATGACATTCAGTGACCTTCCCTCCATGCTGTAAATACATCTGGCAGTTTCTCACAGACACAATGTGCCATTACACACCCAGAAGCAAGACAAGGAAAACTGGCTTTTCCCATTAAGAAGAAATGGAACCATGAGATATGGGGTCTGATTGAGACTCTTGTGGTCACCACGAGGTGCAAACAGTACCTCAGCCATCTAATGCAGCCCAGCTGTCTCAAAATTGAGCGCAAGTGCCTTTTGGAAAGGAGATCCAGTTGTGCAGTTATTTTCCTAGAGCTGTATGTGCAATTCACAACTGTGAAAAATAAAATGAGATCTTGACCACCTTCAGTAACTGATTTTTTTTCCCACCTTGCAGAATTCCAGCCAAAGTGCCTGTCTGATCCTGCCAGGTCAGTCATATGGTTTGGGAGTTTGTATGATCTCTCAGGAAATATTAGATTTGCGAAAATGCCATCTCAAATTTTTCAGAGGTGATGATAATTCGAAGACCAGTGTAGCTAATGGTTTAAGTAGGAAAAAAAATACCTTAGAAGTGTCAAAATGACTCAGCCATTAGGCAGAAGAGACACATAGGCTGTGATGTGTTATGCAGGGCCATCAGCTGGGGTGCACGAGCCTCGCTTGAACGCCTGCTCTGCAGAGCCAGAGAACAACTGAAAGTGCAAACCTGCAACACCAGAGACAGATATCCACCAGTTTTTAATTTCCCCCATCTCAGGGCACTGAGATGGAAAATATCTATCCTGCTGATCCGGACTTAGAAATCCCACAGGAGCAACCCCAGCTGATTTCTCTGTGGAAGTGGAGACATGTCTCTCAAAAATACTACATCAGTTCAACAGTAAGATATCGAGGCTCAAAGAGCCAGAGCAGCTCACTTGCTCTCCCAAGCAGCTGATTCAGCTCCTCCAGCACTGAAGGGACCCTTGTTCCCAGGGGCACTTTTGTACAGCCAGGGTTGGCTGGTGCCTCCCTCAGTCTTTCCAGAAGACACTAAATATCAGTGACAAATACCAGAGCCTGTGGTCAGACCTTGGCCCCTTGGCTCCACCAGCCACACACACTCAGTCCTTGTGGCCACTTCCTCCACAGAAAATTTCATTTCAGTCATTCCTGTGCTTTGGTCCTCTCAGCCCATAGCCATCAGAGGTTTTGGCTCTCCCTCGCTCATCATTCCAGGGTGAGGATGCCAGGGCAAGCAGAGCCAGTGGAAATGAGAAGCTGAGTGCTTGGCTAGTGGGGACAGGTTGGGGTAAAATAACTGAGCTACACGATGAACGGTTCCTCCCGGTGACACACCAGAGAGACTCACGGCAAGGCTGAAGACCAGTTCCTCATTTCTCCTGTAGCCACGAGATGGAGCAACTCAGTTACAAATAGTTCTGCAGAGCCGCCAGATGAAGGTGATGGGACATTTCATCCCACTTCTGGTTCACCCAGAGGCTGCAGGCTCTTCTGCATCACAGCAGTGGATGCTCTCTCTTCTCAAGCAGGGCAAATACTTTTCTCGTGGGTTAGGCTATGATTTCAATTGAGAAAAAAACTCACCATGTCTCCACTACACAACTCTGTGTGGTTACTGACATGTTGTAAGCTGGTAGGCTGATAGCAGCATCAGCCCCATGCTGACACTCTTCCCAAGAGCAGGACTGACAGCAGGAGAGCCAGGACCTTGGCTGGCACAGCCCAGCACTGCAAGGAGAAGGTTGGCCTTAAGGACAAGCACAGGGAATCAGCAGAACTTCCCAGGTTGCCACTGAGGGATGTGTGTGTCCTGAAGGGGAGATCTGTGTGGCAGCAGCAATATGCAAACAGAAAAATGCATGTGAAGCAGCTCCTTCATCAGGAAAAAGGCACAAAATGATGCATTCAGCACCCAAAATCACATGAAACAGGAGGTGCTTTGCACACTCGTGGCATTGGTGACACACACAGACGCGTCAAGGACAGAGGAGAATGTCCAGAGGTGGCCCTCTTCTTCCAAGTCTCCAAGAAAAGGGACCTAGTCTTGGACTTGGGAACTTGTGAAGAGACACATCCCATCAGCACAGAGTAGAGCTGTGTGAGAACAGAAAGGTTCCTTAGTACCCACTCCTTTCTCCCCTCTGCATCCCAAGTAAGCTATTAATGAACAGTGTGGGAGTCCTCCATGGGCTACCCCAGCCTCTCCATTGTGTTGCTCACTCAGATTCATTTTACCCTCTCCATCAGCCCTCAGCATTACACTTTTTCATCCATTCCATTTTGAAGGGAGAGGAGCCTTGGCACCTTGCACCAAGTGCATTTGTGCCCTGTGCATGCCTTCCTGGCCACTGCTTCCCTGTAAAGCTCGCAAGGAAAAGAAGCAGATCACTCACTGGTAGTGGCTAAACTACCCCTGCCACTGCTGCTTCCTCGTCCTGCCTTTCCCAAAGCATCTCTCTCCAGATGTGGAGTCTCATGGGGCTCTGTGCAGCAAGGGGACACCTTGCCCAGGGACACCTGGCTCAGAACAGCCTCCAGCAAGGTGAGAAGTGCTCATGTGGCTCAGAACATAAGGGACAAAGAGAAAATGAGAGAGAAGAAAAAGCACCAAGCATGTGAGGGGAAAACCTAGAGTGAGAGAGCACCCACTCTGAGCGTTGGTGGCAGTTTCAGAACTGGCATCTGCAATGCCCAGAGCGGGGCAGGAGCACACAGAGTGCTCTGGCACATCCGTGCACTTCCCTGCTTCCCACCCAGGCTGGCCCACCCCAGATATCTCCTCATGGTGGTGGTGCCTGCCTGTGCTGTGTGTGGGGCTTTGTTCACATCCAGAATGCAGCCATGGTCACAAGACCACTACAGGATACACAGAAGTGAAACTTAGCTGAGAAATGAGAGAAGGTACTATTCATTCAAACTTGTATTGGTTTTTTCCTTTGGTGGTGTTTCTTTTTTTTTTTTTCCTTAAATAGAGCAAATTCAACTAAAATGCCACAGGGAAACCCCAAGGGAATATTTCTTCTCTCATCTCCTATTCCCCATCTCTTTCACAGATGCACAGTTTTAATTTAGCCAATATAATACTCAACTTTGAGATTTCTTTCTTTTCTTTCCTGTGGCCTTTTTTTCCCTTTTTGGGAAAAGAATATTGTAGTTGTATCCTGTAAACGTATGCAATGGCCAAAACCCCCGACTTTTTCCCCCTTCCTACCTGAACAAAATCATCACCTGATATTCTCCATGGGTGTATTCCCTGCTCTCTGGGAGTATAAGCAGATGTAAGAGTAACCCTTGACTCTTTTGAAACATCAAGTTGAAGTGAGCATACCAGATCACTACTGAAAATCAACAATTTCTTTTTCCTTTCTGATATCATGAAAAGTAAGGGAAACAAGGATGACAGGATTTAGCTCAAAGCACATTCACTAGCACTCTATCCATGGATGCTATGTACAATCAAAAAAATCCTGTATTGGAGGGGAAAAAAAAAAAAAAAAGAAAAAAAGGTCTGTAGAACCAGAATTTCTTTATGTGTTACCAGAACCTGATTTCAAAGGGTGACTCACAGAGATGTGAGTACCACAGACCCACGTATTTACATGCTTAAATGAGCAGTATGACATCTTGTGTAACAGTGCCTGCCCACAGACATGGTGTGGGGAGGCCAGTGCATGGAAATCTGTGATGAAACAAGAAGCAGCAGCACTCAGTGCTTTCTGACATTCTGACCAGCAGCTGCTTTGCGTGCAGCTCACTTCACTGCCTTACAAGGAAACACAAGACTGCAGAATTCTACAAACTGAGAAGGAGAAAAAGTCAACAACCAGTGAGTAGATAAAGAACTGGACATTGCATGGTTCAATATGAATCAAGCAAACACTCCTTTATTGCTGTCTTCTAACCCTAACAGACAACTTCTCTACCTCTACAAGTGATCACACAACTTATCATTGGTAGAAGCCTTCTTGCATGAGGCAAACATGGGCTTTTCTATTTTTCATTGGCTTCATAGTTTCTTGGCATTCACCTATCACCTTTAGCTCTTCTTATCTCCTCCCTTGCTTTCTTGTTAAGCAACAGCTGGCCTTCTTATCTCTCTTTCAAGGTGACTTCAAGGGCAAAGCTACAGGCCTAGCTCAGGGTCATAAAAGCGTTCATATCCGTTTCCTGGCTCATTCACTACATGTCCATTTTCCTCTAAAAACATTCCCACAACCAGAGCACAAGGTAGCCCAAAGGTAAGATGACAAGAGATATTTCACTACAGCAAAACCTTGCCTTAAAAGCTTTCCTCTTGTCATGAGATCCAAAAACTAATTATATTTTACATAACTTGCATTGCTTATAGCATAGCTAGCTGAACAAAACTGGCCTTTGAATTTATGCTTTATACAATATTTTTTCTGTTTATTTTTTAATAAATCTGCACAAAAGACCCTGGTCTGAAACATCTTTTAATCATAGTGAGAATTTTCTTAGTTAAACACCTTGGTGAGAAGCTGAAATTCTGTTTCTCTAGAGCCAGAATTTCCTAGACACACTATCAAAAAATTCAAAACAAGACTGAAGAAAAAGGAAAGCAGTAATGAAATCTCCTACAGAGGCATTGAAGTAAAGAACTTTGTCAGTATTTATTACCTTTCAGAAATTCCTTAATTAACTTTTTCTCCCTTTGGCTCTCAGCAATGGGCTCCCTCCCAGCATCAGACTCACAGTGCTTCATGCTGCTTTTCTTACTTCTGTCTAAGCCAGGAATTTACAGAATCTCATTTACCTATCATTACTATGTCCTTAAGGAGCAAAGAACTAAGGTTCCTTTTTGCTGATCTTAATCTCACTCAAAGAGATCTTAATCTCTCAAACCACAGCAAGGGAGAGTTTACCTGTGAAATACTCAGGGGGGTGACTTGATCTGCACACAGAAACTTTGACTGCTCTGTTGACAAACAGCTGACAAAGCTAAAATTTGAACAGCATCAAAATCAGCAACTCGTGTAGGAAAAACACTGGTTTGAAGTAAAAACTAAAGAGCAGCAGGAGGAAGTAATTTCTGGGTGGTGACAGAAAGATCTCTGCCAGACCTTATTTACAGGTTCCATTTGCTGTCACGGAACTGGCTGGAGGAAGGGATCTGGTATTCCTGGGCATTTGCATTTTGAAGTGACTACAGCACTGCAGAAACCAATGAGCACTTTCCTAGTCCTTATCAGGAGAGTCTGAGGGCAGGATCAAGCCAGAACCCTTCCTCTAAAGAAGATAATTACTTCATGACCCCAGCTCAGAGAGTGCCTGCCTTGACACTTTTAGTCCCCCCTTTTCAGAGGAGAATCTGGCTGCATGTTTCCTGTAACCCCTGTCTCTGCTGTGGTAAGTCTGGCTGATTTAGACAAAATCTCATCTTTCTACTAAAGACAATTTTTTTCTAGAAACAGCCAATTGGAGGCTTCCTGCCTGCAGCTTTTAGACAACTTTTAGAAGGGCTAAAGGTACTCACAGTCCCTTTTTGCCCCAGAGGGGTGGGAGAGGGTGCAGGATGGCAGTGACAGTATGGGATCTTCACATTAATAAATGTGGGGCATCCTTATGTTCTTGGCTCCCTGACATCTCTTATGATAACTTGATGCAGGAAACAGGATCCACCTAGTTGTTTCCACCCTCATGATCCAAGATACTCTAAAATTAGGGTCTGCTACCTTGGTCCTGCAAGACCAAGAGATTGAATCTCTCCGAGGGGATGATGCAGTTGCATACTCTTTCCAGCCTAAATTCCAGGACAGCACAGTCTGGGGTTACAGGTAACAGTGCAAGTGAGGCCTGGACACCAGGAAGCCCTATCCCCCCTTGAGATGCAACCTTGCCCCAAAAGCATTGGCAATGAGCAGCTCCATGCTACCAGGAGCTGCAATTCAGTACACAGCAGCCCAAGAGGGGAAAAAAGTCCAAGACTGGACTCACAGAGACCTTATTAGCCTTTGTTCTATGTCTTCTATGTCATCTTCATCTTTCCTTGTGATGATTTTCTTCTCTTCCAGCCTACCTGGAGATATGAATGACACCCATGGCAAGGGCAATATCAGTGCTGCTGTGGAGCTGTTCCAGCTCATCATGTACACCCCCACTTTTATCCTGGGATTGCTGTTCAACATTATGGCTCTGTCCTTCCTGTTTTTTAAGGTTAAAAAGCTGTCAGAATCTACAGTCTACCTGATAGCCCTTATATTCCTGGATACTTTGCTGCTGTTTACTCTTCCTTTTAAAATCATTTCCTACCACCTTCAGAGCAACTGGAATTTGGGGTCTGTGTTTTGCTCCGCCTTGGAGAGTCTTTACTTTGTGAACATGTACGGCAGCATCCTCATCTCGCTGTGCATCTGCGTGGACCGGTACATCGCTATCCGGCACCCTTTTGTGGCCCTCACCCTCAGGTCCATCAAGAAAGCTGCCATGGCCTGTGCTCTCATCTGCCTGGGCACCTCTGTGGGGACAGTTTCTACTTTCCAACTGCATGGAAAGGGCCACAACATCTCGTCCTGCTTCCATAACTTCTCCAAGAGCACGTGGGAGAACGCAGGCCTGTTCAGCACCTTGGAGATCATCTTCTTTGGCAGCATGGCAGCCATGATTTTCTGCACTGCCCAAACTGTCCGGTGCCTGAGAAGGCACAGGAACCCAGACAACCCCCAGATACACAGTACCAGAGCAGAGAGGATCGTGGTGACAAACCTGGTTGCCTTTTTGGTGTGTTTCACACCTTACCACGTGGCATACTTCATGTACTTTTTGGTGAAGAACAACATCATCCACATCAGTTTTCAACCAGTGCTGCGAGACATTGTTCAGGTTACTCTTTGCTGGGCAAACCTGAACTGCTGTCTTGATGGGGTGTGTTATTATTTTGTTTTAAAGGAGTCCTTGGAAGAGCCATTGCAAAACAGTGAAAAAAGAGCCATGCAAAAGCCTTGATTTATGTACTGCATGTTCATTACTTCGGGCGATGTGTGGAGAGACTTTTGTGGAAAGTACAGGGCTCTAAACTTCTTACCTAAGCAGTTTGCGTTAAATATTCATGGCTGAAAATATTTCCTAAAAACCAGAACTAAGTCCATTTCCAGGAGGATGTTCCTAACTTTTTTTTTTTATTTCTTTCCATAATGTTTCCTGTTACTATTTATGGATAAAAAAAATTATATTATTCATATAAATAGTGATGCATATTTCTTTGGATATGATTCTCCTTTACTTTGAAAAGAAAAAAATGTTCACTTATATGTGGTAGTATAATTCAGCTTCCCTGTCCACACTGTACCTGCAAACCTTCCTCAAAACTTTGTTTCTTAGCAGACCAAGTCTGTAGTGACTAAAGACTTGAAGGTCATGGTTAAAAGCTTCAGACTAAATTCTGTCTCCCCTGTCCTGGTCATGTATGCTTGTCCTCACATACATGTGCCTGTTGGGTTAAGCCTGCACATGCTATTTAAAAAAGAAAATAATAATTGCAACTAAATGCAAAGGCAGCTTTAGGTTCATGGGTACAGCAAGATCTCCATGTCATTCCTCCACTGCTTCACTTGCACTACAAGGCACAGAGTCACTTGTTTTAGTGACTTAGTGTTTTAGACTACCTCATCACATCTAACTGATGCTGCCACTGGCTCCAATCCCCACACAGCACACATTAATTGACTCCCCCAGTCCCAGGCTTCCTCACCACCTCCTCTGCTACTTGCAGGCTTTTCACATCTGTTCCTTCCTGCTTGGTTACAAACATAGTTTCATGAACAGAGCCAAACCAAACAAGAGCATGAAATAAAATCCCCGTGTCCAATGTAGCAGCAAACACATGAACCTGAAGGAACCGCCCCCACCTCATGGGGGGATAAGATAAGAGCAGCCCTGATCCCTAAAGCAGTAGCCAGAAACACACAGAGCCCTGGGGGAAAGCAACCTTTTGGACCTCAGAGCAAGCTGAGCACTACCATTCCCCAAGCAAACAAGGCAATAAAAAATAATCAAGCAGCGAGAGCCTGACATGCCAGTCAGTTACTTCTTATCAGCGCTCACAGGCGCAGATTAACCCAAAGACAAGGAGTACCCAGCCTGCAGAGAGGCAGCCTGCTGCTCTGGGCCACCCCCACTGCTGCCTGCAATGCTGCCCAGCAATCAGCTGCCACCTTCCTCAGGGATGAGGCTGATTTGGAAATCAAAGCCAGACAGTTTTCATATTCATGTTGAGCTGGATTCTTGCAGTACCTCTTCGAGGCAGGGATACTAATCCCAGCCTTTGAACTGTCTCTTTTCCACACACTTTCGACAAGGATGATGCACAAACTGTGCATTGATTTCTCCCCTGAGCTGGAGATGTGGGGGCTCCAGTCAGCCAAAGTGAATGTTTTTGAAGTGAATCTATGTATGAGATTGTAACAAAGAAATCCAGTTCCAGTTGGGAACACTGACCCACCACAGACCTATGTATGTGCTGCTGTTGACAGAGTCCTTCTGGTGTTCAGGCAAAGAATTGTGCTTCTGAGAAGGCATGGACTGTGCATTTACCTTATGTCCTGGTTATGTAAAAGTGCCTGAAAATCAAATTCACCAGGATATTCCAGCAAGAATTCCCTCACAATAACAACGGCCATTTCCATTGATTCCCTCAGTAACTTCAGAATATCTGACTGAATATCCCTGCCAGCAGACAGGGAATCCTCATCATGTCCTTGCTCATAACTTACCTCTTTACTAACTACACTTCAGTAGACACAAAGATTTTACCATTGTGACTTCAGGCTCCTTTTGGAAAAAGAGTTAACAAATCATAGAAGAAAATAATGCTGAGACAAAAGAGTTGTTTTACATCTCAAAGCAGTAGGCCATGCCAAGAGGGCCCCAGTTTAACTGACAATGCCTGAACAGAAGGAAGTGGGATTGCATCAGTACCTCAGGAGGCAGAAAATGCCAAAGTGTATGAGAAAACTGGTGTCAATTGCTCTTCTGTAGCCTGAGGCAGCTCCATTAGTTTTAGTGACATGACTTTGGGCTTACAATGCAATAACTGAGACTAGAAGCTCACCTGTAGTTTTATGTGTAGTTTCATGCTTCCTCTGTTGCTCAGCTTTTTTAAAAATACGCCTATTCTTTGTTTTGTTATCCTGCTGTCCCTGGTCTCACAGATCATAAAGTAACTTGCACTGTAATTTAATTTAGAATGCTGGTAGACAGCAGGGAGATGAACACTAAATTTAGGTATTTTTGGCTTCTAGGCTGCCTTCCTCAGCAATAACATACTGCTTGGAAGGGGCTGGGGTGTTGACCAGATTAAGCATTGTTAACACTGCACAAAGGACAGGTTAAAAATGCTTGAGGCATTTCTTCTTCTCTTGACCATTTCCTCTGTGTTTCTCCAGTGATTCTGGAGACTGATTTCTCTAGAAACAAACAGGCTGAGGTGTGGACAAGCAAGTACCTGTCCATGGACAGGTAGAGCCAAGCACGGTCTGAGCTCCCTGCCTCTCCACATTGCCCGCAGTGCCTCTGCCAGCTCGGAGAGAGCACCAATGATCAGGGCACACTAATGATTTTGATTCTACAATCCTGGGAGAAATTTGAATTTTGTAAAGGCAGCACTTCCCACTCAAAAGTTCCCTGCTGGATCTTACTGTTTCTGGGCCTCTGAAGATTCACTGCCCAGGTAAAATGTAGTGTTGTCTGATCCCTTCTTTGCTCAGGTGGTAACTGCAGCAGCTTGCTCATTGGCAGGCATTTATATCTGAATCATGACATGGGTATCACGAAGAGAATATTAAAAGATGTAGAGTACTAAGAAATAAAAGAAGAAAAAGTCTGAAAACCAGAAATTCATATGAAGAAAAAGGAAGCAAACCCAGAGATTTGTTTGTAAACAATTTGCCCTCAAGAGCCAAGGACTTATTCCTGACACATACAGTTCTTAGCTTAAAATCATTAGTCCATTCTTTAAAAAATGTAGTGGGGTCTAGAGAGCTGCTATAGAGTATATTTTCTACTTGCACTTGGCTTTGCATTTGGATAGTGAAAGGCAAAAGGTTTGAACCAGCACTGAAAGCACAGCAGGTCATGGGAGCTGATGAAGCTGCTTTGCTGGGGAACTTTACCCTTTGGGCCAAGCAAGGCATTTCAATTGAGAGGCCTTTCAAAAATGCACCCTGAGGCTGCCAGATTTCTTGCCAAGTGTTGCAGACATTCAAGCCTGTATCCTGTTCACTTAAGCAATTTTCCCACTTTCTATGCAGGTTTTACTGGGAGACTAGGCATGTGCTTCAGCTGCAAATGCTCTATTCCCTGCAGCCTCACTCACCTGGGAAAGCAGTGAGGCTCAAACTTAGATTAACTGTGCACATCTGTCCTTTGCTTTCCAAATTTCTTGTCTTCTAACACAACTACTATCTTATGTGTCAGGATCAGGAAGTATCTGTTTGGCTTGGGAAAGAATAAAAGGTTTAAGAGAAAACATCACCAGTGATATTTACGAATAATCACTGAAATCTCAACCAAAGCATTCATCTCCCAAATTGAAAGAATTAACACAGGTACCAGGCATGCAGAAAATTCTACAGAGTTTTCACTATTTTGGGAATAAAAAATGAAAAAGTAAAAGAAAATTACTTTATATATTTTGCCAAAGATAGAAAAGTATTTACCATTAACAAGATCACATCTGTCATCAGTGGTAATGAAAAAAACCTTCAGAAAAGTAATTCCCAACAGAAATAAAAAGTGTTTTATAGATATTTTCTTCTCTATGCTTCATTCTCTCAACATGTTTTAGCATTTTTACTGCTGCCAAAATGGATTAAAATTACCCTTTGTTCTCTCTGCAGAAGGACAGCAACAGGATTTTAAAATGAAGTTGTAGCACTGTAGATGCTAGACAGAAGCCCTCTGAGAGGTGAAATAGTTAATTTTGCTGTGAAATTTAAGTGCTGCAGATAGGCAGAGACAGAAATCACGCCCCAGCTCCCTTCACAGCTATTTCCCTACAGAGCAAAGCTGTTTGCATGCTCCCTCCATCTGCTGCATTTACTCGTGGTAGTCTCAAAAAGAAGTAAAAATGTCCTAAGTGGGACCACAGAATGGTGAAAAATTCCCAGGACTGACCTTGGTGTGCCAGGGACACACAGACATCAGGCTCCAGTTTTGGAGGGAGGACACTGCTCTCACACCTGACCAATGCAGTTTGCTCCTGGATTTGCACCTGGCAAAGTCACAATTCAATCAGGTGCTCCAGTTTATTCATCCCTGTCCTCATCCTTCCTTCCCTTTCACAAGCCTCTGCCTTCAGCTTTTTGGAGGCACTGAACCCTTTAGTGAAGCTGAGACTTCTCCCTCCATTGGGTATCTTGCTACTGAGAAAGGTCTACCATAGCAACAAACTAATGAATCAGTGTCTTTAGCTACAGGAAAATGGAAAGGACGCCCACACCCTCCTTTATTTTGTTTATTCCTATTATTCTGATTTTATTCGCTGTCACTTCATAAGAATGGCATTTACCACGTTTTCTAATGTTGCTGTGGGACAGTGTTAAAATGAAAACTCTATGAGGAATCAGAAATGTGACCCTGGAAGAAGAGCTGAATCAGTGCCATTTGCAGACAGCAAACAACGTAAAACATCACATCTGCTGTATGCTACAGATCCCTATTAATCCTTCTCTCTATTCCAAGACAAAAAGGGCATTAAACTGGGACTATGTTTGAGAGCAAGCATCAGCAGTTTAGAGCTATAAACACTGGTGGGGAATTGCTAATCCAAAACTAAGCATTACAAACCCAGGAAATCCAGTTTAGATTACACTTCAGAGTACACCACAAGAATCCCAGCCATTCCTGGGTAAGTATTAACTTTGTGACTACAAGTAAAGCCACCTCCCAGAGCCCAGCATTTAACCTGGGCCTGCTTGGCCTGCCGTCACTACTGAGACAGTGAAGGACACTGTCTGACACAGCTTTTATCAGTTTAATGGAGAGCTTAGGAAAGAAAACACTAGAAGCTGCAGACAGCAGAGACCTGACTAACTTCATTCATACTGATAGGAAGTGGTGTGGTTTGAAGAAATTGCAACTGGGAGGGAGCAGACAAAAAGGACTGTGAGTTTTGCCAGACCCAGTTCTGCATAACAGTAAAAGCCCTCCACGTAGGTTTGTTTCCCTCATGCAGAGCAAAATAACTTGGTTTTAATAATAAACATGCTATTTAGACCTTTTTGTTTGAGCAGTGAGAAGACAAAAGGAAGCCTGAGGTATAAAACACCCTGTTTCACTCAGCTCAGCTCTTGCTGCTGCTCCTGCCTGTGACTGCGCAGAGGCCTTGGGTGGGACCTGCTGTGTGACGAGGGGTGCTTGTTCCCTTTTGAGTTGCCCTGTGGTATTCCACCCAGCCTCCAATGTGGAATCGAGCAGGGATGAGCTGTTCCTGGTCCACCTCACTTCTGCCCATCTCTCACAGCAAAAATCATGCAAAAGGAGCCAGATTAATTCAAACCCACAGCCTGACACACAGTGCCTTATGATTCCTCAGAAAAACCACATGGGGCTATCAGGAAAGGGTGGGGGTAAAGCAATGCTGTGGACACATTTGCATTTATAACCCACTCCATGCTATAATGGTAAGAAAACACAGCACTCGGCAACAATAGCAAGACCTTTAATGCCCCTCTCCTTTGCAACACAAAATACTGAGGCTGGAATAATATGTTACATTGGTTTGGGACAATGGGGCAGAAACCAAGCACTATCACTGACTCTTATCCCAGATTCCATTTCTGCACATAATCACACCACTCAGATCATTTTTATGCTCTATGCTATTACAGGTTATTGCTCTCTTAAATTAGCCTGTGTCATTTGCCTTGAGATGCCCACATACACCTGCCATGAGACATCTTTAGAAGATGTCCCAAACCTCTCTCCCACTTTTTGCCAACCAAAAATACAACCCTGTGGCTAAATACACCCATTCTAACTATCAGGCTATCAGATTGTTTAGCTTGAACACCACAGCTGCCAGACTCCAGTATTGAAAACTATTCTGTTTGCATTAGATGAAGCATCTGTTTTTCTAGAACTCCACAGTATGCATCTAAGAATCTTATTCCTAACATTCTTCCTGGTCACAACACAGGTTTACAGTCCAGCTCCTACCTCATATCCTTTAAACACAGATGCAAAGAGAACCATGTAGGTCACAATCCCTCTTATCAAAGTTTCATCAAAACTGCTCAGGATACAATATATTATTTTCTTGATTATATGCAAAATGTCAAAACAGCAAAGCCTGAAAGTGTTTCTGTCAGGGAGCCAAGAGGAAGGAAGGACTTTGCTGGTCAGCTCAAGGACACCTGGAAGTCTTGTGATATTTTGAGTGTTAATGAAGACAGTGCAAACGTCCATCAGGCAAGTTTCTCCAATCAAAAAAGATGAAGCAGCAGCACCCCAAGCCAATTGCAAGTCTCAAACGAGCCATGGAGCCGCATTGCAGGACTCCCACTGGAACAAAGGGGCAGCAGATCAAGCGCCTGCAGCTCCAGGCTTCTCAGTCCCCAGGGAAAGAGTGGGGTTTCAAACACAGCTGGAAAAAACACACGAAAATTTCTTTGCTTTAGCGGCTGCATTTGGCCCTTGGAGGACTCTGGGGAAATTCCTGTCAGAAGGGTATAACTTCCACTGATATAACTTATTTTTGTGGTATTACTGCACCCCACTCTCCATTACAACCACGTTCGCTCAACCTCTGCTGCATACTTAATCCACCCGAAGTGAGAAACCCTTTTCTATATCACAGTCGGATGCTGTGGAAATGAGCTCAGTATCCCAGAGGATTAGCGTCTGTAGAATTCGAGGTAATTGCGCTCTCTGGACAGACTCAGGCTCCAATGGTCAGTGTCCAAATGAGGAATAAGTAGTCGGGATGGATCAGCTCTTCAGAAACAAAAGGTCCCATTTTAATGCAAATAACATTCACTAGGAAGAACAATGAAGGAGAGCTAAAGAAAAGTCAGACAAAGCAACAGAATCCTTATGGTCTGAAGGTTTTTAGGAGGTATCAGCTGCTCCTTAAACTATTAACAAGATTTCAGAGGGTTTTTGTATTTGCTTTTGCATCCCTGCGTGGGAGTTGGTAGATAGAACCAAAAGCAAGTATCCAATTTGCTTTAACGTTGTTTCTGTCACCTAGGTCCTGTTCACACCCTCAGATGGGAACAAATTTCAACATCTGTTACCAAACTTCAGAAGGAGAAAGAAAGAATAATAAAAAAAATACAGGTGGAAAGAACAATACCATGAAAAGCAGAACAGTGGCAATGCCAAGAGCTCTCCTTGGCAGATGCTGGCTGTGAAAGGGTCCCTTTGGAAGATCTTGGCAGCAGAACCAAGGTGAGTGAGTGCCAGGAAAGGGGGCAGTGGGAGACAAGGGAGGGCTAAGAGAGCCCCTCGGCACAGGCACAGAGAGCTGACCAGGGGTGACACCTGCAGCACTGCTACATCCCTGGGGAAAAGCCCACTCTTCAACTGTCTCAGAGGGAAAGAGCCAGGAAAATCTATATACAGTAGTAGTTCTTTGAATAAGATAGCATAAACATGTATTGCTTTGCAAATTTTTCTGTGCTAAGCCCTGGTGACAGAAGACACCTTTTTGTTTTGTTTATTTGCTTTTTTGGTTTGGTTTGGTTTGTTCTTCTTTTCATGCTCCACTGACACCAGAGCATACCAAGAGCACATCACACCCATCACATGAAGGGCTCACTGCTGCCCAGCACTTGACTCCAACCATGCCAGTCACTTTTATCACTTTTTTTTAAAATG
Source organism: Catharus ustulatus (assembly GCF_009819885.2). Classification (NCBI taxonomy): domain Eukaryota; kingdom Metazoa; phylum Chordata; class Aves; order Passeriformes; family Turdidae; genus Catharus; species Catharus ustulatus. The sequence goes on along the minus strand of NC_046230.1, from coordinate 1,358,723 downwards.
ACAAAGCAATGACAATGCCACCCTTCATGATGCCACATATCCCTGAGTGCAATCTGCAGCCTCAGCCCTTTCTCCTCCCCCTCCTGCCACCATGGTGTGACAACCCACTCTTAAGGAGCATCGTTCCCCTTCAGGGTGGGTCATCACACACATTTGGTTGGTTGGTTTGAAAAGCAACACAAAACAAAATTTAAAAACAAAACAAAACAACAAAAGCAAAGATTCCTCCTCCACAAGGTGTCCCAAGGTCCTGTTTTGCAATGACCCAGCGATGGTGAGGGCACTCCCAGCTGGCAGACTGTGCCTCAATGCAGCAGCATGAGAGTTTATTTTAAACATGGACAGCAAAGTATATTTAACTTCTTTCTCCTCAAAGCCATTTGCCAAATTCAGAAACCGTTTTGGTCAGAAGAGTAGTGTTACTTTTTACTGTGCCCAGCGAGGATTTTGCACAGAAACACTCACAGGTCCTTGGACAAAGTGCTGCTACTGGTGCCTCACCGTGAGGGAAAAACATGAGTTTGGACATTAAAATGTTAATTTTAGCTGTTGACACTTGCTGTGTGTCTGTCTGAGTACCAGGACACAGCCACAAGTGAGAGCAAGCCGGCTGTGAGGGGAGGGAGGGCGTGCAGGGCCTGCTCCTGCCTCCCCTCAGCGCTGCCACCTTGGCCACCACTCAGCACCTCCATTGCCCTGCTGCGGTGAGTGGCAGCAGCATGGCCACCAGACCTGCCATGAGGAGGCCCAGGGGTGAGATAACAACGCCATAATTGCAGCAGAAGCCCCTCACACTCTCTGGTGCAGGCGCAGGGCAGCCCTCGGGCCCAGTGGCCTGGCCTGGAGCCATGATGGCGGCAGTCACCTTAGGAGCAGGCTGCATGATGCCTTCAGGTTTTAGCCTTCATATTTTTCCAATCCTGTGCTGCATTACTACCTGACTCTAAACTTTGCATAAAGTGTTAACTACTGTCTTCACACTTCGGTCAGAAAAAACAATTCCTCTGGGCCTGGAACTCAAGGACACCCTACAGCCTTAGGCCCTGCAAAGTATAAACAAAAGTGAATTGAGGGAAGCAAACTGTGGGTAAATTACTTCATTACCTGTAGCTGGAGGATTAATGCCTGATATGCAAATAGACCAAACTTATAACTGTCTGAAAAACTCGTGATCATTGTGCATTCTGGGTGTAGCTTCTGAGGCTTCTGACTGCCCCGGGTGTATCATTGAAGGCCTTTAACAAATCCCCACTTTATTCTCTTAACCTTGTCCAGCCTCTGTTCTAGGGAGCCACCTCAAGGCATCAAGCAGACACAGAACATTCTCCTTGCCTGGAAAACCACTTCTTTTGGCCACGCAGGGGGATGTAAGCAGTGTCAGGACACCCCACTGCAGCTGTGGGGCTGACATTACCCTGCCCACACATCACAGCACACAACTGAACGTGCTCAGACACACAAATATTAGAAAGCCTTCATCAGTTTTACAGCTCCTGCAAACAGCCCTGCACAGTGCTGCCCTTCCAGCAGCCAGAGTGTAAGAACCTTGGCTGTTAATGAAAAATCTAAGGAAAGAGACAAACTGAAGATGTAAAGTCCCTCCAGTTCCCTAACACAACACGCTGCTCTGGCAGAGGCAGCACTTCGGGAACAGCTACACCAGATGAACTCAAATTGTCAAGGAGATTAATACCAAATATTTACCTTTTAGTGCAATTAAGCAACTTCATCAAAAGCACTGAATGAAGGCAAAGTGCATTTCCTTTGCAAACCTTATTAGAGAATTGTCAAGCTTTTCTCTCCCCACTCAACATTTCAGCCAGCCATTTGGTGTTTGGTACCTGCTGTTATAAAGGCAACTCATTTTGAATTTGCTTATTGTTGGCTCATGCATTTCATGGGCTAACACTGAAATACTGGGTCAGGGAGAAAGAGCGAGCATTTCTATCCATGATATCTTAATTGAAACTTTGTTTAAAGCTGTTGTAAAGCACAGAAAGAAACAGTCCAAAAGGCTTATTGCAAACCTGCTTCATGATTCAGAGGGGCTCAAGCTACATTGCAACTGTCTGTACTTCGGCAGCATTCGTTTTTCTTGGAGAGAGGGATGAGCGTCAGTTCTAAGCACCTCCTTTCCAAATACAGAAAAAGCACTTTGATCAGGCAATTCTTTTTCCCCAGCCTGCTGTTGCCAAGAGAGGAGCCCCTCCTTGCAGTGCTGGGGGTCTGAATGTCTTCAACTGAATGGAGAACTGAGACCAAAATAGGGCAGCAGACAGAATATGCTTAATTGGCCCTCATTTCCTTCCCAAGTCCCGGGCTCAAACTGAGGCAAGACTGACAGCTGTGACCCTTCAAACAGGCAGCTGTCCCCAAAATACAACTAAGGGCTTGATACAGACCTACTTAGGGCAGTGTCTGTGGCTGGCACCCAGGGAAGTAGCACAGAGACAGCCAAGGCCTGGGGGCTTGGGTTGGAGCTCAGTGCTCATTCCCAACAGTGCCATCCAGAATGACAAAGGCAAATGTGCCCCAAAAGCTGCCATTCTCCTGGCCATCCAAACAGCTCCCTGCCTGGGGCTAACCACATTTTCCCTGACCCAGACCCTGACTTGGGGGACAGTTTCACAACCACCCTGCTCAATTACATAGCTCCTGCAAGGTGGGAGTGTTTGCTGTTCCCAGCTACATTCATTGCCTGTCATGCATTGTCTACCACATTCACATCACAGGTGCTGCCTGTGGTGCCATGGGATTCTTCCAACATTGCTCAATAAATAGGCACGCTGTTGGTTTTTAAGGAGGATGTTGTATAGTCTCTCATACCTCAGTGAGCAGCCTCAGAGGCAGCTGCTGCAGCCCTTCAGGGTGTGTGCCCCATGGCAAGTGTGTGCAGACTGTGCCACAGCCAAAGGACCGTCTGGGAAGTGTATAAAGCTCCTTATAATCCAGGGACTCTTCAGTAGCACTGGAGAAGGCCAGGGGTGGGGAGTGCTTTTAGAAATTTGAAGTCAACATCCAGTCCAACATATTGAGGCCCCCCCTCCTGTTCTCTGTCCCCACAGCTGCTCTGACAACCCTATGTCACTCTGAGGTCTTGCAAAGTCACTACAAAACCAAAAGCAATCAGCTGCACAACCTGCAACAGGAACACGGGGCTGCCAACCCACACAGCCTCCCCTGCTTCCCTCCCAAGGAGCTGGGACTGCAGATGGCCGTGCAAATCCAGCCTGTAGGTGTGGGTGGTTGTGCTTGGTTTATTCCATCCTGAGCTTTTTTTTTCCCTGGATGTTTATGCAGTGACCTCCAGTGTTTATTCTTAGCTTGTATAACAACAATACAGCAGTTTAGTAGGCTGCACCTAAATATTTGACCTACAAAATGATCAGTCTAATTTGGAGACCAAGCTGAACTCAGCCAAGTCATAAAATGCTGTCTCATGTTACTACTTTCAGCCCTTAAAACCCAAACCTATAGCTGTGTCAGGTCCAAGCCTTTCTCTAAAGGGGAACTGCATTGCCCTGTATTTTCTTACACACCTCCAGAGACCACTAACATGGTGCTGCTGGTTTAATTGCCACAAAGGCTCCTGTACATTCAAAACCACTGAGCTGTAAATCCTTTCTTTCCCAAATCCACCTTGCCTAATTTCTTTGTGCATTGCAAACCCCCTGCCCACTTGTCCACAGGTGCTTTCCAGACCTCCTCAGTTCCACCAGACCCAGGCACGCTGCAGAAGGTACCCAAGGGCCAGGCACAGGCTGCACCTCCCAAAACTTCTGCAGAAGGTTTGCTCTGACAGCGCTGCTGACACTGGAGCATTTTCAGATGCAAGCTGTGGGTATCCACAGTACCAGGGTAAGTCAGCTTACAGCTACTTCCTCGAGCTTTACTTGCAACCATTTTTGGAGAAGGGAGAATCACTTAGGGGATTGACTGTTGTTCTGGCAGTGGTAACCACATAGTGACCATCTGAAAAGGGGGAGAAATGAGATGGGGCCTCATCCAAAGCCTTTCCTGTAACTTCAAGGAGAACAAGTTACTCCATGAATAACAACTGAGGGAACAGAGTGACATTCCAGAGAGATCTCTTGAGAAGATGACAAATTTGAATTTCAGAGATTTTCTTCAACATAAAGTTGTCTTCGTTTTGGAAACTTCTTTCCCCACTCAGACCAGGAGAACATTCAATCATTGCATAACGTGATTTCAATTCAAATACAGATCTAAAAGTTCAAGTATGAAATTACATACTTGGCCTTTTCACATTAATTAATCCAAATCAATAGAGTAACACACTGGCTTTCACTAGAGAACATCTTTGTGCTAGTGAGAACAATTAATTAGAGCTGGTACAAACACCTTCCATATCCATCATGAATAATAATATTCCCAGAGCAGATTTTCTCAGCAAACTTGAGGAAACAGCTGATTCTTGATTCTTCAGCTCACCCACTACTTTAAAGATTTTAATAAGAGAGAAGGAGTTGATTGGTAATTGATGAGCAGCCCCTGTGCTCTTCCTGCCCAACACACCAGCTCCAGCCCCTCCTCTGATATAAGCTGCTAACACCAGAGATGCCCGAGCCTGTACAATCAGTCTCGGTGCCAAGGCTGCCTTGCATGTTGTGTCACCTCTGCAGCATCCCCCTGCTGCCTCCAGCAGGACATCAGTCTTAGCCTCAGGGGCTGAGGCTCTGGAATGTGCCACACTACTCGGGTCTGCTCTGCATCTTCCCCTGAACTGGGGCCTGTGGAGAGAGCTCTGCCATGTGAGACCCACCCATGAGCTGTGAGCACCCCATGGAAAAAGGAACAATATACCAAAGGAGATGATGGGGAAGGTCACAGTCATCAGCTGAAATTTCTGTGGAGGCAACCCCAACCTAAATCAAGAGATTTTCCTTTCATTCAATAGAGACCAAAGGCACCAGCCACCCAGGCATGCCCATTTCTGCTCAGCACTCCCCTCCTCACCTGCAGACACAGTAAGTCAGAGCCAGCTGTACTCGTGAGGAAGTAGAGAAACACAAGGGTGTACACAGTACCAAGGAAAAGCAATAGCCAGTTGCTCACCCTGTCCTGAAGTCAGTCTTGTATTTAAAAGTGCCACTCATTTAAAGCATCTGACACATAAGGGTGTTAACACTGTCTAACTCAGGTATGCAGGAGCTCCTCAGCTGAACAGCCAAAGGCATCCTCTAGAGAGATCCTTACTCTCCAGAAACAAAGACTCCTAAATCAAGTATGACAAGTTGGATGGTCAAGCTCCAATTCCCCTCCCGGTCTCATAGGGCCCTGCTGGCAAGTAGAGCTGGTCACTGTTTTGTAGACATTTTGGTCAATGTAAATGCTTCTTCTAACATAAAATGAACAGTGTTTTATTTATTCACATGTTAGTTCACCATTTTAATTCAGCATTTTTTGTTAAAAATTGTTTGGAAGCAAGAAATAATAAATTAATTACTAAAATGTTAAAACAAATGCTTTAGCTTAACATCAGGAAGTTTAGCTGTTTCCACCCCTTTTATATTATGACTTTTTTTTCCTTTAGCTGGAAATAGTCACTAAAGCTCAATGCATATGTGTTAGAGGCTCTGTTCCCTCACACTCTGCTTTTTGTTCATTTAATGCAGAAAACATTCCCTGTGAGCTGCAGCACCTCAGTGATTTCACTGGGACATCAGGAACTGTACTTGCCAAAAGAGCAAGAAATGGGCATTTACCTGGGACCTGGGAAGCTATTTTTGTGGATCACATAGGTGTCCAAACATGCCTTCTTTCTCTGGGGAGCTGTGACAGCATCCACAATACTAGTTCTTATAGCATTCTGGGTGAAATTCAGAATGAGAGTAGAAAAACACTTTGGGAACAACTTGCACATCCTAAGGCACATACATGAGCACGTATAGAAGAGAGAACAGGCTTTCATTAGCTTGGCATCATAATAGAGAGCTGTTCCTATTGGGCTCCTTTCTGGAGTGCCTACATGGTCCATCATGGTCTGAACACTCCTTGTCCCCAGAGATCCCAAAGGGCTGCACATCATGGGATGGGACCGGACTGGACTGTAAACACAACTGCAGAGAGCTTATAACAAAGAAAAAATATATTTATGTTTTAGAGAAGACACTAAGATACTTCCTCTGGACTTCTAAGTAAACAGTTTCCAGCAGTTTTTGTTTTTTAGAAAAACAAGCCCAGAGCTTGGAAGTGGATTCTCCTAGTCAGACCAACTTTGACTTACTGTGCACTGTCTGCCAGAACTAAAAAACTGCCTGAGCCATGCTGCAATATGCAAATATTAGAAAGTAAATTATATTAGATGCCAGCCATTATCACAGTGACCCATATTTTAGGGTTTCAACTGCATCTCTGCCAGTCTTCCTAAAGCAGGTTTTATTGCCAAGCTTTTATATGTGCCACTGTTCAGTCAAATAAAGCAGCCTTCTGCCAGAGTGGGAGCAAGATTAGGAAGTAGAACTGACTTAAGTTCTCCTAAGAGAAAGGGGCAACAAATACAACCTCAGAAAATGAAAAACTGAACCATGAGGGAAATTTTGAAAATGCAAGGTTTCACAACACAGCTGGTTTTCTTTGTAGTGGACAAGTCTCAGCTGGCTGACTCACTGATAACTGAATTTACTGGAATGCATCAATCACATTCTTAATATCAGCATTTCAGCCTTCAAAAGGCATGTCTGAAAGGTTCAGGTTTCCCACAGAGTGGTGCAGAGCTGCTTGCCAGAGTTGATGGAAGAAGAGGGCAGTCAGGCAGAGCTGGCTGGGCCAGCCTGGGAGAAGCACCCCAGAGATACTGTAAGGTGCAGCTCCCTTCGACCCCCAGTGATGGAAACAGCACCCATATACTAAAGAATTAAGTGCAAAATGCAGCAAAAATTACTGTAACAAACAAAACATGAACTTCCTCCCTGATTGACCAGAGACTAATTATGGAAAGAGGAACAGTCAAGATCAGAAAAACATTCTGACACTTCTCTACCAGGATGAAACAGGGAGAGAAAATCTGGGAGGGCACTAAGGGACCCCCATTACTGTGTGTAGTGCGGAAAGGAAAAACCTCAAAGGCCAGCCCTGCAGAGCCAGCCAGAAGGTTTAGGTCACACTGGACACATTTCTGTGTAGAAATATAGCAGCTGGAGAAGCAAGGCTGAGCACAAAGATCCAATGCCCACCAGCCACCCAAGCAGCAGAGGTGATCTCTGCAACTTCCCCACACAGGCTGCCCTTGGGTGTCCCAGCAATGTGCAGGGACAGGGGAAGGGCTCTCCAGAGCCTGCAGGCATGGGCAGTTGTGTGGGTCAGCCACATCCCCACACAGCTCTCCTCTCCCCACTGCAGCATCCTCCCACTGCCCAGTTCCACCAGTCTGGACCCCTCCCACTGCTGCCTCCCATCAGGAACAGCTTTGGGGAGGGCATGTGCTTCCCATTCCAAACAAACACATACTTCTCATATCAGAGGTAAAAGACTTTATTATCCCATGGGTTTTTTTCTAAGAAGTAAGATTCCCACCAGACAAAATATACAAAGTATCTTATGTTTTCTTTCTAGACAAGTGCATTCTCATCCTATGGAACAGTGACGACATTAGTTGACCCCAAAGAACCAAGGTTTGTCCTTAAAGCTGCGGGATTGCACAGTTAGCACATCCAATGACCACTTAAATCATGCAGAACCAGAGGGGAGGGCAAGAGGCCTCTATGGTCCCTGAGTGCAGGCTCAGGCTTCTAGAAACACAGGGCTTAAATTTACCAGTTACTTCCATTAAGTGAACCAATTCTCTGACCCACTTCTTGTCATCCTCTTGGCAGTTAAAGGCTGGGGCTAGCAGCAAGTTATTGCTGGAAAACACAATGCTAGAAAAGTAAATACCCATCTGGCAGTGGGAAACTTTCCACACCAACCTGCAAGAAGTGCACATAATTCTTCATTATACATCAAGCTTACAGGAGAATGAAACCAAAACGTCCTCCTCTACTTGACAGAAATTAATGCTTATAGCTACGTTTATATAAAATAATAAATACTCAGACTCTAAGGACATACTAATTCCTATTGCATTACATGACCATCCTGAGATCCTGTTTTGTTTTCACATAATTAACTCATAGAATTAACACTCAAAAGTTTAAAATATATTAACTTTGCATTTTGGTTCTGCTGAGTTAATGATTGTACTTGCATTTACTTTATACTTCCTCTTCTAAAACAACAAGCTTATTTCAACAGATGGTGAACAAGCACAGATTTGCTGGAAACTAATTAACAAGAATGTGCCAAATTGAAACTCACCCCTTTCTTTCAAGCCAAAAAACTGCCTGCATTTTAAGAACCTAATTAGTTTTAACTACATTTATGGAATGGAGGGAAGAATATTTAATTACTCTGCAATTCTTCTGTCTGATGATCAATAGAAATGCAGTTTTGTTCAAACAATTTCTCTGCAGTATATTGATCAGCTGAATCTTGCCTTGTATCAGTACCTGTACTTTACTGGTGACTGCAGATAATGTGATACACAGCTGGATTACAGTGATTACTATCAAAACAGCTTTCACTGGAGGAGTTACACAAGAGCACACATTGTTAAAAGATTTGAAAAACCTGCTTCTTCACTTGCCAGTAACTACCAGCTCTGCTGCTGACACCACCTTCCCTCTGCTGAGCTCTCAAACTGCCCTGTCGTAGCCTCACGACTATTCCATTCCTAAGTGCACCTGGTTTAGGTCATTGCATCAGCACCAAAATGGAAATCCTCCTCCTGTACACACACCCTCTGTCCCAGTGCCACAGCAGCCTCAGAGCAAGATCCCAGCCTGGAATTGCTCAGCCAGGAAAAGAACACCTATTTCCAGCATTCCTATTCCTCAGCCCTCCCTTCTACTCAAACGTGCTCCCAAAAGATGTGTCTATCCTGTCGTGTGGAAGAAGCTGCATCTACCCCCAGTGATCTTTGAGCACTGTGTAAATTTAAGCCCAGCAAATGTCTTGGGTAGGTAGCAGGGAAGAAAAGGCCACAAAGGACCCCAGAGGTTAGAGCTGCACAAGCTGGGGGAGTATAAAAAGTAGCCAGATTACCATGTCTAAAGAGAGGGCTGAGAGCATGTGTGTGCAAGCAAAGCCAAGGAAGGTTACATCTGGAAAGTGGTTTCATGACTTCTGGCAGATAACAGTTTCGACCACAAAAGTGTTTTCAAAGTGACGAATACGATGACAGTTTGCAGCCTCACGTCGACTGATACCTAGAAGTGATTTAAAGAAAGGAGAGAGGTGAATCAACAAATTATAATCTGTAAGAACCAAAGGAAGGGGGGGGAAGGAAAGCAGATGAGATGAAACTTCTGAACACTGAAATGAGGGGACAACACAGCCCATATGGAAAGCAGCATTATCTATTTGGAAGAATTAATATCTTCTCTAGGATTTAGTCCTGCAGTAAGAGCTTCCATGGGCTGAAGGAGTCACCTGGAAACAGCTGGTTTCAGCTGACAGCATCTTAGTGTCATCTCAGGGACCAGAAAGCCTCAAGAAACCAGCAGAAGTCAAGGGCTGATACAGAACACAGCCCTGGATGCAGCAAGAAGTGTTTAAAATAGCACTTCCTCCCGGGCTGTTTGTATTCCTGTGTGCCTGATACTGCTGTGGCCCCAGCCTGGGCTAATGCTTCCCCTTGGGTCACACTTCCCCATGCCCTTCAAGTGCAGCTCCTCAGCTCTGGGCAGCTCTGCTGGTAGCTCCTCCCCCTTACAGCAAACCTGTGGTGCCCCAATGACAAGCAGCACTGCGCCAGGGCTCCATGGGAGCAACAACCAGTGTGTGCCAGCAGCTCCTCCATGTCAGCACAGCTACCACTGGGAAAGCACAACCAGCTACAGCCATGGGGACCTCTGCAGCCTGCAGCTTCCCCAGAGATCCAAACCCAACTGACTGCAGCTCCATGTTCCAGGTGAGCCCTTAAATATACCTTAAAAGCAAATTAAGACACATGTTGGTATTAAAGAGTATTTTGCAGCTATGTTACCATTTCAATATAAGGTACATATTGCTGATTTCCATGAAATCATTTTTACACAGTCCAATGTTCCCTCTTCACAACGTTTTTCCATACTATTAGGAACTTAATTAATTAAAAGTAATTTGCAGATCTAATCTGCTCTGAATAGCTGCCACTGAATCAGGTGCTTTCATTAGGGAAATTTTCCAAACAGCTCCCAACAGTACCGCTATTAGTTCAGCCCCAGGAGACCATGTGTAAATGAATTGCTGCCTCCTGCAACCATTTCTGCAAAGTTTCTATCAGGCTGATGGACGACACAAACACAGCAGTCAACACTCATTTGCAGCAGCATCCTGAAGTTGGGTTTCCATTAACTGGATGGGAAACACCTCAAGGGAAACTTCAGAGGGAAACTCTGCTCTGGCCATGAAGAGGCCAGTATGGCTGCACCAGCCACAGTGGGGCTCTGATGTGGAGTGAGGATAACGGGGCAGGGCTATGATGGGGGGTGAGAGGATGGGACAGGGCTGTGATGCAGGGTGAGAAAACGGGGCAGGGCTATGATGGGGGGTGAGAGGATGGGACAGGGCTGTGATGCAGGGTGAGAAAACGGGGCAGGGCTGTGATGGGGGGTGAGGAGAACGGGGCAGGGCTGTGATGGGGGGTGAGAGGATGGGACAGGGCTGTGATAGGGGGTGAGAGGATGGAACAGGGCTGTGATGGGGGGTGAGAGGATGGAACAGGGCTGTGATGGGGGGTGAGAAAACGGGGCAGGGCTGTGATGAGGGGTGAGAGGATGGGACAGGGCTGTGATGAGGGGTGAGAGGATGGAACAGGGCTGTGATGAGGGGTGAGAGGATGGAACACGGCTGTGATGGGGGGTGAGAGGATGGAACAGGGCTGTGATGGGGGGTGAGGAGGACGGGGCAGGGCTGTGATAGGGCCTGACAGGATGGGGCAGGGCTGTGATGGGGGATGAGGAGGATGGGGCAGGGCTGTGATGGGGGGTGAGGAAATGGGGCAGGGCTGTGATGGGGCTGACAGGACGGGGAAGGGCTCTCACGTCGGCGGGTGCTGCGCCGTCGCAGCCGGTACGTCTCCTTGCCGCTGCACAGGCGGTAGATGAAGGAGCCCAGCTGCTCCATGTCACTGACATGCTCCGTGGCGATCATCTCCTCCTGGATTATGTATGTCTGAGGCAGGTATGTCCCTTTCTGAAACGACAATTGCCACCAAAATAAGGCACAAATACTGCCACGGTCTCCTCCCTGAACACAACTGTTTCACACAGAACACCACGGACAACCAAACTGCAGAAAATTCTTTCACTGTTGAGGCTCAAGCTCCACTTACTGAGGCCAGTTAATATGCGTCCTTGTCCTTGCAGGCAACTGTCCCTTGCTACTGGCACAGTGTACACAAAACAGGTTAGATCCAAAAATAGAACTTTCATATAAGGGGTGAAGTCAATGTAGGATCAACCCTGTTATAAACTGCCCAAATTTCAGAGCAGGATATCCAAAACTGTAATTCTGGGAGTACAACAAACCCATCTGGAGAGAAATAAAAGCTTAACCAAAATTCCAGGAACTCCACTGAAATGTGCACTCTACATTTACTTCAAAAGGCAAAGCCAAAAACCACCAGCCCAGCTCAAATTCCAACATTCCCCCTCTCCTCTTTGGTCCATTCAGCACAGCCACAATGATGTCCTGCCCTTACTTCCCACAGGAATCGGGGCTTAAGAGGGGCCATGAGCGCCACATTCAGAGAAGAACTGAGCTCTCCACACACCTTCATTGCCCCAGGAACATGTGGGGCAGTGACATCCCTGCTGTTGAGGGATGTGAAGATCAGGGTGAGGTGTCATGGCAGAAAGCCACCAAGGGATGGAAAAAAATGGGGTTTCTACGTGCCCTCCACAAATGGAGGTCACAACTCCCCCTGCAGGAAAGAGCTCAGCCCAGCATTGGAGACTCTCTGCAAGCTCATTCCCAGGTGCTGGGGGCATCTTTCATGTTTGAACATCGCTGTAGAAACAAACAGCTGTGTAACAAGTGCAGCTTGGGTCGGGGGGGCACTTGAGAGTAGATGCTAACCAGATCATGAAGCAAAGAACCTCTGGTCCCTTTTTCTTAAGAAGAGTCAAGGAAATAAAAGACCCTGGGGCGAAGGTAAGCATAGTCAAGGTAAAAAGCAAGCAATAGCCGCACCATTTCAAATATCACCTCTTCCATTTCCCAGGACTGGTTATCTCCACAGAGACACAGCTGGAAACACACTACCTCAACTCAGTGCTGTGCTGCTGAGCTGGCACAGCCAGGTGGATCAATAAGGCTGTCCTCTAACGCTGCAGGATTAGACAATTAGTGCCAGTTTGTACTGCACTAACACAACAGTTCTGTGAGAAATTCCATTATTGATTCTCAGGGGGAAAAGGCAGGGGGGCCGTGAGATACGTGCAGTTCCTGGCAGGGCTTGTCATGGTGACAGCCAGGGCTGAGGCTCAGGATGTGCTGTATCTGTGGCCTGGAGAGAGGGCTCAGAGAGACGGATGTGAGCACATAAGGCAGTTCCTAAACTGTCTCAGATTGAAATAGCTGTGGCAGGTGAAGGGGAAATCACCACTTCTCCATCGTAGGACTGTGCAACAAGAACAATACCTTCAAGTCTCTGCCAAGAACTTTCAGCAAGCTAAAGCTCTGAGCATCTTGCATTCTGCAAGAGATGTGGATGGTCCATCATTTAACTGGGTCACCTCCAATGCCCTGCTGCTGCATGGGGGAGTATCCCTCCATCCTGTTATGTCAGACACTGATGCAGGCCTGGTCACTGAACTGTCACACCTGTACAGAATAAAGCCTGAAAGATGCAGGTGCAGGGCATGTGGCAGCCACTCTGCAAAGGGGCACCCTGGCCAGGAGGAAAGAGCAAAGGAGGTTCCCCAATTCCCTGTGCTGCCACAATCTGCTGGAGCAAACCACTGGTGTTAACTGCTGGACTGTGATTTGATTCTAGAAACAGAATTGCAGTCCCTGAAGAGCTCCAAAACAAAACTCTGCTGGTAATCAGTCTCATTCATTAGGGACTGAGTGCATTCAGAGATGCAGAAAAGGCAAAAGTCTCCAAGTGCAAGGATCAACAAAGCTCACCCAGCATCCAAAAGGCAGCACTTCTGAGCAGCAGGGCAAGTCATAAGGTCATAAAGATCCTCCCTGCAGGGGAGGAAGAAACCTAAGCTTTCTGCCTGGCCAGCAAGGCCATTCCCCTCACATGTGGCCATGAAGATCACAGGCACACAGCATCACAGCTAATTCAGCTGGGGAGGAACCCCAGGACTTTATCCCATCCAGTCTGGAAAACCTTCAAGAATTTCAAGGAGGCAGCACAACCTCCCTGGGCACCCTGTTCCACTGCTTCACTGTCCTCGTAGTGAAAAACTTTTCCTGAGCCCAAAACCAAGCCAACCACTTTAAAACAATGTCTCTAAGCCACAGGTTAAAGCATCCAGAGACAGATGGGACACTACTGGACATCTACCTCAGTAATTAGGAGGCTATTTAAACCCACACCTGCTTTGGGCTGTTTTAGCACAGAAGACCACCTCATTTGTATTGCTATCCCCTTTTTAAATTCAATGACAGTGCATCATTTTCACTGACCGTGAGTTTATATCTGTTATTTTAGCATGTGACCAACATTCCCAATCTCTCAATTGTTTTCTCTCAGCTTGTGTAATCCTGCCTTTTCCACTTCCCTCTGCCCCAGGGACTGGTCACCTGCCATGATCAGCAGCTGTGACAGGTCTGGAGTGAGCTGTAAGTAAATGTGTGTTGTACCCCAGCGGGGTTCCCAGCACATTTGCCAGACAGTCACAGTGCATGGAACTGCTAGGAAGCAAACTGGGAGTCTGTCAGGGATTGGAGACCAGGCATGTCTCCAGGCATAACTGCTTGTTTCTGAGCTCACACTGCAAAGTTCACCACACTGCATATAGCAGGAAGTGAGTCAAGGGAATTTAGGAAAGAGTAAGAATTAGATTGTCATTTTCCCCCCTTTCTTTTAAACAGACCCTCCCAGGAGTGATAAAGGACCCAGGCTCAGTGCCTTGATTTACCTGCAGAAGACTGAGACAGATATGTACCTTTTGCAGTCTGAAAAAGCCTTTGCTTTTTTCCCGCTGTGAAGATTAAATAGTATTCTATTTTAAGATGGCTGCTTTCAGCAGCACAGGCTTCTGAACTGAACAAAATCACTGGTACTAAACCCAATTAATGCTGGCTGTGAGCACAATTGCATGAGCCCAAGGCTGGTGCTGCAGCCCAGCAGGGAGGGCAGCAGAGATTCCCCCCAAAAAGGTGCATGCTGAAGGTCTGTTTCTCCCCAAGGGACACTGAGAGCTCTGTAATTGGCAAACCACAGCGCAAACCACAGGAGGGTGAAAGGAAGGAATTTCTTCTTTTTTCCCTTGATTCCAACAATCACTAAACACCAGAGAGAAGGAATCTGCTGCTTCCATGTGTCTCCCTGGTCAGGCTGATCACCATGCCAGCGTCACTGTGCTGTCTGCACAATCAGTATTTCAGGCAAACCTGCTGAAGCCTTCACTTGACATGAAGACTCAGAGCCAACACCTCCCCAGACACAGCAGTTTTGATTTCCCAGGAGCTGCCAGCTGGCACCCAGGAGCCAACTCAAGGAAAGCATGCAGAAAAGCAGGGCTGCAGCCGTACCTTCACGTTGACCAGCAGCTCCCACAGGTTGCGGGGAGGCATCACGATGGTGGTGTTGAGCTCGATGACGTAGCACTTGTCCAGTGTTATGTCATGATACGCTGTCAGACCCTGCGTGCCAAGCACAGAAATGACACAACTGAACCCTCTACAACAGCTGTGACTGTGAAAATGGGGGAAAGGGGGAATTCAGGGAAGACAGGACTCTGTGTTAAACAAACCTCCCTACCAAGCAAGTAGAAGAGCGGGTTGGAAAAACCCAAAGAGGGCCTTGGGCAGCAGGACTGCTCAGGAATAGAACCATGTGACAACAGTGATGGGGCTAGGCCATGAACACAGAGCTGGTGCACAGCTCAGCCCCATGCTGTGCCCCCAAAGGCCCCAGGAGCTCCTTACTCGCTGGAAATCGTGGATGATGTCCGCAGGGTCGCTCCCTCCAAACTGGGGCACTGGGACATTGATTTGCTCATAGTTCTCTTCAATGTAGATCTTGACATCTTCGTGCAGCTCCAGCTGCCCTTTGAAGGGCGAGTACAGCGAGTCTTCGTACAGGACACCGCAGTGGAACACGCTCTCACGGGGCAGCTGTGGGGACAGATCCAGGGAGAGGTACAACACACACACACCCCTAACAGCTACAGCAAACATGGGCAGGAAGGTACCCCTGCTGGCTAAAACATTCATCAGATGCTTGAAGATATTTCAAGATTAATCTTTTTACCAGAGAACATTCTCAGTGAACCTAGTGCAAACTATCCTTGTGAAATGATCACATCTCACTTCATGCTAGCCAGGTCCAAAGTGAACAAAGAATTTCCTGCCAGCTTTCATGAAGAGTAATTCAGAAAGGCAAAGTGACTGTCTGCAAGCTCTATATTTCCTCACCAGGCTATTCACATTCCCCCATAGCCATGGCTTCCAGTAACTGCATTTTTCTACCGGAGGCATAGAAGCTTGGGCTGAGCAGAGCATGATTTCCAGAAGTCCTTGTAAATTGGAGTGGCAAATGCAGCAAAACAAAGTGGATTCACCTCACAGCAAAACAGGAGTTGCTGCTCTCTGAGCAACCTGGAAGGTGTCCCTGCCAGGGCCTCCCTTAGGGCCAGGCTGCTTCTCCTAGGGAAGTGCCTCCACCAAAAGCCCTGTGACAGGTACCCTCACCTGGGACATGGCTGTGTGTGAGGGGGGAGCAGCCCTGGGGCTGTCAGAGCATTTCCAGATCAGGTGTAAATGAGAGTGGGTAATAAGGCACAGATGATTCTTGAAACAAAAACTGCAATTTAATTTGACAGCAAGGAAATCCATGGACAAAAGGAGTATATAAAAAGACTCTTCTGCTGAGTGGATAAGTGCTGGCTGCAGACATGAAGGCTCACTAATACTCATTCACTAATAGCCACTCCACAGCACAAGGAGCGCTCCGGTGCAAATCAATGCTCTGGGGTTTCTTGACTAAACACTCAGCAAGCCAGAGCTCAGCAGTTTCCTCAAAAAGCAGCTTTGCCCTGTCTCATTCCCTGTGTTCTGACCCTCTACTGTGCTGACAGCCCAGTGCCTTGGCCAGGCCAGGCTAAGCTTTGCAAAGACTACATGGAAGAAAAGGTGCTGAATTTAATGGAGGTTGAGGGCTCACTTTCTACATCATCTCTCACTTAGTTCTTATTTCTCTGCTTGCTTTATTAATAGCAGCACCTATTTTTGTCACACCTACAGAGTTTTTCTGTGCTAGAGCCTGCAAAATCTACTGCAAAAAGCTGTTCCCTTGCCTGTACCCCACCCTGTTCTCTCCAGGCTTGTTCTCCCCTCACAAGCCAGGCTTCTGGACTGCGGTACCCTGAACAGCAGTGATGTGGAATTTAAAAGGTACAACTGGCAGGATATTTGATGCAGTTAAAAAGAAAGCAAAACAAATCCATAAGAGAAGGAGAGGGTTTCTGGAAGGCCCTTCCTGGCATTGGGGATGGAGGTCAGCCTGAGCCTAGCACTTAGGAAAAGCCTCATCTGCAGTGTCCAGCAACCTGGGTCCTGAGTTACCACAGTGCAGGGCAACAAAAACTAGCAGCACCTCTCTCGAAGGTGGTTTGGCTTATGGGGCTGATAGAGCCAGAAGTGCTTCCCAAGCCACTCTTACCTGGGTGATGAAGAAGTACCTGTACACGTACATTGATGCAAAGACCAGCCCCAGCAGCAGCACAAGGAGGCCCATGGTCAGGTAGCACACCCCGCTGAGCGATGAGCGGCGGCCCTGCGCCGTGGGGACCGGCTCCTCCTGAGGGACAGAACCACAGCACTGTCAGCTGCTGCTCCAGGGCACCAGGAATCTGCTGTTCCATCCACAGGGTGCTCCAGGGCACCACCAACCTGCTGTTCTATCCATAGGGTGCTCCAGGGCACCAGGAATCTGCTGTTCCATCCACAGGGTACTCCAGGGCACCACCAACCTGCTGTTCTATCCTCAGGGTGCTCCAGGGCACCACCAACCTGCTGTTCTATCCACAGGGTGCTCCAGGGCACCAGGAATCTGCTGTTCCATCCACAGGGTGCTCCAGGGCACCAGGAATCTGCTGTTCCATCCACAGGGTGCTCCAGGGCACCAGGAATCTGCTGTTCCATCCACAGGGTGCTCCAGGGCACCAGGAATCTGTCATTCCATTCAAAGGGGTCATGCTGAGCAATGAACAGGGCAGGCACTGCCCTGCAAAGCTACTTCACACCTGGCAACAGTAAGACATTTCTTGTGCATTTTGCCTCCCTTACCCCAGATACATAAACTATATACATTATATACATACATATTTATATGTATTTTAAAAAATGTGTGTGTATGAACATACACAGACATGAATCATCAGCTTCCCACCAACTGTTCAGAACAAAGACAAGCTTTGTTTCAATGGAAAATAAAGACTGACCAAAAATAAAAAATAAAAGCAGGAACTAAGACTTCCTGGCTACTGAATGTAACAGAATTTTATGTATTTACAGTCATTTTTTAATTTTCTTGAAATGCTGCCACTCATGGCAGAATTTCCCAATGGAAATTTTTGTGATGAGAATTACTGGTCCCAGAGAGGTACCTCCTGGCCCTGCTGGGGTGAGCTGACACAAACAGATGTGCTGATCTCAACTGCATTTTCAAGCACATTGCAGCACAGCTCCCAGGAAAATGGACAGAGCATCAAAAGAAAACATACCTGTCCTTTTCAGAGTGCTGCCCAATCTATACAGACAACAGCCAGCTCACCTTGTCACAGCCCTGAAAACAGGGCAGTGCAAAGGCAGAGTTACCTCCTGGAGACAGGTCATCCCAACCTATGGTGCTCTTGTTTTTACTACCAAAATAATCCTTCAAAATGTTAAGCAGGACGATGTAAGGCCTTTCAGAAGAAGATGAAAGAAGGTGCTTCAGAGATGCCCCAGTTTCCACAGAGAAGAGCAGAAAGCTGCCCTCAGCTGAGCGGGCAGGCAGGGAGAGAGGCACCAGGGAGAGCTCTTGCAGATTAACTCCCTCTGTGCAGTTTGTGGTCTGATGTGTTTGACTAGACAGGCACTCTCTCCACAGCTACTTGGAGACTGCTACAAATGGGAGGAACAGACTGAAAAGCAAACATCAGTCTCTCATTTCTAAGGTTCCTCATCTCTTCAAGGAAGAGATGTTTCTCCAGAATAATGTAGCCAAGACTCACAGGGTGGTGTCAGTGCTGAAGGCCCAGTGGGAGAGGCCCCTGGGCCCCTGCCACCCTCTGGTGGCATCAGCCTAGCTCTACCCAGCCCAGCTGGCAGCAAACACCTCTTTCCCCTTCCCTGTCTTGGAGCAGCCCTTGTGAGAGCAGCAGCTCACTGCCAGGCTTGGCCAGGCTCCTGTCCCAGAGCAGGACACCCCAGCATCACTGAGGCATCCCTGGGGACCCTGTCAGGTGGGCATTCCCTGCTCCTGGCCCACACCTGAGCTCCACTGAGGTGCAGCAACAGGGGTAGAGCCAGGAGCCTGCAGCCCCTCTGCTACTGCTTCACTCCCAGCAACGGGGACTCCTGCACATACTGACTTTCCTATTCCTAGCCACATTCAGCCAATAATTGCCAAGGCCAAATTGCTTTGGGGGAAGCTACAATTCCAGCACATCTCCAGGAAAAATTAATCTACATTTATTTCTCCTTCATCCCAGCTGCTGGAAGACCCACAGCACCTCTGGTCACTGCCAGCTCCCTGCACTGAATGATCACTGTAATCAGTTTGCTGCTGCTCCTCTAGCAAATAAAGGGATGAGCAAGGTGAAAAATATCACATTTTTCCTCTCCTTCTGCAGACAATGGGCAGCAACTCTGACAAGCCACAAAGAACAGGAAAAAAGGAACAAAAAATCACATTACTAGAGGAAGTTTAAAGGCTTTCTGACATGAACCACTAGGACAAGAAAGTCATGCTGGATGTCAAGTGTTTCACAAAAACAGCTTTCCCCAGATACTTGTCATCACAGAAAGAGTGCAGATGGTGGGGGTGAAGAGGAAGGAGGAGATCTCCTGACACTGAAGCAAGGCTGAGAAAATGTTTAATGCTCTGCAAGTGAACCATATCCAAAAGGTGCCAGGTTGCTGTGGGGTTAATGCACTGCTGCTCCTATGGTGGGCTGCCAGTGCTGACTCCAGGGAGGGCTCAGAGAGAGCCTTCATGAGGACACAGCAACTCAAAGGGCAAAAAACCCCACTCCCACTGAAAGAACAACTGTGTTTGAAGAATGGTAGGGAGGGGAAATAAACCCTCAATGGTTTGCTACTTGCTAGGGCAGCTGTGTCTTCTTTGCATGACCAAAGACACTGTGAGACATCCCACCTCTCACTGCCAAAGATGAGTTCTGCTTCCAACAAAACATTTCTGGCTCTGGAAAAAATGCCCGAGCTTTGCCTTGTGGGAGAAACAAAGCAAAGCAGAGTTTTGCTCTGATAGAAGTTATTAAACAAACCCCCAAATTCTGATGGAGGATAGAAAAAAACCAACAGCAACCATTCTGATGGAGCAGCAATTTAGGCAGTGAGGTTAAAAATGCAGCCAGCTGGGCCAAAGGGAACAGTTAGCACAGTCCTGCAAAATAGTGCATAAAAATCACCTGGAAAAACCTGACTAAAAAGGTGTGTCTCCATCTCCCAGCCCAGCAGATAGAAAAGCCACTGTGAATAAACGACAATTTAAAAGCAGCCACATCAGTCTGCACCTCAGCTTGAGGCTGGAGCTGTCCCAGCACTGGGAGTGCTCGGCTGGAGCAGTGCACAGCCTGCTCTAACAGCTCTTCACCCAGGATAACCAACCTGCACCAGCCTGGAAACATCCAAGAAGCTTGTTCCACAGGCTGCTGCCCTGCTCGTGCCACCACACAGCTCCCTTCCCACAGGAGCCCCACTCCCTGCAGTAGACTTGTTTACAAAAAACAGGGTACTCTAAAAACCAGAAAATCTATCACAGTTGATTTCCATCTCTTCCTGACTAGGAATGCCTGGCTCCCCAGCAAGAGGAGAATCAAACTTGGCAGCAAGATTTTCCTGAAGAGCAGTTCATGCCTTCAAGATGTAAATTTCCAAAGGAGAAAAATCAAAATATTAACACATAAAAATGCTGTACATTCACCAGATGTTTAACAATATTCTAGAGACTTCATTAACCAGACACACAGCTTGCAACAATCCTATTGATTTTCTGCCCTTGGGGTTTTTTTGGCCAAGAGGAATGGGAAAGGTTGAGGTCAAAACCATCCCTGGGCAGAGGCAGGGACAGGTATTTCAGCTGAGTAAATAAGTTTTCCTCTTTTCACTGTTTTAAACACAATATTCCAAGAGCTGGACATATTTTACACAAAAATGAACATAAGGTCCTTCTTCCCCTCCCTGGGCTGAGCAGAGGACAAACATTCATTTGTTTCTCCATGAAAGAACAGAAGGATAAGCAACAGCAGTGGCAGAAGGGCAGCATGCCCACGGTCCAGGCACTACAGATGTGCAAGTGGGTGGGATGCAGACACATCCTCAGCTCTGCAGGGTATCCCAATGCCATCCATGCAGTGATTCCTTCTTTGCTCCATTTCCTTGGCAGTGCCACTTTGCTGACCCTTACAGAAAGAGGGGACAGCTCCTTTTCCAGTGGACAATTTCAGAAGAGGCCATGAGTAGAGTTCCTTATGCTCTGCAACCCAAGAGGAAGCTACAGCTCGCTCTTCCCCTGCATGGGCAGTGGGGGAAAAAGCACCCACCTGTCACAAAGAGAACCTGCACACCTTGGGGTTTTGCCTGGCATTGTTCTGCTAATCCTTCATTCCACTGGGAAGAGTCAGAGGCAGCTCCAGGCACAAGCCTGAGCTCCCAGACATGCTGACACTGCCCCAGTGTGCAGGCAAGATTGCTTTCAGACACTCAGCTCAGTGCCCAGCAGCAGACAGGATATTGGAATATAAAAAGGAATTCATTTCCTCAGATAAAACGGGCTCTTCACCAGGACTCAGTGCCCTGTTGGCTCATGTGGCCAGCACAGGAAGCAAATACCCAGATGGGATAGGATGGAGGCATGATACAGACCATGGGGTAGAGGAGGCTTGAAAATAGCCTGAGGGGTGGGGAAAAGTCCTAACTCAGTCTTTGTGGATTTTCTTTGGAATTTCAGGTCATGCTGAGGACATGATAGAAATGGCTGGTGTCCTGTTATCCCTAAGTAAAAGGTTAAGGAACAATTCTCCTACAAGGGGATGGTGGACAGAAGCCTGGCTGGGCACAATGTCTGGTCCAAGGTTTAGAAACCAAGGTCAAAGGCCACAGTGAGTCAGAGCAAGAAAACATCTCAGGCACCAGTGGCTGAGCCAACCCTCCCAACTTCACAGCACCCAGTCTTTGGACACAGCACTGGAGGAGCTTTTCACAAGAACTGTACCTGGCGAGATGCTGCCTTTGGGATCTCTCATTAATACAGAAGGTTATAAAAATAGAAAAGTGACATTATTGCTCCTTCATCACCCATGTCTTGCTGAAGATGATAGAAGTGAGAAAATTAAAGTTGTCGTGTCACATATTGCCTCAGCAGAGATGGGCTCAGCTCACAGCCCTTTTCTGCTTCTTCAGCTTTAGAAACTGCTCTGAGTCCTCCACAAATCCTTCTCCCTGCATTTCTGAAACACACGGGTTTGAAATCTTTCCTTTTAGGTGTAGCAGGGCCTGACAAAACAGGGGACAGAAATTGGCAAGTGTCTAAATATACACCCCCAACAGGAAAAGAAGCATGGGGTGACTAAAAATAGTAGATGTGATTTTGATGACTGACAAGTGAGGAGAGAAATGCAATGCAAAGGGATGCAGTTTGGAGAGCAGTGCCATCTGAAATATGTCATCGCTCCCTGGGACACTGTTAAAGGGAGCAGCAGCCTGAGCTCTCAATGTTTGATTCACTGACATAACTGCAGACACTGCCATGGCTTCCTCAAAGGATGTAGGCTCCAAACTTAAGAAACCCTCATCACAACAATCTAACTTACCTTGCTGTTCACTCATTCCTGGTAGCCAAAGGTCAACATGGACATCGGAAAAGAAAAAAAATCAGTTCAAGGTTGCTACCTCCAACACATCAAGTCCCATATTCACAGCAAAATCAGTCAGTGCTTTACAAAACACAAGGACTTGCAATAGTGGCACCTCCACAGACTTCAAGTGGAAAAACCCCACAGCTGATTGCTGACAAACTGCAGTGCTGCCTCTTACAGTAGGTGTAAGCTGGAAGGGAATGGCCTCTCCTCTGATGTGATGGCTTAGCTTTGAGTGTCCCCTCTTGGGAAAGTGACCCCCAGACCTGAATCAAGAGCCTGCTCTTTCTACACATGAAGCAAAGTCTTCTCATTCACCCCACCATGGCCAGCACCCTATTGGTGCCAGGTGCTGGGCACTGCTGGCACTTACTGCTGCTCCTCTGCCCCAGGAAAAGCACTGGAGAGTTCGTGGGATAAGCTGTGAGGTAAAGAAATCCAGAGCTGCCTCCCAAAGACAACCATGTCTGTACTCAGGAATAGCAACCAGGGGTGGAGAGCCCCCAGGGATGGGCAGAGTGAGCTGGGTGGGCAGGCAGGCTCCAGACTGGAGCACCTGCCAAGCTCTGCAGAGGGGAGGTGAGAGACTACACACAGGAAAAAGGCAGACAAAGGAGGGCAAGAAGAGAGAGAGGAACAGAGAAATAAAATATCACAGCAAAGGCATCCTGGCCTCCATCAAAGCACCCTGACACTCCAAAGAAGGCTCCTGTGCCACATGAACAAAAAGAGGGGAGAGGGAGAGGGAGAGGAAGAGAATGAGACTACCAGGTGAGCCCGTGGCAGAAGACTGCTGGAAGAACTGCCCTGGCTGAGAGGGAGCAAAGCTCTGCACTAGCAATGAGAGGCCTCTCAAGGAACCCACACGGGGAAGGAGGGTCCTTCCAGCCTGAAGGGCATTTCTGATGCTCTAGGTCAGAAAAGGAAACATGTGCATGCATAGACAGAGAGGAAAACACACACACATACACACACATATATATGGTGCACAGTTTCCAAGGCAACCAAAGCCCCTGCTCACAGTCCTTGAGCAGTGCCTGCACTGGCCACCTGACAGCATTTCCACAGGGAACACAACTGATGACTTTTGGACTCAAAGATGCCTGGAAGCAAAAAAAAAGAAACAAAACCCAAAAGCGAGCCTGTAATTAAGAGACTATCACAGCTGAAGGCAAAAAAGTTGCAATAAATGAATCTAATCACACCTTTGAGTGACACCACAACAAGTGACTAGCAACAAAGCCACCTGCCTCAGAAGTCACTTCACAGCACTGGAAATTAGAATATCAAAAACAACCACTGGCTAATTAAAACCCCCAGCTTTGTTGCTATATGACAAAGACAGCAGGATGTTAAAAATGCAGCCTAGCATGTGGGAGCTCTTAAGCACTCAGTGATCATATTTTCCTTCTCCCTCATCAGCAAGAGAGATATAAATCCCCCTCTTCTCTCCTTTTTTCATCCCTTTCTGGAACGGAGGGGCTGTTTCTCCTCCCTCTTTGTACAGGGGTGAGGAATTAATTTCCATATTTTTTTAAATTTTGTTTTTTTGGCAGAAGCACAACTTCCAGCTGGAATGATTCCAGCCTCCCTCTCCCTTTTCTCAAGAGTACAACCATTCAGAGCATTAGCAGAGCCAACAAAGCCCCTGGTAAAAACAAGGCTGTTCTTATCACGCTCACAGCTGAAGCCCCAAGCATCATGTTGAACAGAGAGGCAGGCAGAGAGAAAATAAACAGCTGTGACAAAGTGGCAAAAAAACATCCCAACCTGGGCATTTAACAGCCTGACTGCCAAAATACTGACTCTGATAAACAAAGCCTGATTTCCAGGCCGCTCACTGCAATGATGGGGAAAATCAGTCCTCGCCATGGAGCAGCTCCAACACCACAGCTAAAAGGCCAGAGCCTTTTAAAAAGCCAGAGCACCAGGGCAGACATCACCTGGGAGACAGAAGGAGCCAGCACAGCCATGGGCTATGGGTTGTTTAGGGTTTTTTTACAAACTCCCCAAAGTGGGAGGTGGTATTAAAAAAAAGGGAATTTTCCCCAGGAGAAGAAGGGAGGTTGAGCTGTGGCACTGGGTCTCACAACCCCTCTAGAGCCATGAAAGGCAAAAGGCAGCTCAAGCAAGAGCAAAACAGAGCAGCTGTTCTGGGAATGAGGGAAGCTCTTAACCTGAGAGGCTGGCCGATTTAAAGAGAGCCTTGACTCAAAGGTAAAGACATATGCAGGTGGGCAGACACCTGACTTCTTAAAAGACCTTTCACAAATACCAAAAATATTTCAGAACACAGTGAAACTGATGTAAGGAAATGCCAACAGTTTTCAGCACGGCTGGGAAGAAGCAAACCATGAGCCGCGGTGCCCACCAAAGTGCTGAGCTATCCCTCAGGACACACAGCCCTTTCCCCAGACTGCTCTACAACTGCTCCCATGTAAAACAAACCCACCTACCAACCCACGCCAATTGGCCCTGGGCACAAGCCAAGAGAGACAGAGGCTGATTTTACAAGAGGTGTGAAGGATTGCATGCTGCAGCAGCACATCCAAAAGCAGAAAATGTGGCAGGGAAAAGACACATCAAAAGGTTTCACACGATTTCACCTGAAGTTTTTCACCTCTAGTGATGCTAATGAAGCACCAGAGTAGAGCAACAGCTGGGCCCAGGACTCACCTGGACACTGCCACTGGGCTCTCACACTGCTTCTCCCATGTCTGGAGAGCTTTTGGGTGTATACAATTTAAAATCACAGCACCCACCTTGGAGCTTGCACTGTAAAAGCAGAGAGAGATGGTTAAATCAGCCATTCTGGATCTCACCAAAAGCAAGCCAAGCACTGCTGATCTGCCTATGGTCAGTGAAGCCACATTTCCCTCCTCACTCTTCCTCTAGATGTGACTAATTCCCAAAAAGCTGTAAGAAAGGACACAGCCATGCCCAAGATGCCCAAGAACACTGAAGGTCCTGCCTTCTGCTGGTTTTGAAGACAAGAGGGGCAGTCACAGCCAGAAACCTGTATTGCTCACTCTGAGCAGAAGGGAAGAGTCCAACACCTCCTGAAGGGCAAGTTCAATCACCCTCAAGGAACCAGACTTGAGGTTATAGCATTTCCTTCTTCCCTGGAAATCAGGACTTCTGCAGTGTCACACCATAAAATGAAGTCACTGCTCCCTTCTGGAACACTGACAGCTATTATCTCTTCTCCCAGCAACAGCACAGAAAAACTCTGACAGTCAATCCTACACTGGAAAATTCACCACAAAGAAAAGGTACCTAGTTTAACAACAGCAAGAGAGAGGAGGCAAATTTACCCTTCTCTTTGTTGTTCAAACTGACTTCAAAGGTGGCATCAAGGAAGACAACTCTGAAAAACAAGTGCAGAGAGATAAGTGAAAAAACCCAGCATCCTCACACTGTCCTCCCTCAAATGGTAACTCTGGCATTAAAAAACTCCCCAAACATTCCTAGCTTCTCACACATCACTTGGGAAGAAAATAAGCATCTACAAGTGAAAATGCCTTTTCCATCTCCTGTAAACCTTGTAATGAGCAAACATTTGGTAGCACAAAATCAGGAACTGCAGAGCAACACACAAGGACACCTCATCCTCCATCCCTCCAGACCTGGCTGCAGTACTCTGCTGGATGCAACTACCTTCTTCTGGGCTTCTGTCCCATACTTACTTTTGGTTCATTTGTACCCTTTGAAACTCTTCATTTTAAAGGTATTTCTTGGTTTTCTGTATTTTGCCAAAAAAGCTCCACCAAAACTGCTGTGCCCTAAATGAGTAAATGCAACAGTGGGTCCATGCAAAGCTGGGCTAGCTCCAGCTCTGCCCCAGCTTTGGGAGAACACACACCTCTAGACAGATATTTCCAGTTCCTGTCTCCAGCTCTTCAGTAAAAGACAGCTATATTTTTCAAAATTCGCTAGCATTTATAATGTATCTGCTTGGAATAGACAATCTCTGTCCTAATCCCTCTGCCAGTTTTAGCCAGATCCTTTGTCATGCTCAGCTGGAATATCAAATATTCATGTCTGGAGTCCAATAAGACACTGAAGTCTAGTATTTCACTAGAGCAGATCCTGCAAGGGTCCAGAGACATTTTTTTGTCCAATTCAGATCTTTTCCTCTGCTTCCAAGGTATGCCCAAACCACAGAAAGCCAAAATCAAATGACAGTGCTTCTCTTTAAGCTGACAGCTCCGTGCAGGCCACAAAAAGAAGTCGTCACTTCAGCCCATGTAGTTATAGGAGGGTTGGGCAAAGACCAAAAAGACCTTCTGTTACAGGAGGCTGCTTCTTCAAATTAGGATCTACCATAGTTAACTCCCTAAGCCTGAACGTGGTGAGAACCCCCGCAGCTCGAGAGCCTCCAGCCTGGACTCAAGCCTGCAAACATGTCAATGAGCACAATCAATCCACACTGCTGCCAGCGAGTTTTCCCTTCCTCTCTCTAAATTTACAGCTTGCTTTGTGAAAAAGCCTCTTTAAAAGACTCTTCCTCACATCCCTCACCATCTGTCTCCCACTTCACAACATTCTGCAAGGAAGTCACTCACAAAGCCCAACACTGCACAGGCACAGCAGTGTCCACAGGCTGCTGTGACTCTGCTTTACGTGCCCAAAGAGCCACTGCTCCTCCACCTGCCCCGTGAGCTGGAACCAGCTCTGGAGCATCACTGCTCAAGGTGCACCAAACTCCTGGGAGAGCCACAAGTGTGCTACCACCATGAAGCGCTGATCCTCTTGGGCTTGCTCAGGCAAATGCAAAGCATTCCCAGCTCACCATGGCCAGCTGAGCATCAGGAAAGGCAGGGGAGCAGGGACACAGCATCAGTCCCAGCAGTGAGGACACTACCTGCTTGCTTAAGAGCTCCACAGCCACAGCAGACCTGCTCCTCACTGGGGAGATGTGCAACCACAGGGAACAGAGCTTCTTGGGTACCAGAGGGGCTCTCAGGGAATGTGCTCCCCACAGGTTTCCAGCTTTGCCCTGCTGTTTCTGCCAAACAGGGCAACCCTGCTGGGTGTGGGAGCTGTGGCAACAAGGAGGAGGCTGGGGCAGCTCAGCCATCAGCCAAAAACTGAGGCACCCACCAGAGGTCCTGAGGTGCAGCTACAAAGAGACTACACAGACACAGAAGGGTTGGATGGATCCAGGGCCAGGTAGCAAGCAGCTCCTTGTGGGAAACTTCTCCACACAACCAGGAAGGGTGTGATCCAAAGAACTCTGAGTCTTGTCAAGACTTTGGGAATGCAGATGGGATGAAAGGCACAAAATCAAAGCCTGGTATTACTGCAACCAACCAAGAGCAAAATATCAGTCACAGCCTGCAGACACGACTGTGAGCACCCCAGAAAGCCCTCGCAGCTTCTGGGCCTGTCTCTGCCAAATAATGAGCAATTATTAGAGGGGTGCACAAGGGATCAAAAAAAACCCCAAAAAACCCAACCTACATTTTGACTAGAGAGTTCCAGCCATCAGCTCTACTTGGTTCCTGTGGGTTTCAGCACCCATCACAATCACAAGGAGTGTATTTCCCACAGCAGTTAAAGACACAGCCTATGTATTTATTTCCATTTCAGACTGCAAATACGGAGTTCAGTGAAAACTCACTGAAGACTACCTTGCATCTGAAAAAGTATTTGCCAATGGACACAATGGATTATTTTACCGGCTGCATAATCTCAAGCTGCCTTCTGCTCAAGGGTGCTATATCTCCACAGTTCCTACTAATGACAAGACTGTTTCCTCTATAAGCTCTTAAAGTCTTGAAGCAGCCTCAAAATTATGTGGATTTTCCTGACAGGAGTTTAAATTGCATATTCTTCCCGATTCAATCCAAGCTGTGCAGGGGAGAAACAAGGCTCAGAACATGCAAGCCTGCTGCCACGACTCCTCACCTACTACTTTTCAGGACACATTAGCATCAGAGACATCTTCCTGCCTGCCGCATCTTTGCGTTCACTGAGCACCTGCCAAAATTCACAGGCTGCGGAAGCCGCCGCTGAATCATTTCCCAGCTCTGGCTCCTATCACTGGGATTGAAGTTATGAGATCAAAGAGAGAAGGAATGCAGAGCATGTTGTTTGCATGTCACCAATGCCATTTTGCTCTGAGGCAACTAGAGAAAGACACACACGGACAGAAATTATTGGCAGTAGGAGCGGGCTATGGAAAGACCAACAATGCAAGTTGGGAGTTTTACAAAGGTAAAGGTCCAGCTAAGCCCAAGCACACCAAAGAATCCAGTGGCATAGTCTGAAAAACATCATCAGGAAGAGGCCACCTGATGTCAGTGGATGTGCTGCTCCCTGGACATCCTCACACTGCACAGACTCTGTAACCCACCCCTTTTTTCATGGGTCTCATGCCAATATTCATACATGTCTATCTGCTGGACTTAAGAGACTGTTGAAGAGCCTTTGTTCTAAATTCATGTTTTTAAGTTCCTATGTAGCTCACAAAGGTGGGCTTAAAAGAACACCACCATGCCTCCCAAGAGTCAGAGAAAGGCCCAAGGCAATGTAAAAAACCCAACATTTATTATTTGCTACCTAAGCCAATTTCATACATCTGGCAGCACCTGAATCAGAATAATTTTGATTGCTGGGATCTGGCAGCACTAATGATAGAAATAAGTTTCTGTTACTTCATTACTTTTTAAACTCCTTTTCTCCCAGTGCCCATGAGAAATAGATGGATCTGCTTGAACTCATGCAGGATCAACAGAAGAGCTGAGTTTCTGGCTGTGGAAAGGTGGTTTAATGGTGGGATGAACTGGAAGTCCAGTGTGATAGTCAGCTTCCAGGGCTGGACATCAGAGGCTGGAAGAAAACTAGCACTTTAGTCTGTAATTAGGAAATACAGTCAGAAAATCACCGAGGTCACAGTTGGCCACATTCCCCCAGGTCTCTGCAGAGCTCCTTGTGTGACATTAACAGATGCAACCATGACAGACTGAGCACAGCCAGACCCTGGTAGCACAGCCAGAGCTGTGAGCACATCGTGTGTGATGGGAGAGCTCATCATGGTGTGACTCCCTGAACTCTGCAGAACAGAGCAGTCTCCTGAAGCCCCTGCTGCAAAGCACTCCTCCAGGGCAATTCCCACTTGTTTGGTGAGGCACACAAGCAGGAACAGTCTGCACTGCT
This sequence comes from Catharus ustulatus, assembly GCF_009819885.2. NCBI lineage: Eukaryota > Metazoa > Chordata > Aves > Passeriformes > Turdidae > Catharus > Catharus ustulatus. The sequence continues at coordinate 1,329,255 of NC_046230.1, read as the reverse complement.
GCAGGAACTGAGCAAAACCACAGATCCCACATCGTTTTTTGAGTCTGAGAGATACTAGGGTTCAATAAATGATCAGACATGCACAGCCTAGGGATTTGTGAGGAATACAGAAACACCATTTAGGACTCCTCCTCTGAAATGGAAGTGCTGTAAGGAGGCAGCCTCGATTCCGTGGGTCAGGCCCAGCTCAGGACAACACCCTCACACTACACAGTGTGGAATTCGCCCAGCAGGTCCACTTGCAGGGCTGGCAAGTGGGGTTCTCCAGCACCAGAGACTTCAGAAACACCCAGCTCCTGCCAAACACAACAGTACCTGGTTCAGTGTCTGCACTTTAGAGGGGCACTGGCCGTGCCACCACTGGCAGGTGCCCAGCACTGCCCGACAGCACTGCCCACGGCTCACACAGTCCAGTAGCTCTGCCCCAGCCCCAGCCCATGTTCTGCATCTGCTGTTACTGTTCCAGTGCCTTCGTTCCCCCTGTACCTGAAGGAACCCCAACCCTGCAGGCATGAGCACTTGTTCCCCTCTCCTAACCATCACCTAAAGGCAACAGAGCAACTCCACATCACCGTGTCAACTCCCATCTGCAAAGCTTCCAGAGCCGTGTGCTCTTAGCCCCTTGCTTCTCATCTTGCTCCAGCATGATCTGTTTTCCGCCTCTTGCCCGTGCCAACCCGAAGCCTTCAGAGATGTTAGGATTTGAAATCCACCCATATACGACCAATCTGAAATTACATTCCCGCAGGCTAAACCACCCAAAGGGATGAGTTCTGCAGCCACTGTGTGCGCTGGACATTCACTCGGAGCCCAGGGACGGCTGCTCCGCCATGGTGCCGCTACCCTGCCCCATCCCCTCCCCACTTCCCTAAACTTCGGGTGCTGACCAGCCCCCGAAGCCGTCGGTGAACCGGACACTTCAGCCGGTGCCTGTCCAGCTGAAGCACCTCGCCACCCGTACCCCTCGGCCCCCCCCGCCCCTCGACCCCGCCCCACTCACGGCGCCCGGAGGCAGCAGCACGGCGCCCGCCACCCCATCGCCCCCCGCCGCCTTCTCCTTCTCCTTGTCCGGCTTGAGCGCCGCGGGCGGCTGCTGGACACCGATCTTCACCATGGCCCCGCTCCGCCGCCACCGCCGGCCCCGGCACCGCCCCGGGGAGGGGCCGCGCCGCGCCCGCCCTCAGCGCACCGAGCCCGCCAGGGGCACCGGGCGGGCACTGCGCCCCCAGAGCCCCCCCAGAGCCCCCTCGTGCCCTCCAAGAGCCCCCAGTCCCTCCAAGCCGCCCCCGGGCTCTCCGAGCCGCCCCGGTCCCTAAGAGCCGCCCCGAGCCCCAAGAGCCGCCCCAGTCCCTCAGAGCCGCCCCGACCCCTCAGAGTCGCCCCGACCCCTCAGAGCCGCCCCCAGCCCCTCAGAGCCGCCCCCAGTCCCTCAGAGCCGCCCCTGGCCCCTCAGAGTCACCCCGGCCCCTCAGAGCCGCCCCTACCCCTCAGAGCCGCCCCCGGGCTCTCCGATCCGCCCCGGCCCCTCAGAGCGGCCCCGGTCCCTCAGAGCCGCCCCTACCCCTCAGAGCCGTCCCCGGTCCCTCAGAGCCGCCCCGACCCCTCAGACCCGCCCCCGGCCCCTCAGAGCCGCCCCGGCCCTGGCTGCCCCCAGCACCCCCGGCAGCACCGTCCGGCCCCGCTCTGCCCGGCTGGGCTGCGGGACACGGAGTGGATGCAGAGGCACCCCCGGGATCTTGGGGTGCGGGCACGGTCAGTACTGCCCGTGGCACTGCTGACATCGGGTCAGCAAAGGGAAAAGCCAGAACTGAACAGCCCCCGAGCCTGAAGATGCATGAGGCTGCAGCAGATGTACACAGAGAGCAGGGTTACTCTGGGGAAAGCTGGGAGAACCCAGCCGCTCTTGCGTTGGAGGCCACAGAACAGAATCCGTGAACACAGAGCACTCAGGTGGCCTTTCCCCCAGGATCAGCTCTGGACGGCACCAGATGGATTACCTTCATCCTGGGGACAGTGACTCAGAAAATGCCCTGTCTGCCAGAAGCAGAGAGTGGCATGCATGAGAGAACTCGGGGGAGGGTTGGGTTGCTTTTGTGCCACCAGTGATGGCTGGGGAGCAGCAGGGAGCACAGCAAGGAGTAAAGAACACATGTTGACACTTTTGTTAAGTAACAAAACGGAAAAAAAAAAAACCAAAACCCTCTCTGCCAACTACAGGTAATAAGGAAAGTAGGAAATTGTCAGTGGATAAACACAGCACTAGCCTTACATTGATTTGGTCCACTTAAACATAGCATTTATTTATAATAAAGTTGTTATGAGCATTTTCTTTCGATCCAGACGGGTTCATTATGTACTGAGTGCTTTACATCATGTTTTGAACTAACCCATTGATAAATTAGTGCTAAATTTTATTTGTAAAAGGCATCTTTGGCAAGGATTCAACATTGACTCACGGCAAGAATTGCTCATAGTGCTGACTTACATTGTTCAATATTTGGAGCTGTTTGGTGCTCTCAGCATCCCATCCTGTGGGTAAAAGTTACATGGGTATTGCAGGTTTTATTTCACACAGAGATAAGGGGCTGCATTTCCACCGAAGCCTCTACTTTCAGGAGTTCAAACTGAGGCAAGATGGTCCTGAGTTTATGGACATGGGAGTGTTTACAGCCAGACCCAAACAACTCACACTCAACATGCAAACTAGGAGACAGCCCACCAGAGTCTTCTCTGACTAAAGCTGTAAGGCAAATGCTAACTCTTCTAGTAACACTGAACATGTATCACACGTAGCCTTAGCGCAAGGAAATGGCCAGAACAGGGCAGAAATCCCCTTCTGTCCCTCTCAATCCACCAGATCATCCTGCTACCCAGACCGTGCTCTGCCCTGCCCTTTTTTCAGGTTGTTTAGCTGCACACTTCCCCAAGGACGGCCCTGTGCCACAAACACTGTGTTACCACCTCTCCTCCAGCCCACTGGGCAGCTCTTGTCACAGAGAAGAAACCTAAAGCCAGGATGCAGCTGAAGAAAAGTGATTACAAAGTCTTACAGCTGATAAAACCAGGTAAAGCTTGACACTAAAATCTTCCATTTAAAGGCAGAAGTTAAAGAAAGCTGGGGTTTGTTCTTTCCATTTATGTGCAAAATGTGACTGTGCCCCCCCACCCCCAGTCAGTCTGCAGGACTGGTAGGACAGGTCTGCAGTCAGGAGAGTAAAGGATCCTCTTCTAATATTTAGGTTAGGCACAAGGCTCTTGATGTTCTTCAGGGCTCCTGACATAACTAGTCTATTGATTTTCTCAGAGGCAAACAAATGGAAAGGCAGCATCACACCATTGCCAAGCCAGCAGCACAGCACCAGGCAGCAGTGACAGTGTGACTCTGCCCTTTTCTTGCATCAGGTGCTGGCCTGTCAACTGCTGAATCAGCCTGGGTTCTCTCCAGAGCACAACTGATCTCCTGTTTCAAGTGAGGAGAAGTATTATCAAATATAAGAGACCGGCACTGGAGTGTAGGTGTTGGAGCGTCCCCTGTGCACAGCTGAGCCAGCCTGGCTGTTCTCCAGCAGGAAACCTCACCTGGCAGCCACTGCCTTCCCTGTGGGGTGTGCCCCTCATGGCCAGCACAGCCTGAACTGCAGCCTCTGTGCTGCATGAACTGGGCCCAGAAGGGCACCCAGAGCAAGAACTGCTCCCGGGGAGGGCACAGAACCTGCAGGATGCTGTTAAGGTTCATGTGTTCTATTTTCTTTTGTACATGGTAATATGCACAAATGCCTTAAACAATTCAAGTTTGCATTATTTGTGAACATATCTGGAATACTGGAATATTACTTCTGCTGTACCATAAAACAACTGCAGGACTGATAAGGAAGGCAAGTTATTATCACCATAACAATGAACCCAAAACAAGTAAAGGAAAACATCAAAATAATTATAAAATGGGTCAACATTAAGGGTGTAAACCATTAAGCGTCTTAACTTATTTAACATTTCAAGACTGGGTCTCAGTCACAGCCACGGCGTTCTGTGGCGTCTCCGGATTTCAATTACATCCCCAGATAAATGGCTTTGCAAGCATCAAGAAAAATCACCCAAGTTATCACAGGCCAAGTTTGAGACTAAAAGATTTCTCAGTAAGAAATCTCCAGCTACAGGCCCTTCAGTCAGAGGCTTAGAGGATAAACAGTGACAATGAACTCAAGGCTTCTAACACAGCTTAAAACCATGTCTCTTGGCCTGCAGTGGAGAAGTGACATGCTGCTTACAGAACATCTCGCTCAAATCTACTGTCTTTTCTATTTTTAAGCAAGTAGGTTTCTATTTAAAACTGCCACCTTACCCACTTCCTTAAAGCCATCTGCTAGTTTATTAGTCTGTAACAACAAGTTTCCATCTCTGAATGTAATTAATGGAATCCCAGGGACAATTTAATTGACTGACCTTTCATTAAGAATAGCAGCATGATAGCACTTCTCAAGTGATGAAGAAGTGAAACTTTTACAAACCTTTATTGAACTGTCCTCTACCTTTCCACTTCTCACTTTTCAAAAAATCACTTATGTAAACAAACAAACCAATATTAAAAAGAGAGCACAAGGTAATTACTTTAATATAGTCTGAGCCAACCAAAATGTGTTTGTCATGAATTAGCTGCATCTATTTCTGAGGTCTGCCTGGTGTCCTTAGCTGTCATCCATCACTGTATCAGACTTGAAGGAAATGAGAATTTTAGAGTCCTTAAATCCTTCTGCTTTTCCACTGCAGTTCCAATAAGGGCTTGTACTAGAAAGCGTGCCTAAAAATGAACAGAACTCTGTAATGTGCTGAAAATACACTTTTATTTTCCCTTCTTATGCTTGATCAATTAAACAGAAAGAAGGAGACAGGTTGGGCTAAAAAAAAGAAACTGTTAAAAAAATCATAATCGCTCTTAAAGGAGCGGACCACAAACGCAGAGGATGTACTCATGGTTTTTTGCTATTCCCTACACAATCTATTCCTAATTATCACACATAATTGCATGAGGTAAAGCAATTACCTGTAGCCAAAGGTAGAGAATCAATCCAGTGGTTTCCATGCAAAGTTATATCTTTCATCTGCAACTGAACTGAGCTGAATTTCTTGTCACTCCTGGGCACCTGCCACACCAGCCAGGGCAATGTGGCAATCCCTGGTACAGCTATCAGGGACCACATCCTTTGTTCCTCCTTTTCTTTGTAAAAAAACCCTGATGGTTCAGCAGGACCAGGAAGCCTTGGGCTACCTAGGAGGGTAAATGGAAAAGTATTACCATTATGTACTTCAAAAATAACAAGAGAGTAATTTTCTCCTAATAATAGAAATTATCCTGGATTAGTCCCCTCCTGGAAACTAGCAAGCTCCAGGTATCTTGGTCTTCTCTCTTTTACAAATTCTGGTGTATAAAAGGCCATCACTTGGTATGCTTCAGTCAGTAGCTAAAAAAAAGTATTCACATTTCAAAAGGTGTACACAGACCAGATGCACAATGGCTTTGACCTGAGTAACGTTCAATTAACCACTGGTGGCAGGACTGCTGAAAGTCAGAGCCAGGGGCTTGTTAGCATTGGGTTGCCTGTTGTGGTACAAAAACCCCTTCACACCATGTGTCAAAAAGTGGGGAGGGATGGTGAGAACAGGAAAGGAAAATGTGGTTTGGAGACAGCACCCAAAATACCCAAGCTGGATTTTTATGTCATGGGACAAGCAGGGAGCATACCCAAGACAGCAAAACCACCAGGACTGTTGTATAGTTTATACTTTTTATGATTTAGAGGGAAATTTTCCACTGAAGTACCCACAATTTACCTGGAAACTTGTTAGGGGTTCCACGAATCAAAAATACTTCGTGTAATTTCTGGAACCAGCAGGGACAGCTTTTGAGTCGGTGGGGAAGCACTAGGGAAAAGAACAGAATACAAGCCTAAAAACCAAGAAAGCCCAGGAAGTGGGAAGGGCCATACTTTCCTACCTTTACATATGAATGCAAGCGTTGAAACAAAGCTTAGGCACAAGGGGAGAAAGGGGATGTAGGGCAGATGCTGGTTTAGGATAAAAGGCTGGGGCTAGATTTAAGTAGCTGCTGGAGAAAGTGGGTGTGAGGTCTCAGCCCCACGGAGTTCAGCTGCATTCTTGCCCCATTCCCTGAGAGCCCCAGGTACAAGAGAAGATGTAACTTGAGCTCTCCCTGCCCCTTTCCTTTCAGTCATCTCATTTCTAGTTCTATACTCAAGAACTAGGCTTTTTGCTGTACCTGCATCAACCTCCAAATATTCCGCTTGTCTGACGTTGAAAGAGGCCAAAGGATGTGGAAAACCACAGACTGAACCAATGCCCACATCCTGCTTGCCAGGGGCCTGCAGACCAGAAGTGTGGGAGGGGATCTGGGGAGACTGGCTTGTGTTCCCCCCATCATAAAGGATTATTATCTCAAAGTCATTAGGCCTGGCAAAACCCATCTTCTGGCAGGTGCAGGCAAGGTTCCCTCAGCATGAGCTCTGCCAGAGCAGCGTCTGAACCAACAGAATCATCGTGGGAGGCTCCTTAGTGCAGAGGCAGCACAGTACCAGCCTCAGATGTGGGGAGTGAAGCACCACTGGCTCCAGTTTCTGCGGTGTCGAGTGCCTGGCACCAAGAAAAAGGGCCTGCAATTACAGTTCTGAGCACAATGCATGTTTTAGTCAGCTGCAGAAAAGCCAGGGAGTTTAAAGAGGTATTAGCTTACACCAGCAGCCACCAGTTTTCACCAGCTCATGTCCATCCATCATGCAAGTAACCTACTGTGAGCAAAGACCTCACCTTTTTTCTTATTTCTCAGTGTTCCTCTTCTTCAATAGCGACTACTTACAAGTGTATGGAGTGACAGGACATGTGGTAATGGACAGAGGGCACATTTAGACGAGGTGTTAGGAAGAAATTCTTTACTATTAGGATGGTAAGGCATTGGAACAGATTGCTCAGAGGAACTCTGGATGAACCATCTCTGGCAGTGTTTAAGGCTAGGTTGGATGAAGCTCTGCTCTGGTGGAAGGTGTCCCTGCCATGGCAAGGGGGTTGGAACAAGATGATGTTTAAGGTCCCTTCCAACCCACACCACCCTATGATTCAGGATTTGTTAAGAGTGAGTGACCACACTCAGCCTGAATAAAATGCTTTATGGCAAGAGCAGAACACACTGAAGAGAAAGGAAAATGACACTGAAAACCAGCACCAGCTCTCCAGCAGGGTTTAGGCTGGGAAGGAGGAAAGAAAGTGTCATCTCCTGCCAGCAGTTTGACTGCTGAAGAACTGCTTTGAAAGCTCAGATATAATAACTGTGGTGTTCCATGACAGCCACATCCTCTGAGTGTGTCTGCTGTCTCTTTTAATTAGCACGTCTCCGTGAACGTCTCAGGATTTTAAGTTACACTCTTAAAGAACTATCATTACCTTGAACCCAAGAGGGATGAAGCATCACAGGACAGGGTAACTAATTATACTAATAACCCCTAGGAGATGGAGGCTTTCCTGTTATCCAAGTGCAGGACTGCAAAAGGAAGAGCCTGAATCTCCTCTGCCCTCCTTCACTGCTTCTGTCTCTGTTGAAATTTCTGTGTGATGTCCCATCATTGGCCAGAATATTTGCACAGCAGGCACCCTCCTGCTTGCCCTGGTTCCTTAGATTCGGTACTTCTGTGCCTTGCCTGAATGCACTCCTGAAAATACACACCAAGATGAGAAAAAACAAGAACAAGCCCACAGTCAGCATGTTAAACAGAGGTGCAGACTGAAGTGTGCAAGGCAAGCACCTGCTTGGACGTTCTCGGTTTTGACTCCTTCTTTGGGAGGGTGACTCAGTGAACAATCCTTTTTTTCAGACACCTGGTTTGTCACACTCAAAACTGCTGCAGATCAGGTCACATGGAAGGAACCTGCCACCCCCGCTAGCAGCATGTGACATCCCATCATACCCATAACTCAATTAATACCAAACAAAATCCCACTATTGCACGGCTGTCAAAGAGTTTGCAGTAAGAGACAGAACCACTCCTGTTTACAGCATCAGCACATCTTATACAAATTCAAGCAAGCTTGGGTCAGCAGCTGGCAGAATTGATGTAACCTTGCTATGTAAGAGTCCTCTGCTTCACAGCCCACATGAAATAAAAGCCAAAGTGAGCAAATTAAACTACATCCAGTAATTGTCATGCCCCCGTTCAGAAGGTTCCAGAGACAAGGGGAAGGATATGACATCTATGATGATGTTCAATGATCTTGTTTCTTTGAGAACTGGAATGTGACATGGAGGAGAGCTGCCCATTGATTAGAAGAGACTTGTGGGGTCAACTGGACTTGAGTACATTTAGAAGTCAAATGGACAGGCAATGAAAAATGTATTTGGATTAGTTCTAATGCAGCTGATTATATGGGCCCAATACTCACACAGCTGAAACAAGCTCCCTACACTCTCTTCTTGTCCCTGAACATTGCTTGACACCTTTCTGTCCAGGAATGAGGGCAATCCAGATCAGAAGTACATGCCCCAGTTCATCAGTGAATGGCCAAACTACACCACAATCTTTCTCTATCCCCCCTCTCTTTGGAGCCTAGGCACAGCAAATCCAATTGATTTCATGCACAGAGCATCCTTTAATGGCACCTTCCATTCCCCTGTGGTTTTATCTTCAAGGCCTACCAAACACCCCTGTTCCTCAGAATGTGTATTCTACTTCCATCCCACACATGAGAAGCCATCAGCTGGCAGATCACACGGACATAGCTTGTGCCTGTTCTGCCAGCAAAGATGCTGGTCTGTAGAGCAATTCAAGTCCTGTCATTGCCCAGAGGCAATATTTGCAGGTTGATGTTACAGCTGGAGTGCCATGAACATATATTCCTCTCACACTTTTTCAAAACACCCAACACAGCTGCATCAACAGCTGCACAGTTGGTTGTGCCAAGGGCAGGCAAAGCAGTTTCAGTACTGTAGGGTGGGACACCAGAACACTCTCCTGAATGTTTCAGGCATGAGTGAGGTTACTCTTTGGGGTGTTGCCACAAATTTACTTCTAAAAACAGGCTGCTGTATGTTGTGGTTCCCCATTTATATTGAGATTTGTCTTGGTGTAGTCCTGGGGTGCACATGTTGGCCCTGCTCTGCCTTCATGGTAAACCTGTAGTGCCCTTGTGTGAGACAGAAAGTTGGCAGTCTCATTTTTAATCACTTGTAGGTTTGATTTCATCAGTGTTTTTCCAGATTTTTATTTATGCCTTGTAAAATTTTCCAGAAAGCAAAAAATCTGTTCAGTCAGGTCACATTGTAAAGGATATGCCAGTTTGTCTCTTCACGAGTCATCATGACATACTCCCCCTTGTCCCATCCTGTTCTGCCAAGAGGAACTTAAAAATCTCTTGATTTAAGGAATTAAAAATATATAGGAATTAAATAAATATAATAAATATATATTCTAATTCCTATATTTAAAAAAATATATTACAGTAATTTCATGAATACAAGCCGCACCATTTTGACTAAGATTTGGCTCCCAAACCGGAAATGCAGCCAATATTCAGGAGCGGCTAATATGTGAATAATTTTCTGACATTTACAACCTCAGAAGTGCCAGCCAGGGTGCCGAGCCGAGCAGCTGCAAAGCCGGCATTTCGCGATTGTTACAAATTGTTACTCTGTTGTGCCGCGGGTGGAGCCTGGCTGCCTGCAGGCAGCACGAGGGGCAGGGAGAGAGGAGGGAGAGCTCTCTCCTTCTCTGCTGCAGCCCGGGGGAGAGACGGGGGGGCCCCGCGCCGCCATTGCCACGGCTCCATCCCCGCCTGCCGCCGCCGGAGCGGGGGGGAGCTCCGTCCCTGCCTGCCACCACAGGTCAGTGCCGGACCGTGGTGACTGAGCCCAGTGGCAGCGGTGGCTGGCCCCGAGCGGCCCCGCCGAGTGGCAGCATCAGGCTGGGCCACCTGGCCCCGTCAGCAGCCCCGAGCGGGCCGAGCCTGCACAGCCCGAGCCGAGCCAGTAAACCCCGCCCTGCTGCAGTTCTGTTACTATTTGGCAACTTTGTTGCACGCGGGTCCTCGCTGCGAACGACAGAGTGGCTTATACTCGGGTGCGGCTTATTTATGGACAAAAAACAAAATATTTGCCAATACCTAGAGATGCGGCTTATACTCAGTGCGGCTTGTATTCGTGAAATTACTGTAATTTAAAAATCTCCTACTACCAATATCATCCAAGTGGAAAAAATAACACACTTTGGCACTCCTGGAAACACACAGCCAACTCTCTTACAGTGATCAAAAAGAAAAATCTATACTCTTATGAGCTGCTCTCCCACTTTGTGCCCTTGTGACTGCTGATCCATCTTTTACAGATCTCAGTGAGACACCCCACAATGTGCTGCTGTATTAACCCATGAGAATCTCCCACCCAGCAGCATATCAGGTCCCTGGATGAACATATTGCACTATTGATGAGCTGAAAGCACCGTGTGCATTCAAATTCCTTTTTTTCTGGGTCAGGAGAGACGTTGCAGTGCCCCACAATGCACCCCAAGCCATACACAGAATATCCTCATTCCAGACATGACCCTGGCACAGCACATGGCTGCAGGTTTGCATGATGGCACAAGAATGTGAAAAGTCCATGTGGAAGCCTAGCATATATATATTGAACTGGCTCTAACTCCTCTAGAACATCATCTTCCACAGTGAATAATGGGCCTGTGAGGAAAGACTTCAGAGGGTGAAAAGCAATAGCATGTTTTTTTTCTGAACATCTCTATCCTAAGTTCAATGTTTGGGCATAAACATCCTGTGTTTTCCAGGACACAATTTCAAGGAAAAAACAGAATAAAACCTGTACTCTAAAGTCTCATCTTACAACTCACATAAAAATTTTAAAAGGGCAACAGACAGGGCAATGGCACTTTAAAACAATCCTATTTGTAAGAATTCGTATTTGATGAGCAATGCAGCCTGCAGGTTACTATAGCAGCCAGATCCATCACCTAGGTGACCAAGCACCAGTGATATCAACAGCAACCTATCCCTACACACAACCTCACACTGTGCACATTACCAGCCTTCCATTTCTTGGAAGTTTCTCTTCATACCAGCAGATGGACAGTAACAGAGCATATGGGCAGTCTCCAGGAGGGGTGAGCACTCCTCACAGCACCAGCCTGCCTTGCTAAGGAGGATTATTTCTGACAGCACCACCTGTGGAAGTGCTGGGCACTTGTGGCAACCAACATGGCTAACCTGATTTACGACCAGAATAATAAGCAATAACTTGCTACTTTGGAAAAGCTTCAGATGGCCAAAGAGTCCACTTAACATAGCAGAGGATCTGAAGCATAAATCCACACAAAACAGAGAGAACGTCTTGAGGCATTGGTAAGGTCTTCCCCCAAGGAACCATTGCTTTTGGGAAGCCAAACTCTTAATGAAGAACACCAAACCCAGTAAATTCCCAAATCAATATTACCTATTCCATGGCAATGATTTGTTCCAAATAATGTCAAATGAAATGTTTCTCTAATGTTTCACTGATGCTGTTTAACTCTCAGTATCTGAGGAACACTCATGAGTACAGACGTGTTTGTTTACAACCAAACAACACATCACTCTGAATACAGGGCAGAGTCAACTCCAGACTCCTGGAAAATACTGATTTTTTTGTAACAACGTTACATAACTGGTAGCTTCCGTAGTCTAAAAGGATTTTGGTTGCTTGGGCTAAAGGAAATCAAATGGAATTTAGATTTCTCCCCCCCTTTTGTTAAAGGCTGCCTTGTATCCCATTGAGAAATTAACTGAGGCAGAAATCTCTTTTCCCGTACTTTGATAAATAGGGATGACTCATTATTCCCCCATTTTGCTTTAAATATCTTGTCATCCTGGCAGTGTGCTTTGTTCAGCTATTCTCTCAGCTCCATACAGCACCTGCTGTAATGACACAGGAAGTCCTTTGTGGTTCTTCTGCCCTTTCAGTGCATCCCCTCGTCAACAGAGCGCTCTGACCTTTACACATCCCTCACTTCCCTTACCTAGCAGACACTTGCAGCCCCCCAAGACAGCCTTTCTTTGATCACCACTTCCTAGGCAGCAGGAGATTACACTATCTTGGCAAAGCCAAAATACCTGTCATACCTTTCCATGCCTTTACCTGCATTGAAGCGCACCCAGATTTGGGGCTGCAGATAAAATTTTCAAAATAGACTGAGCTGTTACAGCTTCATTGATACTTCAGGAGGTGAGGAAATTTCTTCAATCAAATCTATTTGTTTGAAACCTAACTGTTTGTTTCCTTGTCTTTTGCCCATCTTTCACTGCCTCTTGCCCCCTGTTCCTTGTGCTCAGTAAACACAGTGGTGTCTTTTACCTGCTTATCCATGCACAGCTTGAGTAAAGACCAGTAGAAGCCAAGCCCTTTGTAATCCTGGAGAACAAAAGAATAACTGTCTTCCCGATAAAGCCAGTTTTCTTGTCTGTCTCTCACTGGCTGATGATGGGATAACACCAGCAAAAGAAAACAAGATCAAAGTCATAATGCTGGATCTCAGAAGATAAAAGAAAAAAATTCAGAAAGAAAGGAACCTTGGGCAGATGAGAGAAATAAGAAACACAATTCTGCAGCAAAGGATATTTTACACTGAGGCTAGACAAGGGCAGAAGATTCTAGGAAAAAAAAAGTCCTTTCTGTTCCAGGGAAGACATCTACTGGGGCCTGAAGGATTCAACCTCAACACAGAGAACACTTGGGCAGTGGAAAACAAAAAAATAAGAGCATGGAAATGAATAGATGTTTTATTTTTAGCTGAGAACTGTACATTCTTTGTTGTTGACAAATGCAACTTGAATTTTGCAGAGCTTTTGCATGTGCTTGCTTCCCTTCAGAGGTGATCCAGGACTGCCCAAGGGCTCCCACCTTGTCCCTGGACAGGCTGGAGTTGCCTGGGGGGCTGAGGTACAAGAGCCAAAGCCCAGATTCTGTGAGAGGAGGACATCCCTGTCTGACAGCAGCAAATCAAAGCAGGTATCAGTGTGACTTAGAAACTTTCAGAGGGACTGGCAAGGTGAACAGTACACACAGATGCAGTCAACTGCTCATGTTTTTTTGTCTGTGAATTAATGAAATAATGTTTATTTGGTTCATATCCCTAAGAGTTCTCTTCAGAGGACTGGATATCCAAGGTCAGCATGCCTTTCAGGACAACTGGGTACCTTTAATGAATAACTGCACTTTAAGCAGTGAATTTAATTAAAATGCATCACTACACTGGAGAAAATATCCAGCCCTTGTGACATTATGCAATAGAGCACTCAGTGTAGAGATACAAGATAAACAAGGAACATGCTGAGCTTTCATATCATCCTGCATCACTTCCTATTACTTTTTACCTTTTTTCTTTCTCAATTTCTCTTTATATATTTAGAAAAGATAACAGGCTAAGTGAACATTGCAGAACTGCCAACAGCTGCTCAGGTGGAAATCTTGCCATTATGAGGTTGCAATCATGCTCAACTGTGTAGAAAGAAAACTTCCTTCATAAAACATCTCGTTGGTCTTTCCTGCAGGAGCAATGAAATGCTCAGTGTTTCCAACTCCATGCCTCTGAGAAATTAAATGAGTCCTAAATGCTGGAAGCCCATTTTGACTTTCATTTTTATCACTCTCAAAACCAAGACTGCAACAGGAAAAGGCAGTAGGATTTTGTCTGTTGTTGCAAAGTGCAAAGAGCAGTTCAAGACGGCGCTGGAGAGGCAGGAATGTAAAGCTTTATATTTTATATAATGACAAACAAGACAAACGTTATTCATCTGTTTCTTTGTGGGGAAGGCTCATACACTGAGAAAACTCAAAAAACCTGGAAAGAACTGCTTGAAGAGATAATGAAAGGAGACCTTCAAAGGGTGGGGGCAAAGAATCTTTGGATTACTTTTTTTCTTCCCTTTTTATAATGCACAGAGGACATGAAAGAGGTTTTTCAGTAGTTCTTTCTTGTTCTAAAAGGATTTTTTTTTTTTGGTTCCTGCTTCTCTTTTATATTAAAAATTCAAGTCTTGCCTTGAATAGAAGGCTCTGAGGCAAACAGCATCAAAGACATGCACAAGTCAGGATCAAGTACATTGGTAAGGACATTTGGTTAGTGCCCATCTTGCATTGGATTCTTAAGGTTGCAGATAAAAGTCAACAAATTTGAAGATTCAAAAACCAAACCCAATTTAGTTCAGCTGCAACAAAGACTTCTAGAATACTAAAAAAATTAACATATTTAAATCACTAATGGTTAAAATTTAGGAAAAATATATTATGTGCCCCCAAAAATTCACAGTTGTGTTTGGGCAGAAGAAACCTGTTCTTCATAGTCCAAGTGAAATTAATGATAAATAAAATTTATTGCCTTTTATTGTCTTTCTGTCATGGTAAATAGGCTCTAAGTTACCTTTTGAAACAGACCTGTATCCCACACCCATTTTCTGCTGAAGGGAAAAATCCAGTAATTTCACGACTATAAGGTGCACCGGATTATAAGGCGCACTTCCAGGTTTCAATCAAAATTTTAGTCAAAAGGGTGTGCCTTATAGTAGTGAAATTACTGTACGTTCTCAGCCAGCTGGTTTCTTTTCTGAGTAGGAAAGCAGCAGCAGAGCTGCTGGACAAGGACTTGAGACTATTTCTTGTGCAACAATAGAAAACTTCAAGTCTGTTGTACCTACAAAATGCCAGATAATTTTCCTGCTTGTAAGAGCAGAAAACATCTCAGACCATGGGGTGGTGAAACTATCTGTGAAAAATACAAAAATACAAAATAAAAGCATCTTCTTGTAAAATGAACATGTTGGATTTGGAGTCAGCAAGAGGAAGCAGAGATGGCGCATCTGATGATATTTTCCCAGTTTCTTTCTCAGGGTAGATCTGAGCTTTCAAAACTGAAGTGCTATTGTAACACTTTTCCCCCGTTCTGCATATGTGATTTTGGTGGATTGCCTACTGAATATTGAGTTAGGGATGCTGAGAGCCTGCTCGTGTTCTCAAAGTCCTGTGGTTGTGTTGCCCTAGTCAGAATTTAATGATACATTATCCCCTGAGTCACCCTCTACTAATGCCTGCTACATACTTTCTGGCATCAAAGTTTAGAATTGGAGCTCATTGGAAATTTTCCACAGGGGAGACTGAGAAAATAGGAATTTTCCATGTGAGAAAAAAAGGTTGTTTCTGCCCAAAAAAATTTGAAACTGTTTGTTTGTAAAGAGGACCAAAAGACAGTATTTAATTTTGAATTGACTCGGACTAACCAAAGTACGCAATGGCCCAGGTGATCCACGTGAATTTCGGATAATTTTTGATGAAGACAATCCAGCCAGAGCCCAGCCCCAGACAAAGCTGGGGCTGTGAATATAATTTTTAGATGACCCAGTGTGACTGCTCATTTCTGACACAGCCACGAGTGTCACAGGTGCCTGCTGGGCAGGGCAGGGCAGGGGGTCACAATCCCCCCAGTTTACAGCAGGGTTACAGCAGCTCCATGCAGGATCTCCAGTAGCAAGACAGACTCAGGCTTTCCAGTGAGAGAGGATGCACTTCCCAGTAATCTCCAGATGCTTTCTGAGCTAGCATTTCCACCTCCACATCCTTTCTGCTCTGCTGGAACCATCTCCTCCACTCTTCCATCCCTATTCCCTATCAGCTCCCTCTCCTTTCCTCACCCCTCACATCCCCAGTGCCACTGCACACTAACACAGCTGCTGTTGCTGCCCCTCAGCAGCTCCACCCTGGCACTGGGAATCACTGGAGCAGTCTCTCCTCCCCACCCTCCTCCTTGGCTGGCTGCCCTCACCCCACACACATCTGCCCATCACACACGTAGGACTCCAGGGGTAACCTCCATGCTGCTTCCTGCCAGGAACATGAATGGGAGACAAAGCCACTGGTACTCTCCAGTCTTTTGCCCCTTCAGCAGAAGTTTCTCCTACAGCTGAAAATGCTTTCAAAGCTTGGTTTTCGTGTTTCTTTTTGTTTTAAAAACAAAACCACACAACCTCTCATACTTGTTTAAAAGGAGGCCCCACCTCTGCCCTCCCAGTGCTCATCAGGAATGCCCTGAGATCTGTCAAGCCAGCAGTGACCTTTTTTCCTGTTTCAGTGGGCTCCGGCTCAGGCCACAATATGCAGACAAACATCAAGGAAACCAGATCCCAGACCTGAAACTGATGTCACCGTGAACAACCACTGCATAACCTGGATCTGGTTCTGTGACTTTACTGCAAAAAGGAATGGAAAACTGCCCACTTTGGAGCCATCTTCGAAGTGTGGTGAACCCCAGATCAGAGCTTCCAGTACTGTCTGGGTAGAGACCTTCTCACTTACCTTCTGCCTCCAGAAGTTAAAGGCCACACAGTAAGATAAGGACATTCAAATTAGTATCTTCTGGCTGTCACTGGACTTTTGTCCCTTGATCCATGAACTTCTTCCTTCATTCCTTTCCAAATAAAACAAAACCCCTCTGTACCATGAATGTAACCCTGTAGACACTGCAGCCCTCTCAGAAGCAGACCACACATGTCCAGAAGCTCAGCAGCTACAGGAAGGACCTGAAGGAAGCAGAGTTTTCCAGGCAGCACTTACTTCCAGCAGTCTTCAGACAGCTCTAAATTGTGCCAGAGGGTAAGGCTGGAGAGGTGTGGACATGTTGGCACAAAACCAATTTTTATCAAGCAGCAGACAACAGTGACACAGCTATCATCATCCCCCAGTGCTCTCCAGGAGAGGCTGCAGGCCAGTCCTGGGAACAGCCATTGTGTCTGAAGCTACTGAATGGTAACTTTTGGAGCTCATTTATCCCTCTGTTGTACCAACTCCAACACTGTTGGATTTGCAATTGCCTTTTGTCTCCCTGAGGGTGCTGATCCATAAGGCAGCACTGCAGGGAGGCAGGGTCTGGCTGATGTACTGGTGCTGCATGGAAATTTCAAGGGTCAGTCTGAACAGGGCCAGAGGGGCAGAGGTCACTCTGACACCTGTCACTCCTGGTGGCAGCACGGTGCATCAAATAGCTGCAGCAGAAAGTCTTTTAGAACTAAAGGAATGAGATAATAGGAACCAAAGACAGCACAGGGTGACACTGGCAGTGTCTGATCCTGCCAGCTAGCCTGAGACCAGGGGGACACTGTTCCAGCCACCCACCTACAGCCCAGAAAGGACAGGACAGATTGCAAATGTCACTGACAGAGCCTGTACCTGCCACCAGAAACCCAAAGCTGAGTGTTCATACAAACAGAGCAGCATTTTGAAAGCAGAGGTTTTTAAAGCACTGGCTGCTTTATAAATGTGTATCAGCTGCAGGTACTGAGTGCCCCACACAGCTGTGTGGGTGTTGAGAGCACCTGGCTTCCCAACACTGCCTGGTCACCAACCACACACCAAACCTCTCCAAGCAAGGGTCACTCTGGTCAAACTGTGCTCCTGCTGCTCCCATTCCTCTCCACATCCCCAGCAACATCCTCATGTACCAGACAGTGATGAGCCCTGTATGTGCAATATTTGTGACCTACTCTCACTCTGTTCTCTATTTTCTGATAATATACATGTAGTATTTCTTATAAGAAATCATGTTACCTGCAGCAATGATACTGTATGATAAACTCTTTATACCCAGAATAAAAATGATCAGAAAAATGACTGCACTTCTTATGTGCAATTACAGAATAGTTCCCCAAAAATACAGAGCCCCTAACAAATGAGCTGAAAAGGCAATTGGAAGAAATCAGGAGGGAAGGGCAAGAGTGAAAGACGTGATTTGCCAAGAGGATTGGGATTTTGTGAGAGAGATTAACTAATAGAAAACAGAAGTGCAGAAAATATCCTTTATGGATCTGTAAGTTGAGAAACAAGGAGTGGGAGCACCAAAAGAGATAAAGAAGATTTAAACCATCTTACATCCCTAGAGCAGAAACAGCTCATGAGGCTGAGCACACACAGGGCCTGAGTCAAGGACAGGTAACACAAAGCTGCTTTCACTGCTCTGCTGTGTCACTGACAGCTCTGCTGCAGAAACTGCATCTTTTCTGAACCTGTGCCTCACTGCCCTATCCTGCTCTAGGCTCTTTTTCCTGGAGATCTTCAGCTAAACTGTGGGATGAGGCAGGAGCCATCAGGTCAGCCAGGAGCAGACAGCTGCCTCCACAGCAAGGGGCAGCTGGAGCAGCAGCGGAGCCAACATTCTCCTCCTGGGAGCTGGCAGAGCCTTCCCAGCTGGTGGGAATGAGCCAAGACCACAGACCACACAATAATGTGGCACCTGGGCTGTTACAGGTATTTTTCAAAACTAGACTATAGTTTACTGCTCATTGTGAAGAACCATCAGGCAACAGCTCAATGCAATCATCATCAACTCCTAGGTTTTGCACACCTTCTTTTTGAAACTGGGATGTCTAACATTTACAATAACTCACTGTAAGCATGAATTTAGCCTACCTGAATTTTCCCATATGAACCTTACACCAGAGCACCCCACAAACATGACACCAACAGTGCACTGCAGTCAAGTGTTACCAATGACCAACCTGCCATGTACAGTCAAGGGAAATTTAATTTACACCAGTCAAGGCTGACAGAAAAAGCATCACTCAGAAGAAACATTCAGCTAAAAGAAATAAGTCACAACTTAATGCTCTCTTAAAAGTTCTGCACAAAAATTTTAACTATGCCAATGTTAGCTTTCAGGTTATTATTGTATCAAAGACATCAAGAGAAAACCTTTTAAAATTGCAAAGCAGCAGTAAGGAATGACTTGTGTAGTATTTTAGTATTTTCATTTTTAACACCATGTCTCTTCCACCTGCAGGTTTCACCCAAACCTGGTGAACACACAAGAGAAAGACTGGCATTAGAAATGTGAGAGCTAGGTTCCTGCTTCCCAAACACCACCAAGAAGCAAGAACACTTTCAGCGTCTGCCCATTGTAGCTTTTTCACACTTTGGTCCTTGTCAAGTACCTGTTTTTTATATTAGATAAACTGAAGCCAAAATTCCAAGCCTGCTTGTATAGTGTGTAGCATATTACATACATTGCATTCTGATGGCCTAGAACCTAGTATGGCAAGAAAAATCATTTTTCAAATTACATTATAGATATTTTCAAGCTGTTCACAAACTCCAGTGAACTCATCTTACACTTTTCCATGGGTCTGTAACTATTCCTGCTATGTTTACTTTATCTGTGCTTTTTTTCCTTCTAGAACATCCCTCTGATAAGACTTACAGCCAAGACTCAGCCCTGACCTGCAGCTCTGTGTGTTGAAGGGGCTCCTCAAACCTGCAGCATGTGCAGCATCACCAACTTCAGCCCAACAGTTTTCCTTGCTGCTCCCACAGCCTGAAGAAACACAAAAACCCTGCTCTGCCCATACACTGGGTTTGTGAGATTGGTCTCCTACTTCAAGACACCATTTGTAGGGAAAAGTATGTTTTACAAAAGGAGTATTACTGTAAATCCTTAAATGCTGTTTTCATGTAGTTTGGATATTACTCTGCAATTCCAGAGATGGAAGGTGAGGAAATCCAGCAGCTCCAATCTGAAGTTTTTAAGCCAGGTGAACCTTTATACCTTTTAGTCTCTCCAGACTGTATTTCTCAATCTGTCTAGATGCCCAGAAACACAAATTACAGTCAGATTTCTCAAAGTGACACTTTTCTTTTAATTCTATACAATCTGGAGATGCTGTTAAACACCTTAGGCCAAAAGCTTGGCTGGCTCACATCTCAGTTGTTTAAACACTGTTCAACACTGCATGCCTTATTTAGATGCCCTGAATTATAGTTACAAAGGCTTAAAACAGATCTAAGAAACCTATACAGCTTTTATTATTGTTCTATGCTCAGATAAATGTAAACCTAATCCTTCCTTCAAGTCTCTGAATAACACTAAGCATATTAAATTCAGTTCAACATCTTTTAATTTGCAGAACCTTGTTAAGCAACACTCACATTTTTATTACCCTGAGTTTCTCCTTGGTAGGATGTGAGGCACGTTCCCAAAGGCTGCCACAAGAGGACACAGAATTCTTAATGGGATCCTCCATGACAGCTCAGTACAAGGAATTTGCTGTGGCAGAAATGGAAAAACACCTACTGATGACTTAACTTTAGGCAAGAACAGAAAACTGCAGTCATTTATCTTGTTTTTTCCAAACAGATCCACTCCCACTAAAACATCTCTAAATTGTATCTTTATATTACTGCACACAGTTTATGTTCCTTCATTCCAAACATGCCCTCTTGATAAATTCTGCAGTGTTGCCAACATTAGGAACACCTAATGCCAGTGTCACCCAGGTAGTGTCACCTCCAGCTGTGGGACAGTCTCCCTTGGTGGGCATAACCCTAAATCCTGGAACTACACAGCCCCACCACAACACAGCTGGAAAACTCTCCTGTAATGGAAAACCTTTAGCTTTATGGGCCCCTTTATAGAAAGGAGGAGTGTCAGTTCTGACCAGGGCATTTCTGAGCAAGGAAACAAAATATTCTCACTTGTGCAAATCAGAATCTCCAGTAGAAGTCCTCAAAAAAAGAGTTTGCCTTTATTTTTTGCTGTGAATACAATACACTCACCAAAAATATATATTGGCTGTATAACTTGGGGTTTTGTGGTGGCATTTTTTAAACAGAGGTGCTTCAACAGATACTTCGAAATAGGAAGCAGAACACAGGATCATAGAAGGGTCTAGGTTGGAAGGGACTTTAAATATCATCATATTCCAGCCCCCCACATGGGCAGGGGTACCTTCCATTACTCCAGATTGCTCAGGGCTCCTTCCATCCAGGGATGGGGCACCCTCAACTCCTCTGGGCAAGCTGTTCCACTGCCTCACAGTAAAAATCTTTTCCCATTATCTAATCCAAATCTGCCTTCTCTCAGTTTAAAGCTATTCCCCTTTGTCTTGTGCAACTAGTCTCTCTCCAAGAAATAGCCAATTTCTTTGAAAGAATGCAATACATTGATGCATACCACTGCTTCCTCCTTTCAGCTTTTTTCCAGGTTATGATTTTTTGGATGTTTTGAACTGACCTCTAGTCACATGTGATTTAAACTGGATCTGTCCTGGTACACTTGTAAATACAGATGATATATGCCAGAAACAACTCTTCACAAGTTCAGTGTGCTCAGAATAGGTGAACACAGATTTAAAGAGGTAACATGTAAAAGAACATGTAATGTTTCCCTCATTATAATACTAATCATCACCTTGAATTGCAATGTGCTAGAAAACTAAAAGAAACAGTACTTAAAACTGCTTGACAAAGGCCAAAACCTTTAGAGAAATACAGATGTATCACGAGAAACAATCACAAAGGTGACAGAAAATAAAGGCACTGCACCCAAAGAGATGGCACCAGTGAATAGCCATGGGAAGTAAAGAAGCACAGACAGGTAAATAATTCAACCCATCAGCTAGCAGAAGTCCAAAACAAAGAGGGGGGAAAGGGAAAGAAGCAGAAGGAAAGCTGATGAAGTTGCCTGCTGGGAATGACCTGACAGGCCACAAACAGAGGGAGACTTACTGAAAGCAGCTTTGTCCACAAGCTGATCCCATGGCTCCAAGGACAGCTCCTGCTGGGGTTCCTGGAGGTGGCAGCTCAGAAGGCAGGTCCTGCTGATCAGCTCTGTGGGGAAAGCAAATTTTAAGAAGTCAGGGCAATACCTCCTTGCATTTTGTGTGCTTCCTCCCACCAGGGCTGTTTCAAAAACCTTGTAAAGTGCCTGACTTGTCCACTCAATTAAAATTTGCCATTTGTCTGACTACTAGTACAATTATTCCCTCCCCCTGTAATCTGTGAACTTCCTGTCTGGGAAAAAGAGAAATGCCAACATTTTCTACGGAGGCTCAGACAGGTGTGGTCTCTTGCAGGGGCTACCAAAGACCAAATACTTCTGTCTGCAAAGGAATTATGTTCCTGAAGAGCAACTTACTGTTCAGTAATGTCGCTAAACAAAACCATCTGCAGAATCTGCATCAAAAGCTCCTGAATGCTGTTTAGAACACAACACTCTCCTGATGTTTGCCACACTGCAACAGCTGGGGGGTTACCTGCAGTAGCAGCTCCATAGGCAGCGAGGAGACCCCGGTGACCAATTACAGGCTCAGCTCCTGAAAATCAGAGAGAAGTGAAGGGCCAAAAATTTCTCAACCAACCCTATCAGGTCCTGTCTCCAGCCACGATGCAGGAAATAGGATCTCCTCTTTGCCCTCGGTCATGCCAAAATGAAATAGAATCAGCAATAAAAATACAACGAGGCAAGGGAGGCTACCAACAACTAATTAAAATTGATTGCATCCTTAATACAGCACTTTGTCTTAATTCTTTAAAAATGTTTGTGCAAGCCAGAGTTTTTAATGATTTAAAATTATTTCATATTTCAAAGGGAGAAAGCTGAGCCACTCTAAGGCAATAAGACCTTAGAGACCTGATACACATCCACAAGAAACTGATCCTCTTCAGTAACACAGTAAAGAACACACAACATTTTTCTTCAAAATTTTATTTTAATTTAAATTATGGGGCCAGCCAGATTTTTTGGATACGAAACGCGTTTTCCTCAGGAGAAATGAAATGCTACCACGGAAATAGAATTACAATTGTATACATCTCTTAAAAAAAAAAAAAAAAAAAAAAAGACAAACGGAAAACCGCTTGCATTTAAATATGTTTTAGTAATACCCTTAAGCCTTCAAGCAGATAAGAAACCACTTCCAGAACAAGTTTTTTAATATGAACAGCACATCGAAGGAGCTTTAATTTAAATACAACTTCTTTTCAAAAGCCAACATTCAAATTTTCCACATATTAAAAAAGTCACCATAGCCATTGATTCCAAGGCCTAATATAGAGTTACCTCTATCCCAGCCCAAATGTTTTCACTTCTTTACACATAGAAATCTTTAGCACGTCTATGTCTTTCTAAAGAGGAAGCCTTACATGTTATAGTGAGTAACTTGGCAAATAATGTTTTCCTCCACTCAGCTATGATAAACCAAAATATAACAGACTGTTAGTACTGAACTACAATACCACATCAGTGCCAGCTCTGCCTGGCATCTCTGTGAAGAGTCAGCTATTTTCTTTCCTGTAAGCAAAATGATTCTGTTTGCAAAGGACACATTATGAACCTTTAAAAGACCAATTCTAATGGTAAGAGCAGTTTTAAACAACTGAGTGAAAACACTCAATTTTCTGGAGCTCTTGGATTTCCCTTGTGAAGGCTTTCAAATCAGCTCAAACGTCACTGATTGCGAAATATTTCAAATGGGAAGAGGACAGGAAGCAACAAACATTTTCTGAAGCATTCGCAATCATTCAGTCATGCAGAATTGGAACTTTCAGATCCCAATCCACGAGTTTTTGCTTGGTTGTGATCTTAGCGTTACTATATGATGGATAGATACAATTTTAATAACATTATTTAGCTATATTTAGTAGATTCCTTTTGTATGGTCACAGTAACAAAAACATGGTGCAAAATCAGTTGGGTTTTCTGGTTTTATAAATACTGATAGTGTGCAGCATTAAAGAACAAAATCAATGAAAAATTAGATCATCTGGTTATCCTAGGACACCTATGAAATTGTTCCTTGAGGTCGGAGGGAATTAATCACTTACACAACTATTGTACTGAGTTATTTACTGTAAGAAATGACGCACTGCAGGCTCCCCAGAAGCCAGAGGAATCGATATTAATTTAGCATAATCCTTGCCATTTGCAGAGCTGGTGAACACAATGCTAGTTTAATTAAATAAGGCCAGTATTATCTGGTAAGAACATAGTAGAAAGGGTTCCAGTTCTCTGTTTCAGCCTACCCTAATTGATGGTACCCCATTAGATAAGTGAATGCAAAGAATTTGTTTGGGTTTGGGTTTTTGTTTCCTTTTAAATGCTGCAGTACTTAAGATTGTTAAATCAGCATTTCCATGTGATCTGAAGTATTCAATTACATATGAGCATTCATTTTGCAAAACTCAATATTAGGTAATAGTTACAGACTAATACAATAACATTCCTCTGCTGTACAAATTAAATCATATTTTAAAGAAATGAGCAGCCTAGGAGTTATATACAAAAGAAACCGGCAAGCATTGTTGAAATGAAATGCAAAATGTCACTGCTAGGTCTACTGTCTGAAATACCTTTAAAGTAAAATTAACAAAAACCCTTAGAATATATTTCCAAGTTTACAAGTCAAGTCTCAGAAAAATCAAATAATGTCAAAAAAATTCTATAAAGCAGTGAAAGGCATATATACATTTTCCTTATGAACCTTGAGATTTCACTCTTTTAAAAGTTGCTAAGTTTGAATATCAGTTTATTTGCAAGACAACTGTTTATCCCAGTAAGCTCACATCTTAGATACATTTCCCCTTTGATTACAAATAAAGCACTGCACTTTTTTTTTTTTTTTTTTAAATCAAGGCATATAATCTTATACTATGGTGCCAGGTATGCACAGGTCACATTGTGCTCATTATCTCAAACAAGGTAAGTGCAAACATACAGATTTATTCAGATTTGCAAGCATGCAACCTGTTACTTAACTACATGAATACCTTCTTTCCTAGACCAAACTAGTATCTATATGTTTGCTTTCACGAACCTAGAATCTTTCTTTTCAGGACTCCTAAAACAAGCAGTGTCTTTGAATTCTGAAATGACACAAATACCAAGAAAGTCCACATTGTGCAAGAAAGCAGCAGCTATGGTTCTCAACTTGGACTAAAAATGAAAAGAGAAAAACAAAAACCGTTCACTGAACAGCAGATTAGCAGTAATGTTCCTCATGAATCGATAAGAGTGCCTGATGCTGAATATCTAACAGCAAATGCTGAATTTGGGTTTAATATTTTAAAGGTTTATTGGAGTTTAAGCTTCTTGCTGTGCTGGTCTCTTCAAATCCCTGATCTGTTTAACTAAATAGGTCTTCTCGTCATTAAATTGTTCATCCTCGGTCCTGTCATTCTGAAACTTGCTGAGGAACTCAATAAGTTTGGTCTGGTTCTTTAGAAGGATGTCTAATATAGGCTGTGTCTTGTTAGGATTGGCTACAAACACCTGCAAGAAAATAAAAGGCATTGAGCACAATAGTGAGAAACAGAAGGTAAGTTAAAAAAAATTATCTAAACAAAATACTGATGATGATGATAATTAAAAACTATGTTTTAATTATTCTGGTATCCCACAGAAAAGAATAATGGGGTAAATGCAAGTTTTTAAATCAGGACATAATCATGACAGCAGTACCCAAGAAAATTTAGTCTGTAGGAGGTGACCAGCCACAACAGCCTCTGCAGAAATCACTGAAGACACTTTTTGGGTAAGTTCTATAGCAAATGCATGGTTTCATATAATGTGCAGCATCTGATGGGTATCTCTCACTTCACTGCAAAGTTTTAGACCTCATGTTGTAACTCTCAGCTGCCTGTCTGCTGCAAAGTCAGAAGCCATCTCTTATAATGTTCAAATAACAATTCAGGTGACTCGACTGAAATACTGCTGTCCTTCAGAGATCATGCAGTGTGATAAAAGCAGTTTTTAACTCCATGATTTTATATGGAATCATGCATTCCTCCTTATCTTACTGCATTTAATTCCAAAAGTTTCAAAGAGAGATTACTCTGACAATCCCATGGGAGTCCATAAGTACTTTCTAAATGGTTTTCAAAAGATACCTTGGTTATCTATTTGTAAAAATGGATCATAAAAAAGCAAACATCAGGGCTCCCTTTATTTAATCACTTAGCAGACATTAAGATAAGCTCCATTTAGGCTCAGCTAAGCAGTTTACTCAATTAAACAACTTCTGGCCAGATTCTTTCTGTTTCATCGCGGGGTTTTGTAACATACCTTGAACACATG